>NC_138548.1:144024783-144764783 GCF_964273705.1 Natrix helvetica
AGCAGTGACAGTTTTACAGGCAGAAGATTAAATAGCAGAGTTTGGTGAGTTGTCAAAAAAATATAGATGAACAGCCTAAAGTCTTTGAAGTGTTCAACCTGTATCTGACAATGACAAAGAATGGCCGGTGGTAATTGGTTACTTAGCCTTTCAATAATGAACTAGATCTCAACAGTTAGTATTGCACAGTTCAGTTGTATCTCTCTGGTGGAATGCAGTGACAGTCTCCCCCCCCCCCCCCATCCCTTGAAGTCAGTTTCAGCTCCTCCTAATGACATGTCCATGTGAGTTTCTTAGCAGTGATATGGAAAGTGTATGCAGTTGCCTGTCTGAATGTTTATTTATCTACGACTCTGATTTCCTCTGCCAGTATCATATCAAAGATTAACCAGACCTAATTCTGCTTAATTCAGAAGATCAGAAAATTCTAGTAGAAGTGAATAGTAAGGCTGTTCATGCTTCCAAAATGATTGGGTGGTACTACAGAATGGAGAGGGGCACAGCAGCCACATTTTGCTTCTGTTTTTCATATAAATCTCAAAAATATTGTAGCTGTTTTAAAACAATTCTGATCCAAAGGCATTTTGAATAGTCTTTTAAATCATTTTCAAAGTACATAGAAGAGTTACTTTTTATGAGATGGGCAGCTTTCCAATGTGATTGATTAATAAATAAATAAATAATACAATTGTAGTATGCAGCATACAAATGCAAAAGGGATGTTCTAAAATATCCCAAGGTCTAATATCTAAAATTTAAAAAGTTAAAACATTATTACATGTGTTAGCTTTTTGAACTCTGAGGAGCTATTAAGTTTCCTATTATTAATTTACTACTGTTTCCATTTAAGAGAAAGAGGGGATAAAATGCTGTAATCTTGTTCTATAAAACTAGGAAGAATGAGATGAATTATCTCAAAATGAGAAGCTTAAGTTTTAGCATTAATAGCTCTACTGCCAGACATGATCATCAATGAGACACTTCTTTCCTGGCAATCCATAATACAAAGTATTAGCATTATTAGCAATTGAATTAGTCAAATATTAGAAAGCAAATTAATCATGAATACAGCTTTCTCAAGTCTGGGAGCCTACAGGTTTATTGATCTCCAGGACCGAGAGTTAGTAGTGGCAATTTTGACTTAATAGAAAATAATTATGCAATGTGTTGACATAAGTTTTAAAATATAAAGTTGAGTGATTCCTTAATTCAATAAGATATTGTTTTGTTATCTTTAAATGGGTGAGCAGTTGACTTCTTTGGTAATTTTTTAAAATTAGCTTTGAAAAAGATAAACTTTGTAAATTTACATCACTGTGTGCATTTCTTATGCAGGTTAAAGTTGTGAAGTTTTCTTATATGTGGACCATTAATAACTTCAGTTTCTGCCGAGAAGAAATGGGTGAAGTTTTAAAAAGTTCAACTTTTTCTTCAGGGCCAAATGATAAAATGAAATGGTAAGATATATGCATTAATTTCTTTTTGCCTTAAATATAAGAGATTCCATGAAAATATAAGGTCTCCAGTTAGGATACAATATTTTATTAGAACAGTTGACAGAAAAACTGTTAACTACTACCAGTCATAATGACAAGTCAGCACAGCTAAAGACTGAAATATAATTTGTCATACATATTGTAACATATTGAAATATACTGTAGTGATTTCCAGCCTTTTCTCTGATATGAAATTGTCAGGGAATTGAGCACACAGGGCACACAGAAGAAAAAGGCGGGAAAAAGGGAAACTCCCCCTCCATACCCACAGTAACCAATCACAGCACAGATTGCCTCATGCAGGAGCCAGCACTCTCAAACCAATCAGCTATAACTGTGTGTTCTGACTCAACCCCACTGTTCCAGCTACTAAATTTAAATATTGTAACAGAAACACTGTGTCATCGCTGAAAACATAAGGAGATCACTAACTTATGGGTTGAAAATGTACACCTTTCCCTATCATACCATATCCAACACCTTGCCCCAGCCCAACATTAAGTAGTTAATATGAAAAATTATGTACATGATGGCAAAAAAATCTTTTGAGATCACCAGATTGTCAAGGTTTTGACATTTCTTCCTAAAATGCTACAAAATGTGGTCTTTAATGGTGCAGTGTGGGGCAGGTTTGGCTAATAAATATTCATTTTTTGTGTTTGCATATAAAATACATTTATTGTGTTAGGAACCACTGATGTAGCTTTGCTTTCATTTATATCAAGCTAACTTCTCATTTTTTGACTACTGAAACTCTGATAGGGTTCATATATCATGCTAAACCACATTTGGTTTAAACACAAATTGCTAAATAAACAAAAAATAGATGGTTACTTAAGCAAGTTTGAACCGGGAAGCCAAGTTAATTTAGTGTAGCTCTCTGTGACTTATTTAACTTTATGTATAAACCAGGAATTCTTGTACGTTCTATTTTAAGTGCTTGAATTAGTGTGGTGTAAGAATGTTTTCATGTAATTCCCTTGTTTATGTAACTTTAATATTTTGATTATAATCCATTCCTTTTGTCCCTGCATGTGTGATGGAAGCATGCTTTCTGAAAGCTTGGGATTATTATTATCCTGAGCATCTTGAGGTGAGATGCAAATTGAGTAGATCAGTAGCTATTATTTAAAGAGAAAAATGTGCTTATATTTGGTTTTCCTTACAAAGCCTGGTTTTTTTTTAATCCATGTGTTTTGAACATAGAGGTAGCTCTCGACTTAACAAGAGTTCATTTAGTGATCATTCAAAGTTACAAGGGCACTGAAAAAAGAACTATTTTTCACACTTATGACTGTTGCAGCATTCCCATGGTCATGTGATCATTTGGCACCTGGCATGTGTTTATAATGGTTGCAGTATTCCAGGGTCATGTGATCACCTTTTGCAACCTTCTAACAAGTGAAGTGAATGAGGAAGTCAGATTCACTTAACAACCATGCTACTAAGCTAACAACTGCAGTGATTCACTTAACAAAAGGTTGTAAAATGGGGAAAATCCACTTAACAACTGACTTGCTTAGCAACAAAAATGTTGGGCTCAATTGTGGTCATAAATCGAGGACTACCTGTATTTACAGGCTCCATTGAGTAGCTTTTAGAAATCACCATAGATTGTAATGAAGGTTTTTTTTAAAAAGAAAGTGAAAAAGGATGGGGATGGATTTTGTCACTTTTTTCTGCACTTTATCCCATATTGTTTTAAAGAACCCTGTAAACTTTTATGGTGAATGCAGGTGTTGAGAGGACAAACACCAGATTTTTCCTTGTGTTAAGATGTTTGTCATGTATTTTTTCTAGAGGAGCTATTCTACTGTATAAAATATTGAAATGTTGCCATTGAGGTAGGAGAACAAGATTAGACTTGAAGATAAGTGGATAGCAGATGTGACACTAATCCACAATAGTGTAATATTTGAAGTTTGTAACTTTGGTTAAGACCATGTTATTCAAAAACAGTTTTGCAAAATATCAATCTAAAAGAGAGCTATTTTATGATTCCTTGTAAGAGACCTTATTCTAGCACATTTGAAACACATTGCCCTGCAAGTCCTGACATAAATTTGTCTAGCCGAGGACAATTTTTATTGAGCATTGATGTATAACCCAGACTTCTTACATTCCAGGTGCCTGAGGGTAAACCCAAAAGGTTTAGATGATGAAAGCAAAGATTATCTTTCATTGTATTTACTTCTAGTTAGTTGTCCAAAAAGTGAAGTGAGAGCAAAATTTAAGTTTTCTCTGTTAAATGCAAAAAGAGAAGAAACAAAGGCAATGGGTAAGTGTATTTTTAAAATTACTCTCATGTTGACTTTCAGTGTGAGAAAGAAATACTTGGGCCTTTCCAAAGTCTGTCAAAAGGGTGAATTAGAATCTTCACTAAGCTTCATCGCCTTTTTATTCCCTTAGAAATACTTAATGTTTATGGCAAATCAAACCTTTCAGAAAAGGTTGTACATTCTAGCTTTCCATAGTTTTTTTTATATTCTTCCTACCTTCCTTCCTTTCCCTTCCTTCCTTCCTTCCTTCCTTCTTTCCTTTCCCTTCCCCCTCCCTCCCTTCTTACCCTCTACTTTGCAATAGCTGCCTCGGGTTTTTAAGCTGATGTTTGTCTAGTTGACAGTACAGGAAATTTGTTTATTTAAATTCTGTGTTCCATTTTTTTAAAATCACTTTGTAGATATGATTGGGAAAGCATGCTGTCTGTAAAGCCTTTCACAGAAAAAGCTACTAAGATCTGTAATTTCCATTTAATGAATATTTGTAGGATCTGTCAGTTTGTGACTACTGAGATGGCTAAACAGTTGACTCCTTGATGTGTCTTACTTGGGGAGTTTTAGCAACCTGCTTCTACATTCAAATCAAAGGATAGAATGAGGTTTCAGGTAAGCCAGACAGCCTGCCGTCTGGGTTAAATGAGGCCTCATTCTGTCCTTTGATTTGTGTGTGAAATGCTGTTGATTGTCCTATTATGGAGCTTTCTTATTTTTCTCTCCTGTTTCTTAAAATATACCAGTATAAATCAGTGGTGTTGACGCATTGTGCCCTGTGATGGAGATACTCGGCTATTTGGAAGACCTATTGGTGGCTCATGAGTCTGCACAGTGGATACTGTTACTGGGCTAGGTTCACTTCATTCTCCCATGTATTAAAATAACTGTTTCACAGTCAAGAGCCTTTTCTCACTGGGCTTAGCTTCTCTAGAACTGACTCCCACTGAAATGCCATAGGTGTACTAGTGGATGAAAAATAACTTTACTGCTATTGTAGCTTTCATCAACAGCAGTATTGTTTTTTCTAATATAGTGTTCCTCCACTTGACACCTTTCAGGGTTTGGTACCCAGGCCAGGATTGGGAGAGCTGATCTCCAGCTTGATTGGAGAACAGAAAGGTAGAAAAGCCTGCACAACCTTTTTAAAATGACTGCGTACAATACTTTTTCTAGGTAACATGTTCATTACCTGACTAATCGACATCCAAATATTACCGAATACTTTAAGATTACAGGTAGTCCTTGACTTATAACACTTCATTTGGTGACCGTTCAAAGTTACAACAACACTGAAAAAGTGACTTATGACTGTGTTTAATACTTGTGACAATTGCAGCATCCCCATGGTCACATGATCAAAATTCCGATGCTTGGCAGCTGACTCATATTTATGACGGTAGCAATGTCCTGGGGTTATTTGATCACTTTTTGTGACCTTCTGACAAGCAAAGTCCGTGGGGAAGCCAGATTCAGTAAACAATTATGTTACTAACTGGGTCTTTATAACAACAAATATTTACCTCTATATTTTATTTCTGTGTGGTTGGCAATTGAATCAAACGCTGGTAATTTTTATTAAACTATGTTCAATGCACAGCAAGTGGGGCAGTTTCTCAGCCAAAAATGTATTCATAGATACATAGATTGCTATTAATAATATGATGACTTCAGCTCAGTAGGAACCTTGGATTTCATTTCTCATCTGTAATTATTTTAAAATGTCTTTTAATTGAATATACTCCTGTTTTATTTATTTACTACTAGAAAGCCAAAGAGCATATCGATTTGTTCAAGGCAAGGACTGGGGTTTTAAAAAATTCATTCGAAGAGACTTTTTACTTGAGGAAACTAATGGTCTTTTACCAGATGACAAGCTTACGCTATTTTGTGAGGTGGGTAATCAATCTGTGCTTTTTAAAATAGAATATTGGTTTCCATGGCTATGAATGAGAAATGAGGAAAGCTTTAAATGTTAAGTTTATCCCTTCTGTATTAAAGAAACACCTTGATCAAAGGTTTGAGCTTAATGGTTTTCTTACGTATTTGATGCAAGATCCAATGTCTATAAATAAGTTGCCCATTAGACACATTGCTATTTAGCACAAAATGAAAAGAAGCCTGAAGAATACTCCTGTGATTGATGTCTGTCTGTTGGTCGGCCAAAATCAATCAATCAATCAATCAATCACAGGGATACTCCAACTTCCACTCCATCCTCTTAAGACTGTTTGCATGTTTCTAATGCTTCACTTTAGTCTACATTACATAGGGATCTATCATAGGATCAAAGGGTCATGTTGCCATCATGTGACATTTTGTGATGTATTTTCCATTCGCAGAGCTGTGGTGTGCATGGCCTGCACATGATGCATCCAGCTCACGGGCCGCCAGTTTGACAGCCCTGGCTTAAATTGACCAGAAGTTTGAATGCAAAGTCTTAAAAGACAAAATAGTTTATTTCCACAATGAATGTGTAAAGATCATGGTGATCCCAGACCTTTCCTGATTAGCTTACCTACCAAGAAAACAGAGAGGAACAGTTATGGGACATGTTTAAGAAGATGGAGTTTCTCACTCATAAGTTTGATATGCTAGAATTAGTAATTGTGCAGTGAAACTGACACAATTGCTTTTTTCTGAACAGTTGTGGTTTTTCATTACATTGATAATGCCTGCATGACATTAGATGTTTAAAAATTATTCTGACATTCTTCAGATTTAAATCTGTTAACAATATTACAAAATTAAGATAACTTTTCTCAACAATCCAAATGTTCATGAATGCTTGAAAGAGTGAAAGTTGTTTAGATTAATTTAAAAATCCAATCAGTATAAATGCTCTGATGAAAAAGATCCTTGGCTTAAATCAATAAATCACTATTAATTATGTCAGTACCCAAACAGTCTTAGTAAAATCCAGAAAGACTGCTTATGGTTTTTCCAAATGGACACTAGTGAAGAAGGTTACGATCCCAGTACACTGAGTGTTAAATATACTTTGGCTGGTCTGCCGGGGACTGATTAGTGGCTTAGGAAGATGATAGATGCTGTAACTGCTAATAAGTTTGCTTTGATCTTTGTATTTACAAGAAATATGTGCAAAAATTTCTTGGCAGGCTTACAACTTAATTATGTGCCATTATATTGTGCACGAAGAATAATTGAAATGTGGCCCTTGAGACTAAATGGTACAAATGTACTGCATCTTATTTTAGTTAGATAGACAGGCTAAATTAGCTGTGTGATGAATTTGTTATGAATACAATTATTGCATTGATAAGTGGATGTAACAAGCCTGAATCTGAAAGGATTCTCATGTTATACAATATTCCTGAATCAAATAGTTCGAGTGCAAACCAAACTTGTTAGAGTTAAATGTTTAATATGGACGAAGGCAAGGAGTGCTTGCAACAGATGAAGTCTGTTGTATTGAAGTGTTTTTGCTGCATTGATTCAGGAGCATCCAGTCTTGCACTTCTTTTTCTTAACAAACTGAGCCACGGTGGTGCAGTGGTTAGAGTGCAGTACTGCAAGCCACTTTTGCTGGCTGCTGGCTGCCTGCAATTTGGCAGTTCAAATCTCACCAACTCAAGATTGACAGCCTTCCACCCTTCCAAGGAGGGTAAAATGAGGACCCAAATTGCTGGGGGCAAAATGCTGACTGTGTAAACTGCTTAGAGAGGTCTGTGAAGCACTGTAAAGTTGTATATAAGTCTAAGTGCTATTGCTAACTCCTTTTGGAGCTTCAGTTATTGTTTGGAAACTGAACATAGTTAGCTTTAAAATACAAATAGTCTTTACATGATGATGACTGGTTCAGCAACTGTTCAAAGTTATTACAGCACTGAATATGGAGACTTATGACCGGTCCTCGTACTTGTGTATGTTGCAGCATCCCCATGGTCAGCTGATTGTAATTTGGGCACTTGGCAACCAATTTACAATTATAGTGATTGCAGCATCCTGGGGTTATGTAATTAATCTTTGCAACTTTCATTACGAGCTTCTGACAAGCAAAGTCAATGGGAAAACCAAAGGTTGTAACTGGTGATCGTGACATTGCATTTAACAATCACACAGGATTCACTTAATGACAGCAGCCAGAACTGCTGCAACTGCCATAGATTGGTGCAGTCACATGACTCACCATTTACATTTATGTCACTTAGCAATGGAGTTGCTGGTCTCCATTATCATTGCTAAGTGAGGATTATCTATAGCAGTGATGGCGAACCTATGGCCACAGGTGGCACGCAGAGCCATTTGTCAGGGCACGTGAGGCGCTGCCCTGTTAGCTGGCCAGCGCGCATGTGCACGCTGGCCAGCTGAGTTCACCCTTTTTAAAGCCATTTTTCACCCTCCACAGACTCCAGAGACTTTATAGGAGCCTGGGGAGGGCGAAAAGAGCCTCTCCCCCCCCCCGGGAGGCCTTCCGGAGGCTCCATGAGCTTCCCTGAAGCCTCCGGAGCGCAAAAAACCGGCCCCACGGGCAAATCAGAAGTTCGGGAACGGACTTCCTGTTTGCTCAGAGGATCGTTTTGACTGCTCCGGAGGCTTCAGGGAAGCCTCTTGAAGGTCACTGAAGCTTTCGGAGCGCTTAAAACGACCCTCCGAGCAAACAGGAAGTGACTTCCGGTTTGCTCGGAGGGTCGTTTTGACTGCTTTGGAGGCTTCAGGGAAGCCTCCTGAAGTTCTCTGAAGTCTCCGGAGGGCTTCCGGGGGAGACGGGGGGGGGGGGGGCTGTTTTCGCCCTCCCCAGGCTCCTATAAAGCCTCTGGAGTCTGGGGAGGGCGAAAAAAGCATGGAAAAATGGGGTCGCGCCTGTAGTGTGCGCATGCGCATTTGGTTGTCACGCATTACATTATGGGTGGGGCACGCCTGCACACGACCCCCCTGCGCTCCCCCCACTTATGGCATGTGAGCCAAAAAAGGTTCGCCATCGCTGATCTATAGGGAGATCTGTAGCTCCTCATTCTCACTATTGAAATGATTCTATGTTGTTGGGTCTTCTTGAAAATCTGGTATCTAATGCAATATAGGTAAATTGTGAGGAAGTATATGGCAGGCACCCCAGAAGAAGAGCATTAACCTTCATTTCCAATAATCTCAGATTAATGCAGATTATTGAAGGCAGAGAGGCTTTGTGTGTGCACAGATGCCTGTAGAAATGCACGTGCATTCAGATAGCCACTGGCTTATTACAATTTAATGACCAAACTTACAACAGACCTTTAAAAATCTACTTACACCTGTCCTTGAAGTTATGGCTATTGTCCCCATACCTCTTTCCAAGATCACAATAATTCCGCTACCATTTGGTAGCCACCTATATTAGGTTAGATTATTTGTCTGTGTTGCTGGAAACGTTCTCCAATTTTTCAAGATTTTGGCTACCAGAGAGGTCTTCCGTATATAAAATATAGCCTACTGTTGGGTATTGCCACCATGGAGTAACTTTTAAATTGCCTTTCTTCTTATATTCCATTTTTATCAAAACTTACTATTTTTGACTTGATTAAACCAGATATATTATTCTGTTTTGTCTTGTATTAACTTAAAATACCTTGCTTCATCTGCACAAGTATAATAAAACATTATCTGGGATAGGAATCCTAGCCCAGCATCCTTCTATGCTGATCAGAGCTGCTGGATGATGTAATTCAGCAACTATAGGTTTCCTACTCTTCAGTTGCAGAAGCCTTTCTGGTGTGTCTTAGCGGTGGACACAAGTGCACGCTGCTCATGCAAGTGAGCTGCACCCATGTGCATGTTTCCCCGCCAGTCATGCAAAACTGTCCCTTCTCTGCTCCCACACCAGTCTGCAAAGCTAGAAAGGTTGGAGAACTCTATGATACAAGATAAAACAATTATATTGTAAATATTGTTGTTAGGTTTCATTAGGAGCAGATTTCAAACAATCACCTATAAGAAATATTCTTTTCCTGTACACCGCTTGGAGAGTCCAAGCAATGGGTTAATTCAGTCTGCTTGCCCTTAGGACTGAGGAACTATTTTTCCTTTAGCCACACCTCCTCCTGGTGTGCTCAATCCCCCAGAATTCTTCCTCAGTCAGCCCGTTTGGACGTAATTAGCTAGAGCTCTGAGCTGAATTAATCCTTTTTTGGCTTGGACTCTCTATTTGCGTTTTATTTCTATTTCCTAACATTTCCCCAACTTTGTGAGACGTTTCTATCCTCATCGCTGCGTTTTTCTCCAGCAGAATTTACATTTGAAGGCCAGGAGGTAAGCTGGAAGGTGGTGGGGGGTGCCCCTCAGCCGATCCTTATGGGACGGCTTCGGAGGCCTGCCGCTTGTCGTTTAAAACGGCGCAGCTGCAGCGGCGAGGTTCCTACGTTCCCAGGCCCCTCGTTTGTTATTTTAGACGAAGTTTTTTTCGTTCCCCGGCCTGCTAGAGGACCTCAGCCGCAGGGAGGAGTGAGCGATCGTCGCCATTCGAGGCGCGTTCGCTCCTCGCTCTCCCTTAGCCCCATGCTGTTGCGGCAACCATTTTAGGCGCGAAAAAAGCGCCCCCAGCCATGGCCGCCATTTTGCATCAGCCTCGTTATCAGGAGACCGCTGGAGGTGGCAGGGCCTAGCAAGGGTTTCTCAGGCTGGGATCGCCACCTTCGTCTTTTTGCCTATTTTTGCGAGCGGTGCTGGTTCCTGGGCCATACCAACGGTCATTATACCGGCTCAGGGAGGAGGCCTAAGTAAGCGCAGGCCAAAGCCTTTTTTCTAGTCATTCTCCTCCCTGCTTCTCCTGCGGAGCCTTGCGCCTCGGTGCAGGCCCCAATCCTACCCCTGGGCCTCTGACTGGTATTAAGCATGGGATGTTTTCATACGTACTGACTCAATTACTGTGCATATGGCAATTTTGACAAATCTTTCTGTTTTGTTTCCCATTGCAGCAACCAGTCTCTCTCTCTAACTTCTGCCTTGTCATAGCCTTGCTCCATCTTGTGTGGTCATTGACTATGGACCTGCCCAGTCCCCCTGATTCCCAAGATATTAGGCCGAGCCTCTCTCAGGCCCCTAGCAAGGGTTCCTCCTCATCGGGGAGTGGGGGTGCGGGCAAGAGTGGTGGGGGTAGCTCTGGGAAACAGCGTTCCAGAACCCCTTCTGTGGCTGAGGCCAAGGATGCTGAAAGGCGCCAACGGGCCCTTGACAAGCAGTTTGAGAAGGCCAGACGCCAGGCAGACAGGGAGAAGTCCCTCTCAGGAATCCCTCCCTCCCGGGAAGATCTCCAGATGGTCCTCGCCGAGGAGGTGGAGTCCCAGGACCTATCCCCAAATAGGTCATTTGCAGAGCCGGCTTCCCCGGCACCCTCTTGGGCCTGCGAGCAGGCCCCTCCCCCTGGGGATGCTAGTATAGATGACATGCAGGGTGAGGCTTCCCCCCCCCCTAGAGGAGGGCTTGGATCCTGATTCTGACTCTGAGGAGTTATCTCCCCGCATGCAGGAACTAATGGCCCGTGCCATTGCCAAGGGCATCACGGAGGCCATGAAATTTAAGAGTCCCACTGCAGTGGCCCCTAGGGGTCCCAAACCCGATCAGGCAGCTCCCCCTCCAAGCAAGCGTGCTCGCCATCCTTCCCTGGAGTCCTCGGTGGTCAGCGAGGCCTCTGCCATTGAGGACCCTGACCCGGAGGTGCTAGGTCTCTCGGACGACGAGGACCTTCCCCCTGAAGCGCCCGCCTTTGTGGGTCTGTTCAAGCCCAGCCTTTTCAAATCTGTCCTTCACAAGGTCAAGGCTGCCACCAGGGTGGGGATCAAGCCCAAACCGGCCGCGCCGGCGGCGGATGCCACTCTGGCTAATCCCAATGCGGTCATGTTTGATGTCCCAGCACCCCAACAAGAGCTGGTTCCGGTCCCGGGGCTGTTTCTCGACCTAATCCAGCGCCAGTGGGCTCAACCAGCCACGCAGTCCTCTCCCAGTGGGGTAGACAGGAAGCTTTATACTATGGAGCCAGTGCTGGAGGACCTTCTGGCCCTCCCCACTGTCGACCCGCCCATCGCTGCACTCACCTCCAACTCCTCCCTACTGGCCGACCTCCTGGAAGGCCTTAAGGCGGAGGACAAGAAGGCGGAAAAGGCGTGCCACAAGACCCACCTGGCGGCTGCCTGGGCCATCAGGGCCTCTTCATCCGCCTCCTTTTTCAATAGGGCTTCTGTGATCTGGCTGCGCGAGCTCCTAACCAAGCTCACGCCGGGAGACGTCCGCCTCCACCAGGACGTGTCTAAAATAATCGCGGCCTCCCAATATGCCGCTGACGCATCCCTTAATGCCACTAAATTCACCTCCAGGGCACTCGGCTCTAATATCTCTTCTCGCCGGCTGATCTGGCTCCGACATTGGCAAGCGGACCAGAAAAACAAGTGGAAACTGGCTTCCGCCCCCTTTAAGGGGTCCAAATTATTTGGCGAGTCCCTGGATCCTCTCCTCATCGAGTCCAAGGACAAGAGGAAGATCCTCCCTGCTCTAAACAAGAAGCAGGAACGTAAGACCGCTCCCTATTCTAGGAGGCAGTCCTTTCGTGCCTCCGAGCCTTCCACCTCTGCCTCTTCCTTCTCTCCCTCTAATAGGTCCTTCGGTCAGCAGGGCGACAGGTCCCAGGACAGGGCGTCTTTTCGGGACAGAGGCAGGCAGCAGTTCGGCTTCCGCAAGTATAACCACGGTGGGGCCTCCAACAGGCCGTTCCGTAAGTCAAAGTGACTGCCCGGGCTCGGCGCCCATTGGGGGTCGCCTCCAGCTGTTTGCCCCCCATTGGGCCCAGACAACCGAGGACGCTTGGGTTCTGCAGATAGTCAGGGAAGAGCCATCTTGGACCTCAAAAACCTCAACAGGCACATCGCCTACCGGAGGTACAAGATGCAGTCACTGCAGACCATTCTGGCGGGGATTCGACAGGGAGATCTACTCACATCTATAGATCTCAAAGAGGCATACCTCCACATTCCCATCTGTCCTCAGCACAGAAAGTTCCTGCGCTTCTATTATGCAGGTCGCCACTTCCAGTACAAAGCTCTCCCATTTGGCCTCTCGTCCGCTCCTCGGACGTTTACCAAAGTGCTGGCAGTAGTGGCGGCCCAGCTAAGACGCAGGCCCATAAGGCTCCAGTGCTACCTGGACGACATCCTTATCCAGTCGTCGTCCAGGCAGCAGGCATTGCGGGATCTCCAAATCACTATGAGATCCCTCAAAAATCACGGCTTCACTCTAAACCTAGAGAAGAGCCATCTCACTCCAACAAACAGACTTGTACACCTGGGGGCGGTGATAGATACCAACTTGTGCAGGGTTTTCCTCTCCCAAGACAGGTTGGCCGGTCTAAGGTCCATGACCCACAAGGTGATGAGCTTGAGGCAGGCTCCAGTGGTCCTTCTGTCGCAGCTGCTGGGAAAAATGATCTCCTGCATTTCCATCGTGCCGTGGGCCCGCCTGCATTCCAGGGCGCTTCAGTGGCTGCTGCTGCCGCACCATAGGGCATCCAGGAGCAACTCTCCCAGGCCGATTCGAGTTACGCCGGAAGTGAAGGGGTCTCTCCGCTGGTGGGTGTCTCCGGCCATCCTCAAGGGCCACCTATTCAAGGAGCCCGAGAGGTTAATCATCACCACAGACGCCAGCCTCTCCGGCTGGGGAGCCCACATGGGTTCCCTGGTTGTCCAGGGCAAGTGGTCCCAAGTGGAAACCAGCTACAGCATCAACCTGCTGGAACTGAGAGCTGCTCGCCTGGCCCTGCGCCATTTCAGCCGGTCCATTCATCGTCAACATGTGCTTCTGATGACGGACAATGTGGCCACCAAGGCCCACATCAACCGCCAGGGCGGCACCAGATCCAGAGCACTGATGAGAGAGGCGGAGTCCCTGGGACGCTGGGCGGAGCGCCATCTGGAATCTCTCCGCTCCGACCACATCTCCGGAGTGAACAACACACAGGCAGACTGGTTGAGCAGGACAACCATAGATCCTGCGGAGTGGAAACTGGACCCTCGCCTGTTCCACCAGATGTCCGACAGATTCGGAAATCCGACCATAGACCTGTTTGCGTCCAGGGACAACAAGCAGCTCGACCGCTTCTACTCCCGGTTCTTCACCCCGGGGGCGGAGGGGACAGATGCACTGCGTTGCAAGTGGCCCCGCGAGCTACTGTATGCCTTCCCTCCCCTGCCTCTCCTTCCTCAATTCATCTCCAAAGTCATCGCAGAGGGAGCGGAAGTCCTCCTCGTGGCCCCGCACTGGCCCCGCAGGTCGTGGTTCGCCGACCTTGTCCACCTGTCGGTGTCTCCTCCGTGGCGCATCCCTCCGGACCAGATCTCCCTCAGCCAGGGGGGCGTGGTTCATCCAGAGCCTCAGTGGCTCCAGTTGGCCGTCTGGCACTTGACGGGGACCAACTGAAAGGCCAAGGCCTGTAGTGAACACCATTCAGGCGGCAAGACGCCCTCATCGAGCCGACGACCGCGCCTGTTTTCCAGAGTCCTTGACTTTCTTCAAGCGGGACTCAACAAGGGCCTGGCCCCGAACACCCTTCGACGCCAAGTGGCGGCCTTGTCCACCGTCTGGTCGGGCGACCATCTTTTGCCTCTCAGCAAAATCCCGAAGGTGCGCCTCTTCCCCAAGGGCGCCTCTAACCTTCGCCCTCCCACCGTTCATCGCTACCCCACTTGGCAGCTGTCCGTGGTCCTGCGGGCCCTCTCCGGCCCTCCATTCGAACCTCTACGCTCTACTTCTCTTCGATTCCTGACGCTGAAGACGGCCTTCTTGATTGCCATCACGTCAGCTCGCCGGATTTCGGAGCTGGCGGCTCTTTCTGTTCGCCAGGACCTGTGCGTCATACACCCTGACAGGGTCGTTTTGAGGCTGGACCCGACCTTTACCCCCAAAGTAAACTCATGGTTCCATAGAGCGCAAGACATTGTGTTGCCAAATTTTTGTCCTCATCCGTCGCATCCCAGAGAGCGCTCCTGGCACAATCTTGATGTCAGGAGGGCCCTGAAGGTTTACATTGCTCGTACTGCGGAGTTCAGGAAGTCAGAGGCTCTTTTCCTCTCCTTCCAGCCTGGTTCCCTAGGGAAGAAGGTCTCTTCCTCCATGATTGGCAGGTGGTTTCGTGCCTGCATTGCGACAGCCTATGAAAGTCAATCCAAAGCCGTTCCGTGCGGCATCACCGCATACTCCACACGAAGTGCTGCTACCTCGGCGGCCTGGGCCACCCAGGCCTCGATCCTGGACATCTGCAGGGCCGCTACGTGGTCCTCTCCTTCTCCTTTTGTGCGACACTATAAATTGGACATTTTCGCCTCGGCTGAGGCGTCCTTCGGCAGGCATGTGCTCCAGGCGGTTGTGTCAGAGACCGAATCCCGGGAGCCTTCTTCTGCCCACCCAGATGGACAATAACTTGGGTATGTCCCATTGCTTGGACTCTCCAAGTGGTGTATAGGAAAATGACCATTGGCTTACCTGAGGGGTCCTTTTCTGTACACCGCGGGAGAGTCCAACCCACCCTGGCTCTCAAGGCCGGGATTCGGGTTCTTCGTGTCAACAGTACATCATCTTGGACGCTTCGCTCCGTCCGCACGAACTGACTCCTTCTAAGAATTCTGGGGGATTGAGCACACCAGGATGAGGTGTGGCTAAAGGAAAAATAGTTCCTCAGTCCTAAGGGCAAGCAGACTGAATTAACCCATTGCTTGGACTCTCCCGCGGTGTACAGAAAAGGACCCCTCAGGTAAGCCAATGGTCAATCTCTTGCTTTTTCTTAATATTCCGATAGTACAATACATGTTGAGTTGCATTGGTCATATTGGTTTGTTGGTCTATTTTATTTTCCAAGCTAAATATCATGATTTTGGGGTGTCAGAAATGAAACCAATTGCCTAGTGTATGCATTATTGCCCTATGAGGGCCTTAACATTACAATTATTGATATATTATTTACTGTTTTGATTAGGTAAGTGTGGTCCAAGACTCCGTGAATATATCAGGACTGTCCAGTACAAACACCTTAAAAGTACCTGAATGTCGACTAGCTGAAGATTTAGGCAACCTCTGGGAAACCACAAGATTCACAGACTGCAGCTTTTATGTAGGAGGGCAAGAGTTCAAAGCTCATAAATCTATCCTTGCAGGTATCATATACTTCCGTCTTGTTACATAGCTTTTGTTACAATCTTGACCTACTATTAACACTTAAGTCTCTTCCCACAGCTCGTTCACCTGTTTTTAATGCCATGTTTGAACATGAAATGGAAGAAAGCAAAAAGGTGAGTGGAGTGCTGCTTTCATTTCTGTGGAATGATGTCTCAAAGGACCTAACCTTTGAATCAGCATAGGGTGACAGAAACCAATCAGTCAGTCAAATCAGCAGCCCCCAACCTGTCTGGCACCAGGGGCCAGTTTTGGAAGAAAAATAGTCCTCCACAGACCAGGGGGAAGGGGAATGGTTTCATGCACAACCTACATCTTGCACATGCACAGATGAAGCTTTGCTCGCTTGCCCATCGCTTGCATGGCCCAGTTCCTAACAGGCCACGGACTTTTACCAATCTGTGGCCCAGGGGTTGGGACCCCTGGGTTAAATGAAAAAAACTCAAGGGCCAAATAGTATCTCGGTTTATTTGAACAATGCATTTAAAAATATAATACTATATGAAGTGTTGCAAATGTGTGACCCATAAAATAAAAGTGCTTTGTGGATATTGCAGTAGATCGCATGTAGAACCTTGGAGCAACTGTTATAGAATTGGCCTTTCTGGATTGAATGTGTCAATCTAAGGATATGGAAAGCATGGGTTGTCTGTCAAAACTATCCTGTCTATGGAGAGTCTCAATTATCCGGGTCATGGGTGTCCCAAAGGTGCTTTTCAAAAGGCAACTGGATTTCTTGCTTTTTTTTTTTTTGGTTAAAAATGTCTTGGATGAGAAGCGAAACATTTTCAAGGAAAAAAATGAGACATTCCAGTTGCTGTTGGAAAATCATCTTTGGGATACCCTGACTCCTGTACTTAGGAAGAAATAATTGATCCATCAGAATAAAATTGGTTTCATAGTCCTTTGTATTGTTGCCTCCTTTTGAACTGCTTTCCCAAAGGACCTCAGCTGGTACTATTGCGGGTTTTTTGTTTTTTACTCATTTCTTTGGCCAGGCATTGTCAAGCCTTCAGCGGCAATTGTCTTATAACATTCTTTAAATTTAAAGCTAGTAGTTTGCTCGAAGCCTAAAACAGATTTGTAAGTGTAGAAAATGCAATATTGGAACTACATGTAAGGTAGGAAGAGCAGTATGTGAATTTGCAGAGAAGCTCTACTACAACTTCTGACTCATTTATTTTTTACTACTTTGACTTTTTTATTTGAATCCAAATGGAGCGCCATTACAGCTTCTAAATTTCTATTGGATTTCATGGGGAAAATGTCATTTCCAAGATTGAAGGAACCCAACAATAGGTTTAGTTAATGTTATCAGCAGGTACAATGGGGGCCTAATGCGTTTTGTAGCTGCATTGCTTTAGGTTAAGTGGTTTATAATGCTTTAATTCAAAATCATAACAAGATTTTTTTTTTCTGATTTGTGTGACAGAATTGTGTAGAAATAAATGACGTAGATCCTGACGTATTTAAAGAGATGATGAGATTCATTTATACAGGCAAGGCTCCAAATCTTGAAAAAATGGCTGATAGCTTGTTGGCAGCAGCAGATAAAGTAAGTAAAGAAAAACTATAGAAGTGCTTTACTATTTATTTTACAAAATGTAGAAAGAACTCGTTTTGACATTTCCCTACATACAGGAATGCTACCAATACATGGTAGCATGAGTAAATACATGCTAAAGAAAGCATGTATGGATGCATACATGAGTAAATAAAGATCAGACATTATATAAACATGTTTTATATTATTAGTGAAAAGCTGTTATCCATTATTTTGGGCAGTGTTCTGGAGAACTGAGGAGAATAACCACCCATACATGTAGTTATCTATTTAGAAAGAAGAAAGGCCTTTTCAGACCTCCTGTCATCATAATTTCCTCTTTCTAGGATATTACAGTAACAGACTAGAGAAGTGAAATGCATAGATGGGGTTAATATTTTTATTGGGTGTTTCAGTTCTCAGGATTAACATGCTTTAATTACTAATAATGGATCAATAAACTTACAGACTTATCATTTCTTTTGCCAGATATGTAGAATTATTGTTCCTAATGTGAATTCATTGAGGGTAGAGCAATACATGCTCTATCATTTAGATACTGTAGTTCATTGTGAGGGGTCAAGTATTTCATAGTTTCTGCCAGGCATTTGTATATTAGAGATGTCTGCTTTTCTGACTTAAGCAGCATTGAATATCTGCAAACAATTTTTCCCTCTGGTCAGTATGCACTTGAACGACTGAAGATCATGTGTGAAGAAGCTCTGTGTAGTAACCTCTCAGTAGAAAATGTGGCAGACATTCTGATTCTCGCAGATTTGCACAGTGCAGAACAGTTGAAAGCACAAGCAATAGATTTCATTAACAGGTATGTGATTTGTTCCGTTAAAAAATCTTTCTCCTTTGAAGGGAACACTTCAGAGAGATAATATTTGAGTATTTTCTCATGTACAGGTGCAGTGTTCTTAGGCAGCTTGGCTGTAAAGATGGGAAAAACTGGAACAACAGGTATGTACTTTGATCTCACTTAAGCATTGTCTGTAATCGGTGTGTTGTCTTGATCACGAGAGATAAGAAGTGAATAAAGAGTGAGACTCAGTGGGGTGCCTTCCATATTTCTATTATAAATGCTCCCTATTTTATGTTTGTTGTATTTTAGTCTTTTGCCAGGTGGGTTACATGCATGTTTTATATTTATGTATTTTGTAAATTTGATCAGGAAGCCAATTAAAGATAAATTGATAATATTGCTTTGGAATTAATGGGAGATCCATTGCAGCTCACATATAAAATGCAGTATTGAATGAAGTGCAGGAATGGGCACTCTCTTAGTCCTTTCCCCTAAATATTGTCATGGGATGGGAGGTTGGGCAGGCTTCCACCCCTTTAGCTTCAGTAAGGCTTTGAAGACTTGGCTTTTCCCCCTAAATGTTGGGAGATTAGATGATGGCACGTTAGCTCTAATAAGCATTAGGTTTTAGTTGCTTTTAATGCTTTCGTGTGTTTAGTTTTATAGTTTAATATAACTTTTTATATTTTAACTTTTGATTGGTAGCCGCCCAGAATTGTATGAAAGATGGGGAACTGTATAAATGTTTTAAATAAACAAATAAAACAAATGGCTTTGTGATTCCTACTCATAACAAGAGAGGGATTTGCTGAAAGTCAAGCAGTATTTCCCAGTCTTTCAGGTACTGAAAAGTAGCTTTTTGCAAGCCCTGATCACACAAGTTGGCTTTGGTAATTACTGACTAAAACTAAAAAAGAAAATGTTTTCATTTTGGTTCCTTATCTTCCCCATATCTCTACTTGGAAATATGTCTTGTTCATCTTTATATAGCTTGACCTTTGAGTAGACATGCCTGTAGTATTTTGCAACTCCTCTCAAACCACGTTTTGTGCATCTTTTTTCTTTACAGTCAAGCCACAGACATAACGGAAACCGCAGGATGGAAATCGATGATCCACTCCCATCCCCACTTGGTCGCTGAGGCCTTTCGGGCCCTGGCCTCTGCACAGTGTCCGCAGTTCGGCATTCCACGCAAACGGCTAAAACAGTCATGAAATCTTCCATGAACTCTCGGGAACTAACGCCTCCTAGTCCATATCCAGAAGGGGTTTTGCAAACCAACTGCTCAAATATGTGACCCTTCTCTGCAGAACAGAACCAGAAAGCTTTTAAAGAACGGATAAAATATATGGTTTAATAATCAGCTTTAAATCAGACTGATAATTCTCCAGTTCACTGAAAGGCCTTAACGTCAACTATTCTAGTTCATTTGTGATTTTCCTGTTTTTTTTGTTTTTTAAATGGTGCCTCGTCGTTTTTGACTCGGCTTTGTAGGATTGCACTAGCTCCATAAGGCAGTAATGCTGATCAACGAAGACCGTTTTCAAAAGGATCTTCTTCTCTTTTCCTTTTTTTTTAAATCCCAAAATGAAAATTATCGGTTGGTCTTATGGTAACTGGATTTCAACTAGCCCCCTGTTAAAAAAGCACTTGAACTGGGGGCAAACAAGCGCTCCAGTCCAAAATATTGTATTTAGGATGTATCTGCCTATCTTCAGAGAGTGCTGTCAGGCATGCGGTGGCAATATACTACTCTGAATATAATTTATTTTTCATTGGTTCAGCTGACTGAGGGAAATATGCAATGTCTTGGCTCAGAAATGTATTTTACTAGTATTTATAAATGCTTACTATGTGAGTGTGCCCATCAGTGGAAAAAAATCGTAATTTTTTTTTGGCCCATGTTGCTTTATGATCCATTGTTCTTTTACCTTGTACTGAACCAGAGTGAGAGTTGGTACGGAGAGGAAATAAGGGATATGTGCTGTGGAAGAAATGGTTATTTCTCAAATAGAATACGTGGGAGATTAAGGATGCTTAAGAGCGACCAAATGTCGAATTTCAGAAATGGGCCAAAATGGAATCTCAGTATGCACTTTTAATGTGTAACTTTTGTATGTTGTGTGGTACATATATATTTTGGTTTTGATAAATATGGTACAGTACTTGTGGCCTAACTTTTGAAATACATTAAGATGCCCACAGCCACATGGGATTTAGTTTTGTTACTGCAAACAAGGAGCGCATGACTTAGAGATGCTGATTTTAACTTAATATCTTCAAGTGTTCATGTTAGAACCCATTCTGTTTCCACACTTTGGGTAGGCTTAACTCTGTTCCCTTAGTGTGTGTATGCACAAGCCTATTCTCACTAGTGAAAATTGCACAGACACACACCTAGCAGGAAGAATAGAAGTCTGAAATGTCAGTATTTATAAGCACTGACCTGCTCTTTTTAGCCTTCATTATTGTACTAGCATTGTGGATGGTATTGAAATTCTGCCTAATGTGAAATGGAGCTTATAAACAACCTTGCAAATTGCTTGTAACAAAGAAAGGGTTTTTTAAATCATTACTATAATTATTGTTACTATTATTCAGAATTTAGCTTTAATGCCAACACTTTCAGTGTGTGTGTTAGCATTGTTTACAATTGGAGGGATTTCTCTGCAAACATGCACATTAGAAATGTTTTATTATCATGGATTTACCTTAATAATGGTGATGTGATATATCTGTTGTGTGGGAGAAATTGCATTGAACCATAAGTAAAGGGAATTTCTTGTGCTTTTGCATAAAAGGTTTTAGGTAGCCCATTTGACTGACATGCTCAATTAATGAACGTTTCCTTAGTTTTTCAAAAGATATTCCCTCTGTTTTCAGCAGGGAAGCATTAATTCAAAGATCTAAGGCACATTTATTCTGAAAGATTATTATTTTGAATATATGTAAAGAACAGTTGGGAGCAAAAAAAAAAAAGAGTGCTTCCAAACCAATGCTAAAACTTGAAACAAATCTCCATTCTGGCTCAACACTTTCTTTCACAGAAAAGGTCAGTGCAGAATTTGAACATGCATCCTTGAAGCGCAGTTAAAAGGACCATTTTTGTGGTTTCAATGGGCCTGAACATTACTCAGTGAACCAAAGTGGTACAGCACTGTTCTATCCAGAGATGTGTTATAGTTTGTAATATTTCTAGGAAGTTTCTGTTTATCTAAATTAAGATTATGTACAGGTAGGTGTTCTTACCAGTGAAATTAAAAGAATGTAATGTCCCACAGTGATAAAAGAAGATTTTGCTGCACGGTAAACAACATATTCATATAAGCAACTTTGCATTTTGAATGTTGCAGCTATAATATAAAAGTGACTTGAATATTTAATAGAGTGATTGTCCATTTCAGCTTCTTCTGGTAGTACTTGATACAGCAGTCAAGAAGAACATCTTAAAACATTTTCGTTAAACATTTTAAAAATCTTAGTAGCACACTTTGTACCAAAAAATATCAAGCACTGTGTGATAAGAATGAAGTACTTGTTTAAGACATCGTATCAAAATTTACAAGATGTTGCCATAGATGACCTTAATAGCCAATCGTATGAATTGAACTAATATTGTTTTACTTGTTGGCTATAGCAAAATACTCAGTAAAGTAAAATTAATGTTGTTTTCTATGGATTTGCTAATCCATCTTTATTTTCTCAAGGAACCACATTCAGTGTTTGCATTCTTCCAAAAGAGCTGGCAAGAACAATCTGTATTTTCCATGTTTCTCTCCCTACTAGCTGATATCCGGAAAGTTTGTGAGGATGGGGAAGCCCACCCTTACTCCCAGATTTTCAGCTCAAATATCAAACTGCTGTGTTTGGCTTGCCTGTTCTGCTCCTCTCCATAGGCCTTCAGTATCAGACCTCTTTCCCTGACCCCAAAGAGAGCAGCCTGCATGTGTTGTGTTATGGTGTATGGGTTTCGTAAGATTTGTTTTCTGAAACATGGGACTTGGATTTCTGCTAAAAGCGATAGTTACCATTTAAATTACTTGTGTTGATGATGTTTTTCAATGAAGGAAGCCTCAGTAACTCATCCAGATTTTGGCAGTCCATTTACTGCACGCTGACATATAGTGCCCGGTGGTTTTTTGAAATGCAAGTTGATGAAATGAAGAAAAAATAGAAAGTTGTGGGAGAATTTAGAGAGAAAGACTGATATAGGAGTCATTAACATTGTATCTGGCCAGCTCATCACAGTTATTCATCTCAAAAACTGAAGATGCCAAACATTTTTTAAAAGATACACTTGTCTCTGGTAGCCAATTGCAGGTTGAAGATAGCTCTGGATATCCTAGAAAGAGAATGATTAAGATGAGGCATAGCTAAGGTATGCGTGGCTGCTTTTGTTTTGTAATTCCTTAAGTATGGCAATGTGATGAGTAATGGCTATTTGAGAGTAATTGGCAAGGCACTAATGGCTCTATTATAAAGGGGTTTCTTCAAGTTCAAGAAGCTGATATTTTTGTCAACTTCCTATGCAAGGTATTGGGATAACCATTGAGGCATGCTTTGTTTTAAAACTATAAAAGATTTCTTAAACCAATTGATGTGTAGCCCAAATTTAATTTTTATTGACTGGATTGATCGGAATCCTTCCTATGGACTCTAATTAGTTTCAGTGCATTGTACTGTTGCATTGATTTTCTTGCTGTTTTGCTTGCAGCAAATGGACTATCTCTGAAATGGATGCACATTATTTTTATCAGTGTTTGTTGTGGTTTGCGTTTATCATACTCTTGTAGTCTAGTTTATGCTGGATTTTGATATGTCCCAATGAAGGTATATTTTTGAGTCCTGTTTTAGAATTGAAAGATTGGAAGAATTCAAGCCTGTGCTTAATTGGAAATTATCCATATTACCTATCATGTTAAGACACTTGCATCAAACCATCCAGCCTTTTATATCTGCCTGATGTTAACAGTGAATTACTTCAGTGAGATACTTTTTGTACCTTGTTGCTGAAAATATTTTTGCATTTCAGGACATCAAGTTACAATAAAGTTGTTACTTATAAAGAAATATGTGCACATTGATGTCTTTGGGATATTGACTTTGCTACAGTTCAGACTCCCCTAAGAGAGATAAAACGGGCACAACCTTGTAGAGATTGTAATCATCATGTTGTTTCAAGTTAGAGAAACCTTTTCAGAAGACACAATATTTTACTTTCCTGTCTGTGCTGTGTTTTCTTTTTTAAATTTATTTCAGAAACAACAACAACAAAAAACCATCCTATTAATTATAATTTCTTTATAGTTGACTTCCAGTTAATGGAATCCCCTTCACAAGGAATTAAGTCGCCATTGCTGGTTTTTTATTTAGCTATATTGAAATTTTATGCTGAAATTTTCAGCAAAAAAAGGAAATCCAAAGCAAGCCGGCACAGCCACTGATTCATCACATTTGCTGTAGGTTCCAAAAAATAAAAGGTTGACAAAATTCCATTCCGATGTTAGGAAAAGGTTTTATTTCCTTGCTTCCTTCTGTACCTGAAGGAAAAGACCCTTTTATCTTAAAGAGCAGCAGCTGCTCCCTCCTCAGAAAGACTGGATTCAATTGTGTGTGTATATGTGCATGTACATGTACACGGTGGGACTCAGTGGCTAAGACGCTGAGCTTGTCGATCAGAAAGGTTGGCAGTTCAGTTTGACTTCCTAGCGCCACATAATGGAGTGAGCTTCCGTTATTTGTCCCAGCTTCTGCCAACCTAGCAGTTTGAAAACATGTAAAATGCAAGTAGAAATATAAGGACCACTTTGATGGGAAGGTAACAGTGTTCTGTGTGCCTTCGGTGTTTAGTCATGCCGGCCATATGATCACGGAGATGTCTTTGGACAGCGCTGGCTCTTCGGCTTTGAAACGGAAATGAGCACCACCCCCCAGAGTCGGGAACCACTAGCACATATCGTATGTGCAAGGGGAACCTTTACCTTTTTATACATGTGCATAAACATATGTATAATTATATATCTCCCGTCTTATTTTTATAAATACCTCAAGGTGGCAAACATACCTAATACTCCATCTTTTTATTTTCTCCAGAACAAAAATTTGGTGGATTGGGCTGAGAGAGAGAGTAGCTAGCTAAAGTCACCTAGCTGGCTTTCATGTCTAGGGGAGGAGGACTAGAACTAGAACAGCCTATCACAGCGATGGCGAACCTTTTGGGGCTCCCGTGCCAAAAGCGGGGGGAGCTCAAGGGGGTCGTACGCAGGCGTGCCATACCCATAATGCTATGCGTGCGACCCCCCCGTTGCGCATGTGTGCAAATGCCCTGCGAATGCGTGTGACCTCTCCCTTTTGGCCCACGATAGACTCGTTTTTCACCCTCCCCAGGCTCGAGAAGCTTTCAAGGAGCTTGAGGAGGTTGAAAACAGCCTCCCCCCACCCCCCCGAGGCTCTTTGCTGTCTCTCGGACTGCACTGGGGGAGAAGCATTTGCAATCGGTGTCTGCCCCGCCCACCTCCCCCACGGCAGCTTCTTCTTCTGGCTGCTCCAGCATCCCAGCCAGAAGCAGCACTGTGACAGCCGCTGGGGGTGAGGGGGTGGCGGTGGCAAGCATGGGCAAGGGTTTCCCTCCCTCCCCACACGAGTGGGCTGCTTGCACGGCTCTAGCCCGCGGCTCTAATGAAGATCTGCAGTCCGGAGCGCTGCTACTTCCAGCCAGGATATATTCTGCCAGACCCTTGGCGGCGTCTTTATGCGGGTAGCTCGCCTCCCTGCCAGCAGCTCATCCAGCGTCCCGGCTGGAAGCAGCAGCGCAACAGTTGCTGTTACCAGGGGCAAAGGGGTGGCGGTGAAGAGAACAGGCAACCACCGCCCCTTCATCCTCTCCCCAACAGCGGCTGTTGCGCTTCTGCTTCCAGCCGGGATGCTGGTGGAGGAGCTGCTGGCGGAGAGGTGAGCTACCCGCATAAAGACACCACCGAGGGTCTGGCAGAATATATCCCGGCTGGAAGAAGCAGCGCAACAGCAAAGGAGTAGTGATGGCAAGGAATGGCGGTCCCAGGTGTCCCTCCCTCTCCCCCTGCCTGAGCAGACTTCTTCAGAGCTCCAGCCTGCAGCTCTGATGAGGATCCGCGGTCCAGAGCGCTTCCGCTTCCAGCCGGAATATATTCTGCCAGATCCTTGGCGGCGTCTTGATGCGGGTAGCTCGCCTCCCCGCTAGCAGCTCCTCTGCCAGCATCCCGGCTGGAAGCGGAAGCGCAACAGCCGCTGTTGGGGAAGAGACAAAGGGTCAGCGGTCGCCCATTCTCGCCACCGCCACCCCTTCGCTCCTGGTAATGGCGACTGTTGCGGTGCTGCTTCCAGCCGGTGGCTGCCCGGTTGCTTCTATGCAAGAAGCCCACTCAGGCGGGGGAGGGAGGGAAGCCCCGACCACAGGTCTACTAAGAAGCGATGGCCAGGAACCCCTCTCTGTGTCTTTTGGCACGCCCGGCCGTTGCTCTTCCTGTTGCTGGTTTTTGGTGTGCATGCATGCCAGGAACCAGATCACCAAATGGCCGACACGCATGTGCACCCTGGAAACAAAAAGATCATTTTCCTAGCATGCGCATGCACACCGGGCGGCTCCACTTCTGCTTTCTGGCACACCAATGCGTGTCAAGACCAGCTGGCTGCTGCGCCTGAACCCAGAAGAGGAACTGGTGATGGCTCCACGTGCCAGGAGAAATGGCTCTTGCCACTTCTGGCACGCGTGCCATAGGTTCTCCATCACGGGCCTATCAGTTTCCATCCTGGTGCTTAACCATTAAGCCAAATTGCATCTAAATAGTGTTAGTTTGGCAAAATTATGTCCATTAGCCAGCATGGCTGGCTGAGGGATTCTGAGAGTTGAAGTCCACAAATGTTAAAGTTGCTAAGGTTGGAGACTCCTGGTTTAAACAAAGTCTGGAACTCGATTGGATTTTTGCTATGTCATCTTGGCTTGGGCCTGTCTTCAGTGAATGGTAGACAGCCTTCCATTTGTTGAAGGGTGATTGTCGGTCCAGGGCATTATTTGTTCGTGCAAAATTCATTAAAGCAGAAATTCTTCCAGCAGAGATCTGTGGCATTTTTCAAGCATGTTAAGGGCATTCTGAGAATACTGGCAGTCATGTTGGACTTTCTAAATGGAACAATCCAAAGTCTCAAAGAAGTACTTTCAGTTCTGGAATGGCATATAGGGAAAATTTTTATGATAGTTTTATTTTTGATGCTTAGAATAACCTCTTTAACCACTGGAAACAAAAAGAGGATCCTCCCAAGTTTTGAAAGTAACTATTTAAAGAGCATTTAAACTATACTACAGGAGAAGAGAGAGAGAGAAACTATTTTCCAGGATTAATAACAGGGTCCTACTTTTGACAAGCTCACAGAATTAGAGAATTGAAACTTGATGAATCTTAATTTTTTTTCCCCTATCATGTCGTTCAATTTTCCCAAATTATTTCTCTAATTAGGTCTAGTGTTTTTGTGAAGGAAGGCCTAATGATAATTAATACATTCTTTTAATCTGCATATTCAAGCTCTGGCGTATCAAAAATATGCAGATTTGTTGTCAGGGCGAGTCAAACTTCCTTGGTGGATAAATGGTTGAAATGCACATTTCCCAGATAATGTTCATTACTGATAAGTCCACAGGATTTTCAAACCCGACATTTTCCCTCAGGTAAATCTGTTCACTTGATGAGCATCTTATTTGGGATTGAACCTATTGAACCTCTTTAATAGCTTATTATAAGGGACTCACCCACTAAGTGAGTTCATTTCTTTATGGCAGTAATGGGAGCTTGTAACTATAAATTATCTCCACCTCAGAGAACTTTATCCATATGTTTGTTATGGATTTGGAGTGAAATTTAGCAATGCGCTGCAGGAGTGGAAGGGCTGTTCTATTTTTCCAGTTTTCTCCCCAATAAAAATATCCATTCCTCATGTATCTTTTGAAGGCAAAACTCAGAGCTCCGCAATTTGTCCCACTTCTCTCAAACCTCTGTTTTTATTCTGAGATAAAATTAACTCTCACTCAAATTGAGTTTTATTCCCAGTGACATTTGTGTACAGTTACATGTCATTCTTTTGGCAACATTATAGAATGGATGTGTCATTGCTCTTATCTAAGATTTTTCATGTTTCCTCCTAGCCTACCCTATAGCTTCAGGCTCTCCTTGTGGTCTCCTATCCAAGAAACAACCAGATCCAAATCTACTTAGGTGTTATCTTTTGTTTTGTTTATAGATCAGCCTAGTGAGGCTAGGTGGGTCATGTAAATACCAATAATTATTTCAAATTTTTATTTTATAGTCATGAACCATAATCCTAAACCAACATGTAGACTCCCACCTTCTTTCGTGAGCCTTCCAAAATCTCCCAACTGCACTGCTAAATTTTTAGAGTGCACTTTTTGCATTTCGTTAATAGGAAATCCAGGATAATAAGCAGAATAAAAGAGAAAGAAGATAATAAAGTATAAAGGCCTGCAAATAGAATAGAACAACTGTGGGAAAAGAAAGCAAAGGTAGTACCAAAAGTAATAGGCGCCTTTAGTGCAATCCCAAAACATTTGGAGCACCACTTGAACACTATCAACATTGACAAAGTCACCATCAGTCAATTGCAAAAAGTGTCTTTACTCAGAAAAGCTTACATCCTGCGATGATATCTATTAACACCATCAAATGCCCACACCTGCCTATCCTAGGTCCTGGGGAAGAATTTGATAGGTTGGCAAACATGCCAAATCCAGTCTCAATATCTGGCTGACCGTGTAATGAGTGTTCTCTGTGTGATTGTAAAATCTTAAGCCACAGGTAATGGGTCGAACTGAAGCCACTTTACAGGTCTTTTTGTTCTAACCAGTGAATAGACAGAACTTATGCTAGAAGCTGGATTGAACATCAAGGAGGCTGAGCCTTCTAGATCGTTTTAAGATTAAAACATGAGCCATAGTGGCACAGTGGTTAGAATGCAGTATTGCAGGCTAATTATGCTGAATCTCACTAGCTCAAGATCAACTCAGCTTTTCATCCTTCCGAGGTTAATAAAATGGCCCAGATTGTTGGGGGCAATATGCTGATTCTGCGAACCGCTAAGAGAGGGCTGTAAAGCTTTGTGAAGCAGTATATGTCTTGAGTGCTATTGCTATTAACTCACAGTATTTATCAAGCATGCTCCTTTATATATGTGTACATGCTGTTTGGTATTTTTTTAAAAATGTCACCTTTCATTCTTCATTGGAAAGACAACAGATCTGGTCTGGGGACTGGGCACAGAAAGCAGTCATTTCCATCAGCTGAATCGTGCCAACAATAGGAATGCTATCAGCTCTGCATGGACAGACTTTGCCATTGCTGTCCAAAGAGAGCAATTATGAGAGCCGGTGTGTGTAATTTTGCTAATGCTACCTGACTTCATGCTTCCAAACCGCAATAATCAAATTTATTTGTGACGTGTGTTGCAAAGAATGCAAATGGAACACTCCACTGAGCACTTGTGAATGGTAAATAGACCATGAAATTATTTTCTCACAATAGTTCTACAAAATGTACACTCCTCTCACCCCACCCCATTTTGCCTCCTATTTAAATCAGCATTGTGCTGTAGGAAGACTGGAAATTAGTGAGAGGAGGACAGTTAATGGGGTGGGGGGGGGAGATCAAGCGGAAAGTCTTTTTGACAGGTAGGTTCACTATAGGAAGAAGGTAGCCCTGGTGAAAACAGCTGAGCAAGATATGTATTTCAATGGAACATAAAATAAATGGCTCTGAACAGTAATCCATAACTTCAAATACAGGTTCATCAAAATAGAGGTGTCAGGGTATTGGGAAGAGACATATAGCTGCCTTTGTAAATACTTTTGCATGTCGACACTGATCTGTGCTCATAATACATTAAAACAAGCTGCAGGCTATATTGTCAAGTTGGCAAGAACTGGAGTTCTTTTCTGCATTGCCAGATGACCAAAAAAATGGAATGGTGTTAATTTGCATGGACTATTTTTTTTAAATGATTTATTTAATATGCCACCATTATTATTTTTACAAATAACACAAGGCAGCTTTCAAGTGCAGAAAATAAGGTGGTTCAAATGACTACAGGTTTATTGCATGCTAACACATTCCACAAAGATCGGAACTACTAATGGTCAAAATGAATTGGCAGAAGAGAGGAATCAATGGAATTCAAGTGGGCTGGACTTAAATCTCTTGTGGGCACGAAGGGACTCAAGACTGATGACACATTTGACCCCTCCCCTAGGCTCAGCCTGGTCATCTCTTACAGCAGCAAACATACCTAATACTCCTTCCTCCTATTTTTCCCCACAACAATCTTGTGAGATGAGTTGCGCTAAGAGAGGGGGGGACTGGCCTAAAGTTACTCAGCTGACTTTCATGCCTAAAGTACAACTAGAACTCACATTCTTGTACTTCTAACCTGGAGCCTTAACCACTAAACCAAAATGATTAATTTATACTGAACATGTCCAATAGTTGTTGATTAGAAACAATATATATTTTACATGCAAGATGCTAATGTTGGAAGGTTCCTGCTCTCCCCTCTTTAAGATCTTCCTTTTTAAAGAGAATGACTACCTACTCAAAGCAGGAACCCACACTAAAAAATTCCTGCTTAAATACTATATATCCAAATGAAGGGGAAAGGACCATATCTTCGAATTATCTATCTTGCTGAAAAACAGCCAATGAATGCCTTCTCAAAGTTACAAAATAGGAATTATAATACTAGTAATGAATACGAAGCAAAATACAGTCCTAATACAGGTAGTCTTCGACTTACAAAGGAAGTTCCTCTGACCTCCATGACTTTTGCTCTGCTACAGTATGCATTATCAGCTGTGAGGCCTTCTATAGAGAGGTGGGTGCCTTTCCAAATCATGACCAGTCAATTTAATTTACTTGGCTGACTCCAATCAAGGTGTAGAAACATGTCTGTGACGGATCGAGGGAAATGGAAGGCATCTGAGCTAAATTTCAAGTGTTGCAAAGGGTCTAAATACTTATGCCAATGTGATATTTCAGGATTTTTTTCCCTTTTTAATAAATGTACAAACATTTCTAAACTTCCGTTTTCACTTTGTCATTATAGGGCATTGAGTGTAGATTAACGAGAGAAAAAATGAATGTCAACAACTGTAGAGTCAGGCTGCAGCATAACAAAATTGATAAAAGTGAAGGGGTCTGAATACTTTCTGAATGCACTGTATCATCTGTCTATCTTTTCTTATCTCTCGCTCTCTTTTTCCCTCTCTCTCCATCTCCATCTTCCAGCAGTGGTTACTGTTAGAAAGTTTTTCTTAATATTAAACCTATAGTTTAAGACAGTTATTCCATATCCTGCACTTTTGGATAGAGGAATTGGGCTTTCCTTATGTGATATCAGTTAAGTGAGCACCGTTGTAGTTCTCTCTCCCACCTAATCATCTGTTTTTTTTCTTCTCAAGTCCAAATATTTCTCATTCTCATTGCCTTTCTTTGTCCAAGCTCTGGTCTATGAGAATTCTTAGTTTGCAAATCCAAATGGACTTACAATAGGGAATCTGACCAATATGAAACAGTGGAACTCTTCCATTCTGTGACTTAGATTATACATCTAATGTTGCTGTCTGAAGCTGTGTTGGCTCTTTTTTAAAGTCATCTGTAGCTCCAATCATTTTTTTAAAGATTTATAGTCTCTTCCCGTATGGCACTTGGCCACTTTGGAACCAGAAGTTTAATCGTGTTCAATAGCACTGAGGGACCTAAATAATCCTTGAATTTTGCTTCTTTTACTACTCATGCCTTGGGGCTGTATGACTGAAAGGCAGCATATTCTGGCTCCCAGGCAAGATCAGAGAAAACAAACATCAATGCAAGTAGAAATTCCAGTCCTCATCCCTTAGTCAAAGAATAAGCAGCTATATGAAGTTTCCTGCTAGGTAGGACACTGAACTTCAAATGACAGTTCTGTGAAAGTACAGCTGCTGGTAAGTAGTTGCATTTAAAGTTAAGTCTTCCAGTTCTGATCAAACCATTAGGATTATGTTCCTTCCAGAGATGGTCCCGGAATTCATTTTCTTTCATCATTTTTCTTTAAGATTTCAGAGCTGCAGACAGGAGCTGCCTTGTTTTCTGGATTCCAGACAATGATTAGAAAAGGTTAGGAATCGTACCAATGGTAAATAAAAAGAAAACTCTAGGAATCTCTATATTCTTTTTCATGGGTGCTTTTTTTTCTTTTTAAGAGCTGGTTTTTAGAGCTCAAGAGTCAAATGAAACAAACCATGTTACCCAAAAATAGATTCTGAATAGGGCCCCTCCAGAGACAGTTTTTAAAAGAAGAACAGACAGGATAAAACCTCTCTGATTCTTGTATTGTATTCTCAGAGATTCTGAAGTGTCATTCTCACTTTAATGAGAAAGACCTATTGCTTTCCTGTTTAGGCATAGGTGTATGGGGTGTCCTTGAGTTATGACCACAGTTGAGCTCAGAATTTTTGTTGCTTTGCCAGGCAGTTGTTAAGTGAATTTTGCCCCATTTTACAACCTTTCTTGTCACCATGGTTAAGTGAATCACTGCAGTTGTTCACTTATACAATTCATGCACTATCCAAAATTAGAACATATACTGTAACTACTGCCACAAAGTCAATGAAATGGAGACTGATAGACTCCCTGAGTTATGTCTACTAGAGCAGATAAAATCACAATCTCAAATCTCCTGGATCACCAAACCAACAAATTTTGTAAGAAGCTGTGGCCTTCCTGTCTCTTGCGTTAACAGGAGAACGGTTTTAAAAAAAAAGAGCTGCCCTAAGAATTAAGGAGATCGAAGCCCAAAATGATATAGCTATCCTTAGTAAGGTGGGTAACTTGAAATGGCTGAGCAAATACAAACATACTTTTCAAATAGACAGCTATTTAAAGTTACAACTGCCAGAACATCTTAGGGAGATATTTACACAAGCGAGATTCAAGCATCTTGACACAATGGTCAGATATGGGAGATTCCATTTATACTCTACAATGGATGTCTCTGCGTTTGCGGAGCGGCAGAGGTAGAAGACCTGGCTGATATCCTATTTGATTTTTGCCTGTATAAGGGAATGAGAGACAGGTACCTTGGTCTATATACCAAACGAATGACCCATTGGGATCCCCATATCAAAACAATTTACCTTATGTACGGCCAGAATCTGAAAAAAAACATTACATAACAGCACAGTACTTAAGCAGAATGGTTCGGTTGAGATTGGAATATGTGGGACGGGGGTAGATTGTAGGGGTGACAATTGCCAAGTATCTGAATCTTGATCACGTGACCATGAGGATGCTGCAATGTGTAAAAAGTGTAAAAAATGATCATCAGTTACTTTTTTCACTAAACTTTGAACCTTCTCTAAAAGGAAGCTTATAAGTCAAGGAGTATGATGTCACCTTATGTATTTGTTTAACTTCTTTCATGTGACTCCACACGTTTAGTATAACATATACCAGAAGCCCCTTCAAAAGCAATTTACCATGCAGAAAAGAGGCTGAGGGGATGGAGAAGTTAAAAAAACCAACTACTTAGTCACTCAGCATTGCTACTCCTTTCTTCAGTAAGGTATTTTAAATCTCTGTTCTCCATCTACATATCCTCCAGACAGCTGCATTACATTAAGGATAATGTAAATAATCTCAAGTTGTATTCCTGACTAGTGTTTATTGGATAGATCCTCCTCATCCACCAATAGTTTCCATTATGGGACAAAATAGAGGAGGAATCACCTGATATCCTAGTATCCGTCCTCATTCTGATGTTATTCTGTACATAAAAAGTTTAAAATTGGAATAAGCAAAGGTCTCTTTCTCTCTAGGGCTATCCATGTTCATTGTTCACAGTCTTGTTTCCAGTGTCTTTAAAAATTCTTTATCTTTTGAAATATTGCTAAAGATAAAGTATATAATTAGTATAAATTCTTACCGGGTGTTCACGTCTCTCTCTGCCTGCTTTTCTCTGTCTTTTGTCTCATTTTTTACCAGCTGTTTTGGTTGTTGGTGGAGTTTTAATAAATAAATATCAAACTACATTTTTGCTAGATGATTGGTGTATGCTTATTTTGATATAGATGTAGAAACTGACTGGGGGAGTGCTGGTTGCAAGCTAACTTGGAAATTACCCATAGTAATTGAGTAATGGAAATGCCTTGCAAACATATCTGGCCAGTATGAGATGAAGGAAGACTATTTTACGGTTATGTGTGAATTTAGCCAATTGTGGTTTATCTAACAATCCATGACTTTGTATGATGTTCAGACCCACTCTATAGAAGCAATATTCAAATCCAATGTTCCCTATTTCCAACATTTTAGTTCAAATAATTATCTCAAGATTTGAGATTATTATGTGTTATAAAATCTATAAGTTACTATGTATAAGTTTTATTTCAATAGAATTATGAAACTTCATATAATTGAATTACATTTCTTTTTTTTTGTAATAAAATTTTATTGGTTTTTCAAAATTTATAGGGAAAAGGGTAAATGGACAGGTATACAGATTTTGGCAGTTGCAAAGTGTGTGAGGCCCCCCTCCCTCCATACCCATAGCGTACATTTATATATAATGCATTAGTATATAATTGATTATAATCAGCATATTAGTTCTATTATTAAATTCAATCAAATTAAACATTACAATATAAAATCCAAATATAATTCCATTTTCACTTTCGGTCAATTTATAATAATATGATTTTCATATTTATTTCTGTGATCTGAGTCTTCTTGCTATTGCCCCATCTCCCTCCACTGGCAGAGCTCTGGCCCCTCCCGTGTCCTGCGTGTCCGTTGTAGTGTCTGGTGGTTTCTCTAGAAGTGTTTTATTTTTTTCCATAAAGGCCTGCGCCTCTATGGGTGAATTAATTCTGATTCTTGTCTCCTCCCAGAATATCAGCATACCTTCAGGCATCAACCATCTAAACCACACCCCTTTCTGGTATAATTTATTCGCTAATTGCGAATAATTTTTTCTTTTTTCTCTAATCTTCTTAGGGATCTGCTTCAGAATGGTTATCTCCATATCATGATATGTCAATGCTTGCCCCCTTTGTACACCCAGAATTTCATCTCTTGTGGTTTTTCTAAGGAATTTAATGTGAACCTCCCTGGGTAAATTGTGTGTTCTAGCATAAGCTGAGTTCACTCTATAAACCAGATCTATATCCCACCCCATCTGTTGTTTTTCTTTGTGTGTATAGTCAGCCAGAATGTTTGTCATGATGTCCCTTATATTTTCCCCATCTTCTTCTATAACATTTTGAAATCTAAGATAATAGGACATTCTCTCAAATTCTAATTTCATCTGTTGGATGTCAAGATCTTTGTTCCCTTTCTGCACAGCTTCCACCACCCCCCTCACCTCCTCCACCCCCCCTTCCACAAGATTCAGTCTTTGTGAGTTCTTATATATTTGGGCTTGATTTTCTTTAATTTCATCTTTCATTTCCCTTAACTGTTTCTTGATTTCCTCCTGGCCCTGTAAAATTTGTTGAAGCATTTGTTGAAAGTCCATCTCTGTAGTCTTATGTTGCATCAGTTCTGTTATCTTTGACTGTGTGGCTGGACTGGATGTTGCGGATGTTGGAGCAGAAGTGGCAAAGCCAGGTTTTCCAGGAGGGGGTCTTTTAGATGCCATCCTTTATAACGTTAAAAGTTCAGTCCAAATATGAAGTAAGCAATTAGAAAAGAAGGGTAGCCAGGTGAATCCGGGAGCAGAATAACCAGGCAGAAGAGAATCTCTCCAATAAGTCTGGCAATAGATAGAAAATTTCCCCTAGAAGGTTAAAAAAATACCAATCCACAAGAGGTTCCTCTGGGAGACACGGAGACAAAGACCGGAAGCCTGAATTTTAAAGGTGGAGTCAGGTTTCAGAGTTCATAAAGACAACGGAAGTGTGCCATCTTGCCCTGCCAGTTTTGGGCACAGAGGCGTAACAAAGTTTTAAAAAGTTCCAAAAGTCCTCAAATCATTGTAATATGTAAAATTAAATTGAAAAGAAAATCATCTCAGCCTAAGTGAGGCTTCATTCGTTGGCTCTCCCCCCTCCTCCTTCCCCGGGGGCTGAGAGCAAAATTGTTTCTTGCCGCTTGTCCAAGGGGGGGGGGGAAAACCCCCCTCCCTCCAGCCGCACCTCCAAAATGCTCCGAAAGTTGTTTTAAAGTTTTAAAAGCTGAATCAAATCTTCATGCAAAGTAAGGGATGAAGAGAGAGGCAACCTCACCGCACCGCAGCTGCTTCCTTCAATTGTAGCATTCTCCAGTCGGCTTGTAGCGAGGCGCGAGGCGTGGAAACGCGATGCGCCCTCCGAGCTTGCTCCCCGGTGCCTTGGGCGCGCGAGAGAGCCCCCGCCGGCTGCCGCCGCTGCAGGAGACCTCCGCGGTGCCGCCCCTCCGGCAGGACCCCTCTGCGGGGTGTCCTGTGCCCCCCAAGGAGTGGGGAAGCCCACCGGGGAGCCGGAGCGGGCAAAGAGCTGCCCGTCGCCGCCGCCGCCGGAACCGGAACCAATTACATTTCTGTTAAATTACAGTCATCTCCCCTTTTCCAATATCTGGCTGCAAGAATACAGCAGTGAAATAAGTAGTTACTATAAAAATAGAGGCATCCATATTGATTTAGCCAAATTCACATGCTGATGATTTTGAAGTGCAAACTTGTAGATGACCTGACCCTTTTACGGAGACATTCAATAAGAAAGGAGTGATGACTGAACTCTGTGGCAATCCACAAAGCAGGGTGCCTAGCCCTGGGGAATAACCTCTTTCTCACAACCAATACCAACTGGAACTGGTCCTGAAGGAAGGAAGGAAGAGAACAGGGGGAAGAAGGTACTCCCATTTCCCAGCACCCAGAGCTTGTCCCCCCAAAAATACCATGATCAATGGTCTTGAAAGCCATCAATAGATCAAGAAACACAAAATTGGATGAACCACCTTCAGCCCAACTCTGCCACATGTCATCAATAAGCACATCCAAGGTTGTCTCCACATAGAATACTAACATGACTGAAGATGGCTGAGATAATATGCTTCCTTCAGGTTTCTTAACAACAAAGTTCAACTGTTTTCTCAACAATCTTCCCTAAAAAGAGAGAGGATGATAGATATCTGTTGGATCCAAGGAAGTGTATCCAACATTGCTCCTTTCAAGGCTGGAGGCATCACCACTCTCCCTCGAAGTTGACCCCATAGCCCTAACCAGAAATCACTTCCTGGTTATTGTATTTGTGGAGGCAAACTGTACTGAAATGATTAACACTGTCTGGAAATTGGGGTGGTTTGGGAAAGATAAACAGATATAACTTCCTGCATCTGAAGAATTTTGAAACATTTACCTTTTAATGGATTTATAAATATTTCACATATATTTCCACTTTTTTCATATTTGTGAAGGTAAACTACACAGAACGTAGTGTTATCTAAAATGTTCTGTAAAAATCTTGGTGGAGGCCCAAGCTTTCAGTGCTCACAGTTATATTTCGCATAGAATTTGCCAGGGCCTAGTTTTCTAAGGTACCACGTTTCCTAGATAAATTCCTAATAAATTCAGGACAGCTGTTAAAGAACCCCTTGTCTTATTGAGTTTACTAGAAAAGGCTGATGGGTATTCCCTGCAGAGACTTTCTTCTTCTAGAACAGCTAATCCCCAAGGTAAGATGGTCCCCACTATTATGGCTTCCTAAAAGCTGAGTCTTTCAAGAAGCTTTTGGAAGATACTGTAATTACAGGCCAAGGGTAGAAGCCTGAAGGTCCCATTCCATGACAGAATAAGTTGGTTTTATGTGGCTTATTACTTCCATATCTTGAATACCGCCTAGAAGCCTTTGAAAGTAAGACAGTTAAAAAACAAATCAATCCAATAAATAAATAAATAAAATGTTTATTATCATCCCTCTCTTTAATGTTGTCCATAGCTAATGTTCTCCCCTTCCACTGTGTGGTTCTTTCTTTTTCTTACAATAAACGTTCTTATTCTGACAGCCACTCTAATATCCAAGTTGGCCCAGTATATGTGACTTCTATTGATTACTATCTCAATGTATTTATATCCTAATCTGCTGAGCCATCCAAAAATGGTATAAATTATCCATTGTTTCAATAGCTAATCAAGGAGATAATTATGAAAATATGCATGTGTTTCAAGAATCTTCATTGGACAAAGGATATTCCTTCTCCAAGAAGAAATGAATGCATTTTTTTTCAACATCCTGTAAATTATGCTATCATATTCTGAACACAATTAAAATGTCAGTCATATTTTCCATAGTTCAAACAGTCTGCGCTCTACGCCTCCGGGCAGGTTTCTGTGTGTCTAGTTCTGATTTGGCCACACTAATAAAAGAACTGTATGGAATGAGATATGTGTTGAGCAGGACGGCAGGATGTCAAATTTGTACCAAAATAATGAGCTAGCACCAAATGCTAATTAAATATTGATGAAAGTCATACTTTCAATTATCTTCATTACGGACTGATATTTTATGTAGACAGTAAAGCTTGGAGTAGGAATACATATTGTAATTAGTTATGCAGTATAAAAAAAAATACAAGTTATTTTTCTTCTGGGAGGAAACTATGCCTGAGCTGAAAGAAAATATTCAGCAATGACAAAAAGGCAGAAATTCCCTGTGGTGAGTCAGTTTCATTTAATTTTTGTAGAGCTAATGTGTGCATTGGAGTAAGGCTTTTTTTGATAGCTACTGTGAGAAATGCAGATTCAGTTGATAAAAAGGATACAGTGTTAATCAAATGAGATAAAGGGTCTGGGTGTTGAGAGAAGTTATCCAATATATATATGTACATATACATATACATACATACATACATATACATATACATACATACATACATACATACATACATACATACATACATACATATATATATATATATATATATATATATATATACATACATGTATATATACATACATACATGTATATATACATACATACATGTATATATACATGTGTGTACATATATATATACATACATTGTGTGTATATATATATGTATGTATGTGTGTATGTATGTATGTATGTATGTATATGTACATATTTTTATATATAAATCAAAGCCTATTATGCATAATTGACCCAGTTCCCAGAAACTAGGATCTGATTGTTCTAGGTTTGTGTGAGCAAACAACTTTGTTAGAATGCAGCACATGGCAAAGTGGAAATGAAGATGGTTACCTGAGGTTTTTGTTAGTTCAGCTATGGCTAAGTATGACATATGAACCTAACCACTGTGCTTTGCAAACCAAGATTTATGGTTTGGTATTTGGGTGTTAAAGGAGCCTTGGTGGTTAGAATATAGTATTGCAGTCAAACTCTGCCCACAACCTGGAATTTGATCCTACGGGGCTCAACGTTGACTCAGCCTTCCATCTTTCTGAGGTCAATAAAATGAGGACCTAGACTTTGGAGGACAATATGCTGACACTAAATTGCCCCGAGAGTGCTGTAAAGCATTATGGGAAGTATATAAGCCTCAAATGCTATTGCTATTAAAGTGGTATACTCAGGTACCTGGATGTAAACTCATATTTCCTTGGCACCCATCAGCTTTTTCACTTGCTTTTATTTATTTTAATTAGAAATGGAAATTGTACATAATAGGGTTCTATAACAAGATGAAATATGAAAGCCAACTGGAGTAATTTTGAACCAATCAGTGTCTCTTAGCCCAATGCACATCATAGGTTTTTTGCCATGAGAAAAATAGGCGGCACGGGTGCTGGGAGTATACTCCTAGTGTTGGGTAGGCAACATATATCTATATACAATAACAATAACAAATGGTTGTTGTTGCTTTAAATGGGTGAATGTATTTATCAGCTATAATTAACTCTACAATAAGAGGGAGTCAGGAGAGCTCACTCTGCTTGTCCTATGCTTGATAACTACTTGCTCGCTTGATGACTGGAATGTGAACTGCGACTGTAAGCAATTGTTTCTTCTTTGAATTGTGTTTGGATATATATCTACTATCACTGCTTGTGAAGCAATTATTAGTAGTAAAGCTATTTGTTTTTTCCTAGCAGTGTCTGAAACTCTATTCGTGTGTTTTATCTACTAGCAAAGTTCTTTCTAGCTGTATATTCCACTGCACTATTTTCTGTCTCCCAATGGAGATACCCCTAACACTGGTTATGGGCCCAGAATACCCAGTGTACCCATTGTATCTAGAGTGCCAGGTGCAGCGTTAAGAGCGTGGAGTTGCTACACACATTATAGTTTTACAAATATCTGGTTAGTCAGATATACCTGGGACGATGGCACAAGGCCAAACTCCGAATTTATCATTGGTCACCCGGCTGGATGGCACAAACTACATATCCTGGTCCGCAAAATGTAGTTTGCTATTGCATAGTGAAGGGCTATGGGACGTAGTACAGACCCCACCGGATATCACTGCCTGGGATGCAAACGATGATGATGATGCAAAGAAGATTGCAGAGTTCCAGAGGAGGAATGAACGGGTGTTATGCATTATCGGTCTTACACTGGCTGGCCAACAACTGAGTCATATCCGAGGTGAAAATTCTGCTACTAAATGTTGGGACAATTTAAAGAAACTATATGTTCGACACTCTGTGGGTGCCCATATTAATATTACAAGAAAACTCTTTAGAACACGAATCACCAAGGGTGGTAACATGTTGGCACATTTGAACTACATGAAACAGATGTTTCAAGAGCTACATGAAAAAGAGTTCATTTTTTTCTGAGCAGCACCAAGTTTATATTATTCTCTCATCACTTGATGAAAGCTACGACAATTTTGTAACATCTTTTGAAGTTCTATCTCAACAGGACATTACATTGAGCTCCACTACCTCAAGACTGCTGGAAGAGTCTACAAGAAGAGAAGATAGAAAACAGTTAAGAGAGAGGACACCAGAGAGCAGTGATTTACCTAATTATGTATATACTGTAAAATGTTGTTATAATTGTGGTAAGAAGGGTCACATTGCCAGGTTTTGCAAAAAGCCAAAACCACAGAAAACTCTACAATCTAAAAAACATGAGATTAATGTGACTATAGCTAATAAGGCATCATTTAACCACAATTTGTGGATTATTCACAGTGAGGCGTCGATGTGCATTACTAAAGATAGAAAAAAACTTTGTAAAGTTGGTCACAAGTAAACAACACGTTTCTTTAGCGAATGGGTGGAGGCTGGAGGCATCGGCTGAAGGTATTGCTAAATGTCCATGTATTGCTGAAACATTGCATATGTTATATGTACCAGAAATTAGGTTTAATTTGCTTTCAGTTAGAGTTTTGGTTAATCATGGCTACATTGTAACATTTAAAGGGGATAATTGTTTTATTGAAAAGGGGGGTATTAAGATTACTGCTAAGCTACAAGATGGGGTATATGTAATGTCTGATTCCTATGTTGTTAATTCTGTGTGTTCGAATGTTAAACCCCACAATGAGTGTATTCACTTAATGCATAGGCGAATGGGACGTATCAGTTTTAAAATGTTGCAAGAAACAGTGAAGTTAGTTGATGGAGTGAAGATAAAGCCATGTAGCCAGTATATAAATTGTAATGTTTGTAATGAACAGAAGAGTAGAGCTACTCCGGCTAATAGGTTAAACGGGTTTAAGACCAAGAAACCATTAGAAGTGGTATTTGCATACTTAATATGGCCAATGAAACATAGTTTGGAGGGTGCCTGTTATGTACTAAGCATTTTAGACCACTATTCCAGATATGGTTTTTGTTTTTTGTTAAAGAACAAAACAGAAACATTTCAACGGTTCACTAACTGGGTTAAATTTGTAGAGAGGAAAACAACTCATAAGATTATCACTGAAGTGACTGATAATGGTACAGAATTCATAAACTCCAATTTTACAACTATGTTGCAAAAGGCTGATATACAACGTAAACGTTCTGCACCTTATCGCCCACAGCATAATGCCTTTGTGGAAAGAAGAGGGCAGACATTGCAATCTATGGTTAGAACGATGCTGGCTGATGCTGGATTGCCTGAATCATTGTGGGGTGAGGCGATGATGTGTGGAAATCATATTTTAAACAATGTAATTAACACCACAACTGGTGAAATACCGTTTACTAGATGGTATGGCAAGAAACCAGACCTCAGTTACATACACATATTTGGAACTCCAGCATGGGTTCATATTCCCTCACAATTAAGACATAAAGGACAAGAAAGAGCTCAACAGTTAATTTTTATAGGCTATAATTCTAACCACCGGTCATACAGATTTTGGCAAAAAGGATCAACAAAGGTTGTTAGCAGTGCAAATGCCAAATTTATGGAACATATAGGGTGGAAAAGGTTAGATCCAAATAATGAAGTGATTATAGAAACCAAGCTAAGCACTAATGAAGATGATGAGAAACCAGCATTGAATAATAAAAATGAGTTGTCTACTGAAGAGGGAGTAGTAGAGCAGGAACAAGTAAACAGAGAAAGTCCGGTACTAAGTCCTCAGTTACCAAGGCATTCTACACGAGTAACTAGGCCACCTGATAGCTATCAGGCAACTATGGCTTATCAGATTAACAAAGTTCCTGCAACATACCATGAATTGACCACATTTCCTCTAGAAGATCAAAAGGAATGGAGAACTGCAATGATTAAAGAACTTAAGTCTTTACAGAATATGAAAGTATATGAAAACACTGATTTACTTCCAGGTAAGAGAACAATCGGTAGTAAGTGGATATATAAAATAGAAACTGGAATAGACGGAGCCATAACATATAAGGCTAGGCTAGTGGCTCAGGGTTTTGACCAAACAGCCACAGATTACGATGAAGTGTTCGCACCTAGTCTAAAATCCACTACACTTAGAACCGCTTTAGTTTGGGCTGCAAAAAATAAGTATTTGATTAAACACTTAGATGTAGAAACAGCTTATCTGCATGCACCATTACAACACACAATCTATATGAAAAAAACAGTAGGAATCAAAGACAATGACACCTGAATGTTGGCTTCTGAAGAAGAGTCTTTATGGCTTAAAACAGTCTGGTTATGAGTGGAACCAGTGTGTAGTCAACACTTTAACTAGCATCGGATTTAAAGCTGGTTTAGCTGATCCATGTCTGTTTAGGATGGAAAGGGATGGAGAAGTTTCATTACTTTTATTTACCGACAATATAGCGTTGTTAACTAAGACACAACAAGAGGCTATTCATATAATTGAACAGTTAAAGAAACATTTTACTATAAAAGATCTAGGTGAAATATGTCAGTATTTAAGATTAAGGATTGATAAAACCAGGGGAGGGTTTAAAATATCACAGACGGATAAAATAAACAATTTACTGAAACAGTTCAAAATGGAACTATGTAAACCGTCAAAGACTCCTATGAGTCAGGAGTTCAACAATATCAATGATCAAAGTGCTATGTTTGATAAGGGGTTGTACCAATCACTAATTGGAAATGTCATATCTAAGCAATTGGTCAAGGCCTGATATTGCATACAGCACAAACCAATTAGCTAGGTATAATTCAAACCCAACTGAGAGGCTTTGGCAGGCTGTAAAAAGTATTTTAAGGTATTTGAAGCAAACAATGCACTATGTGCTGTACCTTGAACCTAATGAGGAGCTAAAGCTGACAGCATATGCTGATGCAAGTTTTGCAACAGATATAGACACAAGAAAGTCAACGTCTGGAATAGCTGTATTCTTGGGTAAGACATTGGTTGGATGGAGATCCATTAGGCAGAAACATCTGACTCTGTCTACTATGGAAGCAGAATTTTCATGTCTATCACTACTATGTACTGATATAATATGTTACAGTTACTGATAGATCTAGGAATAGAAGTAAAGATTATATTATTGTGTACGAGGACAACCAGGCAGCTATTCAAATGGCTACTAATTTGGCAGTTAAAACTAGAACGAAACATACAGATCTGCGATATTTGAATGTATGGGAGAGTATTAAAAATAAACTCTTATATCAAGATATAATAGTCCTAAATATCAAGAGAAATTAGCTGAAGGCTATATAAATACCAAATGAAAATAAATTTGATGGACGGTTTCTATAAGGAGAATTCTGGTTTTGGGATTATGCCTTCCTAAAATAAAATAAAACCTATTAAACAAAACTGAAATCTTAGCCACAGCATGGGAAATTAAATACCAAATACTACTAAGAGCCATTTAATTAAACCACTTCTCTTAATAATGCAGAGGAGGAAGTAGGTTATGTAATTAAAGACAGTACATTTGGACATGATAACTGAAAATCTAAATCATGTAATATACAATGGATTGGGGGCAGGGAGCAAAAGGAACCAAGAAAAATAAAATTTTGGATTATTTTTTAGAACAGGAAATGTTAACAAAATGACATTTTTCAATTAATCCTTAGGCAAACAGCTGATGTAACTTCTATAATATAAAATTAAACAGAACATATTTCTGCAAATAATATAATTGCTATTTATGTGAAGTTGTGCAAAATTGAAGAGGTTAAATAGTTCACCAAGGCATCAACCCAAAACATACCGTATCTCCACATCAACTTTGAAGCATAAGAAAGAAGAATAAAATCTTTAGAATGGAATTTACAATCCTCAAACCTGTGTATTATTGAAAATCTTCAGGGAGCTTTCAAACATGCACGGATGAAGTTTGAAAATATTTTTGAACAAGAAGAGTTCTGCAAGGGACAATGGTAAAAATTTCAAAAGAATAGAAAGACAATTTGCCATAGGGAAGTGCTTTGTAGTATCACCTGAAAGCATTCCAAACTTTAGCACCTATCACATTTATTCTTTTCTGTTTTGAATCTGCCAATAACCACACAAAAGTAGTAAATATGCATTAATAATTGCATAAATATGTTTAACTTTGTATAATATAAGAGATGTCAGCTTCTGTTCACTCAGGATTCAATGAAACACATAATCTGTATCATACAATAATTTCTATGGATATACTAAGCAAAAATAAATATAAGATCACTCTAGTCATTCTTAATTTGGGGCTCTTAAGATTTTTTTTGAACAAGTCTCATCAAACATGAGCTTTGGTGCCCTAAGTGACCATTTGCCATAGACCCAAGTCCTTCTACCCATTTTTGGAATGCTTCAATATGATATTCAACAGTCAGATATGGGAGAAAATTATTATTCTCCCAAAATGTATGAAAGGTTAAAAATTAAGCGGCTGAACTTGTCATCTGGAAAACTTGACAACCCGGTTCGTGAGCTGAATGCATGCAACGGGGTGAACTTCTGTTACTTGCCCCAGCTTCTGCCTACCTAGCAGTTTGAAAGCATGCAAATGTGAGTAGATAAATAGGTACTACTTTGGTGGGAAAGTAAGAGAGTTCAGTGTATAGTCATGCTGGCCACATGATCACGGAAACGTCTTTGGACAAGGCTGGCTCCCTCGGCTAAGAAATGGAGATAAACACTGTCCCCTAGAGTCAAACACGACTAGATAGGTGAAGGCTTTACCTTTGTATTAATAAATCCTATAGATGTCAGCTCTTCAAGGTAGACTGGGTTAAGAAACAGCTTTCACAAGGACTACTGGAACTCTACTATTGTAATATCTGGAAAGCTTGCTGCAGTTTCCTTCTGCATTCCCTTATATTACGTAGCATCAGGACAAGATTATTTTAATTTCTTTTTTAATTTTCTTATGCATACTTCATTTTCATGGCTGAGATTTTATTTATAGTCTCTTTTATCTGTGAAGAACTCTTGCATTCCTTCACCATCTTCAATTCTGCCTTCTCCTATGATAAGTTACTAGGATACAGAATATCAATTGCAGGCTCTTTACACAGATGTTTCTTACCAGATATGTACGATGCTTTAATTATTCATTACTCTGCACAGCTAGAAATGTATTTTGGATTTATATAGGAGTGTTCAATTAACTTCTAGACGGAAATGGTTTCTGTGCAGTAATTAGGTAATATAAAGAGTGCTTTCCCTTCTTAAAACCAACAGATATTCCAAATGGGAAATTCTTTGCCACTTCCGTAGCACGAATACAGGTAAACCTTGACTTACAAATGGTCATTTAACCACAATTTAAAGTCACAATGGCCTCAGAAAGGGTGTTTTAAACAGTTCTGGCTGTCATAAAATGTCTCCCTCCCCCGGTCATATGATTATATTTGGGTTTGTATGCCACATGTATGAACTGATCATACATGTGAGCTATTGGCAACCGGCTCATATGTAGGACTGATTCCAGCATCACATGGTCATATGGCTGCAATTTGATACTTTTTGCTAGTTTCTGGCAAAAAATGCCTTTTGGGTAAAATAAATTCGGACTTAGATCCACAATTCAAAGACTGTTGTAAAAATGGTCATAAAATTGGATCTGGTCACATGAATGCCTTAACTTCACAACCAAAATTCTGGTTCCAACTGCAGTCATAAGTTGAGAACTGTCTATATTTCCTTTTTGGATATGTAAGAATATGCAAAATGCAAAGGAAGAAAGAAATGAATGGTAAGTCAAAGAAATTAAGGATCTGAGACAAGAGAAACAAAATTAAATATGTTGACATATTTACTACGTTAATTACCAGCAGAATTCCAGCCAACTCAATGGTTTACTTTAAACTTTTAAAGCTCTAGATATCTTGGTGCCTGCATACTTAACCAGAATTAGCAAGTCTGGTATTCAACTTGTGTCCCCATTCCACATGAAGTTAAGGGGATGGCAGGCCAGACACAGAACTTCTCAGTTATGGTCACATGGTGGAACAACTTGCCCACTAAAATAAGGATATTGCCACCTTGTTTGAGATCCATTGATCTGTCTAGAGTGCTGGGGTGTCAAACTCGGATCTGGCCCACGGGGTGCTTAAATCTGGCCCGCAGGGCCTGTCTGGAAATAGCAAAGAATCAGCTTGCGGTGCCTCTGGCAGCCAAAACGAGACATGGGTGTGTGTGTGCCAAGTGTTGCAGGAGGCCATCCAGGCCAAAAATGGGCTGGGGAGGCCATGCCCCCCTGCACCGTTTTGGCCAGCAAAGTACTGCAGGTGTCCGTTCCGTCTCTCCACCCTGTGGAGAACTACAGTATTGATCCAGCCCTCAAAGAAATCCAGTTTGACACCCCTGGTCAAGACCATCTTATTTTTTTTCTCGTAACATCGGCCTGGCTGATTCAATCCTGCAGGGCTAGCGTGCTATAGATGCCTTCCATTAAACAAAGCTATCTCTCAGGATCCCAGAAGTGTCTCTCCTTATAGTGGTGGCTGCCTTTGGAACAAGGTTCCCCCTGAAATCTGGATAGCCCTCACTCTACTGTTGTTTCAAAGAGCTGTGAAGTTCTGCTTTTCACTCTGGCCTTCACTGAGGGAGAGTGAGACTCCTCTGTTCATCATCCTTGCCAATTTCCCCCTTAATTTTCATTTTATACTATACTTTCTACTTTGATTGTTGCAAGTCATCCAGAGCCATTGAAAATTGGGTGGCATAATGTTTAATCATTATCATTATTCTGAAATGCTCTGGGGGCAGGCAGTGATATAAGTTTTCTTTGAAATTTTAATTGTACGTTAATTGTACTCTGTTTTTATTTGGAAGTTAGATAATATAAAAATAAGCCTGCACAACTAAGTTTAATTTATGGCAATAAAGCATTCTATGGAGATTCTAGTCATCGAGGTCATAGTAGTCCCAAAGGTGCTTTTTTAAGAGGCACCAGTTGCCTCTTGAAAAAGCACTTTTGGGACTAATGCTACAGTATTCACTATACCTCTATGTACTTTTCTATCCTTGCACGTACTTCATACATTGCCTTTAAAGTATTACGGTATGTGAAAGATAAAATGGACTGTTTTATTAAAAGTAGAAACACCCCCTCCCCCTAATTCATCTTCATTAAACTAAACAGTTTCTTCTCTATATAGAATTGCATTAGGTGTTCCTTGCTAAGTAACTTCATAATGGAATACTTAGGAGGGTGATGAAAAAAATGTTATAACCAATCAACACATTTACAGCGTTTGCAGGCATGTAAAACAAAGCTTAAGTAAGACCATAAGCACAGTTGCAGTTTAATTTAGAGATGTTTCACTTAACAACTGAGTTGCTACTCCCAACTATGGTTGCAAAATGAGGATGCTTGTATTTGTTAAGTTGGTAGTAAATTTAATTAAATTTCCTAGCATACATTTATTTCTATAAATAATTTTTAAGGCATCAGAGTAATTTCATACACTCTACATCAGTTTAGACATACTTATAGTCTAAATTCTGATGTTATAAATTTCTTGTGCCTAAAGCAAATCTATTTAGACATCTACATTGAGAAAAAGTACTGTACTTCAAAAGGAAATCTATTTTAAACAAATGACAGATTTAATCAACTCTTTATTTACATAGAAATATGTGTACACATATATTCTGTATTTGTACACATACATTTCTAAGTATATATACATGTATAATTTCCACATACTCTACAATAAACAATCTCATTTGTATTTAAAGTAGCTACAGAATTGGGTAAAAATACAAGTTCAAAAATAACAGCTTACAACTAAATTACAAAATCACCCAGTAATGAACTCATAAATTTTAGCAAGAAATCCTAGCTTATATACAGCCAGATCTAGGCCACATGATACAAATGTGAACTAGAAGTTTTAGTTAAGTTTTTACTTTAGTAGTTTTCTTATTTGAGAAGAAAAAGCTGGGGAAAAATTAATTTGGCAAATCTCTTCAAGACTAAATAGGGAAGTGATCAGGTTTTTGATCACATACATGAAAACATACACATTTCCAAACTCTTAATTTCGAAGACCATTTCTTTCTTTTAACAAAATGATTTTGAGCATACATGTTCCTGCTGAACAGTGTGGGTGGAGATAGAAACCAACTAGATATATAAATGCCTGGGATATACTGGTTGGGAGGTGTTTATAATGCAATCTGGAGTTCCTCCCTGCTGAAAATCATGGGAAAATGTCAATTTCCCCAGATCCTGGAGAGGAAGTCCTCGGTGTCAGACATGTAGGTGAGACAGCTCTAATATTATTATTATTAAATAATATGGAACGGGCTACCTTCTCACTACATGCCAAATTACATTTCAATTTTCCTCTTCTTAAATGGCTGATTGTAACAAAGCAAATCTAATAGTCTGGACCTTACATGAGAAAGCAGCTATTTTCTCTCCTTACTGGTCCTTGAACTTTTGGGCAGAGGGTTCCTGCCCCCCTTCACAGGCAGAAATCTCATTTTACATACTTTGATTGAAGATGCCACTGCCATCATGGATTTATTCTAAAAACTGTTTGAATCTTTAATCTTTCATATCCCTCAAATATGATGGTAAATTTATTGAGTATCTTATTATCAGGCTGTTAAAGTTTGTTATTCATTTTGCAAAAAATGCATTATATTCATAGCATAATGAAATGGAGCTGTTTGCTTGCCTGCTTCTGTATGTGGCTAACAGAGTAATCTCCTATCTTCTATGAAGAGAAAACCTTTGAATCCCAAAAGTAGCTGAGTGGGGTTTCATGCAATGTGAGAATTGTTTGGTTATTACTTTTGTTGCAACAATGAATAACTTCTATCTCTTTCTATAGGTAGACATGCTAGAATCTGCTGTATAAATACTTGGGTGATATATCATCACATGTGACAATCCCAAAATGCACAAAGGTGCATTTATATGCAGTTTATATGCCACTTTCATTTCATTTCTCTTGCGGATGTGGAGAATGAAGTTCTCAGAAAGTTTAGTGATAGTGACAATTTCCATCTATCCTCTTCTCTCTCTTCAACTAAGCTCCAGAAAATGTGGAACAGATTTGTGAATGGGAGAAAAAAGGAGAAAAGGAGAAAAAAGAATTTATTTCTGCCTCTGGGAGAAAAAATGATGGATATAATCAAATATTCTCTGAAGCAATAGTTATTGGCAAATTTTTAACATTTTTTTAAAAAAGTAATTGGAGGATTGAGATGATACTATCTCATTGATGAAGCCTACCAGGTCTGAGATAAGTTAATGCATAGGTCACCTGGAAGCTACCTGATTTCAGCCAATTGATTCCTATCCAAAGGTAAAATGTTAATATTTTACATAAGCAAATCTTATGTAAAAGATTCATTTTGAAAAAAATCACTGCTTTGAAAATTTAAACAAATGTACTTTGTCTGAAATTTTAGTCAATGAAAAGCAAGGTGGTAAAAATCTCATCATAATTTTATGTTAGGTTTCTTCTTCAAGGTTTTCTATAATGATCCTGGCAAGGGTTGATGATACTAAAAAGGCAAGTCCATTTGTATCTCTACATGATTCCATTTCAGAGAAGGAGATTATCATCCCTGCTTCATTATCTCAATGAAATCAGAATTATACTTTATTGCACTGAATGAAAACAGCCACCTTTAAATAACTTGTGATTCTAATTTTAGTATGCTTTCAGAATGGCAAAATTGGTAGACACTCCAATTTCTGAATTGCATGACTAGACTAAATGGGCATTTCACTAGAATTCTGTCCTATCAAACTATGTGTTCTTTCTACCCACTGATTTTGAAAACAAAATCCGTTTTTGTTTTCATGAATGAAGAATGGCACTGTCTGCAAATCTATATAGTGAGAAACATATCCACAGAAAAAAATTATCCAGTTCTCTGCTCCTATTACAACATGTACTTTACCGATATAAACATGGCTTTAGAGGTATGCAACTGACTTACCCAATTGTTACATAAAGGACAGTTTTGTCAGATTATAGCTAGAATGGTTGTAGGTATTTAATAAGCAAATAATACTGCTTGTGAATGATTCATTCATGAACAAATTATGCAAATCTCATAGAAAGTCTTCTAATTTTAAATTCCTATAGAATTTTTGCCTACGTTTTAAGCAAAATTCATGGCAGCACATCTGAGAGATTTCTTTCTCTCAATGTTTCTCCCTAATCTCATAAAAAAAGGTTTGGCTACTTTCAGAATCCATTTTGATAACATCTCTACATGTTAGAGAGCCTGAATATTACCTTTGACAAATTTGCTGGTACTGGCAGTTTAACATTTCTAAAATGCTAACAAAGAATGTTTTTTTCCAATACTACCAGCTGAATCTGCTGTTGCAGCAAGTCTTAGTAAGAGATAATTTGTGTCTCTTCCTTGCAAAGAATTTGGCTTTTCACACTTATCTATATACTATTAATATTTGATAAGATCTGACACAATGAGAAATTAAATACAAGTACTGTATTGTGAAAAAGTGATCTTTTGATTTTTGGATATTGAAATATTTATGATAACCCCAAACCCTTCAGGCTGGTCCACTCAATCAGTGATTCATCATGAAATCACAACTGCATGGCTAAATAGGGACTCTGATCTGAAGCCTTATGAAAATGTTACGTGGTGCTTGATCATGATGGCTCATTGACATATGCAAGTGGTTACATGATGTGAATCAGCCCACAAGTGATAATTTTCCTTTAGGGAGAAGAAAGCTGCTTAATTAACCTGATTAGGAACAATGCCTTAAGAAATTTAAAACTAGAACTTCAGACAGATTTTTTTTTTCCTGATACAACAGTCACTGATGAAGAAAGAGTACATCATCCCGAGGATAAATATGGTGTCTCGCTGTGGTAGTTGTAATCAGGGCAGACCTTCTGCACTAGTTTGTAATCAACACTGTAGAAAGCAATGTAAATGCAGATGACCTTAAATGGTTTAGAACATAACCAGGACACATGGCTTTGGGTCTGCTCTTGGTAGCAGATTTTTGAAGGGTCAAAGTTACACAATGCGGTTTTCTTAGCCCTGTCAGTTTTCTCATACTCAATTCGGCAGTTGAAAGACTTGGATTCCTTAGTCTCTAGAGTTGATTGAGGGGAAGATTCAAATTCCACCACCTTGGAAGGTGGCACCAGGCTTACAGAAACATTTCCAAGACCTGTTGAATTGTGCCGGAAATAAACACTAAAGGTTCCATTGCCATGATCGACAATCTTCCCTGTTATCAGAAGATTCAACTTCACAGTTTTGATGTTAGAATGGAAGTCGCCCCATCCAAACATTTTTTTAAACTTTCCAGTTTTCACAATTGGTCTGCGTTTAGTTCGTGCAAGAGATTCCTGAACTTCAGTGATATTGGATAGCCAATCCCAAAAGTTGTCCGTGTTGTGTGAATATGGCATCCGCCCATGTTTCATTGTTGGAGAGGGCTTCACAAAAAGGCGTAAAGGGTTGATGATCCGAGAATGGACTACATTAGCAACCAACGTATCTGCAGCATCTTTATCCTCCCAGTCCAATAAGTCTGTCGCCTGGATGATTTGCTTAGAATCACAGAATATCTGTTTCAAAAGAGAAAGAGAAAAGAATTTAAGAAACACAAACACGGTATTTTTTAATCATTGCTTTCTTTTCAGAAAGAAAGTACACAAAAGTTTACAACATTGCTGAACTATTGTACAATGTTCTGATTAACTGAGCTCAGTCTTGCTGGATTCTATTTAGATGTTATTCTTCTCTTATAACTGTTAGAGTTGTGAATTAATCAAATTATTCATGTTTCCTTCTCAAACTCTCATTAAGAACTATTACACCTTCTCTTTATATAATCTTATGATGTAAATGTGTGAGACTATTCATTTTCTTTTTGTATCATGTATTTCAGATTATAAGACATTACTATAAAACAGAAAACTTCTTGTTTTACAAGAGGACTATACAGTATATACACATAGTAAATAAAATAAATATCTAAATTGGAAGTACTTCATGAATAAGTGATAGCACTCGTGAATTATTCATTCATGAATATTTTAAGAATCATAATGTTAAACACAGCAGTTTTACTTGCAAAGTCAATCACACATTTTTGATAATATTCTTCTTGTACTAGTATAAAAAGCTTCTTTCTCTTTTCAAAAATATATGTTGTAAAATTATTTATTTATTTATTTTAAAAAAATTATATGGCCACCCAAATCACTCTCAATGATTTCAGGAAGCAAGGTAAAAAACTAATATAAAAATAATAAAATGCAATACCCCCCTTCAGTCAATCCAAAAGCCAGTTGATGGGCTCCATCCCACTCTGGATTGGCCAGGTCCTTTGCCAAAGCCAGATCTTTGGGGGCTTGCGAAACAGTGTCAAAGCAGGGGGCAATCTTATCTCCACAGGAAAAAATTTTCATAGGGAGTGCGCCACCATAAACAAGGCTCTTCTTCTTGCCCCCCCTCACCCCAGATGTACCTCTTTAGGAGAGGGGACCTGTAACCTTCCCTACTCTAGTGGGTTTGGTAGATGTGACCAGGTAAAGATGATCCCTCAAGTAACCTGGTTCCAAACCACGTAGAGCTTTGAAGGTGACAATCAACACCTTGAATTGGACCCAGAAGCAAATCGGAAGCAAATGCAACTCCCACAAGAGACATGTGCACAACTAGGCCTGCACAAAACCACATGGGTTGCTGCATTTTGAACCAATTCTGGATACTTTTCAAGGGTAGCCCCATGCAGAGTGTGTTGCAATAATCAATATGGGAGGTGAGTAGGGTTGTGAGCAACTGTGAGCAGGGACTAAACAAAGCTTACTTAACATTGCTTAAGAGTTACTAAATATTATTTATTGCTTCTATATAATTTTGTTATTGTTTCTATATGACAATATACCTTGTGTATTCATCCCATCACATTTAAATGTAAGAGTTAATGCTCATAAAACTTTGGTAGTGACATGATAAGCAATGAAAGAGGAGGGATACTATATTATTTAATCCTTCCAGAAAACTAGAAATGCCTCTACTCTGAATTGAGAGATGATTAATAGTGAAATACAGCAGACTTAAAATGTTTTACTTGTCCTAAAAGTGGGCTAATTTTCTTTTTTATGAGGATTGGATTACTCATTTTTCTGTATGTGAACTGCAGCATATTGTATTTGAAAAAGGTACATTATTTTAAAATATTAATGGATTTTGTGATTTAATTAATGGTAATTCTAGGTTAATCTAACTGTGAATATGTATAAGAATATTTTGATTACTGTTTCATCTCTTATTAAAATGATTGTAATTGTTATTATAATGTATTCTTATGTAAAACTAGTATATTATGTGTGTCTGCATAATATCCAAATGTTTTTTTTTTTGCAATTAAATAATACAAAGCAATATTAATATGGAATTTTCCATATTCCTTAATTAAAAATCCTTCCTTCATACGACTTGTGTTTATTACTATCTTCCAGTCTTTAGAAGGCATGTCAAAAATATTTCAATTTCTATCAGTCTGTTTCTGAACTATTTACTCAGACTCCTCAATAATTTACATTTTTCAATGTTTCAATATATATTTTATAGCCCCTTCTCCCCCATTTCTGCCCCATGACACAAGCAAATTACAAAATGAGGTTGACATTTGATGTTGAGAGAAGATACTCAGGTATATTTCTTTTTCTTTTCTTTTTTACAATGTAGCCTTGCCTTAGATAAGCAGCAATACAGTACCAAATTCTACTAGGAGTGAATTTTAGTCACGTCAGTGCATAATCAAAAGTATATTCTGGTTGGAAAATGACCCAGTCCTTATTTCTCTCAAGGCATCTGTGTTAAGATATAAGCAAAACACTTTCAAGGTATATTATTGGCATTTATTTATTTATTTAGCATATGGCAAATATATGGACTTACAGTGGTTCAAATGTTAATGTACAGTCCACCCAGTCATTCAAGGAAAGGTGGTCTATGTTGAAAAAATATTGGCATATAATGTACGCTTACACTATTTCTCTTCTATAAGTAAATGTCTCAAAACAATTTCCTTAATGTATGTATTTAATATGGCTGCCAATCCCACCATAGCAACTTTATATCGCTAATTAACATATAATAGCACAATATATAATATTTTAATATATGATAACTGTTTAAAAAAAAATCTATAAAGGCAGAAGTGTTATAGAAAACAATATATCATACATTCAGGACTATGAATGGGTTTCAACTAAGTTCCCAGACCTCAGGCCTGGAAACACATCCATGTCTCTAAAGCCTTCCAAAAGACCAACAAAGTTGGGGCAAAATGGATTTTGGTGTCAAAGGGCAGGCACCGTAAAAGAAAAGACCGATTTCTGGGTCTCATAACACGGCAAACTGTAATTGACAGAACCCAAAACATACCGGAACCTAGGCACATTAATAACCAGATATAGTGAAAACAAGTTCCATGTCCTTCACCTTTAAAAATGAATCACATGTAGTTTGTTTCATCTACACTATACTCTAGATCAGTGTTTTTCAACCTTGGCAACTTGAAGATGTCTGGACTTCAACTCCCAGAATTCCCCAGCCAGCATTCGCTGGCTGGGGAATTCTGGGAGTTGAAGTCCAGACATCTTCAAGTTGCCAAGGTTGAAAAACACTGCTCTAGATAACGTAACAAATGGAAAAAGCAGCTCCCTCCACCAGCAATGACATCATGATCCATGATAATGCTATATTGAAACCATTGCATTGGCCTGGTTTTCCTAATTTAATAAATGAACTGCAAGTACACCAATTGGTACAATTCATATATTGACAACATAAAGCAACCTAAAGGTAGAATTAGGCATAAGCAGATAGAATAAAGGTACACTGATGACTTATTAGACTCCCACAAATACATGGGTTAATGCATCTGATTTTGGAAAATGGTGAAATTATCTTGTGCAGATCTGATAATTACCTTAGCTTACAAAATATAAAGCCTCATTTAGAACAATAAAACAGAATCAAATAAATTAATATAATATAATCAAATCACCCAAACCCCCAGCGACAGCACATCACACGAGCCATTTAATGGGTTCCACCCAGCTCTTGGTTCCCCAGGCCCGCTGGTACAGTCAGGTCTTCAGCACCTTCCAGAAGAGTGCTAGAGTGTTTAGTTTAGTTTAGTTTATTAAATTTATAAACCGCCCCCTCTCCCCAAAGGGACTCGGGGCGGTGTACAGACAATAAATATATACTAGACAACAAAACAAAGCACAAGTGGGGGGGGGGCATTCTAATCTCTCTGGGAATGATGTTCCAGAGAAGGCCCTTCTGGATCCAACCAGGTGTATCTCCCTAGGGCAGCAATGGCGAACCTTTTTTGGCTTGCGTGCCACAAGTGGAGGGAGTGCAGGGGGGTTGTGTGCAGGCGTGCTGCACCCATAATGCAATGCGCGACCCCCAGTGCGCATGCCCGCACAACAGGCACTCCCCCCCATTTTTACATGTTTTTTTCGCCCTCCTCAGGCTCTAGAGGCTTTATAGGAACCTGGGGAGGGCGAAAAGAGCCTCCGGAGGCTTCAGGGACTGCCTGGAGGCTTCCCTGAAGCCTTCAGAACGCTTAAAATGACCCTCCGAGCAAACTGTAAGTGACTTCCGGTTTGCTCGGATGGTCGTTTTAAGCACTCCGAAGGCGTCAGGGAAGCCTCCGGACAGTCCCTGAAGCCTCGGGGGGGGGGGGCAGGCTCTTTTCGTCCTCCCCAGGCTCTTATAAAGCCTCTTGAGCCTGGGGAGGGCAAAAAATAGCTTTTAAAAATGGTGAACTCAGCTGGCCAGCGTGCTCATGCGCACTGGCCAGCTGACAGGGCAGCGTGCTCATGCGCACTGGCCAGCTGACAGGGCAGCGCCTCGCGTGCCCTGACAAATGGCTCCGCGTGCCACCTGTGGCACGCGTGCCATAGGTTCGCCATCACTGCCCTAGGGGATGGGACCCGCAACATTCCCTGACTCCCCGCTCTGATGGGTCGGGTCGCTGTGACCGGGAAAAGAGGGTCCCTCAGATAACCTGACCCCAAGCCATGAAGGGCTTTACAGGTGACAACCAGCACCTTGAATTGCACCCGGAAGTAAACTAGCAGCCAATGCAGCTCCTGCAGGAGAGATGATACGTGTGCACACTGGGGTCTGCACAAAAGCATGCTGGCCACTGCATTTTGCAACAACTGAAGCTTATGGATGCTCTTCAAGGGAAGCCCCATTTAGAGCATGTTGCAATAGTAAAGGCGGGAAAAGAACGTTGGTCTTACCTGAACGTTTTTTTCTGGAGATGTGGAGGGAGGGGTCACGGCAGGGTTATCGCAGCCTGATTGGTCCATTTGACTGAGAGAAAGCTTCTTAACCTTCGGCTTCTCCCGTTGGTTCCCAGTTTCCGCAATGTCACGGTCAGCACCTGTAAATCAAACACAAACAAGGGCAAGCCCCCCCGGGGCCTCCCGATTCTACACCTCCCGGACCCTGTCTAACTAACTAGGGCGGGAATGTGACCCCTCCCTCCACATCTCCAGAAAAAAACGTTCAGGTAAGACCAACGTTCTTTTTCCAGTAGTGTGGAGGGAGGGGTCACGGCAGGGACATACCCACGCTACGTCCCTGGGCGGGCAGACTGGGTCCCAGGTGAAGAATCGGACACCACCCTCTGAAGGACCCTCCGGCCAAACGATGCCTCAGCCGAGGCATAAACATCCAAACGATAATGCCTAATAAAAGGCGTGGGGGAAGCCCAGGCAGCCGCCCTACAAATATCCTCTAAGGGCGCCCTGGTGGCCCAGGCCGCAGAAGAAGCGGCACTGCGGGTGGAGTGAGCAGTGATCCCTGATGGGGGAGGCTTCCCGGAAGCTCCATAAGCCTCAACTATGGCCAACCTTATCCACCGTCCTATGGTGGAAGACGACACCTTGCGTCCTAACGAGCCTGGGTGAAAAGAAACAAACAACGCCTCGGTCCTCCTAATGCTCTCCGTTCGCTTTAGGTAAATGCGAACCGCCCGGCGGACATCTAGCTTATGCCACACTAACTCCTGCTCCCTCGAAGGATTGGGACAGAAATTCGGGAGCACAACTTCCTGGGCCCTGTGAAACTGTGAATTCACTTTCGGAATGAACGAAGGATCTAAACGAAGGACCACCCTGTCCTGGTGAATTACACATAGGTCACTACGGGAAGACAGGGCCCCCAACTCTGAAATGCGCCTGGCCGATGTAATGGCCACTAAAAACACCACCTTAAGGGTAAGCAGACGCATATGTATCGTTCTAAGCGGCTCGAACGGGGAGCCCGTCAGAGCCTGGAGAACCAGGGTCAGATCCCAGGTCGGAAATCTATGAACCGGAGGCGGACGGATATTAGCCGCCCCCTTCAGAAAACGCTTAATCAGGGGGGAACGGGAAAGAGTCGGAGAACCTTCCCCCCCCAAAATGGTGGCCAAGGCCGCCACCTGTCGCCGGAGAGTATTATGCGACAAGCCGTCCTCCAATCCCTTCTGGAGGAATTCCAACACATCCGGGACGGTAGCCCTAGAGGGATCCAACCCCAGTGGGATACACCATTTTGCGAACGCCCTCCACGTGGCGTTGTAAATCCTAACCGTGGAAGGCCTCCTAGACGCCTCTAAGGTGGCAATGACCCTGACGAGAGCCTCCGCCCCCTCAAAATCCCCCGTTCAAGAGCCAAGCGGTCAGATGAAGCCACTGTGGCTCTGGGTGATCCACGGTACCCTGACGCAGAACGACCTCCCCTGGGGGAATCCTCCATGGATCTACTACCGACAGCTGGACCAGGTCCGCGAACCACGGTCTCCTCGGCCAGTACGGGGCTAGCATGACCACGAGAGCCCTCTCTGTGACTACCTTCCTTATCGTTCGGGGAATGAGGGGAAGGGGAGGAAAGGCATAAAGAAGGCCCGGAGGCCACCGGCTCCTGAGGGCGTCCGCTCCTTCCGCCGAGGGAGTCTGGAACCGGGTGAAGAAACGCGGCAGCTGGGCGTTCTCGGGTGAGGCAAACAGGTCCACCAGCGGCAAGCCGAATCTGATGCAGATCTTCCGGAACAGCTCCGTGCCCAGTTGCCACTCGCCCTCGTCCAGAGTCGTGCGGCTGAGCCAATCCGCCTGGAGATTCGACACTCCCGAGATGTGCTCCGCTACGATCGAGGCCAAATGCCTCTCCGCCCATAGTCCCAACAACTGTGCCTCCCGCCAGAGAGCGCGGGAGCGGATGCCCCCTTGGCGATTGACATGGGCCTTCGCCGCCACATTGTCCGTGAACAAGAGAACATGTTGCCCCCGCAGGTGATGACGAAAAGTCCTGAGGGCAAGTCTGGCGGCTTTCAGCTCCAGCCAATTGATGTTGTGGCGGAGATCCGAGGCAGACCAACGCCCCTGGGTCATGTCGGAGTCCATCACGGCCCCCCAGCCGAAAAGGCTGGCATCCGTCGTCACTGTGACTCTCTCGGGCTCCCAAAAGCAAGCCCCCTGTTGCAGCGCTGGGGACAGCCACCACCGAAGAGAGAGTCTCACCTCCGCTGGTAGAGGGACTGGCCGCAAGGAATTGCTCATCATCCTTCTCTGGACTGGGATCAAGGCCCACTGGAGAGGTCGCAGGTGGAGCCGGGCCCAGGGCACTATCCCTATGCAAGAGACCATCTTCCCCAGGAGCTGAGACAAGGTCAGGATGGAAACAGACCTTCTTTTTCGTACGGAAGAGACCAGCTGGCGTAAGCTGGACAAACGTTCTGGAGACAGGCGGACCCTCCCTGACTCTGAGTCTATCACTGTCCCTAGGTGTAGGATCTGCCTGGATGGGGACAGGTGGCTCTTGGGAAAGTTCACGGAAAACCCCAACACCTGAAGCCAACGGATCGTCAGCCGAAGATCCGACTTGGTTCTGGATAAGGACCCTGCCTGAACAAGGACGTCGTCCAAGTAACACTGAAGTCTCACCGGGACGGAACGCAGGTAAGCTGCCAGTGCTGCCAGGACTTTGGTGAACGTCCGCGGAGCTGAGGCCAGACCAAACGGGAGGGCCCGGTACTGGTAATGCCTGCCCCGGTGAGAGAACCTGAGATAACGCCGGTGAGACTGAAGGATGGGGACGTGGAGATAGGCCTCCGTCAAATCTACTGAGGCCATGTAATCCCCCTTCCGAATGCCCTGCAGAATGGATTTCAGGGACGCCATCTTGAACCGCCTGTATACTAGGTAGCGGTTCAGGCGTTTCAGGTTGAGGATCGCCCTCCAACCCCCCGAGGATTTTGGAACTACAAACAGGTGGGAATAGAAGCCCCGCCCCCTCTCTGGCTCCGGAACGACCTCCACTGCCCTGATTTCTAGAAGATGGGCGACCGCGAGGTCCATGAGGCGACGTCGCCTCGGGTCCCGAGCCGGGGGAAAAACTTTGAAAAAACTTGGGGGTTTGGAAAGGAATTCTAACCTTAGGCCGTGGCGAACGGTCGCCCTGACCCAACCGTCTGACGTGATCCGATCCCACTCGTCCGCATACAGTGCCAGGCAGCCTCCGATGGGATGACTCGGGTTTGAGTCATTTCCCTCTGCGGAAGGGGCGACCGCCCCCCCCACGAAAGGGCCGCTTGGCCTGCGGCTGATATCTAGAACGGTCCTGAAAACTCTGCCTATTGAAAGACCTGTCCTGTCTATACGGTTGGTATCGCTGGTCCTGATCCCTGTCATAAGACCTGAACTGGGGTCTGCGATAGGGATGACTACGGGACTCCGCCTTCTTGGTGGATGTGGGCATAACTTTCTTCTTATCTTTATTTTCCACCAAAATCGGGTCTAAAGAAGCCCCGAACAAATTTGGACCCTCAAAGGGGGCAGCTACTAGATCCCACTTGGCTTTATAGTCCATCTGCCAGTTCCTGAGCCACAGGAGCCTACGAGAGGCCACAGAGGTGGCCAAAGCACTTGACCCAAATCTAACAGCGTCTAGGGTCGCATCAGCCGAATACTGACACGCTGCCATTATTTTAGCCAAATCCTGGTGTACCCGCTCATCTTGGATCGGGATACGGTCCTGAAGCTGGCGAAGCCACATAACCGTTGTACGGTTGAAGTACGAGGCGGCAGCCGCCGCCCGCACCGCCCATGCTGAGGCCTTGAAATTTTTACGTAAAGTGAGCTCCGCCCTCTTGTCCTCTGGTTTAAGCTTGTCTGCCGCGTCCCCCGAGACCACTGGGGAGGATGAGACTAGAGCTGCTATGGGCTGATCTATACTCGGAAGCTGAATAGCCTGCACAAACGACTTTTCCATGTTATAGGCGCGACGGTCGTTGCTGCCAGGCGGAGAAAAGTTAGAAGGACGGGCCCACTGACTAGTAGCTACCTCCAAAAACAGGGGAGGAGCAGGGATCTCCTCCTTATTGGTGGCTGTCGCTGAGAACATGACCATGTCCGGATCAGTGGGCGGGGGGACTGTGGGGTCCCCAGTGCCCACCTTGGTAGTCCTCCTAGCCTTCTTAAGTAAAGGCTTGAACATGGCCTGAAGGAACAGGTTTGAGGAACGAGGCGGCTCGGGGGCCGCATCCTCCTCCTCCGAAAACCCCCAATCATCCCTCCTCGCCTCCCCCCTTGAGGAGACCTCACTCATGAGGGAGGGGGAAGAAGCCCTAGACCTAGATCTACCAAAAGGAGTAAGCCTACTGTGATGATACGGCCTGTCCCTTTGGGCTATGCCCCTAGAGATGGCCGCAGAAATAAGCCTTTGAGGTTCTCAGGAAGGTGTTCCAGATCCTCCTCATCGCCCTCTGAATCATAATCTGGTGCCACATGGGCCCTGCTACGTTTACTGCCCCTACTCGGGCCTGCAGAGGTACCCTCCAATGGGTCCTCCCTATCTGCCCCTCTAGTCCCCCGGGAAGGAGAAGGAGAGCGAGGATCCCCCCGCCCCTGACTCCTATCAGATCTACCTGAGGAGTCAGATGAAGATGAAGGGCTAAACCCCCTGGCCACAGGAGGAGAAGGACAGGAAGCCAAAGCACGTGGGGATCCGGATCTAGGCCCAGGATCCCGAGCCTGCCTTTTCTCGGCCCTTTCAATAACTTTTTCAATGGCCCTTGATCGCCTGAGCTCATCTCTCTGCAGAGCTCTTGAAGGCCTTTCCTCTGCGCAAGGCCGAGGAGCTCGAGGCCTAACTGTGGGGGTGGGATCCGCCCTATCTTCGCCCGCCTGGGGTGGCGCGGCCTGCTGGGACTCTGATCTCTCCGCCATCGCCCCACTCACGTGCTCCAGGTGGTAAACAGCCGAAAAACAGGGAAAATCAGCAGCCACAGCCCTTTAGCTGGTGAGAAGACGCCTGCTCTGGGCTGCCTGCGATGCTGCTACTCGCACCAGCACGATCCTCCGGCCTCTACGTGCTGCAGGCCCAGCCACGTGTGGTAAAAATGGCCGCCGGCTTCTGTGGGCGGTCCTCCGACAAAGCGCGCCCAAAAATGGCCGCCGACCTTGGCTGACGCTTCCCGAGCCTCTGGGCGACCGCTCGCAAGCTCGCCGCCCCGATCCAAGCCTGCACTCACTGGGGGAGCCCAAAAACCCCCGTAGGCAAGAAAAAATGCCCCCGCGCCTCTGCCGCAAGCCGCAACCGGCCCCGGGATCAAGGCGACTGGAAAGGAAGCCGATCTGCCGCTTTCGCGCCGAAAAACCCCAGCGCGCTGCGGCTCCAGTCAATTTGAACGTGTCGCTGCAAACTAGGCAGCAAAAGAGGTTATAGGATCGCCCAGCACGCCCGAGACTCCAGGCATCAGTCCGGGCGATCCCCTGGGAGAGGAAAGGCACGGAACGCCCCCCCCCCTGTCTCTCAGCCTTCCGAGGGCCGTAACAACAGCCCTGCAAGGCAGACCAACTAGCAAAAAACTTTAAATTTAGAATGTTCAATTTTTTTACCAAATCCAATACTAAAATACTATAAAAACTCTCTAACTAGGAACCAAACCTGAGTCTTGGACCTTGACTGAGAGGAAACTGGGAACCAACGGGAGAAGCCGAAGGTTAAGAAGCTTTCTCTCAGTCAAATGGACCAATCAGGCTGCGATAACCCTGCCGTGACCCCTCCCTCCACACTACTGGAAAATGACTAGGGCAGTGATGGTGAACCTTTTTGTAAATGTGTGCCAAAGTTGTGCATGTGCCCCACATCCACAATGCAATGCATCCACACACCTGTGTGTGCGCGTATGACCCCCGCACATGCGTGCATGATACACCCCCCCAAGCCTGGGGAGTTTTCGTCCTCCCCAGGCTTCAGGAAAGCCTCCAGAGCCTGGGGAGGATGAAAAATGGTCCCAACCAGAAGTTCTGAAATGATCTGTTTCCGGAGGGCCGGGGAATGCCATTTTCACCCTCCACAGGCTTCAGGAAAGCCTCCAGAGCCTGGGGAGGGTGAAAAATGAGCCCAACAGACCAAATGGAAGTTTGGAAATGATCCATGTACCCATGCCTGCAAGGGGCCATTTTTGCCCTCCCCAGCTTCAGGAAAGCCTCCAGAGCATGGGGAGGGTGAAAAACAGGCCAACTAGAAGTTCAGAAATGATACGTTTCTGGCTTCTGGAGGGCCAGGGAAGGCCATTTTCCCCTTCCCCAAGTTTCAAGAAAGCCTCCGGAGCCTGGGGAGAGCCGGAAGTAGGCTGAAGCCTGGGGAGGGCGAAACCGGCCTCCCCCAGCCCCCAGAAGCCCCCCAGGCTCCGGAGGGTTTCCTGAAGCCTGGGGAGGGCAAAAACAATCTCCCCTGGCCCTCCGGAAGGCCAAAAAACTGCTAGCTGGCACACGCAGGCATGCTGGAGTTAACGGCTCATGTGCCGGCAGAAATGGCTCCACATGCCAGACCATAGGTTCACCATCATGGGATTTGGGCATGAGTGACTGTGAGTAGGGATTGTTGGTCCAGGAAAGGGCGTAACTGGCACACAGTTACGCCAGTTGGACTAGAAGACCTCCAAGGTCCCCCCCCAACTCTTTTTTTCTGTGTTCTAACTCATCTGATTTTTCTGCTTGGAGATTAGGATTTATTTGAGAAAACATGGCAGAGGATATTACAGCTAGGCATTACTCAAGTCCTCTGGGAATATCCACAAGGGGTCTTTCCAACATCATTATTACCATTTTTTTAAAACAGGAACTGCATCAAAGGTTTGACAAAAAAATTATTGTTTATTGCTAAAAAAGGACGCCTTTTCAATTGTTTAGGAGTAATTAAATTGTCCCCATTCAATAAAGGCTTAATTTATACCTAATCCTAAATTCTGTTGAGTGAAAATTTTAGAGGTGCTTATTCACATTCTTTTCTTGGAAGTAATAATTTTAAGAGTGATTTCCTTATAGTTTCCATTGATATAGGTTTTCACTTGATCAGGACAAGCTTCAACAATTACACAAATTTTAGGGAAAAAATGCAACGGGGGACACAGAAACCAAGCTGGCTGTGGAGATGGAGGCCACAGCCAATGAGTGGGTTGGACTTTATGACCAGATAAGGATTATAAATATATAACTTGGAATATAAATGGAGCTAATGCTCCACAAAAGAGAAGAAAGCTTTTCTATCATTTGGGAAAATTAAATTCAGTTATGACATATTTGCAAGAGACTCATATATATAGAAGAAAAATCCCCCCTCCCCAGAAAGGCATAAATCTTTTCCAATAATTTGTATGATATAGTTCTGAAGGGATCTAGCATATACGATAGGAAAGGTAGAGATTTTACCAAAAATATTTTCAGATCATAATCCATTTATGTTAGCTTGTATTTTAAGGTTTGTTTTTGAAATTTACTACATACTTTTTTTAAAAAAAAAAATTGTGCTGTGTTTGAGTTTTCAGTAGAAGTATATCCAAAATCCAGGTGGTAATTGGAATTTACAAATAGGTCTAATAAGTTATATGAATCAACTCCCTACAGCATTTGAAATTGCAAATTTTGCTTCCCATCTAACAATTGATAAAGCACCTTCAGGTATTTATAGTTCTACTTCACTAATGAAAAGTGGCTAAAATCCCTTGTTCAATAGTTTAGATAATTGGATTGTGTTAATTCTGTCCTGTCGCCTTTAGTTTACCAAAATGACAAGCTACCTCATAGCAGGAAAATAGCACAGAGGGAACCCTTTCATGAACAAATTTAGCAGCATATGAAATATTCTGTTTGTAAATAAATATTTAAAAAGAACTATCTAGCTTTTAGAAGTTTAGATACACCAAAATCTCTGCTAAAATACTGGATGCAGATCCTACTCCGTAAAACATCAGTGATAAAGCTTCTACCAAAACTATATATCTTCTGAATATTTAGGAAATTGTCAGAGCAGCATAATAGGAAAATGATAGAAAGTGGGCGAGGAATGACAGAAGTGAGCGATATATCAATATACTAATTGTAGATATTAATATTTTCCAATGTAATATATCACTTTCTGAAAAGGTAGCAGAGCTGATAAATGTTAGTAGCAACTTTAAACATGAGGGTGGAAAAAGGAAGATAATTATAAATTGTGCTTAGTTTTCCTAAAAGCTTCTTTTTCCTTTATGGTCTTTTAAAAAATTGTTACTCAAAACACCATCCAACAGATGAAAGAGAGACCATCTAGTAAGCATGAATGAAAGTCAGATAAAATCTATACAGGATAATGGATATAAATGGGCCCTCTTTTTCTTATCTGTCAGTACATTGGGAATAATTTCTAGATGTACAGCAGAACTGTGGGAGACCTAAGTAAATGGTGCCACTTAGCTATAGGGTATTCATCTTAGCAATAATCAAACCCTTAACTAATACTTTTAGAAGATTCCAGCTGCATTTTTTCTTACTTCTGCTTTCCAATTCTGGTATGAATGTCCTGAATCTGATCTGAAACAGTGGTATAAATATTAATAAAAAGAGTCAAAAATTGTGCAAAATGGAGCGTTGGCTTACCTGATACGCCCATTCTCTGGAAAGTGGAGACTGTGTGGGTTATTCTCATGTACCATCCAAAAGAATTGAGTCTGCAAAGTTTAAGTCCCGCCTCTTCCTGCTGCCTTCCCCAGCTTTTTTGACAAGGACTAATACGCAGACGTGCTCAAACAGAAATGATCTCTCCAAGAACAACGGACGGACCCCAAGGGTGAGGCTGGATGCTCTCTCCACTTTTCCAGAGAATGGGAGTATCAGGTAAGCCAATGCTCCATTCTCCTGATCCAGTGGAGACATGGGTGGGACATACGAGAGCTTGTCCACTATTACAGGTGTGAAACTGTCCGGGACGAGATACCCTGTCTGATCCTGACCTGTTGTAATACCCTCCTCCCAAAAGCCGCATCAGCCAATGCATACCTATCGATCCGGTAGTGCCTAATAAAGGTGGACAGCGATGTCCATGTGCCTGCCCTGCAAATCTTGTGTAAGGGAGCCCGTGTACCCCAAGCCACCAAAGTGGCTGTGCTACATGTTGAATGGGCTTGTGTGAGTGCTTGAAGGACAAGGGGCAGGTCCCACAATGGATAGCGGTGGACAGTAGGCGGACGTAAATTGGAGGCACCCTTCAGGAATTGCTTGATGAGCGGTTCGTGTGTCAGGGACTTGTTGGGCCCGGCAAACAGAAAGAAGATAGGACTGCGACCTGTCACCGAAGGGTGTTAGGTGATAGACCCGCGGACAGTCCCTCCTGTAGGAAGTCAAGGATGTGACGTGTCAGTGCCTGTGGAAGGGCTATTTTCCTGGGCCAACACTATGAGAAGAAGGCTTTCCACGTGGCATCGTCGATTCTATTTGTTGATGGCCTCCTTGCCATTTGAATTGTGTTGATGACCTCTGGGGAAAGGCCTTGTGCTGTCATTGAGTGCTGCTCAGCCTCAATGCGGTCAACTTGACGTACTGTGGATCAGGATGAGCTATGTCTCCCTGAGTCAGAGATGTTCTGGAGGGAGGAATCCTCCACAGGGGAGCTGTTGACAGTGACAGATCTGCAAAACACGGGAGGCGCGGCGAGTGGGGTGCCAGCAAAATCAGCTCCACCTGTTCCTCCAACATTTTTCTGATGATCCATTGGATCAGCGGAAATGGCGTAAAGGTGTAAAGAAAGCCCGGAAGCCAACGACATCAGAGGCATCCATCCCTTCCATGTCCGGAGAAGGGTACCTTGCGTAGAATCTGGGCACCTTCCTGTTGCTGGTGGTGGTGAAGAGATCGACCACTGGTACACCGAACCTCCTGGTTAACTCCCAAAAATGGGATGTGTGGATCTCCCATTCCACCTGATCTACTTGCAACCAGCTCAACCAATCGGCTGCTTCGTTGGCTGAGCACGCAATGTGCTCGGCTTGCATGGAGAGGAGATGTGTTTCTGCCCACTTATCAGTCGCTGGGCCTACATCATCAGCCGTTTGGGTCGGGTCCTGCCCTGCCTGTTGATGTGGGCTTTTGCAGTCATGTTGTCCATAAGGATCAACATGTGTTTCCCTTCGACAGCTGATTGGAAGTGCAGTAGGGCTAGGCGGATCACTCTCAGTTCCAAGAAGTTGATGGTCTGTTGCCATTCTGTCTGGGACCATTGGCCCTGTGCCAGATCTGAACTGGAGTGAGCGCCCCAGCCTAGGAGGTTGGCATTGGTGGTGATCGTCACCCAGTGGAGCTCCCGGAACAAGGATCCCTTCGTTATGTCTGCAACGTCCACCAGGTCAGAGAGTTGTAGACTTTCGGAGGCAAGAGGATTCTCACTGATGAACAGCTGCTGTTGTCTTTCTGGAATGGTAGAAGCAGCCACTGGAGTGGCCTGCTGTGAAGTCTGGACTAAGGCATGATCGCAAAGCACGAGACCATCTTGCCTAGTAACTGAGACAGCTGGAGAAGTTGGACACAACACTGCCTCTTCACCTGTAGAGCTAACTCCATGAGGCTCTGCTGATACTCCCTGGATAAGAATGCCCTGCCTTGTTGGGTGTCTATGAGAGCGCCTAGATGAATGATGCATGTGGTTGGTACTAGGTGGTTCTTTGTCAAGTTTACGGAGAAGCCATGGGTTCTGAGGACATTCAAGTTCTCATCCAGATCCCAGCGGGCCTGACTGGGTGACCTGGACTACAGGGAAATGTCATCCAGGTAGCACATAATACGTATGGGGCGTGCCCGCAGGTGGGCTGCAATCGCTGCTAGCAGCTTGGTGAATAACCTGGGTATTGATGAGAGACCAAATGGAAGGGCCTGATACTGATAATGTTTCCTCCAATAACAAAATCAAAGGAACTGCTGGTGCTCGAGATGGATTGGGACATGGAGATAAGCCTCCATTAGATCTATTGAGGTGAGGAAATAATCCCCCTGGGCGCCCTCTAAGATGGTCATTAGAGAGTGTATCTTGAACCGCCAGTAGACAATGTGGCGGTTCAAGGCATTGCAGTAATGTAGACTCTCTAGACAGGCACACCTGGGCCTGTCCCTTAGCCTACACCAGGAGGCCCCATTGGGCCTCTGTGTTACCAACCTCATTGATAGTAAAGAGAGACTTGAGAGGCTTGGGCTGTATATGGCTCATCTTCTGGACTTGGGAAAGCTGTCTGGTCCTTTCCCCTAGAATTTCCTAATCCTGGTAGTCTGGATAGGAATACTCCTAAGGCAGGGTCTGGATAGGAATACTCCTAAGGCAGGGTCTGGATAGGAATACTCCTAAGGCAAGAGGAATAAATGCTGGAGCATCCAAAATGGTGGTCACCACTCAAGTCAAATTCAAAATGGTGACTGCAACTTTTTGTGGCTAGTTTAGGGGTTCCAGAGCTCCAAAATGCAGCGAAATCACCCCACCCCCCTGGCTAGCCACGCTCCCTCACATTGGACTTACAGGGGCATCTGCAGCCTCAGATGACCTCCAAAGGTCGTCAGCTGCCGACTGCAGTTGGAGCCGGTGCGCATGGCGCTGCTCTACAAGGAACCAAACTCAGGAAGGGCTAGGAGTGAACAGAACACGATCAGAGGAAAAAAACTGACCTTGGATTATCGCCAAGTCACATGAGCGCCTGTTCACTGCCGCCCGGGTCCCGTGGTTTGGCGCCTTCTAAATGCCAGTGAATGATGCTCTGCAGGGCTGGAGAGGGGGGTTGTGCAAGCAGCTGTTCTGCTGTCACCCGCGCGCTTCCCAGCCTCACGATGCCCTGGCCCAGCTCTCTCCACAGAGCCGGGGGACTTCCGCTGCTGCATGGCTTTTTCTGTGGCCTCCAACCTGATTCTTTTGGCAATGGCCGCTCTGGGCGTACGCTCTATGGTTGTATGCTCTGCTGGCATCTGGCCCACAACCGTAGAGCATATGCCCAGAGCAGACACTGTCGGAAGACTCGGTTTGGAAGCCACAGAAAAAGCCACGCAGTGGTGGCGGCAGCGGCAGCAGAAATCCCCTGGCTCTGTGGAGAGAGCTGGGCCAGGGCATTGTAAGGTGACAGAACAGCCGCTCACACAACCCCCCTCTCCAGCTGTGCAGAGCGACATTCACTGCCATTTTGAAGGCGCCAAGCCGCAGAAGCCGGGCGGCGGCGAATAGGTGCTCACACAGCTTGGCGATACCCCAAGGTATGGCGCTGTGCCCTGCTGGAAAGGGGGTTTGTTTGCTCATGAGTGTGGTCGCTTCATGGCTGCTGTGTTGCACTGCTGGAACAGCGCAACACAGCCATTCACCCATGTGGCTGTGTCCGGCTCTTTGGGAGCCTGCTCGCAAGAGAGGAGCCGCCCGGCAACCCCAAAACAATAAACCTTCTCCTCATAATAAGGCCGAAGCCATATTTTGCGTGTAAAAAGAAAATAAGACCTGTCTTATTTTTGTGGAAACACAGTAGATGAGAGAGAACTAATATATATAATAATCTATGTATGATTGGATGGATGGATGGATGGATAGATAGATTTCTGTTTTCCTCAGCAAGGTTATGAAACCCAAAAAGCATGGTCCACTGAAATAGAACAGTGTTCAGCTGAAATTAGCCTGTTATTGAAATGGCCCAAACAAACCAAGGCAAAAATTGGTAACAGCGTCTAGCAACATCAAAGCACTTGCAACACCCCTATATGGCTCACACAGAATCCTAATTCAATTTATTTATTTAGTTAAAATTCCAGTATTGTTTCATGAAGTTTCAGAGATGATCGCAACAAACCTTTGTGAGAAGGTGATTTTGGTATTATTTATTTTTCATTCTTGTTTCATGATGGTAAATAACACAATGGTATTTGCCACTTGAATCAGCCTCCCATTCTTGAAGTAAGGGTTTTAAGGGAAATGTGTCATCTCCTTCCAATACTATTGAAAGTTTCTATGCTTTCCCTCACTTTCCAATAACTTCTACCAAGTTTCAATTTTGTTTGCCAGCCATTTTGTTTTCTTCCCTATGCATTCTGCTTCTCAGCTTACATTTTCATTTCTGACTCATGGCAAAGCTTATTCTCTATGTCGATGAAGATATATACCATATTTTTTGCTCCATAAGTCACACCAGGCCATAAGATGCACTCTCATTTTTGGCCTCCGCGGGCCCTGTTTTTGACCTCTGTCCCATTTTTTGGCCTCTGTGTGCCCTGTTTTTTGCCTCCACATGGAGGCTGAAAATGGGGCATGTGGAGGCCAAAAAGGGGGTGCATAGAGGCCAAAAATGGCCAAAGGGTGGGGGCTGGTGGGTGGATGGGGCTTCAGCAATATTTGCTCCATAAGACACACAGACATTTCCACCCACTTTTGGGAGACAAGAAAGTGTGTCTTATGGAGCAAAAATACATAGTATGTAGCCAGAGAGTCAATAAGGTTCGTTGCTGCTGGCTGGGGAATTCTGGGAGTTGAAGTCCACAAGTCTTAAAGTTCCCAAGTATGGACACCCCTGTCTTAGGTGAATGGTTGAGTGTGGCCTCCCTGGTGATCCTGTGAAGTGGCCTTGATCTTCTTGGAGACTGATGAAGGAGCAGCATAAAAAAAGGGGGAAAGGTTGTGTCTAAGGCCCTTTGCTTCTTTTGAGGGAAGGATTTTCCATTTTAGCATAGATTCCTTCATTTCCCTCTCAAACCATCTATCTTCCCTGTTCAAAATCTGAACAGTTTGGTCCTCAAAAAAGTGTCCTTTTTCTTTTAAGTGAAATTATACTGATTTCATAGTAAGTAGCAGCAAATTATACAAACTCGTTGACAAAAGACTAATGACTGCAATCACTAATTTGAATGCCTGAAAACTATCTAGGTGTGCATAGAATTACAGTGAGAACACCGTGCATTTTACGTTTGAAATTATTTCCATGTTTTTCCCCTTTTAAAACATAATATTCCATGATTATTATGAAGACCAATTAGAACATTTGAAAATAGCTTGATTGTACTTCAACAATTCCACAGGCTACTCATCCAGCTTTGATGGAAATCTTATTAAGAAAACATGATTTGTTCTGCTTCCACATTGGGATACCTATAATAACATTTGTTTTGCTTTTTGATAAAAGTGGGTGAAATTTGCAAAGTTGACAGAGAGGGTTGAAGTAAAATAGTCAGGGTCATGTGCTTTTTCACTTAGTGAATGCATCACTTTGCTTAATGACTGAAGGGGAAGGAAAATCATAAGCCTCTCATGGCCATGTGATTTTGTCCTTTGAGACCATGGCAGTCAAATTGACAATGCTAAATGGGGTTGCTAGGTGAGGACTACCTCTACAAACACAAAGGCTCATTCAGAAAAAGATCAGCTTCAGGAAGTTTATGAAGGTGCAAACACTTTGGGAATTGAAAAATAATGTCTTGCCATCCTGCTCGTTATGGGGACTTAACAGAATTCTGCATAAATTATTGATATAGAAGCTCCCTACTGAATCAGGTGGAGGTAGTGCTTCGTTTCTCAACTCATTTGTTAATCCATGAGCATTTCTGTTCTAAGTATATATATTCACAAAGGTAATAAAATCACACAAACAGTCTCTTTGGGGGGGAAAAACACCATTAAGTGTCTTCCATACTTCTTGCAAAAGCAAAAGATTAGAATGAAGGAATTTTGACAGAGTTATTACCTGACTGAAAGCTGTAATTTCAGCACAGATGTAATTGGGAGCTATAAAGAATATTGCCTTTGCTGTCTGTTGAGAATATCTACACTCAACTGTTGACCAGCCAACCCAGAACATGTAGATGATATTTTCCAAAAGCAAATTGTAGATCTTGCAAAGAGTCGTAATAATGATTCAAATAGTGTTGGGTAACATTTGTTGAAAAACAATATCTGTCTATCCAAGTTCTTGGGAAAGACTCAATAAGTGGACAAAATTTTTTAAGAGACAGTACGGAAGATATGAAAGGGGGAGGGGCCATGGCTTTGCCAACAGACAGGGGAGAGGAGGCAGCAATGAGACTCAGGTCACAGAAGTGAATTGAAACCACATTGCAATTGTTGATACAATGAAATGGTTAGAAGTGATACAAAGTAAATGATTGAAGATGTTAAAGAATTTGAGGTAAACTTTAACTGCTAATATGTATGTAATAATGATATTTTGATATATATAAAAGTAAGAGAGAGATATGAGATCCGGGGGGAGCACCACCTTCCATATGATGTAGCTGTCAAAATTTTTCTCCATACTTATGTACCCTTTTCCCCAAAATATTTGTAAAAATCAATAAAAACTTTAAAAAAAAATAAGTGGACAAAAATTTCAAATCTAGTCTAAACATCTGGCTGACTAACCATGTTAATATAGTTAATAACATTATAATATAATATAATAATAATTGCTCACAACATGTTGCTTTTTTCTGGGCATAAATTTATTGAGAGTTTTTGCAGAGAAAGTACCATTGGAAAGGCTCAAAATCTGTAATAGAGCTATAAAATCCATAAATACACTTTGGAACTATTCAGTGGATTTATACTTCTCTGTATCAAAATCCCTGATTCTATGTTAGACTCAGGATTCCTCTGAAATAGACCATCATAGAAACCTACAATGAAGAAATCCCATAGAGTGTTTTTTCACCTTAGAATGAAGTAGGAATACAAATGTAATAAATAGTACAGCAGGGCTCTCCAAACTTGTTAACTTTAAGATTTGTGGAATTCAACTTCCACAATTCCATGCTGGCTGAGCAATTCTGCAAGTTGAAGTCCACGAGTCTTAAAGTTGCCAAGTTTGGAAACTCCTGTAGTAGAATGTTGGAAGTAGACTTTTAGTAGTAGACCAATGGTTGTGTCCTTTTTCATTCCTGCTTTAAAAAAAATAATTAAAAATTATATGCATTTTTTAAAAAAGCAACTGAACCAAGTGTTACTGAGCAGCACATTGAAAATATTTTCTATTTATCTTTTAAGAAGTGTAAAAAATTCTCATTTTTCTGGAAATGCCAATCCACAGGCCAGTGCTTCAAAAGTTCCCTGGACAGCCCACAAATTAGGGTTTTTTCTGGGTTGCTGATTGAAACAAGCTAGCATTTGTTTCCCAATGGCATTAGCTGACCACTTCTACTGAGTTTTAATGTCCTCCCTTCTTGAGTATTCTTTAATACCCGTGGATTTCATTTTACCTTTACTAAAATCAATTCCTTAAAATACTAATTTCAGATTGTAATTATATGTTGGTTAGCTCTGTTGGCTGAAAAACCTATAAGGCTGATAGCTGCCAAACTGCAAGTTCGCAGATGTTTCACTCCCCAGGAGACACCACTGTGCTTAGAAGCAATCTTCAAAAAGATTTAGAAAATGGGCTTTTAAGAATAAAGCAATTTTTAAGTGATTGTAATCAGAAAAATTGTGGCCAATAAGAGAGAAACTAGCAAGAAATAAATATATTAATGTCTAATCTGTATGCCACTTAGCTTTGTTTAATTTTTTAAATTAAAATTGTTCTAAATCAGTTTAGATATTCTTAAATCTTTATAATCTGGCTAAGCAAGGTATATTTTACTGAACAAATAAGGTTTATCTTTAGACAGCAGGAACACTGTTAATGAGTTAAGACTTAAAACAAAAAGTATCTCTTTAGATATGATGTAAGTCAGCGGTGAAATTCAAACATTTTTATTACTGGTTCTGTGGCCGTGGTTTGGTGGGCTTGGCAGGAGAAGGATACTGCAAAATCCCCATTCCCTCTCCACTCCTGGGGGAAGGATATTGCAAAATCTCCATTCCCACCCCACTCTGGGGCCAGCCAGGGGTGGTATTTGTCAGTTCTCCGAACGACTCAAAATTTCCACTACCGGTTCTCCAGAATCTGTCAGAACCTGCTGAATTTCACCCCTGATGTAAGTACAGTAAACCTTTGATCAGATTATTTAGTGTGAGGAAGGGCTATCTTCTAAAACTTAATGTCTGGAATGTAATAAGATTTTATGTGTACATAGTTTACCTTTTTAACCAAATATATAAAATTAGAACCAAATACATTTTTATGTTTGCATATGCCTGATATATATGAAGCCCACTAAATTAAGTTCAATTGAAATTAAGGTTTATTATATACAACCAACAAGGTCTCAGCAGTTTAATGTGTTTCCAGAAATTGAAACTTTCAAAAATGCTATCGACCATGAAAGAAAGAATAAAAAAGGTCAGAGAAGGTTAATACTTCTTTGGGGAGTAACTAAATTTTATAATGTGAGCTTTTGAGTTTTGTAGCAGTTTGCAGGTTCAATTAAAAAAAAAAAACAGAAAATGGGAGCAGGGAGACAACAAAAATGGAAAGAAACTATTGATGCTCAAAAGCCTGTATTTTCTAATTAATTTAAGATGGAGTGCAAAAATTCTGCTGGGTGCAAAACAAACTTCAGGATCCATGTATAATGATTCTAATCAAGATGTCATTCAGAGATATAACTTAATTTGCAAAGTATTTTTTTATGTACACAGGTTGTCCTCAGGTTACAACTGCAATTGTTGCTAAACGATATAGTCAAAAAGTGCAATGTCACATGACCACGTCACTTAGTGAGAGCAATCCCAGTTGTCTTTGTAATCCAAAACTCATGGTCATTAAATGGAATTGGAGGGAATCCCAAGTAAGGAATGCAGGCCTCCTTCAGGTAGGTAGAGGTGGCCTGGTACAGATCACACATACATTGAGGGAGAGGGCTGCTGCTGTGGTGTGAACTCAAGGAGGATGGTGAAGTAAGGTGCAGGGTGCATATGAGTGCAGGAAGACCCAGGAAGGAAGGAACTGGTGTGTCTGTGAGCGTGTGATAGCTCCCTCGGGCACTAGCCTGGACAATGAGGCTCTGGGAACATCTGACAGACAACGTTGATCCAGAATGTTTCTTTTTATGTAGATTGGTGGGAGGGGCTACAGCTGGGTTTAGTCACAGACTGATCCATAGACTGAGGGAAATTTCTTAAAATATCCTTCCTTCCCTATTGGCTCCCAGTTTCCTCGAGGTCGAATGGAGAAAACTGCAAAAACATCATGCAAGAAAGACAAACAACATACCCCACAACCGCCCCTCACCTTCTCTAACCTCTACACTAGGGCGGGATGTAGCCCATCCTGCCAATGTACATAAAAGAAACATTCAGGTAAGGACCAACATTCTTTTTCCTGTAGATATGGTGGGAGAGGCTACAGCTGGGACATACCCAAGCTAAGTCCCAGGGCGGGATGTTGACCCCGAGGGAGTGGACGTTGCCACCTGTTGAAGAACCAGATGTCCAAAAGTTGCGTCAGCCGAGGTGAAATGGTCCAGTTGATAGTGTCGGATAAAGGGCGTTGGAGACGCCCAGGTGGCTGCCCTACAGATATCCTCCAGAGAGGCCCTAGTGGCCCATGCAGCCATGATAACAGCACTCCTCGTGGAGTGGGTTGTAATGCCTTGGGGGGGGGGGTTGGCCTATGGCTTCGTAACCCACCATGATGGCCTGACGCAACCATCTGCATATCATGGACGAAGAGACCCTAGCTCCCAGAGTGCTAGGCTGGAAGGAAAGGAAAAGGGCCTCCGACTGCCGGAAGGGGGATGTACACCTGAGATAAATGCGCAAAGCACGGCGGACATCTAGTGTTCCCTCTCATGAGAAGGAGAGGGACAGAAGTTAGGGAGTATGACCTCCTGGGATCTGTGAAAGAGGGAATTGACCTTCGGGAGGAAGGTCGGATCTAGCCTAAGTACGACCCTATCTTGGTGGAATTGACAGAGATCATCCTTGGATGACAGTGCCCCTAATTCAGAGATTCATCGAGCCGAAGTAACGGCGACTAGAAAGGTCACCTTTAGGGTCAAGAATCTGAGGTGTACTGCCCTGTGAGGGCCCTAAGGACTAGGGAGAGGTCCCATGTTGGAAACCGATGCACTGGAGGAGGACACAGGTTTGCCGCCCCTTTAAGGAACCATTTGACTAAGGGAACTTGGGACGAGAAGCGGCCATCCCCCGCCAGAATGGAGGACAGAGCAGCCACCTGTCTCCGTAAGGTGTTATGAGAAGGACCTTGGTCTAAGCTGTGTTGTAGGAATTCAAGGACTTGAGTAACTGAGGCTTTGGCCAGAGAAAGATTGAACCTTCCACACCAGGAAACAAATGCCAACCACGTCGAGTTATAAATCCATGTGGTCAACGGGTGCCTGGAAGCTTCAATGGTAGAAATGGCCTTGGCTGACAGGTTAGCATCCCTCAGGAGATGCTGGTCAAGTGCCAGGCGGTCAGATGAAGCCACTGGGGCTCCGGGTGGAATAGGACCCCCTGGCAAAGGGCGATCTCCTCCTGAGGAATCCTCCACAAGGGAAATACGGACAGTTGGACAAGGTCCACAAACCAAGGGCATCTTGCCCAATATGGGGCTACCAGAATGATGTGTGCCTCTGTATCACTACCTTCCTCAGGGTCCCCTAGATTAGAGGGGGAAAGGCATAAAGAAGGCCCGGAGGCCATGGACCTCTGAGGGCATCTGTCCTCTCCGTATTGTTTGCTGGGAAGCGGGAGAAGAACCGGGGCAGTTGAGCATTGGCCGGGCTCACAAACAAATCCACCAATAGGGAGCAGAAACAGTGGCAAATCCTGTGGAACAGTTCTAGAATCAGCTGCCACTCGCCGTGGTCACTCATCGCCCAACTCAACCAGTCAGCCTGATGGTTGGCTATGCCCGAAATGTGCTCCGATGTTATTGACGCCAGGTTCTCTGCCCAGAATCTGAGTTTCTGAGCTTCCAGCCAGAGGCAATTGGAGTGAGTCCCCCCCTTGACAGTTTATGTGAGCCTTTGTAGCTACATTGTCCATCAAAAGGAGCATGTGGTGATTGACGATAGAGTCCCGAAAATGAAGAAGGGCTAGTCGGGCTGCCTTCAGTTCTAGCCAGTTTATATTGTGGCACAGGTCTGAGATTGTCCAACGACCTTGCACCAGTTTGGATTCCATCAGGGGCCCCCAGCCATAAAGGCTCATGTCCATTGTGATCGTGATACGATCCAGATCCCAAATGTTGGATCCGCGATGCAGGGCCAGAGATGACCACTACTGTAGGGACCAGCGGAGGCCCGATGATGAGTGACTGTCCGGAGCGAGTTGCTCATGCGCTGGCGTTGATAAGGGATGAGTGTCCATTGGAGTGGCCAAGAATGAAGATGGGCCCAAGGTACTATCCCTATGCATGACGCTATCTTTCCCAGCAAGTGGGCGAAGATCAGGATGCAAACTGATCGACTTGTGTGGACGTGACGTGCCAAGACTTAAAGATTTCTGAGACATTTTGAAGAAAGTAGAACAAGTCCCGCTACAGACACTAGGTTTGGTTCTGAGAAATAAACAGACTTACTCCACTTGTGCTATTTGTGTGCATGTACATTTACTGGGATGGGACAGTTTGTGAATGTGAGCACAGGGAGGCTCTGAAAGAGGGCACAGGGTGTGTGCATGCTTGTGTACAAGTGTACAGTGGCCCAGGAAGAAGGATGCTGGCGGGTCTCTACATATGTGCAAGCACAAGGAGGCCAGCAAAGGAGGGCATGGCATGCATGCCAGTAAGGGGGAGAAAGGAAACCTGGTGCATGTGAGTAAAGGAAGGCTGGAAGGGTATGGGAAACTTACCTGAATGGCTTATGATCTTCCCTTCTAGCTAACTCATTGTTTTTCCTTTTGGGAATCTGGCAGGAAAGGCTACAAATAGTGACCATGCAATACTGTAACCTGTCAAACTGGTTGCCAAACATGCCGGAACTTTGTAGCATTCCCATGATGATGTGATCAAAATTCAGATGGTTGGTAACTGGTTCCTACTTATGACTATAGCTGTATCCCAAGGTCATATGAACACCTTTTGCACACTTCTGATGAGCAAAATCAATGAGCAAGCCAGATTCACTTAACAACCATGCTACAAACTTATCAACTGCAGTGGTTCACTTAACAATAACGTCGTAAAATGGAGCAAAACTCACTGAAATGTCTCACTTAACTACTGAGATTTTGGGGTCAATTGTGGTCATAAGTCGAGGACTACCTATATCTGCATTAGTGATCTTAGTGTGAGTCATTCTACTACTACCCTTCTATATCATTTCAACTCCCTGCCCCTGCAAAGCCATCTGCACAGCATACAAGTGGGAAGCTACATGAATAAATCGTTCATTCATAGCTACATGAATGAACAGTTGTCCTATTATATTCATTTGTTAGTGATTCTGACGTATTCTGCATATAAGAATATTCTGGCGATTTAATTTCAACATGTACTGGCCCCTATTTGTTATGATAGCTATTCATTTAAAAAAAATATTTTTGTATATTTCTGTTTTTATTTTCTCTTCCAATGTACCTTGCTCTTTCAATCTAGGAATAGAAGTTTGTAATTATTTAATTAAAACTTGAAAATTTACATCCTAGCTTTGATAGGCAGGAAACTGGATAAATTCCAGAACTGTTGCAATTGTAACACATAAGAGATAATTAAGAAAGTATTACAGCCATCTGCCCCTCTGAGATTATAACTAATGAACTTCTAACAGCTGCTGCCAAAAAATCAAGAGTACTATCAACAGCCCATTACTAGACAAAGCACAGCTGACAAGTTTGAAGTGACAGATCAGTCTACCCAAGGATTAAAATAACAAGTCCCAGAAGATCTTTAAAAGATCTTGGAAGAGATTTCCATGCATTCTAAGAGCATAGAGACCGCTGATGGTATCAGTTTGCAAAACAATGGTCAGGAGATTTAACTTGCTTAAACCAAACTTATTAGTTCTCTGATTAAAGTTTAGTACAGAGAGAAAAAGTGTTACTAAAACACCAAACCAGGTCCAACTGGATATGTTTCCTTATGGAAGAGGGTTGAAGTGTCATATTTCATTCTGAATTTTTAGCTCACTTCACTAAACTATTAAGTTTATTTTGATTTTTATATCTGAGTTATTAAATGTTCTTTACATACAGAATGATTGAAAAATTACCTTGAAATACACACCTAACATTATTTGGAAGAATTTGTCCAATTGACCAAATTGGATGTAATACAAATATGGAACTTAAAATAGCCATAACGTATAGTAATGAGGAACTTTAATAAAGAATGCAAATAAATTATATATTTTATGGTAATGGATATTGAGTACGATCTGGAGCAAAAAGATACATACTGGTAACATGAAAAAGAATATTGGTCCTTACCTGAACGTCCGTTTTAAGTAGAATTGAGGGAGGGGTTATGCATGGGATATCATCTAAGCCTGATTGGTCCAGAGACTGAGGGAAATTTCTTTAATGCTCCACCTTTCCCCATTGGTTCCCAGTTTCCTCAATGTCGTATGAAGAATCTGCAAAAACACAAACAAGACAGACCGCCCCGACCCTCCACCTGTCTAGCTACCTAGATAATCCTCCCTCAATTCTACTTCAAATGAATGTTCAGGTAAGGACCAACGCTCTTTTACCAGTAGAACTGAGGGAGGGGTTACATGTGGGACATACCCAAACTCAGTCCCAGGAAGGGAATTAAGCCTCAGGGGGAGGGGCAGTCGCCACCTGCTGGAGGACCCTGCGCCTAAAGGATGCATCCGCAGATCCAAAAGAATCTAAACGGTAGTGTCTGATAAGGGTGGTTGGAGATGACCAAGTGGCCGCCTGACAAATGTCTTTGAATGAGACCCTAGTGGCCTAAGCCGCTGTGGTAGCAGCATGTGGAGTGGGAGGAGTCTTGCCAGAGGGACTCATAGGCGGAGGAGATAGCCTGGCATAACCACTTACCAATTGTAGCCGATGATACCCTGAGCCCCAGGGAGGCAGGCTGAAATGAGATGAAAAGAGCCTCAGACCTGCGAAAGGCTGCCGTGCGCCTAAAATAAATATGCAGGGCACGGTGTACATCTAATCGGTGCCAAAGATGCTCCCTCTCATGAGAGGGGGGCAGGGCAAAAGTTGGGAAGGATGACCTCCTGCACCTGGTGGGAGAATTGACCTTTGGGAGGAAGGTTGGGTCCAGGCACAGGACCACTCTATCTTGATAAAACTGACAAAGATCGTCTTTGGATGACAGGGCCCCTAACTCCGAAATGCGACGGGCAGAAGTTACAGTGACTAAGAACGCCACCTTCAAAGACCATCGAGGCCTCCAGGCGACCGCCACCTGAGGTGGACCATCCGCAACGGTTTAAATGGAGCCGCTGTCAGAGCCCTTAACACCAAGGGAAGGTCCCACGTGGGAAACCTATGTACAGGGGCAGCTGAAGATTTGCAGCTCCCTTCAGGAATCTTTTGATTAGTGGGAGATGGAAGAGGGGGGGAGGTCATCCCCAGCAAGGACCGAGGACAGGGCTGCGACCTGGTGTCATAGGGTATTATGGGATAGCCTCCCATCCAGGCCCTTCTGCAAGAAATTGAGGACCTGAGCCACCGAAGCCTCAGTTGGGCAAATATCCAGGGAAATACACCAGTTAACAAAGATGTACCATGTGGAATCGTATATTCGTGTGGTGGACGGTCACCTGGAGGCCTCGATGGTCGCTATGACCCGAGAGGATAGGTTTGCATTCCTCAGGAGGAGGCGCTCAAGTGCCAGGCGGTCAAGTGGAGCCACTGGGGCTCCAGATGGACTAGGACCCCCTGACACAAGGCGACCTCCTCCCGAGGAATCCTCCAGGGAGGGGAAATGGACAGTTGGACACGATCCGTAAACCAAGGCGGTCTGGGCCAATAAGGAGCTATCAGGATGATGGATGCCCTCTCTACCACTACCTTCCTCAGGGTCCCGGGGATGAGGGGAAGAGGGGGGAAAGGCATAAAGAAGGCCCGGTGGCCATCTGCTCCTGAGGGCGTCTGTCTCTTCCCACATTTCGGGCCGGGAAGCGTGAGAAAAATCTAGGGAGCTGTGTGTTGGCTGAGGTTGCGAATCATTGGCAGATCTTGTGGAACAGTTCACAGTGGAGCTGCCATTCGCTGTGGTTGATCGTCACGTGGCTCAGCCAGTCAGCCTGGTGATTAGCCATACCCAAAATGTGCTCCAAGACCACCAATGCTAAATGTCTCTCTGCCCAGGAACCGAGGCGTAGGGCTTCCAGCCACAGACTCCGTGAGTGAGAGCCCCCCTGACTGTTCATATGTGTTTTTGTTGCCACGTTGTCTGTCAAGAGGAGCCCATGGTGACCGGCAATTGAGTCCCTGAAATATTGGAGGGCCAAAAGGGCTGCTTTTAGTTCCAACCAGTTTATATTGTGGCGCAAGTCTGAGATCAACCATCGACCCTGCGCCAGACTGGATCCCATCAGGGCCCCCTAGCTGAATAGACTCGCGTCTATTGTAATTGTCACCCAGTCTGGCTCCCAAAACTTGGACCCGCGATGCAAGGCCAGGGACAGCCACCACCCCAGGGACATTCGTTTGCGTTAATACGGAATGAGAGTCCATTGAAGAGTCCTCGAATGCAGCCGGGCCCAGGGCACTATCCCTATGCAGGACACCATCTTGCCTAGGAGGCGGGCCAAGGTCAGGATGAATTCGGACCGACTTGTCCGTACCTGCTGAACTAGAGACTGGAGGCTGGAGAGACAGTCTGACAATAGGCAGAAGAGGCCCGCCCGGGGGTCTATAACTGTCCCTAAGTGAAGAATTTGTGTTGTGGGAGATAAATGGCTCTTGGGGAAGTTGACGGAAAACCCGAGATTAAAGAGTCTGGATGGTCAGCTGAAAGTAGAGGACCGCCTGCATCAGTGATTGGGCCTGAATGAGCACGTCGTCTAGGTAGCATTGGAGTCTCACCGGGACGGACCTGAAGTGAGCCGCCAATGCCGCCAGGACCTTCATGAAAGTGCGAAGGGCTGAGGCTAGGCCGAATGGAAGGGCACGATACTGGTAATGAAACCCGTTGTGGGAGAACCTGAGATACCTGCGATGGGTATGCAGAATTGGAATGTGGAGGTAGGCCTCCGTTAGGTCCACTGATGCCAAATGGTCACCCCGCCTGACGCCTTGGAGGATTGACCTGAGGGAAGACCTTTTGAATCGCCTGTAGACCAGGTAGTGATTGAGTTGCTTGAGGTCCAGGAACGCCCTCCATCCCCCCAAACTCTTCGGGACAACGAACAGGTTGAAGTAATTGCCCATCCCCTGTTCTGCCTCTGGAACCTTCTCCACCACCTGAATGTCCAGCAGATGTTGAATGGCTAGTGACATGAGGCTGCAATGGACTGGATCCTGAGACGGGGGAAAGGTCCTGAAGAATGTCAGGGGCAGGGAGAGAAGGCGTAGGCCATATCTGATGGTGGACCTGACCCAGGCGTCCGATGTTATCTGGTCCCACTGATCCGCAAAATGTTCCAGACAACCGCCTATGGGGAGACGTGGATTGGAGTCATTTCCCCTTGCGGAAAGGGCGCCCCCCCCGGAAGGGCCGTCTGGACTGGCCCTGGTATCTGTTTCTGTCTGGATAGAATGGTTGTTGAGTCTGTCTATCTGACCTATAAGGGACAAAACTATGCTGATGGTAGTCAGTCTCAGGTGCTTATAGGAAGGTCTACGATAGTGAGATGAAAGTGTGTCTGGTTTTTTGGCGTTAGTAGGCAACACCTTTTTGTTGCCTTTATTCTATATGAGAATAGATTTTAGACACTCACCAAAGAGATTTGGGCCCGAGTATGGGGCCGCGGACAAGTTCCATTTGGCTTTGTTGTCCATCTGCCAACTGCGTAGCCAGAGAAGACGCCTGGAAGTCACCGAGGTGGACAAGGCTCAGGACACATACTTAATAGAGTCCAGAGTGGCATCCGCAGAAAACTGCGTCGCAGCGATAATTTTTGTGAGGCCTTGTAAGAGGTGTTCATCCTGCATTGGGATGCGGTCCTATAGCTGACGGAGCCACATGACTACAGTGCAGTTGAAATAAGAGGCCGCGGCGGCAAATCTAATCACCCAGGCATAAAGCAGTGAAGTTCTTATGCAGAGTAAGTTCCGCACGCTTGTCCTCTGGTTTCAACTTGTCAGCTGCATCTCCTGACACTATTGTGGAGTTCGTGACTAGAGCACCCACTGGTGTGTCTACAGTTGGTAGCTGCAAAGATTGTGAGAAAGCCTGCTCCATGTTGTAGAAGCGGCCATCGTTGCTCCCCGGGTTGGGAAGTGTGGAGGGGTGAGCCCATTGATTTTTTACCACCTCTAAAAACAGAGGAGGAGCTGGGACCTCCTCCTTATTGGTGGCAGTATTGGAAAACATGGCTAAATTTGGATCTCTAGGCTGGGAAACTGCAGGGTCTCCTGTGCCTATCTTGGTGGTCCGCCTCGCCTTATGCAACAGTGTTTTAAACATAGGTGGAGGAAAAAGGCCGGGGAATGCTGGAGGGTCCGGAGGCACGGTGTCTTCGTCCTTTGAAAACCCCATGTCTTTTTGGGGGTCGTCCCCTAAAATGGAGCCTTCGCTCACCGCAGAAGGAGAAGCTGGTCTGGAACTCTCCCGACCATGGACAGCTGTGGTCTGTCTGGACCCGGAATGTGGCCTGTCCTCTGCCTGAGGCATGAGAGCCCTCTGGGCCATGCCTGTTGCATGAAATAAGCCGTTTGATTCTTTCAGGAAGGAGTTCTAGGTCATTGAGCTCCTCCTCAGTAGGCCCTGTGAGGGGAGCCTGAGGGGCAAGGATAAAAGCAGGAAAAAAGTCCCGAGAAGAACCTTCTAGTGGATCGCCCACTTCTTCTCTAACTGCTCTTGGGGAATCAGGAGGAGAGGGGAAAATCTTCTGTCTGGACTGCCTGCGTGGCCTAGGAGGACAGACAGAGGTAAAGAGGGACTGAAGCCCCTAGGAGGAGAGACCAACTGAGGAGAAGTAGGCCAAATAGGAGATCTGGATCTGCTCGGAGATTTGGGCCTAATTGGCTGGGCTGCCTCTCCGCTCTGGCAATCCTCTTTTCTAACGCTCTCTGCCTCCTGAGTTTGTCCCTAACTGTAGCTCTGGAGGTACGCGGGGTGGCAGAAGGCTTGGAGGCCGCCGCTCTTGATCTGGGCCTGTTCACCTCCCCCTCCCGGGCCTGCACCAGGGGCTCTCCGGGGGATGCACCATTTCAGGCCTAGAATCGCCCATCGCACTCATGTGGCCTTTTGTGGTGAATGGCTGTGAATGGCCAAGACTCCTGGCGAAGCTATAGCCTTGCGTGATCTTCTGGGGCTGCAGGCGGTACTGTTCTGCCTGCTGGCCTCGATCTGTGGCAGCATTGCAGGCCCAAGCCTTAAAATGGCCACCTCCACGTGTGCACCGCAAAGTGGCCGCCAGATGCTCCTGCGTGTAACCTGGGGAAGCCGGTGCGGCTGCGGCTTGTAGGGCGCTCTGCCAGCTCGCTCTTCATGCTGCGGCTTGACTTTGAAGCTGCAGCCCCACGCTAGAGGCTCGGCTCATCTGCAAAAGCTGTGGCTCTCCTTTTCAAGCCGCAGCTCTCCTTTTGAAGCCGTGGCTCGCCTTTTGAAGCTGGGGCTGGTGTGAAAAATGGTGATTTGGCTCCCACGCCGCGGCTCGACTCTTTCTCTTCAGGTGCGGCTTGTATTGATGAATTCTGGTCGCGCCACTTCTAAGGTTCACTGATCTTCGCAGCCGTCCTGCAGAGCTGCAATGACGAAGTCTGTCACCCCCCGCTAGCCCGGGGACCAGACAGAGCTCCCAATGCCTACGGGCAGGAGAGAAGCCCCAAGGGATCTCCCACTCCGAAATGAGCCGGAGATCCGGTCTCGGAGGGCAGCAGCTCGAGCAATTTGAAATTTAGAGTAGTCAAATAACCGAATTAAATCAATTTGTACTAATATTTCCTCTAGGGAACCAAAAAACCAGTGTTTGGACCAAAGACTGAGAGGAAACTGGGAACCAATGGGGAAAGATGGAGCATTAAAGAAATTTCCCTCAGTCTCTGGACCAATCAGGCTTAGATGATATCCCATGCGTAAGCCCTCCCTCAATTCTACTGGTAAAACATTAGAACATGAGTAAGAAGCACAAGTAAAACAACCGTATGTCACAAAACTAAAAACGACATGGAAGTAGACTTAGTCTTGTAAGATGATGTTAATCAATCTGATAGAAATTTATTTGAGATCTTTTTGAAAATGCTCCCTAAAAATGAGAGTTATGAGAGGGTCATTGCAAATCAGAATAAGAAAATTATTTCCACGTCACTATGACTTCTCTCATTATGTATTCAATAATATCAGCTGTACGAATGACATCCAAGTCATTCCTACCTTGAATCAATATTTTTATACGTCTCTAAGTTCAGGGGTCTCCAACCCTGAGGCTGCAGACTGGTAATGGTCTGGGGCCTCTTAGGAACTAGGCCGCTTCATCTTCGTATGCGTGAGATCCTGGGTGGTATAAATGGTTTGAGCATGTCTGAAATAAAACTGGACGTGTGTGGTATGGAATACTTTCACAAAAATGCTAAAATTAACTGATGATTATCTAATAGTAGGGAATCTTGCATATGATTTTAACCTAAGGAAACCTGCAATGAGACTATTCTCTTTTTCTCTTCTTAAAAAGTGGCATGTAAAAGCTTTGGTTGACGAAAGCTACAAGACAATGAAGGTTAAAAGGCAGAAACTTGTAGACTAATTATAAGCAAAGGACTAAAATGTATATCAGAAAACATGACTTAGTATCATCCAGGGTAGGTGTGCCCAACCCACACACTATGGGTCCCATGTGTCCCTGGGCAGCTAATAAATGTAAGATTGTAAACATTTAACTTTTTATACACACTCAATGCAGCCCAGGCAAACCAAAGAGTTGGACACCCATAATCTAGACTTACTGAAAATAAAAATAAAAAGTTGCTGATAAATGGCAATGGGGCTAATTAATGAATTAAGTAAGAGTTCTGGGAAAAAAATGTACAATGTTCTGAATAAAGAAGATCCGTGGAAAAAAGTTATTCTACCAAGTGACATGAATGGATGGGAGGAAATAAGATTAGCGAGTATAGAAAAGGTACTTGAAAGAATGAAGGAGAATAGTGCTTATTTGGCAAGTATCTTCTTATAAAAAGATCTATTTCAAGTGTGTAGTTTAAGTATAAATCTATCCATGAATGCACATAGTAAAAGATTGCAGGTAAAAGCATGACTGAGTTTATTGCCTAGATGAAAAATAGTGTACAACAAAGGGCAACCAAAGGTTCTGAATGTAGAATATACCATTATTTAATAAAAACTGAATTTTGGAAAAACAGGTATAAAGTTGACAAGCAAAGATATATGTGAATGCATCTAAATAGGGAGCCTGAAACCATGACTGGAATTAAGAAAAAAAAATGATTGAAGAATTTGGGTTACAATTGAACTGAAGGGCTCTTTGAAGGGTATTTTGGAGATTTGCAAGGGAATAGAAGTAGTATGGTTAAAAAAATGGCTGCAGAGGGAAGTGATATAACTAGAAAATCTTAAAAACATGGCTGCACATTTTGCTTGATGTATATGTCCATGGTAATTGTAAGAATACCATAACTATGTCCTTACAGAAAGTAAAAGGGAAAAAAAACCACAAAAGTGAACGGAAAATCCACATGAAGGTTTGTTAAATGTGTCTGAGGAGTTTGAGAAACTGAAAGGGTATAAGAAAATACATTGCACAAAATTTGTAAATCCAGTGGCACTGCCTTGAGCTGCAACATGTAGATGTATAATTTGCACTTCAGCATGCCACTGAAAAATGTATGAGGGAAAAAATAGTAGTGTATGTTAATTTAGAGAAAGTATATGATAATGTAAATAAACTTGAATTTTATGAAACTTTTTATATTATGGAGTGCAAGGTTAGTTACTATTCATGAAAAACACCAGTAAGTAATACACACAAATAATAGATGGGCTATATAGCAACTGCTTCCATAATGAACAAGGAATTTGATGCACTTTTATTTAATGTTTTCATGGATAAATGGAATGTTTGTGATGGCAGATGTGTCTTGTACACATTGTGATGATAAAAGGTATCCTCCATACACATCACTGCCAATCCTATAACATAATGCCCGCCCTACACGTGAACCACTTAAAGTGCCCTTTAATAAAGTATGCACAACAACCTGAATTAACTGGATGGAAATGAGGGCAAAATAAAGACGGAACCAAAGGGCCAGGAAATCTCATGGTTTATATTTACGGAACATATCTCAAAGATAGCATAACTGCCATGTTGCAGTATTAGGAAAAGATAAATTAATAAATAAAGAAGCCGGTCAGATGGGTTTATCAAAACATTGCAAGTTCATGCTGTAATTTACACTATGTTTGTCATTTTCTTCATCTTGTGTTTGTAGCATAGTAGAACAAAAGTATATAAGCTATTTAATATTTTGTATATTTATAATTGCAATTGTAAGCTATCTAGAGTTGCTTTTTGGAGTGAGATGGGCACATATGAATTTAATAAATAAATAAAATAAACTGTAATTCTGCTTTTATTCAAGGCTGCTCAGCAATCTGCCAATGTTTTCCTAGGGGCCCACAGTTCACTGTAAATGTGTTTGAATGCTTAATAAATTTATGGTATATCTTCAAAATAATTTAATTGATTTAAATGAGCTAAAATGTACATTTATACTGTTGTTTCAGCCACAATAAAGTAAATGTACATATACTAGTTCTAAGATTCTGTTCCCTGAATGCTTTTAAACAGCTAATATATTGCATGATGCAATGGGAAATATGATTCTGAAAATTAATGCACCAAATGCCAAGGTTTCTGTGTCTGACAAGGTAAATGGAGTGATCAATTGCAATTTATATATCACTAGCAAAAATTCTAACGAGTATATTTGTGAATATTGGTGAAATGTTTACAAAAGATAGAAGGAAAAGGTTAAGATATGCACAGCTAAATATAATAACGTACTTCTGCCTATTTTATTATATTAAAGTGAGAGTTTGGTATGTCATGAGAAACAGAAAAGTTGAATGCAGTTGTATGCATGTCTGCTAAAATATGTCTGCTAAAATAAGAAAAAAGTCAGAATAAATGGGTGAGAAATGAGTGTGGATTGCATACAAAGGTCTGAGGAAGTCATGGATGGATAGAGTTGATGCGATCCTCCAAGAATAATGTAAAAGAGCAAAGTGATAGAACAGGGGTTTCAAACTCAAAGCCCGTGAGCCGCATCTGGCCCACAGGGTGCTTAGATCTGGCCTGTGGGCCTGCCCTGGAAACAGTGAAGGACCTACCCATGGTGCCTCTGCCAGTGAAAATGGAGTTTGGGAGGCACACACATGGGTTTCTGGGCTCCATTTTCACTGGCAGAGGGTTTCAGGAGGCTGTCTTGGCCGAAAACAGAGCTTCAATGAGTGACGCTGAGCTGGCCATGCCCTCTGGTCACGCCCCCAGCCCCCTCAATGTCAACCACAACCCTGATGCGGCCCTCAATGAAATCCAGTTTGACACCCCTGTGGTAGAAGCAAGATGTATGGATGTAGTATGTAAAAGTAGAGAATAGTACAGTGAACATTGTTGATTTAAACTAGATTTATTTTTCTTCTTCTTCCTAAATTACCCTAATTTCTGTCCTTTCTAAGCTACTTCTTACTTTTAGTGTACTTTCAGTTACTTATCTTTTTTAGCATAGCTTCCTCAATGTACTTTTGCCTCAGAGTTAGTTGACCTGTGTGAAGAGTTGACTCTGTGCTCTTTTCTTACTAATACAGGGTATGTGACTTCAGGGGGAAGTACTGTGGCAAAAGACCAAGGAACCTTTCCAGATAAGGAGAGGACAGGAGATCGTCTACATATACTGCAGAATAGCTGCTCCTCACAAAGAGACTGAAGCAGTAGTTGAAGTGTAATAGTATGTGGGGATGACCTCGAGGGACAAGAGGAAGAGATGCTACCTAGGACATAATCAGACAAGAGGAAGAGATGCTACCTAGGACATAATCAGACAACCCTACCTAGGAAGAGTTTCCAGTAGCTTAATGGTCAGAGGAATAAACTTTGGAACAACTCGCTCTGATGGATCAAGCAGTTAAAAGTGGTGGTGGGAGAGTTGTATATTCAGATTTGCAAAACTGATGTCAGCTCTCCCAGGTAAACCAGATAAGAAGCACATCCAGATAACTTAATTCTACTTTACTGTAAGGTTACAGTAATAGTATCTTGCAAGTTTGAAGGCACAAATCTCCTGCCTGAGGGACTTTTCTAAACTTCTTCCTCTGATGGTTAAGGCACTGGAGTTCCACATCTCTTGTCTGAGCGTTTCCTAAGCAGCTCTACAAACTCCGTAGAGTCTCTTTGTCTTATCACATACTAAAGTATCACATAACATTACAGTGAGTTTTAGTGGGAGAAGAAGGTGAGATCAGCTACCTTGCTTGCAACTGTGGGAGAGACTTTTAAAATGCACTACATTCACAAACTTCACTTTATAATCACTTTGGAAATTGAACATTAGCTATTCTAAAGCTATTAGAGAACTTTGGAATGAAAAGTTTGAGAAGTTTTTATTGAATTATTTATCTTTAATTCTGAACAAAAGAAAAAGTAATTACAAGCTTATGAATATAAAGAATAAACAGCAAAAAGCTAAATAGGATTCTGTTGATTCCTTGAAAGTTATAAAAGAATTAAGGGTCCAGATAAATTTCAAATATTGACTTTTACAATATGCTTTTGGAATCAACTATAAAAATAGAAAGTTTTTCATGGGAGATAGACTTGTTTTGGTTATCCTGATAATAGCAAGTCATAAGAAAAAAAAAGATTTTAAAAATTGGACTGTAGAGGGGAACAAAAAATTTTAAAGGAAAAAAGCATACAAAACCTGATGGGATTTATACGTATTTATATAATGATACAAATGCTGTAAAATGAGAAATATTAAATGAAATCTTTGAAGAATGGAGCCAGAAGTCAGTATTTACACTGCCAGTATTGATGTTTGCTTGTAGGGATAGATTATATCTGAAATATGTTAATGAATGTAAATTTCAAATATGAAACAAATTTTATCTGATAAGATAGAGAAAATACAGAATGAGAAATAACAAATGATAGATCCGTGATGGTGAACCTATGGCACCCAGAGGTAGCACGCAGAGTCCTCTCTGTAGGCATGCGTGCCATCACCAGCTACTCTTTTAGTTTCCAGTGCGGGCATGTGCGCCAGCCAGCTGATCTTAGTATGTGCTGGAAATCTGAAGACCAGGTGGCCAGTGCGCATGTGCCCCAGCAAGCTGGTCTTCAGGTTTCTGGGGCTCCGGCACGTGTGCACACGCATGTTCCAGTTTGGGTACTCGGTGCCAAAAAGGTTCACCGTGATAGACCAAAGGACAGATTTGGAAAAGGATGCTTTGCTATATTTATAGAAGAAACTTGATGAAGTTTTAAAATTAAAAGGGAAATAAAAACAACGCACCATCCAAGAAAATGACTTAAAAATTATAATAAGATGCTGTACTATATTATATATTATACATAGGGAAACAACTGTACTCAATAGTTCTGTGACAATTTAATTTTAACAGATTTTCCAAAGGTCATGTCACTAGAACATGTACATTTATAAAAGAATTTGACTAGAACTTTTTATTGATAGCTGCCATGATTTTGGACTTGTCTTTAGCCTAAGGAATCTTTAATTCTGGATTGACAATCTAGTGTAATGTTAAAATTCTTTTTCAAATCCACATATACTCAGTTTGTGCTTTTTGGTTATCACATTTAGTTAAAAATGAGGATATCTATATAAATTAAATATATATACATTTAATATTTTGTAGATTGAAGGTATCCACTTAGATTCTTTCCTTTATACTGTACTATTGGAATGCATGAGAGACATCAGCAGATACTGTAAAATACCAGTTATGAAATTGACAAAATGAGTTCTGTATAATTTGCAGCATCTTTGCTCTTTGGACTAATAACATTTGCAGATGGGTCTGATGACTCTACCTCAATATTAAAAGTCCCCTTCTTTTCTACATTCACATATTAATGGATTGTTTCTACAAAAAGACATGAAGTAATTAACTACACCAGCTCCTTTCCTCCTTTTCCATTCTCTCTAGGCCTTCTTACATTTATCAATTTTCTACTGATGATTTTATAAACCAAACCTCTGGAGAACCAAACTGATTAGTCAATCAGTAGTACAACATTCTGCAGAATTTGAGCCAGTCGTTAATGAAACTAGGAATGAATGATTATCATTTCTTTTACAAATCATTTTCCCTAAGGAAATAAAGGTATTTTTTAATCCCTCGTGCACTAATCTGCACACTTTTGCACTTATTTTTAGTATTTTTAATTTCTAGTCCTATATTTCAATTTCACTTGCTGCAAACTAGTTCCCAAATACATTATTTTACTATGACTAGAATTCTGAGGCAGAATTCACAGCTGTTTAGGGATATGCAACTTAACATATACTGTGGGTTATAATACTCAAATTAATCTGCCATATTATCATTATTTTTGCAATTGTTGTTATTAGTCTTGTTCTAGACTGCTATATAGTCCAATTAAGCTTCTGATAGGAGTAAATAAACCACACAATTACATAACACTTTTCTCATAAAGAGTAGCAATTACATGTACTAGCTAAAAGACTGCTTCTGTATGGTGTGCCTTCAAGTGAGTGTTGACTCCAGTGGACCGTCTTGGCCTATCCCTTCAGGTTTTTTTTTTTTCTTTCCTGGCAAGAGTTTTGGAAAAGGTTGCCATTGCCTTATTTTGTAAGTCTGAGATAGGCTGGCACAAGGTCACCCAGCTGAGCCTCCCAGGTTCTAGTAGTGCCTTAATTATACCCGTGATGACGAACCTATGGCATGCATGCCCGAAGTCACGGAGCCATGTCACCTGGCACCCGATGCATTGCCCATTCCTCTTTTGGGTTTCTGGAGTGCATGCTGGATCAGCTGGCTTTTGTGCATGCGGCAATGTTGGAAACCGGAAGAGCTGGTCTTCCATTTTCCAGCGGGTGCATGTGTGCCGGCCAGCTGATCGGTGCTTGGGCATGCAGGTGAGTAAGCAGAAGACTTGCTGACTGGAAGTCCATTTTCTGGCTCGCTCATGCCTCCTGGGCAGCGCCTCTTCCTGGTCGCGGGCCAGATGACTGTGTGTGTGGATGCATGAAGTGCTCCCTTTTTGTCACTTGATGCCGAAAAGGTTTGTCATCACTGTACTATACCAAACATTTAGTATTTAAATAACAGTCCATTCATGGGTCACTGAATAAGTATTTTTTAATTGCAGTATAGAGTATTTCAGAAATTTGAAAAGAAAGAAATTTAAAAATAGGAAAAAAAGTAGCTAAATTTCATTCTCATTTTTGATCCCTACTTCTTTATTATACAATAGACAAACATTTTAAAAATAATAAACTTTTATACTGTTCAATATTAAAAGAAAAAGGTCTGGGGCAGAAATTGCCAAATTGTATATCAAATATTTTGAGTAAGTTGGTTTATGGTTGCAGAGCAGGGCTCTTTTTGAAGTTTACAGCTGGCAACTTTAGAATGTTAAAATACTTAAAAGTAATTGCATTCTGTTTCATAGGGAGACAACATTTCCCCAAGTGTGACTTCTCTGCTTGAATAGGCACAAGAATGTCAAAACTGGAAAAAGTACTTCCATCTGCTGCAACAAAGGTTGTCCTAAATAACAGGAACTTAGAGGAACGCTAAGAGAAAAGTACAATACACAATACCATTTATGAGTAGAGTTAATGCAATTCCCATTTATTGTTGCATGGTTAACAGTACCTATGGTATACCATTGTATCATTCATTCATTCGTTCGTTCATTCATTCATTTCTACAACCTTTTCATCCCAAATGCATGACTCTGGGCGGCTAATAATAAATAAAAACAAGCTAAATAAATAAAAACTTTACAACAAAATAACAACGCATATAGCAGACAAGATTTTTTAAAAAAACTATAAGCAGTTAATATTATCAGGTTAATATGAGTTCAATCACGCATCCTGGGCTCACGTGCGATTACACAACCAGGTCTTAAGATTTTATGGAAAGGTCGGGGCAAGTTTTATTTCTGTAGAAATGAAGCTTTCCAAAGGGCAAGTGTCATGACAGAAAATGCGCTCTTCCTGGGTCCTGCCAAATGAGAGTCTCTAATAGATGGGACCTAGAACATGCCTTTCCTTTGAAAGTAGGATGAGTAGATATAGGTGGAGAGGGATGATTTCACAAGTAACCTGGCCCTATGCCAAGTTTTGCAAGATAAATATTTTGTGGCTTCAGTGTTTAACTCCTACGCACTGTGGAATAATGTTTTTTTAAAAGTAATTGTTTAAAAAGAAAGAGTGTAGGAGAATTCTCTCAGCAGTAACCTTTTGTGGAAGATGGAAAAGAACAGATGCACTGATGGAATACGGTGATGGAATGTACAGCTGAAAGAGGAATTAAGGAGAAACATCCTAACAATTAAGGCAATTACCCAGTGGAACAGCTTGCCTTCAGAAGTTGTAGGTGCTTCATCACTGGAGGTTTTCAAGGAGAGATTGGACACTTGTCTGAAATGGTACAGGACCATGATGGTGAACCTATGGCATGCATGCCCAAAGTGGCACGCGAAGCCATGTGTGGCCTTGCCTGTTTGTCTTCCAGGTTTCTGGCATGCATGTGTGTATGATGATCAGCTATCCTTCACACATACGGCAGTGCCGAAAACCAGTGTGTGCATGCTTGCCGGCCAGCTGATTTTCAGGTGGGCATGCACGCCAGAACCTGGAAGTTCGGCTTTCCAGAGCGCAATCCCTTTGCATGCCTGACAGTGCCGAAAACCGGTGTGTACATGCGCACTGTCCAGCTGATTGTCAGATGTGCATGTGTGCTAAAACCTGAAAGTTTGGCTTTTCCGGAGTGTGGCCCCAACAAGCATGCTTACACAACATTTCTGCATTCGTGTTGAAAAAGTTCACCATCACTGATGTAAGATCTTCTGTTTGAGCAGGGGGTTGGACTAGAAGACCTCCAAGGTCCCTTCCAGCTCTATTCTGATTCTGAGGAGGGGGGGATGTTGGGAGTAGCACTGGAGTTTCTTAGAGAAGAGGCAGCACATTCCAAACACAAGAGAATGCCCAGTCCTGAACTGGGTGGAAGAGGGAGGAAAAGATTCATGATAGCCACACTCTGGAATCTCCCTATTAAGTTTAAAAGTTATAGCTTTGGTCTGGCAAGATTCTATCAGGTGTAAGGAAATAAAGAATTAGACTCAATAATCTTACTATGTTGTCTTGGGACTAAGGCTTCACTGTCAGGCTGTGAAGCCTATTAGTTAACAAAAAAGAAGTCCTGCAACCCCCTGCTCAATAGGCTACGTTCTAGCGATAGAAAACTGGCTTCATTCAAGTGATTTCAAGAGGGGGATTTGGAGCACCTCTGTGGTTGTAAGTGGGCTAGCAAGCACCTCAGTTTTGATCACATGACCATATGAGGGCACTGCAACGTAAGTAATTTAGAGCACAGTTGGTAAGTCCATTTTTACAGCATCATTGTAATTTCCAATGGTTGCTCGTAAGTCAAGGAGTACCAGTAAACAATGATATCACATATTTTACTGCAGAGTGCTGAACCTTTTGCTAAGCATTCCATTTTTATGCATTCCCAATTTCCATCATAGCCTGCTTATATTCAGCAACTAACTTTCAACTACATGAAAAATATTACATATTCCAAGCTTATTTATTTTATCGCATGTTTTATCATATACCTCTCTAAACGAACAAACATTCAGAAAACGGTTTCCTACTTATTCATCCAATGATCTGCTGACCAGCAAAACCCCAGCTCCACATATCTCCTGCTTGACATAAAGTCACACTACATTTACCAAATATTGTTCACTATAATTTCTTGTACAATTTCGGTCAGCATTATGCCAAACACCTCTCAAACACATTTAATAAACTAATCCCCCATACATATTTTGCATTTTATTACTTTTCACCTCATATAAGAGGTCAGTAATGGCATTTTTCCAATTGTCATGCAGAAATGTACTCTATATAGAGAGATTTATTTATTTATTGACGTAATTTATATGGCTGCCTATCTCACAATAGTGAGCTGAGTGGGTACAACCCCCCCCCCAGGTATAAACAAACATGTGACATTATTTTCCATAAATTTACATCTATTTTAAAACATTTCTCTAGTTACACTAAATCCATCCACACCATTACCATTTTTCAGTATTCCCTAGCATTACTTTATTTTTTATTAATTTTAGCACTAACCTTTGTAGCATTTATTTCAGTTCTGGGTTTGACACATTGTTAAAATTACCATACAAATCTCTAAAATTGTTCTTTTATCACTTCCTCACTTCAGTTTCATCCCAAATCTTTTCATCTTTCTTATTTTTAATTCCATTCAATCTTCTGGAGTCTCTTTTTTTAGTATTTGTTTTTCTTTCCTCCCTCTCTTAACTTCTGATCACCCTTGTATCCTGCTTTTAATACTGCAACTCCGTTTTCACCATAAATAACTTAATCATGCTTTTACATCCATTTAATATTTGTATTAAAGAATTGATGCGTGAACCTTTTTCCTAAAATAATCACCTATCATCATTTTCTTTCATTCTTGGGTCATCAAATAATCCAATTACTTTTTCTGTAGCCTCTGAATCCATCCCTACCCATCCATTCTTGTTATTTCATAAAGTCTCCCCCTAGATTGCATTCATGCAAAATAATACAATATCCCTATCTCCTAAAATAAACCCTAAACATGCATTTTAGGCTTCTACTCATAATCAAACCTACAGTTCCCTACGTACAGTATATAGGTAGTCCTCATTCACTTAGTGACCCTTCGAAGTTACAACAGCACTGAAAAAAGTGATTTATGACCATTTTTCACTTATGATTGCCAAAGCATCCCCATGGTCATGTGATTTGCATTTGGATGCTTGGCAACTGACTCACATTTATGATGGTGGCAGTGTCCTAGGGTCGTGTGATCCCCTTTCGCAACCTTCTGACAAGCAAAATCAATGGGGAAACCAGATTCACTTAAGAACCGTGTTACTAATTTAACAATTGCAGTGATTCGCTTAACAAATTTGGCAAGAAAAGTAGTAAAATGGCGCAAAACTCACTGAACAGATTTCTCATTTAGCAACATAAATGTTGGCCTCAACTGCAGTTGTAGGTTGAGGACTACCTGTATTCATCAATTGCAATGAAGACAAGGCCATCTCGTATAGCTTCCTTTTTTTTCTTAGTTTCATCAAAAACAAACAAAAAAAACCCCTCACATCTGATTTTCTCTCTTTCATTTCTTTTCCATATAGTCTTCCTGTCTCTTAAGTTGAAATCATTGATATGCCATAGGGAGGCAATATGGATGGTGGTTAAGAGTTGGAACCAAGATTTACATTCTCTGAATGTTTAGCTTATTTTATGTGGTTTTATATGGACTTCCACATCTTTAACCACTTGGCAGTTTTTCACTTTTTCAGAAGACTGTCTAAAGCAGTTTACATGAGGATGCCAGTAATGTTGAAGGAAAAGTATGCTTTTCTTCCAATTTCCTCGATCTCAATTTCCCATTAATTCTGGAGTTAATTTTTTTTTTAAAAAAGCATTGTAGCCTGTCTGACATCTCCAGACATGACTTGTTGCTCCTAGTCATGACAAGAAGAAAAAGGGCTTCAAGTCCTAACTAACTCGTAATTTACAGATTTTACTATGTGTAGCTTCCAGCTATAGATCAGTAGTTGCTGCTGGTGCTGGCAAATATCAGTTTGATAATTTCTCTTCTGAAAGACTTGATTTGGTGGATAAAGGGAGGATTCATCAAAATCTTCTTCTACCTTAGAGAATTTCTCTAGATAGCTAATGACCCCGTAAATTATATTTTCGTGCAAGTTCTGACTTTATTCTAGTTTGTAGGCAGTTCTCTCACCATCATTTCTGTCAAGGATTCTATGTATGGTGCTATTTTTTTTCCTTTTAGTAGCAGGTTTTCTTTTTAATACTGTCAAAAGTAAAAGAAGATACACCTTCCATCTCTCTTTTTTAGAGTGTTGACTTTTTTAAAATTGCAAACAATGGATGGTTAACAAACATCTACATATTTGTCATACTGGCATTAAATCAGTAAGAAGGCGAATTTAGGCCTACAAATGATGTTAGACAGCAGTGTTCTCTTAGCAATGGCACAATGAGATTTGACTAAATCTGAGACCAAAAGAATGGGAGGTAGAGCTTCTTTCTATGATTTCTAAGGAAAAATGTTAGAAATCCTCTTTTTTCGGTAACCTGTTTGTCATTGTTGAAATATTTTAGCTCTTTAATATAAGACAAATATCAGATTCCATTAGCACTGGGAAAACATAAATAGTGCAATTCCTATCTAGTGATAACTGGGGAGGATAATTGCACATTATTACAACATAGAAAAGCTGTGTGTAGTCATGGAACAAGAAGAGATGGCAACAGACTAAGACAAATGAATAGAAATCAAAAACTGCATTTGGATTGTCATATATACTAATTGTCAAATTCTATTTTAAATACACTTCCTTCTAATTCTTCACAATATCTTCAGAATATTAATACCTCAGAAGTGCTTAATAACACAATTAAATATTTTGTCCATATTTAGGTAACACGTTCTTCATATTCTATTTTAAAATGTTCTTGGTTAGTACTGGGCTAATGTGTATGTAACACATCTAATTTTCCTTTTATAAAATGGTGTTTCTTGCCTGAATGTATGCATATATTTGGGCATGGATAATAAATATCTGAATAATAAAGCACCCTAAACTACATTTACAATAAGAAAAGTAATGTTTTTTTAAAAAAAAATCAATCTTGGGCATCACATTTCTCTCTGCTTTTAAATCAAAACTGAAACACAAAGAGTTTTTAATTACAAAATATCAAATAAAATATAAATGAGAACAGTATCATATTTAAATGTTTACAAAGCCTACTTTCCCATTATAGAAAAGACTTAAAACAAAGAAAAGTAATACTTATTTCCAAATTATGTTTATATCTTATAGAGATATCAGCAGTTAAACTCTATGAACTGAATATTTAAGAACATATAAGTTTCTTTTTCACAGCCTTATGAATTTTTTTTAAAATGTTAGTGGACCTACTTTACAGTCTAATGAACTGCATCCATTGTAACCGTCTTGATATTACTTTTTTATAACAAAATATACTTTGAACAGAAAAATCAAGGAATAGCATATAATGTTGTTCTTGCCATTTTTTTAAAACAGAAACCTTTATTTAAAGTTCATTTTGTAATATTAATTTTCCTGAAATATGCACTTGCATATTTTTTTATTTGTAAAAACAGTAAGTAGGAAAATGGGATACTAGGAAAATAATGTGTTTTTTAAGAAAATGATAAACATGCTTGATTCAATTTGAACAGAACTGCAGAATGGGTGATATAAATCTCCTTTATAAGACATTTTCCTGTAGATAGTGACTTCAATTCTCTTGCTCTTGTGCTCTGGTTATTAATATGGAACTGAATAATTTGTTACAATAGAAAACATAATGACTATTAATATTAGATTTAAAAAATAGTAGTCACTGACATTAATTCTGGACAAACCTCTTTCTGTCACTATTTAGGTGATAACTAGGTGTTTATTGACTGGACATGGTATTGTTTTAGCATATATTGACTACCATGTTAGCAAATGGTGATTTATATGAAAAAAATACCATTTGGTGGCTATTCACAGCATAGAGGAAAAATGCAAGATGTACAATTTTATTTTTCCATGCAATTTGTAGCATATGTTTCACTATTTACTTTAAGTACGCCCTCTGTATTTTAGACACAACAACAACATAATATGATGTAAATTTCTTTACAAGTTTCTTCTGTTTCCCTCAAAATTAATTACTACCAGACCCTAATGTATCCGCTGGATTTTTTTTGCAGGGAAATGAAATTTCCCTGCTTCATTCACTGTTTCCCATTCATATCCTTAACCACTATGTGATGTTTAGCTGGAAACTATTCTAAGCATTTACTCAGGTTTTATTGGTTTTTTTTTAAAGGAAACCACTGTGAAAGAAAGTATGTGCCTTATCGCAAGGCTGCAGCTTTGCATTTCATTGCTCTGATAAAACACCAAAGCGAAAGAAAGAAAAAGACCCACAATCTTACAAGACCAGCAGTCTTAAAAAAGGATTAGAATTTGAAATAAGCTTTTTCAAAAACTAATCAATCAACTCCTACTGTAATATTAGAATCAGCTCTTAAGAAGGCTATTTAATCCCTTCAAGGTTTATTACATATTCCATTATTGACTACAGTAACACAAACTCCCATACACATACCATTTCAGGTTGCATACAGCTGGGATGAAAATAAAACTTTGCATCTTGCTGTGTGCAAGCAGTTAACATTTTCCTGAAAAGGGACATTGATTCTTTTTAAAGCAAAAAAAAAAGTAATTGCAATACAACTTTTTAATGCTTTTCTTTCCGAAAAAGGGGATGTTTCAGTGCTATTTCCTTCTTTTGACACAGTATGCCATATATTTAACATCCAAAGATTTTTTTATTTGTTCTCTAAAATACATGCTACAAACACCTTCAGGACTCTATACCTTAATTATAAAGTTTTCTTTTCTTTATTTTAGACTACAGTCTGGTTTACTTGTCCCAACCCTTCAGCTTGACTGGGCTGTAAAAAAATGGTTTACTTCCACCCAAACCTGCTTCCTAAAAGCACTAAAGCCATTAAACTCAGTCACATCGTTATAAATACACGTTGCACCCATTTGCATGAGTAACAATTACAGAAGGACCAATTAACTAAAATCGAACCAGTTCAAGTTTACAGTAAATCTTATATCAAAGGAAACAATACAGTATATCAGGTGTTTCTAGGCTGAACTTTAAAAAATCCCGTTATATTTAGCCCTTAAGATTGTCTATAATAAAGTGCTTGTATATATGAACACTTTTCAAAATTGTCCTTCATAATCACCAAATGCCTAGATTTTCTGTACTACATATCACCCCAGAGCCTCCTGTGCAGAAAAGATATTTTGTCAACTAACTACAGCACCACTCAAGAAATAAACGAACTCTTATCAATCTGAGCATTGGGCAAAGAAAATCGCAACTTCCTGCCCGGGAAACCATTACTTATCGAGATAATTGAAAAAGAAAAAGTTGGTAATCTCCAATCCAAGTTTCTAAATCCTGCTCCAGTGACAGTAATTCAGTCGTGAATGCTCCTCCATTCTAAATCTTTAGACCCAAACTCGGACCATATTCACAGGTTAGACACCACAGGTGCTTTCCCGGGGTGCCCAATGAAAAACGCGGAAGGCACCCCCGTTTTGCTTCCTTCAAAAGCCAGCTCTTTCCTCGGAGGAAAGGTGGCCATGGCTGCCCCTGCTTTCGCCTCACACACAGCCTCAGGAAACACACCGCCCGGTTCCCGAACCTAAAAAGGCCCGCGGTATTCCGAGATTTCCCCCCTCCCTCCGCACAAGTCCGGCTCAGGAACGAGCGGTTCTCCCGTGGCCGTCGAAGAAAGTTTTCAGCCCCGGATTCGCGCCATCCCGCCGAACCTCCCTCATCGGGCGATCCCGGCTCCCTCGCTGCAATGTCAGCAAGAGCCGAGCAGCCGCGAGACCCGTTCTCAAGGCAAAGAAAACCCCCGTTTTAACACTCAACCAGACCGGGTACAAAACTTAACGCGGAACGCCTATAAACTCGCATCGAACGGCAAGGTAAAAGAGGCGACCGCAAAATCCGGAACCCCCGACCCGCAAAATCCGGACGCAGCCGCTTCGCAGCCTCTGCAGCTGCTGCCGAAACGAAGGAGGGAAAGGGGAGGAGGAGGAAGAAGAAGAAGAAGAGGGGAGTCGCCCCCGGGCAAAGTGGACTTACGAGCGGGAGGAAGAAACTCTGCGCCACCACAACCAGAGGGAAAGGCTGCCGCAGGTGCACCATCGTCCTGGCTCCGGAGTCTTTTAAGAGAAGCGTCCTTTGCCTTGCCTGTGGCTCATCTCCACTTCGGAAGGCTGGGCGGAGAGCGCAGGGACATTCCGCGACGACGCAGCAGCAGCCTCTTTTTTTTTTTTTTGCGCCCGCTTCGGGAACCTGCCCGGCACGCGCGCGTGCACGCCCGCCCGCAAAGCGAGGGAAAGACTATATGGGAGCAGCGGACGAGCGAGAAGCTGGCCGGCCCGGCCAGAAAAGAACACCGCACCCCCCCACCCTCACCCCCAAGCGACCGTCTGTCGAGGTCACTCCTCCACCGCAGTCAGGCGGCGCTGGGGTGCGACTTTCTTTCGCACTGGCGTCCCTGGAGAGGAGGGGTGGGTGGTGAGCTGGCTGTCTGGGGAATGGGAGGGAGGCAGAGCTAGGAAAGACGCGGCGTGCAGGTTGTCTGGATTATAAACGCCAAAGCTTGGGAAGATCCCCGTGGGGAGGCGGGCGAGGGCGGGAGGGAAGGGGAGTCGCGCGTAACGGCGCCGTGAGCGCCGGGCGACTCTTCAGTCTCTCCCTCTCTCCCTCCCCCCCCTCTCTCTTTCTCTTGGAGAGGGAAGAGGGAGGGTAGATGATGGGAGGCTCGTTCGCCCTTGGTCCATCTTCGGCGCTTGCTTTGGAAGCGGAGCTTGGACGTGAGGAAGCTTTGCCACCCTGACTCTGCTCCGCAGCCTTCTCTGGGATGGGCGGATTCAAGATTTGAGAAAAGTGGCTCTGAGCACCTTGGAAATACACTATATTGCCAAAAGTATCACCCATCCACGTAATCATAAGCAGTTGTGAGCAAATGCTTTTGGCAATATAGTGTATAATTGAATTCCCTAGCTCAGTTTAAAGCAGAATTGCCTATCCTCAGGCTCTTCTCCCCCCCCCTCCTTCTTCTTCCAGTAGACTGTTAAGATGTGCACATTCAAAGGAGAGAATTGTGCGGCTAAGCCTGGACGTTTGAGTATGGCTCTCAAGATTTGCTTTTGGTAACTCCACATTTTCTTCCTTTCAGCATTATTGCTCAGAGCAAGGATTGCTCCTAGAGTGAAACAATTAGGAGTCAGGTGTTTTTGTTCACCCCTATGAGTCATGTGCAAAGAGTGAGGTAGACTGAAGTCTACTACATGGAGATTCTTGCCTTAAAGCGACAATAAGATCGCCTGTAGGCACGTTACAGTGTTTGTTGGTCCAACATCTTGTCCCAAAGGGGCCTCAAGGTTGGATGCAGGAAGCAACTACTGCTACTGTTGATGAGTAGTCAAGGCATAGCCAGTCATTGTGGGGTTTTGCAAAATTAAGCATAGGTCCTGTTGGTCCTTTTCAATAAAGTATGACTGCTTCCTTGGACAAAGACTTACTGGCCATGCATAATCTCTTCTCTTTTGGAATGCAGTACACCACCCATGTTTGTTTTGGAAATATTTCTTTACCTAAATAGGGAAACAGCATGACCATGAATCTTCCTGTTGGCTTCCCTACTGTAGGAAGCTGGCAGTGAACATCAGAAATTTTCCTTCCTGCTTCCCTCTCCCCCCCCTCTTTGTATCTTTCTTCTTTCTTCCCTCCCTCCCTTCTCTTCCTTCTTCCTCCCCTCTCCTCCACTTCCCAGCATGCAGATAAGTGGCTGCTAGAGAGAGGGAAGTATCAAGTAGGCAATGAAGACTGAGTGCAGAGGGACTAGATCATCCATTCATTGACTTTCTTCCTGCAAGCTTCCTCAAGAAAAAGACTTTGCCAGTGGGACGGTGGCAGGGAGTATAGGAAAATCAGCAATTACGTCAGTTCTTTCCTGATTTCCTACTGACTTATGGGAAGCTACTATGCAATGTTGAAAATGAGGATCATGTCACTGCTTCCTGAAGCACTGTGGCTGTTGCACTAAACAACAGCAGGGGAGTTGGTACTAAAGTAGCAAAAAGAAAATTCCCCACATTTCATTTCCTCAAGACTAATGGAACCTGGCATTCTATAAGGTACCTTGAGTTACCTTTGTTGGCAAAGCTTTGCTCTGTGAGGCAACATTTCTTCCAGTTGAAGGTTACAAAGCATCAAACAGATATAAGAGTTTTAATAATATACAGGTAACTGCAAGGAGTGGCCATTGTGCTTTTCCTGTGTCTCTTCTTCTTTTCCTTCCTTAACCTTTGGCCAAGGTCATAGGAAATATAGGCCACAGAGTGAAGGAAGAAAAACTCTCTCACTCTTGATGCAGTATCCCCTTGTTCAGATAAGTCAGAAAACATTGTCATTGTTATTGGAAGCACATTCTTCCAGTCACCTGCTGCTCCTCAACTCTATCTGATATCAGTGTGCGCTCCTGAGACACCTCTTGGGAAGTGCTGCTCATGTTAGCATGACATGATTGTACTAGTTATGCTGTACAGAATGACTATTTTCCTTAAGGAAAGGATTAAAGCTTCATGCATAGCACACCTCTGACAAATCTTTTAAATACATTGGGACTTATTTCTCGGAGAATATGGAAGGAAAATATTTCTATATAATAAATATATCCCATTTTTGCTATTTTTGGTGTGGGAGTGGGCTAGGGTTAAGGTTAATGTTAATATCCAATCTAATATGTTTTGTTCTATTTTGGTCCTATCACGTTATTTATTATCCCATTATACACAAGATTTCCCTTTTTAGCCACAGGCCTAAGCCTATCTAAGGAGTAATGTCAAAGAAATTAGAATGTATGTGTTTCAAGACCATTTTGTGCCTTTTTATAGCAGGTTGTTTCCCTGCCTCATACTACCTTTGAGCAATCCAGGCAGGCAGAAAAAAATAAAGCACTAAGATCATATATTAGTAGAAATGGAAAAGATGGTTTAAATGGAACACATTGCCCTTCTGTGCTTCTCAGTGTCTTTTTTAAAATGTGGACTCACTGTGACTTAACTCAGCAAGGACTCTTGGACCATAATGTGGGATATATTATAACAAGAAGAGTTATAGCAGTTAACTCTATTGTAGGAAGAAAGCCTTCTACATAATCCAAAACACAGCATAGCTTATTTTATCTACCATATTAACCTTGTTTCTGGCAGCTACGTTATGGGTTTGATGCAAATGGACAAGTATACGCGTCTCAGTCCCAAAGAAAGAAAACTTGATTGCCGTAAGAGCTGATGGAGTAGGACAGACTGGCCAGACGCGTTTACCTTAGCAGGTTCCATATTGTTAATTACACAGATTGTAAAAGAGCATGCCTTTTTTTTTCTTTCCATCTTCTCTTTTCAAGGATGTGTTAGACAGCAATTTGTGTAATAGCACACCGTCTGTCATTTTGGAGAAGCGAGACGGACTGTATTACCATAGCACTGTCACATAGAGAATCTTTATAACACTTCCAAAGTTGTTAATTCTTATTTATTCAGAAACTCAAAGTAACAACAAATGCTAATGAAACAAACACATACAATGAACAATTAATTGCTATTGTACATGCTTTCTGTTGGATCGGGTAATGGAAAGACACACAAGGCTAAAGGCAACAACAGCTCTTTATTAAAGTACAACAAGTGAGAACAATCCAGCGAAGGTTGAGTCTGACAGCAGCCCTTCTATAGGGAGCTGTCAGACTCTTCGACCAATGAGATTAAACCTCTGTTCCTGCCGGAACAGAGGACCTTGGTGGAAACCACTGTAGTTGAAGCAAGTATCTTAACACCTTCTGAATTAAAAACTTCACTCATTCATACATTTTACGTGTGTGTGTGTGTGTGTGTGTGTGTATCCGTGCATACCTCTATCCAATTCAAAATTAGTTGGCCAGACCAGGTTTGTGCTTCAGACAAATTGAGGCAGATGTCTATCATTCCCATTCTCTTGTTCAGTAAGATAGCTCCAAAGTACAACTGTTTCCACCCATTTTTCTAAAGTCCAGGATAGCTTGATGGGTTTTGACTTGTTACTTTTCCACTGAAATGCCTTATTTAGTTAATATGTAAACTCTGTCTTGTTCTGAGAACCACTCTCTTGTGTAGTCTTAGACAAGTCTTCATTCTGGCATTTTTAGACAAGCTGAAATCTAAACCAACTTCTTATACCATGATGGACTCATGTTGGATGGGACTTGTGTTTTCCATTTTTTATACATGTCCACTGTGGTTTAATGATTAAGGCAGTAGACTTGGATTGGGGAGCAGTCAATCCCATCCCATTGTACCTCATAGAATTGTTGCGGGATAAATTTAATGGGACATTTCCATGAAAGGCACCTCGAGGAAAGGTGGGATACAGACCTAATAAACAGCATTCATAACTTCACATGTACTTAGATGTAGATATGTTTGAAACGGACAGTTAGAAATATATATAGAAGATGTATCAAAAGTCAGGTTCTGTAGAAACTGCATCAAGTAATTCTCCTTAAATGTTAATGGCTTGCTATTTTCCTCTAAATATTTCTTTAAGAAAACATACTGTGATTGTCCTACAGTGCCTGTTTTTGGTATATCCTGTATATAATAAACTACAAATTAATATTAGTAGCAACAGGAGGACAGTTAGAGTTCAATCACTTTTTATATAACTTCTAATAAATCAATTAGAAAAATAACAAATTTAAGTATTGTATTAAGAAAGTGGACAGGATACATGGGGCTTTGAGTTCTGCTACTCTATATTTCAGATTTAAACAGGAGATGGCATGGATTTGAATTCAAGTAATGGTGAATGTTTCTTTGAAGGACAGAATATTTCTGCTTCCTCTGGAGGAAGTGATGGTTCATCCTCTCTTCAAGAAATTAGTACTAGATTCAAAAGTGCTGGATACTTTTTGCCCAGTCTCCAATCTTCTCCTTTTAGGAAAGCTTGTTCAGAAACTCATAGACTTAGAGTTCTGAAGACCCTTTGAGGGATCTGGATTTCTCTCAGTCTACATTCTGTTTGTAGCTTTGAGGCAGCACTGATTGCACTTGTTAATGGTCTGTGTTGGCCTTAGGATAGGTATCCATCCTGACCCTGCTTGATTTTTTGGTGGCCTCAGTCATGTATCCTTCTGAATTGGTAGAGATTTAGGAGTGGCAGGCATGTTTTTTTCAGGGGCTCTCCTTCCTCCAAGGCTGGTTCCAGGGTGTAATATTCTCCTTCTGCATTTTTAGAGACTTTCTTCATTCTGGGATCATAAAGCTTAATATGGTAATAGAAATGGTCAAACTATAGCAAACTTTTGTCCACATTGAATATATATGCTTATAGGAGCTTTACTAAACCAGGACTAATTGCCATCTGTGATATTTGCCTGTGGAAGAGTCAGAAAATGAGATTTCTACTGGAAATATACATTTTCCATCTAACTGTCACAAATACTACAAGTGACAAAAATACTCCAGTGACTTCATTGAAAAGGAAAGCCCAAGGCATGCACCGCACACTGAAATTCTATTATAGAATTTCTACATTCTACAAAAGTATAACATGTAAGAAATATGTTGATATACATACATCCATAAATACGTGTGTGTGAGAGAGTGTGTGTGTGTATTACAAAATTGATAAAGTGATTTAGAACTGAAAATCGCGATTTTTTGGAAGACGAGTATAAATATTTATCAAGCAGCTTTTATAAAAGGTAGGTGATAAAATGAGGTTTATTTGATCAAAAGTGATCTAATCTTTTCTTCAATCTATTTGTTCTTCATTTACTCAGATAAAAATGTCACTTAATAAAGTAATGTACAAACAGATACTATAGGCTATAAAAATTTTTTTTTAATTGCAAGCTCTTATTGCTTAACCATAGAATGGTTGCAACAAGAGTTCCCAGAGGTGAGGTCCCTTCCCCATTTTCTATTATACAGGTTATTCAGTGATTTCTGGCATCTCTCATCTATTATTCCTTCTCTTGCCAAATTCTGTTCACGGTTTGATTCTTTTCCTCATAAGTAAAAGTTCAATTGACTATTTACCTGCATTCTGAGTTGAATTATTTATCACAGAAGATATAATTCATATCAGAATCTGGTTTGTTTCATTTTTTTTCACTTTTCAGAAAGTATCTATCTTCCCTCCCTCTCCCATTGTTCTTATATTTTTTCAATGTCAATATAGTTCTTCAATTAGAATGTAGTCTTTTCCACATCTAATCCATATCTAGCAAAATCATTTTTATAATAGTATAAGGAATCTGAACTTAACCAGTATTTTGTGCCCTTCTTCTACAGTTATCCTTTTAAATCCAGAACTTAGAATGGATTAAGTTGCTAGGGCATGCAGTCAATTTATACTGTGTCACAGAAGTGCTGAAATTGTTCTAAACATAGTATTTATCATTTAGAGCAATTATGTACAATTTCTTCTATTCAACAATTCATTTCTATAACCCTTTTTTAATGCCTAAATGAATTAATAACTTTCTATTCCTTGTGTAAATAGGGGGAAAATCAGAGGAGAAGCATAAAATGTTTATACAAGGAAATGTATCATGACTCTTTGGACAAGAGAATTAATATGGAACTAGATTACACAAGAGTTAGTTCTGTCTGGAGGGATGTTTATAAGAATGTTCATAAAACAATGAGGAAAGGCATTCCTTGAACAGAATCTTTAACAAGAAATAAATCTGTAAGTTTCCATTGCAGTGTGCAATAATCAAAAGATATAGAGATTTCTATCCTAAGTACAGAACCCTGATTTTCTCAGATCTGATGGTGCCAGGCGCAAAATTGGTGCCATATTTGCGTCAACAGATTTCAGGAAAGGTTGGACTTGGACCATTAGTGGGAATGCAACAACTCTAAACTGATGATGCACTTAATTCTGCCCTATAGTTCTAAGCCTACTCTTCTCCTACAAATGGCTACATTATAAAATTGCAGTTGTATAGATTTCATAAAGCAATGTTATGTACAAACTTGCAACAACCATATTAATGCACTTATACGCTGCAGAAACCCTTATAAGGAGAAATACTAATATGTGGCTTAGATTGTACAAAAGAATATGCATTGTTATTATAGAATGTGCAATTTTATAATTAACATGTATAACCTAATAACCCTAATAACCCTTTCAGAACGGACCAAAATTATGTAGAAAACAAATGGCACAATACAGGTAGTCACTTGATTCTTGAAAATTCATTTATGTATTTGTTATATGAACTTTTCTACTAGCCTTTAAATATTTTCATGCATTATTAATCAAATAACCATAAGAGGAATTAAATCATGAAAACAAATCTCAACAATTCTACAAAGGAAAAATATAAAATCATTAGCAGAATTAAAACTAATTACCATTTAATGTGAAATAAATCCTATTGTATCCATATAAAGTCAGAATAGATCCCAAAGAAATGAACACAATGTTGTAGGCACAACATTGAAACCTTAAACCAGAGGTATCCAAACTTGGGAAATTTAAGACTTGTGGACTTCAACTTCCAGAACTCCCCAGTCACCCATGCTTAAACCTTTGCAAAATTCTTTTGAAAAAGTATTCTACAAAAAGTGGAGAAGAGATCATTGTTATCTGATTTAACAATTACCAAAACAGAGATCACTGTGTGCTATTTCTACCTGGATATCAGCATTGTAAAATAGACTGGACTAAGAAATAGACACCCTATAGAGATAAGGCTACTTTATTAGAACAGCTATAGTAACAGAATCTTGCAAGTCTGAATGTGCTTCCCTTCCTCTTTCTTTTATCTTCATGTGAATGGTGAGAGGAACTGTATGAACCATTTTATACATCACTGCGTTGAAGCCTGATTTTTCTGATCATTGCCCTTGGTAACAGATTTTTCCTTTCCTTCAAGGCTATCTTCCATACACATTTCCCCAGTAAAGTGAACTGATATAAACAGGTAAAATTTGATTTATCAGGCTGAGATATCCATGTCCTGATAAATCCTTAGGTGGCTATAGTGAATTCTTTCATAGAGACACTAAAAATATTTGGGACAAGAGGGAATCTTCCAAAATACTTCTTGTATAAAGAAGTGAGAATTAATTCAGGAGTATCACATTTTAGAGTTAGCTATTCAAATTAAAAAAAAAATCACTTCCTAAATCAGAAAGCTTACCTCAAAGATGCAAGACCATCTTATCTAGAGCTTATAGATCTCCTTAGTTTAGATGCCTGGAATTCATTAAGCTATCATGACTAAGAATTGATAAGACATGAATTGATAAGACACCACTAAGACATGGTTTCATGTTTTAGTGACCACATATATCATTTCCAGGATGATTTGTCTCCAACTTAACCATTGGGTATTCTAATGGTGCACCCAACGCTATGTATTTGTTCTGGAGGTCTTTTTCTTCTCTTTCCCAATACTATGGACTTCACAAGGGAGTCATACTCCCTTCTTTACTTATTTTATATAAAATATAATAATATTGAGCCTACTTCTTTGTGTATTGAACAAGAACTCTGAATAAATTGTTCAATGATCCATTAGTTTGCTTTACTTTCCACAGGAGTCTCAAAAGTCTTCCCTGATAACAAAGTTCAAAAGCTTTGGTTCTGCTTTTTCACATCAGTTTTCATTCCATGAAGTATAAACAGGGAACTTCACTAAAGAGTATAGTTAAAATTATTACATTTTGGGTTTTAAAATCTGACTAAGCCAGATTTTACTTTACTTGTACTTTATGGAAGTGACTTTAAAAAGTTAATTATGTAATGTGTGAAAAATAAAGGCATTTGTATCTTACATACAGTTTACAGTTGTAAAACAATAAGAATAACAAGAACAAACTATTTGGAAAGGAAGGCTAATCAACTAGAGAAGCACATAAAGTACTCCAGACACTATAAGAGTAACATATTATTTTCAGAAATATTCATATACTGACTTCCAGAGAGGAAAATGGCAGAATGTATATCTCTGAAATTGTGCTGAGGATGAGATCAGGATTGAGTGAGGTGCCCAATTTAATTGGGGTTTTGCAGGAGAAAGGAGAAGATAAAGATGGTGCACTTGTGTTCTAGAGTACCTCTCCTCATGAAGAAGTTTGCAATATCTGAAAGGATTCTGCAGGCACCTTGTGAGTAAGAATATCTGGGAGATAAATCGGGATCAGATCTGCAGCCTCAGCAGAATCTTTTAAAGGACACCAAACCCCACTTCTTAAATCACTTCGAAGCAGAGGTGAAATGCTACCAGTTTGGACCAGTTTGCCGGAACAGGTAGTAAAAATGCTACTGGTTCGCCCAAACCGGTAGTAAAATAAATGAAACCGGTTCAGGCGAACTGGTTTTTCCGACAATCAGCTGTGACGCACAATTTATATTAGCTAGAAAGCAGGATTTCCTGCTTTCTACCTAATACAAATCATGTGGCAAAGCGGATTCCCCTCCTTGCTGTTTGCTTAACTTACCTTTTTGATGCTCTGCGCATGCGCACTCACATTGCTACTGAACCGGTAGCAAAGGTAAGTGGATTTCACCCCTGCTTTGAAGTACAACTAATTAAATCAGGGGTCCCCAACCAGTAGGCTGCAGCCCATTACTGGGCCATGGCCTATTCAGAACTGGGCCATGGAAGCAGTGGGTGAATGCATATGCGCAGGCTCACTTGTACGTGCAGCTGGTGGGTGAACCTGTGCCACAGCTCTATTTGTGAGAGTGGCAGGTGCATGCTTTCCCCTCCCGCCAGTCCGCAAAGCCAGAAAGGTTGGACACTGCTTAATTAAATGCTAAAGATGTCAGAGAAGCAGTTTAACTGGAAAATCTGGTTAATGTTCTGATACCTATAATAGAAAAAGGTCAAGACTTAAAAAAAATTAGCTTGCACCAAAAAGCACAGTGAGAATCTGGATTTAAAACTTTTCAAACAAATAGGTCCAAGAACAGGTTTTTTTTGCTGTTCCCCAGAAGGGGGGCATGCGTTATTTATTCTAAGTTCCTGGAAATTAAATAAATAGCATGTATCTTAGCAATGAAAATCACTGGTCATCTTTCTTTAACAAAGGGAATAATGGGAAGAGGACTGGTAGTATTTGATTTTAAATTTTATTTTGCTGCCTGCGGTTTGGTTTGGATGAAGGAATGCCTGTTAAGAAATAAGAGAGTCTTACTGTAGTTTTAGAAGGTCATGGTTTGAGTTTTGGGTGTATTGTTTACTTATGATATTATACAATTAAAGTAATTGTAGATTTTAAAAATCATATTAAGAATGTTGTACTATAATTATGAAACAGATGCAAACCTAGGCTATGCCTGAAAACACCTTTGTGGGCCTCATCTCAAGAAGCATTTTACAGAAAAGAAGCAATGGGCAAAATTAAATAGTTAACCTAAAGATTTCTTAGTAAAAGATAATGGGGTACTTAAGATGAAAACAAAAGAAGAATCAAAGGCAGAAGGATTTAGGTTCTCATATGTACAGATTTAATATAGATTTAAAAAGTACCAGGAATAAAATATGATAAAATGGAATTTAAAAATGAATTATGTACAAATGATGAACATGTTACTAAAATGTAAAATCTTTTGTCGAGATTTGAAAGTGGAAGAATTAAGTTCATGAATGTATGGTAAATGGCCCAACAATTTTAGCTATAATATTTGAATGAATGAATGGAAAGAATGTGGTTGAAAAGTCTGAAATTCACATTGTCTTACAATTTAAAGGAAAACTTTTAAAAATGACATACTATTAGTATATGTCACCAGAGAAATTGTCCAGGTTGTATAAAGATACTTTTAATCACTGCTGGAAATGTGAAAAACATGAAGAGACGTTTTTAGAATGGGTGGTAGATTTGTGCAAAAGTGGATACTGCAAACAAATAGATATAATGGTGCAGAGTTTTAAAAATTAATTTTCAGATGAAACTGGAACTTTTCTTACTAGGACTTATGGATAGTAAGAAAGTCACATGGAAGACTGGTTTATGTATCATAACTGCAGTGAGGTATATGACTTGCTAAATGGTAGTTAAGACTTTTCCATCCTTGTGACTCCTGGGTGGCTTACAGTCTATACATACATACATACATACATACATACATACATACATACATACATACATGTAAAGGTAAAGGTTCTGCCCATATGTGCTAGTTGCTCCCAATTCTGGGGGGCGGTGCTCATCCCCATTTCAAAGCTGAAGAGCCAGCACTGTCCGAAGACGTCTCTGTGGTCATATGGCTGGCATGACTAAATGCTGAAGGCGCACGGAACGGTGTTACCTTCCCATCAAAAGTGGTTCCTATTTTTCTACTTGCATTTTACATGCTTTCGAACTGCTAGGTTGGCAGAAGCTGAGACAGTAACCGGAGCTCACTCTGTTTTGCGGCGCTAGGGATTCGAACCACTGAACTGCCAACGTTTCTGATTGACAAGCTCAGCATCTTAGCCACTGAGCCACCACATACATATATACATAAGGTAAAGGTAAAGGTTCCCCTTGCACATATGTGCTAGTCGTTCCCGACATACATACATATTAAGGAGGACCATGTGGCAGCCGTGGCAAGGGGGGCATTCCACCAGGTCCGCCTGGTGCGCCAATTGCGCCCCCTACTGGACCGGAGTGCCCTGCGCACGGTCACTCATGCGCTGGTGACGTCTCGCCTGGACTACTGCAATGCCCTCTACATGGGGCTTCCCTTGGGACGCATCCGGAGACTGCAGCTAGTCCAGAACGCAGCCGCGCGGGTCATCATGGGGAGTACACGATACTCCCACGTAACACCCCTCCTGCGCGAGCTGCACTGGCTACCTGTGGCCTTTCGGGTGCGTTTCAAGGTATTGATTACCATCTTTAAAGCGCTCCATGGCATAGGACCTAGTTATCTGCAGGATCGCATCCTACCACACACGTCCCTACGACCAATCCGCTCACACAGGGAGGGACTCCTCCTGGTGCCGTCCGCTAGGCAATGCCAGCGGGCGACACCTAGGAGTAGGTCCTTCTCTGTGATGGGCCCAACCCTCTGGAATGACCTCCCCCCTGACATCAGAACCACCACCGACCTCCGCTCCTTCCGTCAAAAATTAAAGACTCACCTGTTTCAATTAGCTGGCCTGGCACTCTCTTAGTTTTGCCTCCCGGGGATATATTTTAACTGGGTTTGGGTATTTTAATTGGGGATGTTTTTTAGGGTTTTCATAGCATATTTATTTCTTGTACAGTCTCATCTCCTCCACCTAAATGTTTAGTATTCAATTGTTTTATATTATTTATATTGTTATTCATGTATTTTATCTGCATTTTATCTGACTGTACACCGCCCCGAGTCCCTTTTTGGGAGAGGGGGCGGTTTAGAAATCTAAAGAAGTAAATAATAAATAAATAATAAAACCTTCAGCATTAAGAATTAAACATTACAAAAGGAACCTGTCTGGTGCAATAAATCAGGAACCAAGGTGGTTTAAATGAATGCAGAATTATTGCGTTCTAATACTCTACAAGAATCTGAACTATTAATGGTCAAAGCAAATTGGCAGTAGACAAGAGACAACAAAATTCAAGGTGGGCTGGACTTACGGTAGATCTTTTGGGTGTTAAGGGACTCAAAAGTGATGATGTACTTGACCCCTTCCTTGGGCTCAGATTTGACATCTACAAGACCCATACAAAGACGGGTTTGAGGTGGGATAGTCTCCTAAATTGGCAGAGCTAGATTTTCAGAAGTCCAATCAAGTGGGGGCAAATCTCACTCTCATCATGGGGGCATGATGTTCCAAAGGGTACTAGAAGCCATAGTACAGAAGGGTTTTCTCCTGGGCCCCATTGATCAGAATTCTTTGGCTGATAGGGTCCTCAGCATACTACTACTGCTGGAATGAGTGAGGTGGTCCCATCCCATTGGGGTGAGACGGTTCATCAGGCAACCCGCATCTATGTCATAAAGGCTTCCAAGGTTGCATATATTCAGTAATAAAGCAATGCAATGCAACAATAAAAATAAAAATGTTACAATATGATGTTTATATAGATGTATAAATATCAAAAGAGTTCCACTAACAAACATTTTTGCTAGTGTGTGACAACTCAAAATATGACGATGTGAAGACATAATAGTGCTGAATAAATAAATAAGGGCAAGGGGAGATTAGCTAGATCCACATCTAAAAGAGCTAAATAGCATCATTAGAATAGCATGAATAGCAATAGAACTACAAGTATAGCTGTCACATGGTCTCCTGCTACATTAGAACATTATTACAAAAATGTAAGATTCAGATATGCTGTTAGAAAATTAGGTATATAGCAGTTGATACATGAGATGATACTTAAAAGAAATTATCCTTGACCCATAATAATAAGTGTTAACTTCATTTTGATAGAGGAATTGAGTGGTTTTTTTTTTAAAAAAAAATATAAAGTGCAAATTACTACCAAAGTATTTATGAATCTTGTCAATAGAGGAGAATAGTTAGTGCTAGAAAAATGTCAAACATATCCAGAGACCAAGATAACTGATGAACACCTACAATTACATCGTGGTATAATGGTCGGTGCACCTTTCATCTTATATGACTAAGAAAGAGTAGAGATTTTCTATGGCACTTTGAGCTCTTTGGGTGAATGGGGAACACAAATTCAATAACAGGCTGTGTGGGGTTTCCCCCCCCCATTAAAATATGACCTACACCTTAAAATAATTCAGCTCCCCACTCACCCCCTTTCAACAACAATAAAGCATCTATGGCCCTTTCAAAAACTAAGTTATTTTTACATAAGCTTGTGTGTCTTATGCCCCACCTCATCAGATGGTCAAGGCAAAGTCCTCTGAGGTCTTGTATAAGTAGGTAGAGTCAGAGTTAGATGCTATGAGAGTCAGGGAAAAAAAACAATTCCCAAAATGGGCCAGGCAGTGATTTGTTTTACAAACTGCCGAAAGTTCAATGCCATTTTGATATATTATAAATCCATTATTGCATGCGTCCCTTCTGAAGAGGGAAATTTGTTTAAATAAATGATAGCATAGGGAAGAGAAATGAAGGAGAAAAGGTGAAGTATAGGATAAAATAATCATTATGGAGAACTAAATTGAATTGAATCATTTTGCAAAACAATGTGACAAAGTGTCCTGGTCTCTTTTTGATCCATGAGAATTAGTGTAAAAGTATTGTTTAATAATAGTTATAGTTAATGTTAAATATTAATTTGTTAAAAAGTTGTTCACTCACTGGAGTCCCTTTTATGGGTGGCTATACAAATATAAAATATAAATGCATAAATAATGTATAAATAAGTTGCTTTATGTTCCTTCCCTCCACGTCCTCTTCTTCTTCCTCTCCCTTTCCTGCTCCTCTCCCTCTTAGCAATAGCACTTTGACTTATATTCCGCTTTACAGTGCTTTATAGCCCTCTCTAAGTGGTTTACAGAGTCAGCATATTGCCCACCAACAATCTGGGTCCTCATTTTACCCACCCCAGAAGAATGGAAGGCTGAGTCAACCTTGATCCTGGTGAGATTCGAACTGCCAAATTCTAAGCAGTTGGCAGTCAGCAGAATTAGCCTGCAGTACTGCACTCTAACCACTGCACCACCATGGCTCTTCCCCTCCCCTTCTCTCCTCCCCTCCTTCTTTCTCCTCCTCCCCCTTCCTCTCTTCTCCTCCTTCTCTCTCCTCTCTGCCCACCCCCATTGATTACCAATGTGCTTACTACACAAATCTCCCCCAAACAGGAACCAGAGTGGATTGAGAGATTTTTTTCTCTCTCTCAATCTTGTTCCTTCTTATTCAGACTCTCTATTTATCAATTACCAAGTTTGGGAGTTTATTGGTGCTGGTGTTTCTCAGTTAGTGACCACCTATTCAGTGACCGTTGAAAGATACAGCAGAACTGAAGGAGGAGACTGATGATCACTCTTCAAAGTTGCGGCCGTCACAATTTTCCCATATCCATGGTAATCAGGATTCAGGTGCTTGGCAATTACAAGCTCACAATTACAATATTGCAGTGTCCTATGGTCACATGATCTGCATATGCAACCTCCACTGCTGGTTGCCGACAACTAAAGTCAGGGGCAGCTGGCAGGAAGTCAGAAATTGTGGTCATGTGACATTGTGCTTAATATGCAATTTGTGTAACAACTGCAACTGGAATTGTCAGACCTGTTGTTGTGAGTTGCAGTCGAGTGATTTTTCAATTTATGAATGTGTCGCTTAGCTGTTCCTCCTAATTGCAGTCATTAACTGAGGACTACCTGTATTTTATTTGTGTCTGTGTGTGCGTGCGTGTATTATGTGTAATCTTAATACCATGATATATTGTCTAAACTTTTCTCTGAATTGCCAAATTTAACTTGTTGCAATTTTGTACATTAATTGAATCTATAATGCAATAATCTATTTCAGCAGTAATAGAAAAAAGTGATTGTAAAATCATATAAGGTAAAAGTAATAATGTGTTCCTTTTACCAAAACAATTTATAATAACATTCTGTCCTTAGATCTGCTAAGAACAAATAACTGTGACTGATAGAAATCTAACTGCAAATGAACAGAACTTAATTCCTCCATCTCCTATATCCAAATAGCTTGAGCGCTATCTACTGCCCAAGAGAAGAATTGCACACTATAGAGCAAAATCTACCAGTTTATTGTTGATAAATTGTTGCTCCCATAACAGCAGCATATTATATAGAATTAGAAAGGAAATGTATACAGGCTAAAAATAGGTAAGGCATTTAGTTGGAACATCTTTTTAAAATGAACATAGTTTGAAATTTTGTTTAGCAAAAAAGATGATATTTAAGGTTATAAATAAAATAAATATTTTAATAAACCCAATTATCTTTAGTTTAAACAGAATTAAATCTGCAATACTAGGGATCAATATTTAGATTTAAAATCACACTTTCAAAGATTAACTTTCAAAATGCATATAAAGTTCTTAAAGATTTATCTCTCGTAGTGTTGTAAGATGTTAATTGTGCAGTACTATCAATTTTTTATAATTTTACCCTCAAATACATATCCACTTTTATATAAATTATACAACATCTGTATAAAGACATCCTTTTCCCATCAACTGCTATTAAAAGACACAACAACACTGTAATGCAATTCATTCCATTTAGAGAGAGTATATTTTATCTCAAAAGTGCAACACGTGAATATTATTTTGTGCTACTGAAAAGTACTCTAATCAAGGAATAGCCAATCATTTAGGGAAATCAGACTTTGGAAAAGGTTATTTCTTTATTTTGACATGTGGCTGTCTTGAGAACCTTTGAGATATCATCAAACGTTTGTGATTTTCAGAGAGTTAGCCTCAATTTTTGAATAGGTTTTTATTGTTATTGTTTTATTGTTATTTTGATTTTTATATTGCGGTGCTGTCCATAGCATGCACTTATGTATTCATTAGATTTTTATCTTGAATTACCTTAACTCATGGTGGTAAACAAATCCAATATCACCTCCTTCCTCCTATTTTTCCAACAGCATCTCAGCAGCCCTGTGAGATGGATTGGACTAAGAGAGAGTGATTGGCCCAAAGGCACCCAGGTGGCTTTCATGGCTAAGGTGGGACTAGAATTCACAGTCTCCTGGTTTCTAGGCCAGCACCTTGTGGAAAGCACCTTTGACCCCATTTTTTCTAAGATTGCAGGTAAAACCTGTGATTTTTGTACACTAATGGAGCTGCAAAAGAAAAAAGAAAAAATGATTTGGAGCCTATACATCAATTTCAATTGTTTGTATCAGCAGATTTGAAACATATTGAGATATATAGGTAAGAGAAAAATACATAAATAGGCAGAGGGACTAGTGGGAAACCCAAAATAGTTCAGTGAACACTATTCTATATTAATTGGCTTTAAGGAAGGCACTGAAAGATGGATGTGAAGTGGAATGGAATGAAATGTCATTGGAATTGCTGTTAGAAGGGACAAAACGATAATTGTCTGGATCACCAAATAATACTTCACTATACAATATTTTATAGCATACCCAGCAGATTCTTGTTGAAGGCATCTATCGCCTACATGTAGAATTTTAAAATTCAAATGCAGGTCATTAAATCAGTCTTTGTGTAAAACATGGTTTTCTTTTCAATGGCATCTAGCGATTACTGGTATTTTTAAAGTTTTTTTTAAAACATATACATATTTAGGATGGTATGAGAAGACTTGTTTTGGAAGGACAAAAATAGTGTGGCTTAAAATCTGGTAACAAATAAAAACTGCAGCCAGAACACCCCTTTATTGGCAAATTAAACCCTTTGAAAACACAAGCTTTCTACCTGTGCTGACCTAGCTTTAGGCAATAGGATCCTAATTAAGAACGGAATGGATGCAATAATGGTAATCAATGTATTCAGAGTCTTTCTGTGATCATGAAAGGAGAATAGAAAGAGAGTCAGGTAATGAACTCTCAGCTGAAACTTATTGATTGATCCTAAAATCAATTTTAGAATCAAAAGATGACCAATATGCAGACTTGGATTGAAAGTAACAGGATCCCTAGGATTTAACAATCTGTCCATCATTACTAGTTGACTTCACTTGAGCACCTTGCACAATGAAAAAAAAATATTTTCCTCATATTCAAGTACCACTGACTACCATTCCTCGGAGCAAGGAGATTTTAACCCTAAAAAATGTGACACAGGTGAAGATTCAAGCCTATTTGCCATTTTTCCCAAATGAGATCACAGACTAATGGATGGAAGTTAACAAGAAGGCAAATTCTACATCAGGAGTGACAAACTTGCATTGTCATGGCAGTATCACGTGATGTATTGGGACTTCCCCCCCTTTGCTAAATCAGGCGTGGGCGGGGCCAACATGTGACACATCTGGCCCGCAGGCCGCGAGTTTGACAGCCCTGTTCTACATGGGTGTTAGAAAGAAAGTTGCTAAGTGTAAGAGTAGTTCCACAGTATATCAATCTTCTAAGCTACCTTGGAAGGATTTCTATACTAAGCAGGGAATTGCCAAAATACACTACTCTGGTTCTGTTTTGTGACAGTTGACAGTTGGACTTTCTGCTTCAACTTTTGTGTTTTATTTATTCATTTATAAATTTTATATGCCACCCATCTTATCTCAAATTAATTCTGAGCAGCTTTTGACACTGTTTTGAGCAGATTTAAAAAGAGGAATGGCTGACTTGTAAGCCATTTTCTAATAAATGTTGGGATTTCAGATTTCTCCTCCAGTTTTAATATCAAGGAGACTGTATGTCTGTAGACTTTGCTTTCTCTTGTTTTGTTTTTTCAGGTTCCCAGCAATGCACAGATGACAACTAAAACAGCTGACTAACTCTCAGACAGTTTCTGGACAGTAGAAAATAAAAGTTCTCTCATCATAAAAGTTGAAACCTTCATTTTGCAGTTTTTTTAGCTACAATGCTGGGAGCCAATTAAGTTTTCATTCACACCAGGAGCATATAAGCTTGTATGATGTAGTTTACCAGCAGGGAAGTTACAAATTAGCAGTTTGGTTTGACTGCAAAAATCAAGAAGATATTTTTAAATAGCATGGTTTTTACTGATACCTGCTGGGTTTAAATATTCTCCTCCTTCTATCGTTCATCAAAAGTCACGATAAGCACTTTGATACTATTATATACAGAGAATTAATTAATATAAAAGGTAACATGCAAACTGGCAGAATTAAAATACTTGAAAGTTGCACTTTATACCCTACTGATAAATCACTGCAGATGCATCTACTTGTGTTAAGTAAGACTATTTAAACTTTTTGACGTTGAAAAATAAAAGAAATAGAAACAAAAAAGGTTATTTTAAAAGCCCTTTTTCTAAAACTTTATCAAAGCAAACATTTCCTTCAAGTTTTGTCTCTGTGAGAAAACTCTTTAAAAGTAACGTCTTGGGAAAAATGGTGTAATATTTTAAAATATTGTTTATGGAAAATTCAGCACTAGTAAAACTCTGACCATAACATGTATTTACATTTCTACTAGATATCCTCTCATTTTATGAGGGATTTTTGATATATAATATGTATAAGTTTCATTATTTAAAAGTTTTATTTTCTATAGATATATACAGTATATAATTCTCTATAAATATAGCGCAGTTATAGATATTATCTCTGTAAATAAAATGTAACACTCCCCCGAAGATTAAAAGGTCCCTAGAGTCAATCCCAATCCTGATAAGACATAGATATGCCAATGTTATTTTTTGATAATAATTTGAAGTGGTTTTCATTTTTTTCCATTCCAGTTTAGCTTACTCCTCTGGAACTTTCCAATGGGTTCCCCTCCAACTATTAACCACATCCAAAGCTTCTTAGTCTTTTTTTAGTTTGCCAGGTAAGAGGAATCAGCCAAGGATAGCTAAGTGCCACCTGTTGCAAACAGTATTTCCATTTATGAAAGTATAAAATCCTCTCTGAAATGGCACAGATTATGTCTGTAGTGGCTACAGTTGCCAGCAGAATACCAGGAAATCTTTATTGTAGACTACAAGCATTCAACCTTGCAGCTCAAGACTGCCCAGAAGATGCTGGCCATGAAAGTTTATATCAATAAATTGTCTATAATCTCCAAAGAAACATTTGTGACCATTGCAAAACATTGTGTCTGATCTACCATGTTTCCCTTTCCCCCAAAAGAAGCACTTGGCCTTATTTTCGGGGAGGTCTTATTATTATTTAGGTGCAGGAGTGTGGTCACGTAGCAATTGCAATATTTTCACGGAGGGCTTATTTTCAGGGTAGGGCTTATTTTAGCGCATGTGCTCAAAAGCCCAATTGGGCTTATTATTCGGGGAGGTCTTATTTTCAGAGAAACAGGATAGCAGCAAGTTGGGAATGGATTTTCCTCTTTGAGGGTAGAAAGAGAATCGTAATCTAGCTATCAAAATGGAAGATTCTAATATGGGTTAGCTATTGTTGGAAACATTTAATGGGAAGGGGACAGGGAGAATAAAAAAGTATTTCTCCTGTGTCAGGGTTCCAAGTAAGCTTGTGTCAGGGTTCCTAGTAATAGATTCATGGCAAGCAGGACTTTGCTTAGTTAATTTGATTTTTAATCACCTTTCTTCAGATGGTCAAAATACCTTCACTGCCAAATTCAGCAAGGGGAGAATGGGGAAAGAGTGATGCTACACAGGAAGCATGGAAAGCTGTAAGGAACTGGGAAGTGGTGATTAATGTTTAGAAAAATAGTTGGATTTTAAAAAATGAGAGGTCGTGGAAAGTAAGTAATAATGGACCAAATAAAGACAGTGCATTTTAAAACAAGAACTTTTATAACCATTTATACCTACTAGTCTCGTCTTACCTGTCCTGCTAGATTGGACTTTTTAAGAAGCTGCGATCATATTTAGTGTGATCAATAAGATAGAACAGCATCAATTAACTATTATCAAGAAGTCCTGGAACTTCCCTGATAAGATCTGCAATAAGGTCCCCCGTATTTATTGATAATACCTACATCTATGTTTCTTTCATGTCAATTCCAAAGAGGAGTGACTAATACTTTTGAACAGCAAGAGAAGGTTGAAGAAAGTTTTAAACCAGTCTGAAATGAACAGGATCAAAAATCCTGCAGTTGGAAAGGAAAACAAACCTGAGATATAAGGTTTTGGATAGAATATTGGATAGAAAAGATCTAGCTTGATAGTAATATAGGTACTCTAATTACAACAGTTCATTAAGTGACCGTTCAAAGTTACAATGGCATTGAAAAAAGTGAGTCATGACCATTTTTCACATTTATGACCACTGCAGATTCCCGATGGTCAAGTGATCAAAATTCAGACTTATATTTATGATGGATGCAGAGTCCTGGGGTCATGTGATCACCTTTTGCGACCTGACAAGCAAACTCTTCATTTGATCAATTTCATTTGATTTCCCAACTTCAGTAAGGCAGTATACCAATATCAGCAGTAATCGTGTTGAAAATCATATATAGAATAATAGAATTGGAATGGATCTTCTAGTGCAATGCTCTGCTCAAGCAGGAGACCAGAGGTGGTATTCAGCCAGTTCAGACCGGTTTGCCTGAACCAGTAGTGGAAATCGCGGGTAGGTCTGCCCACCTGCCCCGGCTCTATGCCGTCCTATTTAGGCACATTTTCAAGCTGCGCATACGCAGACAGCCATACGCACACATCGACGGGGCCCGTGCGAGTGAAGCGAGCATGAGTGCGTGGTCATATTTGTGAACCAGTAAGGAAAGTACTGCATAGTTCACATCATTTATTTGGAATGAATAAAAAGTAAACATCGCTTATTTATTAGATTTTAACCATGGTCATCTAACAATAGATTATCTTGGATTAGATACTGCCTCTAGTCTTAAAAACTCTATATTTTGTTCATGAATTGAAATTGGCCAAGGTTTTAACATTTTTTCTAGGATTTTGGGATTTACCTTGAAACAAGGGTGAAGACGTCAACATTGGTTATTCTCCATTCATTGCAGTATTTGAACTATCACTATCTAGACTATAGCCTTTTTGCCATCATGTGCCAAAAGCGGGGGGAGGGCATGCACATGCGACCCTCCCAAGCATGCGTGCACGACCTTCCTTCCTGCTTTTGGCGCGTGGTGGCATAGTGGACCTGTTTTTCACCCTCGTCAGGCTCCAGAGGCTTTCCAGGAGCACGGGGAGGGTGAAAACACCCCCCCCGCCCTCTGGAGGCTGGAAACAGCCCACTTTCCAACTTCAGTTTGCATGTTGGGCCATTTTTTGCCGTCCAGGGGGAGAAAAATGGCCCTAAAGACAACCCAGAAGTCAATTCCTGAACTTTCAGGTTGCCCATAGGGCCATTTTTGTCCCTCCTGAGGCTTCAGGGAAATCACCTGAAGCCTCCAGAGGGAGGAAAACGGCCAAACGCACAAACCGGAAGCTTGAGAACGGACTTCTGGCTTGCCCTTAGGGCTGTTTTTCTCCCTCCGGAGGCTTCAGGTAAGCCTCCTGAAGCCTCCAGAGGGAGAAAAATGGCCCAATGTGCAAACCGGAAGTCCGCAACACCTCACATGCCCTAAGGAATGGCTCTGCATGCCACCTGTGGCACATGTGCCATAGGTTTGCCATCACGGCTATATACAGTATATCAGCTCTGCAGACCAATTGGATATAGCATGCAGTGTATAGTCTGAGCACTGAGAGGCTGACCCTCACCCACACCCCTTCAACCTCTGCAGCAATGCTGGCAGGACTCATACGTATATTTCCCAAAGACAGCCTCTGGATATGACACTGAGCACAGGAATTCAACTTCTTTGGTCGACCATGGTGAGGCCTGTTCTGAGTGGAACCTGTCCTGTTAAACCGCTGTATGGACTTGGCCACCGTGCTGCAGCTCATTTTCAGGCTCTTGGCAATCTTCTTACAGCCTGGGCCAACTTTATGCAGAGCACCCATTGTTTTTTTTCCCCAGATCTTCAGAGAGACAATGCCATGAGGTTCCATGCTGAACTCCCAGTGACCAGTATGAGAGAGTGAGAGTGATAACACCAAATTTAACACACCTGCTCTCCCTTCATGCCTGAGACCTTGTAACACTAATGAGTCACATGACACCAGGGAGGGAAAACAGCAACTTGGGCTCCATTTGGACATTATCACTTAGAGGTGTACTCACTTTTGTTGCCAGCAGTTTATACATTAATTGGTTTGGTTTGGTTTATTTGGATTTATATGCTGCCCTTCTCCAAAAGGACTCAGGGTGGCGTACAACATTAAAAAACAGACATCCCAAAAGTTAAAAAAGATTAAATCCATATCCCAAAAAACAAACCGATTTTTTTTTAAAAAAAACAATACATTTAAAATAAGTTAAAATTAAAATTAACAGGCCAGGCTGGCTTGCTGGAAAAGCCAACTTTTTAGGGCGCGTCGGATGGACCGGAGGTCAGGGATTATGCGAAGCTCCGGGCTGTGTGTTGCATTATTTTGAGGGGACAGCACATTTACACTGTTATACAAGCTGTATACTCACTACTTTATATTGTAGCCAAGTGTCATTTCTTCAGTGTTGTCACATGGAAAGATATACTTAAAATATTTACAAAACAGGAGGGGGCGTACTCACTTCTGTGATATATTGTATATACAAGATGCATCTATTGAATAATTACTGGTCTTAAGGTATATACAAAACAACTTGTATACAAAATAAGGAGATGAGCATAGCAAAGTTTCCAGACACAGAATGAGTTATTGGACTGGAAAAAAATGTGTCATCTGTCACGGAGGTAATTAGCATATACTAATTTATGCTAAATTCACCTGAATTTTGTAAGAGATTTACAGCTTTACTAATTCAACATTTCTCTGGGTTTTAGATTAGCCTGGGAAATTTTAAAAAAATTCAGAAGGAAAGAAATTGGAAAACATTTCTAGATTGCTTCAAAGAAAGCTACATGGATGTGTCCATGAGATCAGCTAGAGCTAATTTTGACTCAAAGGAGATTTACCTTTCCTATTATAGCTTCATAAGCAGATTTGTAGCGAAGAGTTCTATGGGATTTTTAATTGGATTTTGAATGAGATTTTTGTTTACTTATTTTGTCAAGAGGCGGAAAGCACTTTTAAGGAAAGAGATCCAAAGATTTTTTTTAAACAACAACAACAACGCACAAACAACCCTGAACTCTGCTGCAAAGATTGAACTGAGCTAGGATGGGTGATGATAGAAACTTGGCATTTACCTTAAGTAACAGCTGGTGATATCTGGCATGTTTCGTTCTGGACACTTAAGAGCATTTAAATGGGCTATTATTCAAATGCCTGCTGCTACTCCTTCACCTCTGTTTTAAAACGTGAACTTCAGAAAGATTTTTTTTTAACCTTTTGGGGGCCTGGCATATCTGAGATTAAAAAAAAACAACCAGAAAATGAAGACTTGAATAGTCAGGAAGACTTAGAAAAGGAAAATATAAAATTAGGCAAACATTTGGGTGAGATAGCTGACTTGCAGTTTATTACATATTACTAGAAGCCAGAGAAAGCAAAATGTCACCTTTCCCTAGGAGCTCTGAAAAGTAAAACTGGGAAATGAGCAACATGAATGTAGTGTTTGCTGTAATGTTTAGTGTGGAGTACTTAGGAGCACAGCTAAAGTAGATGGGATATAAGTGGAGAAAGATGGGAATGCATATATATGGGAAAAATTTTTATTGATTTCTTCAGCCTCAAAGATTGGAGAAAAACTTCAAATGTTAGTTTCAAAACAATATAAAAATATGACATAAAAGAAAAAATGGATTGGAAGGCAGGAGGAAAGCAGACACCCAGACACACATTTTGGGTTACAAAATCCTTTGCAACCAGCTGGAATGAGAAAAGTGTTGTTTTTGTTTCTCCTGTTGTTTTTGGAATCGCACCAAGATTGTTGTGATATTCAGCAGGTTCTGACCCATTCTGGGGAACCATATGGAGAACCATAGCGGAAATTTTGAGTAGTTCAGAGAACCAGTAAATACCACTTCTGACTGGCTCAGCCCCAATCTATTTCCTGTCTCCTGAGTCCCAGCTGATTGGGAGGGAATGGAGATTTTACAGCAGTGGTTCTCAACCTTCCCAATGCCTTCCCCTTTAATACAGTTCCTCATGTTGTGGTGACTCCCAACCATAAAATTATTTTCGTTGCTATTTCATAACTGTAATTTTGCTACTGTTATGAATCATAATGTAAATATCTGATATTCAGAATGTATTTTCTTTATTACAAATTGAACATAATTAAAGCATAGTGATTAATCACAAAAACAATATGTAATTATATATTGTGAAATGGTTTGCTAATGAATAATTATAATATAATATAATATAATATAATATAATATAAGATAAGATAAGATAGTAATGTAATGTAATGTAATGTAATAATAATATAATATAATATAATATAATATAATATAATATAATATAATATAATATAATATAATATAATATAATATAATAATAATAATAATAATAATAATAATAATAATAATAATAATTTAATTTAATTTAATTTAATTTGTTAGCCGCTCCCTCTCCGCAAGGGACTCGGGGCGGCGTACAATAAAAATATACATACATACATACATATAAACATGTAGATACACACATATACATACATATACATACATGCATGGAGGAGGTGATAATTAAATATACATTACATTAATAATAATAAAAATTAGCCCTTAAAAATACCCCAAAATAATAATACAATTTAAAAAGGACTGTCAGGAGGAATAGGATAAACTACAGTTGAGCCAGGCCAGATAATTGAAAGAGGTGGGTCTTGAGCTTTACACGGAAGGAGCGGAGATCGGAAGTAATCCTGATGTCAGGGGGGAGGTCATTCCACAGGGCTGGGCCCATCACAGAGAAGGTCCTGCTCCTGGGTGTCGCCCCCCGACACTGTTTAGCGGACGGCACCCGGAGTAGTCCCTCTCTGTGTGAGCGGATTGGTCGTAGGGATGTATGGGGCAGGATGCGGTCCCGCAAGTAACTAGGTCCTGTGCAATATAATATAATATAATAATCTAATCTAATCTAATCTAATCTAATCTAATCTAATCTAATCTAATCTAATAATCTAATCTAATCTAATCTAATCTAATCTAATCTAATCTAATCTAATCTAATCTTCTAATCTAATCTAATCTAATCTAATAATATAATATAATATAATATAATATAATATAATATAATATAATATAATATAATATAATATAATATAATATAACATAACATAACATAATATAATATATGCCGAGCACCCATGTGAACTTCTGAGTCTCCGAGGAGGAGGTGGCTGCGGACTGAAGGGACATCGTCACCATCCTTCCCACCTCGGTTCTCGACTCCTTCTTGCCAGCATCCCCTACCCTCCCCTCGCAGCTGGGAGACCGAGCCTGGCACGGCCACCTCTCAGGGCGCTGCCTTGCCAGTGCTCGCGTGCTCCATTCTCCCCCCTCCCCTTCCCTCATCAAACACAGCCATCTGATCTGCCCGCTGGTGCCTCTTGTGTCACAATTGGCTGGGTGCTGGCTGTCCTCGCACCGCCGCTCCTGTCAGATAGCCTCTCCCTTTCGCAAGGCAGCGCCTGCCCCCACTCCCGCCGCTGCTCCCCTGGCTCCAAACACTGGCACGCAGGTTTCTCTGTTCCTAAGACCATAGAAAATACTTGTTTTCCAATGGTCTGAGGCAACCCCTGTGAAAGGGTCATTCGACCCCCAAAGGGGTCGCGACCCACAGGTTGAGAACCGCTGTTTTACAATATCCTTCCCCTGCCACGCCCACCAAGCCATGACCACAGAAGCGATAGTAAACTTTTTGAATCCCACCACTAGATTGTTGGAAGATGAACCAGAGGAGATTGGAATTAAATATGTTGCAGTGGGCTGGTGATGACTATTGTGATGAACTGAGAAAGATTTAAAGCAGGGGTGTCAAACTCACATTGCCATGGCATTGTCATGTGATGTATTGTGACTTTCCCCCCTTCGCTAAATTGTGCATGGGCATGGCCAGCGCGTGACGCATCTAGTCTGCAGGCTGCAAGTTCAACACCCCTGATTTAAAGCAAGGCTGTCCAACCTTAGCAACTTTAAGATCTGTGGACTTCAACTCCCAGAATTCTCCATGCTGGCTGGGGAATTATGGGAATTGAAATACAAGTCTTAAAGTTGCCAAGTTTGGATACCTCTGATATAGAGATTCCTCGATTGCCTTCTGAATTGCAGGCTGGTGTTGTGGGGCTCTGCAGCAGTGGGGAGAAATGAGGTACAGAGTTGTTGGAGCATTCCCAAATCAACAGGGAGGAAGATGGTTTAGGAGGGCAGCTCTGGGTCACTTGCAATCAAGGCCATCAATTACCTTGGATGATGGAATTGTAGCAGTGTTGGCCTCATCAGTCAAATGATGATGATGAACAGAGGCACTTCAGCAGCTATGGACCTGACACACAGTAGAGGTGATGGGTTAGTACTTGTTGATACCTGCTGTCTGGGATGAGGCTCCCCCTGAGGTCAAAGTACATCCCATTCTGATGGTATTCCTGTGGTCTTAAAGATGTGGCTTTCCTGCTGGATCTGAGTTAGAGTGCTTGGAACGCTCTCCTGGGTGTATATTATAGTTTATTATTACCGACTGTGTTCACCGCCTTGTTTAATGTTTCTATTTCAGTTGGAAATTTAGTTTTTATGTGGCGAGCCACCCAGAGTCAGTTTGGAAGGAGATGATGCCCAAGTTAAATAAAATAAATGAATAAATCGTTTTAATTTTAGGGAAGGTGGCTGAGAAGGTGGTTGGGCTGCAGGTTCAGAGAGCCCTTGGAGGAAGGGGATTCTCTAATATAGGCTTGTACACCATTGTGGATTATCTCAGCAGGGATTAGGATGGGGGTGGTGCATCCATCCTGAATTTGATACAGAATAACAGAATTAGAAGGGACCTTGTAAGTTATCTAGTCCTATCCCCTGCTCAATCAGGAGACAGTGTACCATTTCTGACAAGTGGCTGCCCAGTCTCTTCTTGAAAACCTCCCATGATGAAGCATCCACAACTTCTGAAAGCAAGCTGCTCCATTGATTGATTGTCTTCACTGTTAGGAAATTTCTCCTTATTTCTAGGTTGGTTCTCTCCTTTATTAGTTTCCACTCATTGTTTCTTGTCCTGCCTTCTGATGCTTTGGAGAATAGGTTGACACAACCTATTCCTTGTGGCAGCCCCTGGGATATTAGAACACTGCTATCATATCACACACCCCGCCCCAAGTTCTTCTACCTACTGATTGTAGTGCAGCAGTTCAGATGCCAGCTTATTAAAATGATGTCATGATACTAGCAAATTTCCCGCCTGCCACCTCTTCAGCTTTGTTTCTTAAATTTTAATGCCAATCTGTTCTGGCCTTGTTTTGGCAGCATATTATTATGAGAATGCTTTGAGTACCAATGTTATTCTTTGCTCTGCTCAAACATGTTTTCCATGACGTGAAAGATGATGAGAAGTGAGAAAAAGAAAATGAGGCATTTTGGGCTGTTAAAGGATAGGAGTGATAGGGAGAAATCCAGGCGCATGCGAGTACACACACACACACACACACACACACACACACACACACCAACAGGTGAATACTGCAATATTATTGCTAGACAAGCGTAGTGCACACTACTGTATATTTTCAAAACAAGTGCAAAAATTAGAAGTGAGATTTTCTATCTATATTTTTCTGTTATCTATCTAATCATCTATCTATATAGATCCTTTATATCTATAATCTCTCTTTCTTTCATCTCCCTATCTCTCTACTATTTATCATCTATCTCAATTGTGACCAAATGCAAATAGGTTCTAACTCAGAGGTTGGTTGATCCCGGTTTTACTACTGTTTCACTTTGCACATATGCGCCAGATGCATGCTATGCGCATTTGCGCAGTTCAATGTAAATTGTTCGTGCTGTGCACGCGCATGCACTACTAAACAACATGCTGGCAATGGCTTGGCTACCGTGGAACCAGTTCCCAGGCGTGGCCAGCCTGGGTCACTGCCGGTTCTGCGACCCAGGCCAAAATACCACTACCAATTTGGCCAAACTGGGCCAAACTGGGAGAAACCCACTTCTGTTCTAAGTACAGTATACCATATGCTGACAAAATTCAACTAAAAGACAAATGTCCACTCCTTTACTTTATACAATGGACGCTTAGCTGCTAGTTTTTGCCCCTGATCATCATTGTTTATCTTCTGCACAGACACAGGCATGCAACCACGTCTCTCCTTAACAGACCAGTTAAGGAGTGCCCAGTTCTCCAGCACCCAGACCCCGCAGAATTTGCTCTTCACCACCCACATTTTTGCATTTTCTTTTCTGCTGGCTCTTTTTGCAAGTTTCTTCCTCAGCTTCAGCTGCCCCAGGGTCTTTTTCCATTTCTCCTCCCTGGCCATAGGACCTCTGGTTTTTGGTTCTCCCAGCTGTTGCCTCTTCTGCTCCATGTCTCATCACCTCTCATTCCAGCAGCTTCTCCTCTCAAAACTAGAAGAAAACCCCTCTCATTTTGTCTAACTTCTTCTATACTTTCCTCCCCCTTTTGACATGTACATGGCAGTTGGCAAACAATTCTAAGGAATTTAAACTTTCCCTTTTTCTTTCCCTGCAACTGCCACCTACAATCAGGCCACTGCAGAGAAAAAAAAATCCCTTGACCTTGACAGCTGCAGGCAACATTTTTCTGTGTCACAGCAGTTCATCTTTCCTTCCTTCCTGACTTTCCTTCTCCTTTAAAATGTTATGGAACCTTTGCTAACCTATCTACCACCAGGGACTACAGTTTTCCAGAGCTGGTTTCAGATTAAGGTGAAAACCAACCAGCTTCAACACCTAAATTTGCAGATGTAGAGGAAACCAGGGGCAGTTCACTGGCTGCGGAATGCTTATTGACTGAGGGAATATCAACCTTGCAAGAAAGGAAAGGAGAGTAGAATGAAACTTCTTAGCTGACTAATTGGGATTGTGAACATGAAGGGGAACATCTCAGGGCCTGATTTATGAGTTGAGATCACACATCTCTGGGCCTGATTTATGAGTTGAGATCACACAATCTCCCTGAGCCTCGCAACAGAACCCACCATTGGGTGTGTGCATACATGGTCACCTTCAAGTCAGTGTTGAGAGAGTGTTGAGAGAGAGAGAGAGAGAGAGAGAGAGAGAGAGAGAGAGAGAGAGAGAGAGAGAGAGAGAGAGAGAGAGAGAGAGAGAGAGAGAGAGAGAGAGAGAGAGAGAGAGAGAGAGAGAGAGAGAGAGACCTCATCGCAACCCTATATTTTTAGCTTCTGGTTTTGTTTCCTTGGGTTGATATTTTTTCAAGTAACTAGTGCCTGAGTTTGAAACTTCAGATCCTTAGTGAGCTATTTGATTCTTGTATTTTTTTTTTAAAAAAGTATTTTGGTAAGCATTAAAGCTTGCTCAAAACTACTTTGTTACGCCAAGCTGTTTCTTGCTAAATTTTCTCCTTCAAATAGTATATCCCATACTGTATCATTTTATCTCAGGTCCTTCTTATTGCCTTTAAAAGATCAAGTCCTTTTATGACATTGCAAGATCTTCAAATCTGAAGCTTTGTATATTGAAATAAATTAGACCTGCATTGTACACAAAGTGTATTGAAAACTGCAATAAATAATAGTCACAATTTGCAAAAGAAAGCAAAGATAGCACCAATAGTAATAGGCACCTTGGCTGCAATCCCAAAACATCTTGAGGACCACTTGAACACATTGGCATTGACACAATCACCACCAGTCAATTGCAAAAGGCAGCTTTAACAGAATAACAGAGTTGGAAAGGACCTTCAATTCTAGCAGAATTTGCAATTTGTAGCAACCCGGACACAATTCTCTAACATTCTGGACATGTGTATAGGAAAACAACAGGAATTACAAAAGAAGTGGAACATGGATCAAGCAAATTGGAAACCCAACAGTTACCAGTCTGGAAGACATTAGGATTACTGAGGAAAAGCTATGAAAGCAGGCAAAGAAGGTCAAAAACCAGAGTGGTCCTATTGGATTCCATGGATTCTGGCTAAAATCACGAACAAGTCTACATTTGAGACTGGCAGACCCGATGAACAGATTTTTGGAAGCATTTTGGAAAATGAAGAATGGGTAACACCTGGAAGGACATTCCTAATTCAGAAGGACAAAAAGAAGGGAAATGAGCCTTGAAGCTACAGACCCATAACCTGTTTGCCAACAACATGCAAGCTACTTACAGGCATAATTGGAAATTAAATTTATAGCTTTTTAAAAAGAACCAAGTTACTCCCTATAGAACATAAAGGATGCTGCAAACATTCAAGGAGAATGAAGGACCATTTATTGATTGATAAGTTGGTTTGGAAGAATTAAAAAGAAAGAACAAATTTGTTTAAGTCTTGGACAGACTATCAAAAGGCATTCAATTCTGTTCCACGTAACTGGCCTGAGAAATACCTTGAAAGTTTTTGAATTATCATTTGGCAATTTATAAATACTTAAATGAAGTTTTGGCAAATGAACTTTTGGATGGCAAATGGGGAAGAGTCAGAAGAAATTGAAATTAAATGTGGATTTTTTTTTCAAAGTGACCTTTACATTTTACGCTATCAGTGGTCCGTTTGACAACAATTTTGAACAAGACAAACTGTGGATATGAATTGGCCAAAACAGGAAGGTTTTTTTTTTTTTTTTTTTGCATTTTCTCTGTATGAATAAAACTATTTGGAAAAACAAAGGTTGAAATAACTTCCTCGATTAAAAGCACAACAGAATTCAGCAGAGATTGGAATACAACTTGGCATTGACAAGCGTATAGTTATAGCCATAAACACAGGCAAAATTGTTGAAGACCATGGAATACAGTTTGATAATAAAGATTTGTTAAAGTAGTAGTACCAGAAGAATATCTGTAAAAATACAAATATTTTGTAACCTTCTGATTTATTAAAGAACCAAGTCAAAAAAAGCACTACTGCCAAATATATTAAATGAGATTGAAACATTTCTAAATGAAAGCAAAGTGGTGGAAAGATCATTGAAGCAATCAATACCTGGGCAGTCCCCATTATACATTTTACAGCAGGAATAGTTGACTAAATCCATATAGAAGTTGATAACTTGGATCAGAAGACAAGAAAATTAATGACAATATACCATGCATGCTCTACACCCCAAAAGCTACATCCATCAGTTGCATTTGCCAAGACCTGAAGAGGGTAGAGGACTCCTACAGGTGAATCAAACTGTGGATGAAGGAAAGCATGGCCTGAATGACTACATTAAGAAAGAGAGAGAGAGAATCAGTCAAGGAAATGTCTATGGAGATTCTCAGTTATGCAGCTTGTGGTTTTTCCTAAGGTGCTTTTTCAAAAGGCAGCCGGACATTGTTTTTCCTTGAAGATGTTTTACTTCTCATCCAAAAAGCTTCTTCAGTTCTGAGGAGAAGAGTAGAACTGAAGAAGCTTCTTGGATGAGAAGCGAAATGTCTTCAAGGAAAAACGAAGTCCAGTTGTCTTTTGAAAAAAACACATTTGGGTCAACCAAGAAGAGCTCTTGAAAACAACAAAGGTAAAAGACAAATATAGAAAAGAAGCAATATCAAACTGATTTGTTAATTGTAAAAATAAGCCAAATGCATGGTCAATACTTGAAGAATATAGAAGGAAAAGAAGATTTAAAAAAACCTCACATAGTGTTTGTTATGATTAGGGGTGTTAAGAAAAAAAAAACCCTGAAGGCTTTACTTTACCAGCTCAAGATTTGATGACTTAATAGCATGAAAGCAAAAATTCATCACATAACAAACAACAGTAAATATTGCTTTTGGTATGAAAAGGATAAGAAAAAAATTAACCATTTAATCAATGGCTGCAGTAAAATTTCACAAAATGACTATAAGCAGCATTTTGGCAGCTAGTTGCAAAATTATTCATCAGATTGCAATTTTGCCCATGTGTGAAGAACCACCTAGACCAGAGGTGGGTTGCTGCTGGTTCAGCCTGGTTTGGCTGAACCGGTAGTGGTAATTGGGCATGGGTCGCCGAACTTGTAGTGACGGCTGGCTGGCCACGCCCCTGAACTGGCCCACTCTGACACTTGCCCTGCCTCGCCTTCGCCACATGCATCCACTGGAAGACATGCAGATGGAATGCAAAAGGAGGAACCCGGGGGGAGGGCACTATGCGCGACTTCAGGGCACAAGTTTGCGCATGCAAGCCCACACCACAGGGTCTTCCTTTTGCATTCCATTTTCATGCCTTTAGGTGGAGGGAAGCGGGCCCTGCACAGCATCCTGGCTCTGCGCTCTGAAGGCATGAAAATGGAATGCAAAAGGAGGAACCTGGGGTGGGATGGGTGTGCCATGCATAACTACAGGGCACAAGCACATGTATGCAATCTGGTGTTGAGTCCCATTGTGGGCTCACCATATCTGGGGGTGGAGATGGTGAAGAGAGAAGCATGGAGGGGGTCTGTGTTGCTAGTGGACGGCTTCCTGGTGCCCACACCAGCCGATCCTCAGCTTTATACAGGTGGCAGCACAATCCACAGTAGCGGTATTCTCAGGAGCGGCCACTCATCAGCTGTGGAGTCATGGCCAGGGGGTGGCCGATCATCAGGACCATGCCGACAAGCAAAGTGAGAGCCTGCAGAAGCCGACAAGAGAAGCGCTTCTCTTCTGGTGGCGTGGGGAGTTTTGACATATGGGCTCTGCAATTTCCCACAGCCCCCACCATGCTTGGGGGGTTTGGGGGGGGGGGCTGAAGCCATTCCTCCTCCCCCTTGTCCTGAAATAGGATCAAATGAACTTTCCTCCCTCCCCGCTTGCACAATCCAGCACCTCCGCCTGTATTTTTCCCTATCTCTCACCCTTTCCTTCCTGTTGTTCTCTCTCCCCCCCCCCATTCATCCGCCGGATTTATAAACACAGCAGGCTGCAAAGTTGAATGCGTCAATTCCTTCTAGGAAACTTATGGCTTTTCTCCAGCAGTCCATTTTTGGGAGTTTTTCTCCTTTCTTCCCCTGCTTCCCTCTGTCGGAGTCCCAAAATGTTTTGCCACTGTTTCGGTGGGCGTGGCTTGGGGGTGCTTGGGGGGTCATGTGCTTGGGGGATGCTTGGGGGGGGTCATGTGACTCTGTGTGTGTGTGTGTGTGTGTGTGTCTGAGTGAGATGTCAAGTTGGCCATGCCCACTCAGTCACATGCCTCCCACCTAGCCATGCCCACAGAACTGGTAGTAAATTTTTTTTGAAAATTTTACTACCAGTAAAATTTTGACTCCTGACTTAGACCAGGGGTGTCAAACTGGCGGCCCATAGGCTGGATGCGTCACGTGCAGGCCACGCCCACCCCAACTCTGCAAAGGCAAAAAAATAATGATACATCACATGAAGCGAAGTTGAAAAGATTTTTGAAAATAAGTTGGCTTAGATTTCATAAGATTTAAATTTACCCTTGTTCACATCATGCCTGCTATAACAATTATAGAAAAGAAGAAAGTCTAGTTCATTTATGTTGCTCTAATGGGTGGTGCCAGGATTGAGAAAAAGTGATTGGAAAAAAAATGTACTAGGACTTGCAGATCAAAATTGAACACTTATGGAAAAAGAAATCTACTATTATACTGTGGGGCCAAATATCTATCTGGTTCCATTCCATGCTGGGAGAAAGATACTGGAAACATGAAGGCTGGTTGGAAAGATGGTTTATTGATGAGCAGAACCACAAGGATTTGTGGTTCTGGGCAGCTGACCAAATGGAATTGAGAGAGGGTGGCTTTTTTACCTTCTTTTGGGCTTTGTATTTGAGCTATCTGTTCCTGTGCAAGAACATGTATTCTATTGGCTTTTGTCAGATTCCTATGGGAATCATGTAGGGGTTATGTAGGGGTCATAGCTGGCTCTATAGGCAAAAGAGGCAATGCAAATCCTAGGTGTTTGTCTGAGCTAATCTGATCAGCCTCTGAGCTCCCAGGTGAAGTTTGGACTGCTCTGGGATGGTGCAATGAAGGGGCTTGTGTTATGAAAGTGTGTTGGGCAGTTCTTGTTGTGGTTTAATGGCTTTCATCCTTTTTTGGATCTTGAGTGAGGGGCTAATCCTACCATTCTGCCCTTGTTCAGAATTTGCTGCAGGGAGTTTCAAAATATCCTATCTTGAATGGATTACCAAATCTGCATTTCTAAAAGTTACCTCCTCAGTTTCAGTTTGGGGGCAAGGAGACTGGGGCTGCTTCCTGCCTCTAAAAAGAACCACGTTTCTCCATTTCTCATTTAGGGAAATATAGTATTCTGCCTTTTTAATATTCCTCAAAATATTTCATTCTTGGGGGGGGGGGTAACTTTCTACATTACTAATAAATATTTAAAGGTCTTGGAAATTTTGAATGAATTGGACCTTAACATCCTAATTTTACAAAAAGATACCCTGCTTGGGACTGCCTATATCCATAGATGCTATCATAATAATCCTTAGATTCTTGGTTAGATTTGAATTATTAAGTTTTCACCAGTCTTTGTGAATCTAATGGTAGATTGCCCACACAACAACATATTCTGCTTCTTTATTTTCAGAAAATTTCAACTAAACAATATGAAGGCATGCGTATTAAGTATTTTTTCCTCACCTGTTTGTTTTCCAGTGCCAGATAATTTTAACAATAACTAGTAAAAAAAAATAGCTTTATACTGCCCTCTACTGGTATATTTTCATATCAAAATTTGTGTGATGGTATATATAATATGAATTAGAAGTTTGAAAACTTGGCAACACAGTATATTGTTCATGCATGACAAAGAAAAAACAAATACTGTGTTTTGAATTAAAATGATGACTGTTTGTAAGAAAAGGTATGTTATTTTTCTCAGTATGGTATATATAATGAAGATAAAATTACAGAAAACATCACCCAAATTTTATAGTAAAAACAAAAAATGTTTAAAAATAATATAAAAATCATATGTTTAAATATATAATTCATAAGAAGGCTGATAATGTTTATGTTTACCGAGCAATAAACATCATTTAGCTGAAGCAGAATTTGCAAGATAAAAACATATCACATTGCATTGTAAAAACTAAGCAATGGTAGCTTTTGGTTTATTAACTCCAGTCTAAACTTAGGATGGGATTTTAATATTATTTTGCTTCTTCCTTTAACAGGTGGCCTGACTTTATCCCAAATTAGTGCAAATATATATGTTATGGTTTCCCATACTTTTAATTCTGAAGTAGTTTTGCCTGGAAATCACTGTAAATTCAGTTCAGCTTTTCAATTCAGTCTTTATTAGTCACAGACCAGCACAAAAAAATTAAACTTTAAAATAAAGCAAAACAGAACAGAATAAGATCTCATAATATCTTTCAATATGATATTTCACTGATGATCGTGAAATCATCAGTAACTATGGTCTGCCTAATTTTACAGACAGTGTAACAAAACATAGCTACGTTAAGAAAAACTGAATCATACTGATTCGACGAAAGTAGTTGCACATAAAAGAGATCAGAGTTTCTGGAATATTTGATCAGGTAAGGTGTTATGCGTTTGTGAAATCACTGTAAAAGTGACCATTGCTACACTAGCTTTCTAAGAAAAGGAATGCTGATAGAAGAAATACATATTTGTCCATTTCTAGCCCCATATGTAGAACTCTGTGAGTAAATTCCCACCTAGACATGTAGTTGTGTAGAGAGTATCCTTATTAACAGTTCAAGCCAGATGCTCTGTGGCTGTGCCCATTGAAACCATGCTGGGAGAAGTGCTCTGAAGTAGGTGTATCCCCCTGATATTTCTGGGTGCAGAACTTGCAAGGAGCTTTTGAAGACAGCTGCCTGAAAAATGTGGTATATAGAACACAAGTGGGCACAGATGCACACAACACAGCATGCAGAGAGAACTAGATATGCAATGTTTGCCCCAATTTGAAACATTAATTTTTCACTCTTAATTGATTAGGATACTCTTATATCATACACCTGCCTGTGGTTCACAATAATTTTCACATCTCTGCCTCTACTCTGCGGTTGTGAGATGTTAGAAGAAGGGTTTTAGTGATGATAATCCTGTTCACTTGCTTTCTTTATAGGTTATAGAGATATAAGGTCGGGCTATCCTAAAATAATTTGTAAAAGATCCCTTCTCTTTTTAATTATCTAAAAGTGGGTGGTGATCTATTACTGCAACTTAAAATGAAAAGGCTGCAACTTAGAAATATTTGCAATATATATAAATAAAAATAAACTCTTTGTGGAGAAGATGAAAAAAGCAAAACTGATCATATTTGATCTCTCCCTCCCTCCCTCTTCCTCTCTTCAATCATTTAACAACTTTTGCTCTTGTAAAATGTTGATAGACAGAATTGCTTTATAACTATGAAAAATAGTGAATGGCAGGTTCACTATACAGGGTAGGGAAGATGCTCTATAACAAAACAGTGAGAAAAAAAGAAATGGAAGGAAAAAATTGTACTTGAGATATTCCTGAAAACTAAACACTCAAAGCATAAAATAAGGCTTGCTATTATCATCATAGTTATAAACCCATTTTAGCTAAAATAGAACTCTATTTTCTCTTTAAATACACCTCGAGCTTCCATTATGTCTTTCAAAAAAACCTATTCCACTTTCTGTAAAATACGGTCAGGCATTGCAGCATGCATTTGAATTCCATTTGAAAATGTTGGGAAATTATTTTCAGTTTGCTTAAGGATAAAATCATGGATTTGCTTTGTTATTTCACTGTCATGATTTAGATTCTGCAATTCGTTGCTTAAAACTTCTGCACTGCCAGAAGAAAATGTGTTTTTTTTAAAAAAAAAAATTGGCAGTCCATTCCTTTCTTGATATTTTTCATTTTTTTTTCATTTTTCAAACTTTTGTTGGAAAAGCTCATCACGCCTTTGGGAACATCAATGTCTTGTCATTAGGCAAAGAGTGGAACCATTTCTGGAGATCCATTTTGGATGTTACTTAAAAATGACATGGTTAAATATTTGATTTGTTGATTTTGGATTTTTACTACCAAATGAGATGATTAAAGGATTTACCACTCCATGTGCCAGAGTAACATGCCTGCTGTTATAAAGAGAAAAAAGAAAGAAAACTATAATTGTAGTTATTCAAAATACGTATATCTGCAAAGGATCAATGATAAAGACATAGAAACCAGCTTCTTGCGTACATGGTTGTGTGCTTCTCTTAAGAAGATTATAACATTTGTATAATATAAAAAGATTATTTCCCCTTAACAAACTCAGTTTTCCCAAAATCTTATCGAATTACCAGCAAAAGTTTAGAATCTTAAATATATTCAGATACATGGCTTTCAAAATGTGTAATGAGTGGGAATATTTTAATAAGTAGCAATTGTATTTGAAAATACACTTTATAATGCCTTGGTAAGGCCACACTTGGAATACTGCATTCAGTTTTGGTCGCCACAATGTAGAAAAGATGTGGAGACTCTAGAAAGAGTGCAGAGAAGAGCAACAAAGATGATTAGGGGACTGGAGACTAAAACATATGAAGAACGGTTGCAGGAACTGGGAATGTTTAGTTTAATGAAAAGAAGGACTGGGGAGACATGATAGCAGTGTTCCAATATCCCAGGGGTTGCCACAAAGAAGAGGGAGTCAAACTATTCTCCAAGGCACCTGAAGGTAGAACAAGAAGCAATGGGTGGAAACTAAGCAAAGAGAGAAGCAACTTAGAACTGAGGATAATTTTTTTTGACAGTTAGAACAATTAATCACTGGAACAACTTGCTACCAGAAGTTGTGAATGCTCCAACACTGGAAGTTTTCAAGAAGATGTTTGGAAACCCTATACCAGCGCTGGTGAACCTTTTTTGGCTCGCGTGCCATAAATGAGGGGAGCTCAGGGGGGCGTGCGTGGGTGTGCCACACCCATAATGCAATGCGTGTCAGCCCCCAGTGCACATGAGCGCATGACAGGCGTTCCCCATTTTTTGCATGCTTTTTTTGTCCTCCCCAGGCTTTATAGGAGGGCGAAAACAGCCTCCCCCACCCGCCCCTGGAGGCCCTTCAGGAGCTTCCCTGAAGCCTCCAGAGAGCAAAAAACTGGCTCTATGGGCAAACCGGAAGTTAAGGAATGGCAAACTTCCATTTTTCATCCCCCGGAGCCTTCAGGGAGGCTCAGGAAGGCCCCTGAAGGTTCTGGAGGGCTTAAACTGGCCCTACAAGCAAACCAGAAGTTTGTTCCCAAACTTCCAGTTTGCCCGTAGGGCCATTTTTTTGCGCTCTGGAAGCTTCAGGGAACCTGCTGAAGCCTCCAGAGGGCCTCCAGGGGGGGCTGGGGGGGAGTCTATTTTCGCCCTCCTCAGTCTCCTATAAAACCTCCTGCAGAGCCTGGAGAGGGCGAAAAATGGTTTGAAAAAAGGCTGAACTCAGTTGGCCAGCGTGCACATGCACGCTGACCAGCTGACAGGGCAACACCTCGCGTGCCATAGATTCACCATCCTGGCCTTATACCATTGTCTGAAATGGTATAGGGTTTCCTGCCTTGGCAGGGGGTTGGACTAGAAGACCTCCAAGGTCCCTTCCAACTTTGTTATTCTATTCTATTCTAAAATGACAAAAAATATTGGATTAGCATACAAGTTTTAAAAAGATAGGAAGAGCAAGAGAGAGCAACTTTAAACTTTGACTAATGCAAACCCCTGTTTTCTGGAGAGTGAATTAGAATTGCCAAGAGATATTTGATCGCATTAAGTGCCCTTTCAAGTATATGCCTTTCATTTACAGTAAAAAGCCCATGCAAAGGAACTTGTTATCTCACTCTTTGTCTTTAAAAACCCAGCTTCCATTCGACTGTATTTTCTATACAGTATGAAATTAAAGTGTCAGGGGATGGGCACCAAGCTATTCGTGCATGTGAAGTACTATCTTGTACACACACACACACACACGGAAGCACACACCGTCATATGGAAATGTTGGCTGTCATCCACTCAACTTCTTACCTATTTGACTTACAATATTTTTTTTCTTTTGAAAAATCCTACTATAATGCTATTTTATGTAACAGGGTTGTTTGAATAAAAGCTATTTTGTGTGGAACTGGTAATGGACAAAAGTAGCCTACTTAAGCACACAAAAAAGAAGCTCTCTTGCATTCTTGCAGAAATTCTCTTAGTCAGCCGGAATTGGCTGCTTTCTAAGATGATTCAAATAGTCTGCTTGAAAAGTCATTATTTAGTGCGAGAATGTACAAAGTAGAAGTTTTTTAAAAATGCTTACACTTTCCGTTTGCTCTTCGCTCTTTGACACAAAAGATTTCGCTTTAAATGGCTTTTCTTCCTGCGTAGGTAATAAAGAAAACACGTTTACATTCACTCTACCAATAGGAAGCCCATGGTCGGTCTGTCTGTCTGTCTGTCTGTCTGTCTGTCTGTCTGTCTGTCTGTCTGTCTGTCTGTCTGTCTCTCTCTCTCTCTCTCTCTCTCTCCCCCCACCGCTTCTTGTTTCCAGTTAGTCATGTAGCACAATATCAAGAAAGTTCTCACCTTCGCCCATTGTTGCCTTTATGTGTGCCACAGCAGAGCTCTGTTTTAAAACAAAACTTTGGATTGGGCTAAATGCAAGCCCATCAAAACTTTCTCCATCAGAAACGTTGATATAACCACTCAGACGTTGATGCAGGAATGGGCCATTCCCCCCCACCCCAGTGTTCTTTCTGCAAAGAGAGCTGGCTTCAGTAAACATACCTCGGTTTCTACTAACAACACATCAAGCCCTTTGTGGTTAAGGGAATCCTTTGAAACAGGGCATGAATCCAGTGTCTGATTTATTGCCAGTAAGCACGACAGATAAATGGAATTCAGGGCTCAGGATGTGATGACAGCAAGCGGCTTAGATGATTTGAAAGGAGACTTAGAGAAATGCATGGGTAATTGATCTCACAAAGCACTCATAGTTGTCTTGTCACTGTCTCCTCTTTATGGGGTTTCCAGATCGATCTTTTCAGTTATTAAACGAAAGCATTTGAAACCATGCTGGTATGTCTCCGAAAGTCTACTTTATACTGAACAGTTCTATTTTGTATACCGTATTTTTCGGAGTATAAGACTCACCGGAATATAAGATTTTGAAGAGGCAAATTTTAAAAAAAGTTTTTGCACTCTGCAGACCTCCCCAAAATGGCCCATTTTTCAAAAAAATGGGCTCGCTTTTTGCAAAAAAAGGGCATGCATAGCCTTTAGGAGTCTTGTAGAGTGCTCTTGGGGGCTGGGGGGGGGCCCAAAATGAACAAAATACAGCCCGTTTTTCCCCAGCCCCCAGCAGTACTCTGGAAGCCTCCCAAAGGCTATGTAAAGCCATTTTTGCAAAGGGGGCAGGGTTTCAGGAGGGCAAAAATACTGTATTCAGTGTATAAGACGCAGCCAGATTTTCACCCTTTTTTTTTTGAGGGAAAAAGGTGAGTCTTATACTCCGAAAAATATGGTAGCTTTGCATGTACATTTTTAGGAAACTAGGATGAGGTTAATAATAATAATAATAATAATAATTTTATTTGATTAGCCGCAACCCTCTCCCGAAGGACTCGGGGCAGCGTACAATCAAGCAGATAAAAATACACATAAGACAAACATATATACAAAAACAGAGACATATACATATGTGCATGGAGGAGGATGGACTTAAGTGAAAGACAGTTAAAAACACAATTTAAAATCCCCTAATAAAATTACCAAATTAAAAAACCCATCAGGAGCGTTACTAAGTTATGGTCGAGCCAGGCCAGCTATTTGGAAAAGGTGGGTCTTGAGCTTGACACGGAAGGAGCGGAGGTCAGTAGTAGTCCTAATATCCGGGGGGAGGTCATTCCACAGGGCTGGGCCCGCCACAGAGAAGGCTCTGCTCCTAGGCGCCGCCCCATGGCACTGTCTGGTAGACGGCACCTGGAGAAGTCCCTCTCTGTGCGAGCGGATGGGTCGTAGGGATGTATGGGGCAGAATACGATCCCGCAGGTAACTAGGTCCTGAGCCATGGAGCGCTTTAAAGATCGTAATCAAAACCTTGAAACGCACTCGATAGACCACAGGGAGCCAGTGCAGCTCGCGCAGGAGAGGTGTCACATGGGAGTACTTGGTACTCCCCATAATCACCCGCGCGGCCGCATTCTGGACCAACTGCAGTCTCCGAGTGCATTTCAAGGGGAGCCCCATGTAGAGAGCGTTACAGTAGTCCAGGCGAGACGTCACCAGCGCATGGGTGACTGTGCGTAAGGCGTCCCGGTCCAATAGGGGGCGCAATTGGCGCACCAGGCGAACCTGGTGGAACGCCCCCCTGGCCACGGCTGTCACATGTTCATCCATGGACAGCCTGGCATCCAGGAGGACGCCCAAATTGCGCGCCCGCTCCACGGGGGCAAGTTGAATGCCCCCAATGGCCAGAGATGGAATTATCTGGTTGAACCGGGGGGCCGGAACCCACAGCCACTCCGTCTTGGAAGGGTTGAGCCTGAGTCGGTTGTCATCCATCCAGACCCGTACGGCTTCCACACACCGGGACATCACTTCGATGGCCTCGTTGGGGTGGTTCGGGGTGGAAATGTACAGCTGAGTATCATCAGCGTACAGATGATATCCCACCCCGAAACCACGGATGATCTCACCCAGCGGCTTCATGTATGTGTTGAACAGGAGCGGCGAGAGGACCGACCCCTGTGGCACCCCACAAGTAAGGGGGCTTAGGGTCGACCTCTGCCCCCCTGCCAACACACGTTGCGTCCGGCCGGAGAGGTAGGAGCCGAACCACCGCAAAACGGTGCCCCGGACCCCCAACCCCTCCAGTCGGTGCAACAGGATACCATGGTCGATGGTATCAAAAGCCGCCGAGAGGTCTAATAGGACCAGGATAGAGGAGCAACCCCTATCTCTGGCCCTCCAGAGATCGTCTACCAACGCGACCAAGGCCGTCTCAGTGCTGATTGATTTATAAACATTGTACAATTTTAAGTAATTAGGCATTCCTCTTGTTATACTGTTGATCATGATTATATTATATATCATTACCATTTAGCCCCTCAAGTATACTGTAAAATCTTTTCTACTAGTTGTTGTGCATCCTCTCAATTTCTGGCTTATTATACTCATTTTCCTCTCCCAAAACTGAGTTGGCCTTCAAACGGCATCTTTTGTGCTGTTTTTGTTTTCTTCTGCAGCTCCCCAGGAGGCACATTCTTGCTTTCAATAAACATGGAAACCAAAGCTTCTTTTGTTTGATTTTCTCCCACACATTCTCTTTCCGAAAGAGGTAGAGAGCTACACTAGGCAGGGGATTCAGTGTAAAGGCAACAGATTGGATCCTCAGACCAGAATTATGGCGTACAGTTGGCATTTGTCACCACACGGCACTTCAGAATAGCAGAAGCACAATGAGAAAGGAGAATGAACTCCTCCTGGAGAATTTTGAAGAACATCATGTCTAAAAGTGTTGATTGGGGACTGAACTACAGACAGAATGAAGCAGACGAAGAAATATGTCACCACCTGTGCAACCTGGGACTTCAAAAAGTCTCGTTGTGGCTTGTAACATTTCTCTCTCCCACCAGCTTTCATCTGTTTCTGTATAATTTGCTTGTCTCTGACTCTCATTCCACATTCACCTTAAATTATGGCAAAAACCAGCAGCCATTCAAATAGGTACTTGGCAGTTGTAGAAGCAAAAGGGAAGGGAAGGGAAGCTTCGCCTAAATATAGGTAATCCTCAAATTACAACCATTTTTTAGTGACCGTTCAAAGTAATAACAGCACTGAAAAAAGTGACTTATGACCATTTTTCACACTTATCACCGTATCTGCATCACCATGGTCATGGGATCAAAGTTTGAATGCTTGGCAATTGGGTCATACTGATGATGGTTGCAGCATCCTGGAGTCATGTGATTTTCAACCTTCTGACGAACAAATTCAGTGGGGAAGCCAGATTCACTTAACAACTGTATTTATTAACAAGTGCAGTGGTTCACTTAACGACTGTGGCAAGAAAGGTCATAAATTGAACCAAACCTCACTTAACTGACTTGCTTAGCAGTGGAAATTTTGGGTTCAGTGGTGTAAGTCGAGGACTATTTGTAGAAAGATCTACCTGTTTCTGACCAGCGTGCACCTCAAGACCTTGGAGAAAAGGAAAGGAAAAGCAAACATATTGAAGCAAAAACAAAGCATATTTAAATGTACAGTCTGAGTCTGAATGGAAACTAGACAACACACGACCCATTTCAGATCCTCATTTCAGAGTTATGTCCTTACCAGATTCCTCCATACTTTCAACAGTGACAGAACCTCCAATGTGCTGCCTATTCCCTTATGCCACTAGGCTCGAAATGTTGGGCTTGGACAACCTGGAACTACGCCGCCTACGGTCTGAACATAGTACATAAAATTGTCTGCTACAACATCCTACCTGTCAATGACATCTTTAGCTTCGACCTCAATAATACTTGGGCAAACACTCTATACAAACTCAAGGTAAACCGCTCCAAACTCGATTGCAGAAAATATGACTTCAGCAACAGAGTGGTCAATGCTTGGAATGCGCTACCTGACTCTGTTGTTACATCCTCAAGCCCCCATAACTTTAACCTTAGACTGCCTACCATGGACCTCACCCCATTCCTAAGAGGTCTGTAAGGGGGCATGGATAAGCGCACCAGCGGTCCCCATTTATTTGTACTCATTTCCTTTTTTTTTCATGCCCATGTTTATCCTTATACCTGTTATCTTGTACACGTTTGACAAACCAAATGAATAAAAATAAATAAAATGAAAGTTCTTAAAATTTAGGGAGATAGTCAGAGATGTATCTGCCTTAAAAATAGCTCAGGCTGAGCTGCATAGCACAGTCAAACATCAGACCTTGATCATAGAAAATATTTTATGGCATTTTGTAATATGTCACAAACTGTTTGATAAAATCTGTGGAGCTCTAATATCCTCACTTTGTTTTCTTCTGCTTTTATTAATATATTAATCAGTTGTTGTGTTGAGTGGGTTTGTGTAATGTCCCATCTGTAATGCCCTCAGAAGGCTAATGCACATCACCTGTTCATGCAGAACTATCATTTTACTCTCTATTTATACCCCTCCATACTTGAACAAAATGTTGGACTTAACTTCTGACCTTTGCAGGCTTACACTTGTGTAGAAGGGAGCAATAGCTAGTTGGGAGTTACAACAGATACAACCTGACATATTCGAAAGAATAAACAATATCAATATTAGGAAGCTGAAAGCTGAAATAGATTAACAAAGCCACTTATTGAGAAGGAGCTACCAAACAGTACAAGTTTAGTTAATAAACACCAATACTTCAGTTTTCCGTCTCTTTAATTGCAGTATTCATCTCCATTAAAAATAACTATAAAACATTAGAAGAATAAACATTTATTAGACCACCCAAGTATATTATCCATGCAGTGAATGTGAAAGGCTCCTGCAGTTCTTATTTGACCTAATTGCTAGTTGACTACAGATTTATAATTACATTTCTGAAGGTCAACATCTAAGTTGATAGAAGTAAATGTTTGAATCATAGCTTATAATTAATTTAATTCTAAATGTATAGAGATAGACATTGTTTATGGAGAGAATGAAACCACGATGCAATCCAAATGTAATAATTGTAAAAAAAAAGATTAATCTTCTTTCATTTAATTTATTGTTCATTTAATACGTAATTTGTGCTGTATTGTGCCTATCTTTATTAAAGCAATAGGAAAAAGGAATATAAACCTTTTCTATGTGAAATTTAGCCACCAATTTAATTTATTGTGGAAAACTTGTTTCTTACTTTAGGATATTTCTTCTCAGCCAGGTTAAAATCTTTGTATGAAAACTAAAAAAAATAATAATTACTTTCTCACCTATCATTTCCATACCATCTATACATTTCTCCAAATTTCAGAAACAAATGGTTTAAAGAGAAATACAAGAAAATGTAATAAAATAACATCCTCTCTCCTTTTCTCACCTACCACAATGTCTTCACTCACCTCTTTCTGGGGCTTTAAGAAGGGACCAAATGTGTGTTACATATGCATTGCTTATTGGTATTGTACTGAGTTTTTCTTTAAATTAAGCCTAAAAAAAAGTAACTTCTATCAGGACTTCAGGATACAGAGCTGAAACATTACTGTACAGATAATCCTCGACTTACAACAGTTTGTTTAGTGACCATTCTAAATTACAACAGCACTGGAAAAAGTGACTTATGACTGCTTTTCACATTTACAGCCATTGCAGCGTTCCCATGGTCATATGATCAAAATTCAGACACTTGGCAATTGGGTCATATTTATGAGCATTGTATTGTCCCGGGATAATGGGATTCACCATGACCTTCTGTGACCTTCTGACAAGGAAAATCAATGAGGACGCTTAACAACTATGTTACTAACTGGACAACTGTAGTGGTTCAATTAACAACTGCAAGAAGTAAGGTCATAAAATGGAGCAAAATTCATTTAGCAACTGTCTCACTTGGCAATAGAAACTTTGGGCTCCATTATGGTCATAGGTTGAGGACTATCTGCACTGTAAATAGTTGTTTTCTGAGACTATAACCCAGATAACAATTCCCTACTCCTCTGCTAGCAATTAGCAGTACGGAAAAAAAAACCTCCTTTTGGGTTAAATAAAAAGATGAGAAGTAGTTATGTCTCTAAAGTGTAACAGCAACTTTTTGATGGTAGATAGTTGCTTAACTACCGGTTTAAGTTTAGTCCCTATGCGGGTCATGTTCTATATTAAGAGGTCTTGTATTTGTGTGTGTGTGTATATCACTCCTTGAGAAAACGAGACAGCATATACTGTATTTTTCAGATGCACCTTTTTTCCTCAAAAAAAAAGGGTGAAAATCTGGGTGTGTCTTATACACTGAATACAGCAAAAAAAGGGTTTTTTTTTGTTCATTTTTGGGGGGCGCCCCCCCCAGGAGCACTCTACAAGCCTCCTAAAAGCTATTCATGCCATTTTTTTGAAAAAAAAAACCAGGCATGTTTTCACGAAAAACGGGCTGTTTTTGGGAGGCCTGCAGAATGCAAAAACTTTTTTTAAAAATTTGCCTCTTCAAAATCTTGGTGCGTCTTATACTCCGATGCGTCTTATACTCCAAAAAAATACGGCACATACATAAATCCATATAGATAAAGAGCATTTTTCATGAGTCTGCTATCGATGCCTCCATCCATTTAGAAAATGCTTCCTGATGCCTGGAGGGTTTTGTATTTGCTTTATTGGCTCCGTGCCAATGTGCCTTTGCTGCTCCTCATTCTGGACATTACGTTTCTTTCCTCAGAAGGCTCATCTTCAAAGTCCTCTTTCAGGTGGAGCCACAGCTGCCTCATCCCATCTCATCTGAAAACTGCCTGGCCTTTTCCTCAGACAAATGTTTTCATTTGACATCATTGTTCTTTATTAGGCCAGCTCAATAAGTGCAGCCTAATTTTGATTAAAGTGTCAGGATGCATGGCTTGAAGGATTGGCCTATGAAAGCAATTGTGGGTGGAAGAATAGAGAGTATTGGGGCACACAGTTGTGTTGAGAAGGAAAATATGCATCCAACAAGTTAAGTGAATATGGAAGGTCATGTGCTTACAAAATATAATTTAAACCATCTGAGGAAGGATAGGATGCTGGATCATGGCTCTATTCTCTCACATTTTTTAGTGACTTATTATCCCCCCTTAAAATTTCGACTTTAGCGATAAGGAATATCAGGCTATGTTCAACTCTTAGTGATTACAATATCAACCTTTAACTGTTTCAAGGATATCTCATGTAGTCTTGGTGCTTAATGCTGAATTTTACTTATTTATTTGTTTGCCATCCTTTGTATGCTTGTCACCTCAATCAAAATAATAAAACTTCTCCATAAAAAAATCATATTAAACACCTGAAAGTATTAAAAATGCACCCAACAAGGACAATACATCCCCACAACCTTTTCTCAAACTGCTTGACAAAAGAGAATAATCTAGTAACTAGAAATTTAATATGGAAGGATATAGAGTTGAAAGAGTTAAGGGAAGTAGATGATCCTATAGAAAAATATTGGTTTAAAAAGAATATGAAAAAAATTGTTAGGAGGATACGAAATGGAAAAATGGGATATAAATGTAACAAAAAAGGAATTGATTTTAAAATTGATAATGGCAGCTAGATTAGTGATGGCTAAATATTGGGGATGAAATTGGGATATTCAAAGAAATGAGTGGCATAATGAAATTTGGACATGGCAACCAATATTAAATTAACAACAGAAATTAAACTTAAAAGGGGATGATTACAGTAAATAATTATAATGAAATATGGGGGAGGGGATTTTATAATATCAGTGTTGGTGGAAGGCAAAAGGAATAAACCTATCATTACCCTACAAAATGATATATATAATTTTGGAGGGTAAGAGCACAATTGGAATATATTGTATATCTAAGAAATATAAGGGGGGGAAAAGATCTCCAGGGGGTGGGGGTTGCACTGTAATATGTGGTTTTTTTCCTTTTGTCTTTTTTGTATTCAATTGTATATGTACTGTTTATATTATTTGTGTTTACATTTTTTAAAATAATATATACATAAAAAAGACAATAACTTATTAACTTATTTCTGAAAGGAGGGAGCTATTCTTACTGTCAGTCCTGGAGGCCATCTTTCTTTTTTGATCTTCAGGGCTGCCATATTTAGTGCATAGGCCTGCTGTGGGAAACTGGGAGGCGGGGGTTGCTTGAGTGCCTAGAGATGTATAGCCATAACAACATTCTTTTCCCTGGGAGTCAAGGATGTTCAGCCTGCACCTGGAGAGGCGTGACTGGGAAACATCTCCAGTTGGGATGGTGGATTGATTGGACCATGTGATGGACATGTGGGTGCAGGGGAAGGGACCTTGACTTTCCTTTGGGTGGGGAAAACCTGGAGGCTTTCAGATTCAAGTTTTCCCAGATGTGCCCAATATGACATCTCTAATGAAATGGAACTTTGAGGAATTGCCTGCCTCGGATTCTTACTTGGTTGTGAGTGGTACTTGGAACCCTGACATTAACCCGAATCTGAAAGCCCAAAGATGGCCTCCAGGGCTGACAGGCTGCCCCCCCCCGACTAACCAAAAAGTCTGTCCTGAAATGAGAGGTTATTATTATTATTTATTATTTATTATTTATTCACATTTCTAAACCACCCCCTCTCCCAAAAAGGGACTCGGGGCGGTGTACAGTCCACAATAAATCACAGATAAAATACAAATATAAATAGAACTATAAATATATGTATGTATGTGGAGGAGGTTAAAATTAAGAGTACTGTACAGAAGAATAAATATGAGGCTAAAAGCCATAAAAACAATTAAAACTAAAACATTACCCTTAAAATAACCAGATGAGAATATACTACCAGGAGTTCATAGATGTAACATTTATAATCATGCCAGGCCAGCTAGTCGGAACAGGTGAGTCTTCAATTTTTGTCGGAAGGAGCGGAAGTCCGAGGTGGTTCTAATGTCGGGGGGGAGGTCATTCCAGAGGGTTGGGCCCATCACAGAGAAGGCTCTACTCCTTGGCGCCGCCCGCTGGCATTGCCTAGTGGACGGCACTTGGAGAAGGCCCTCCCTGTGAGAGCGGATTGGCCGCAGGGATGTATGTGGGAGGATGCGATCCCGCAAGTAACTAGGTCCTGAGCCATGGAGCGCTTTAAAGATAGTAATCAGGACCTTGAAACGCACCCGAAAAACCACAGGTAGCCAGTGCAGCTCGCGCAGGACCGGTGTTACGTGGGAGTATCTAGACCTCCCCATGATAACCCGCGCGGCCGCGTTCTGGACTAGCTGCAGTCTCCGGGCGCGTCCCAAGGGAAGCCCCATGTAGAGAACCATAGGTTAATTCAGTCAGTCTCTAACCACCTCTCTCCTTCAGATCCTTGGCAACCAACTCATGACGGTTGCAGTCCTGGGGCCATGTGACCTCTGACAAGCAAAGTCAATGGGGAAGCTGGATTCACTTAACAACCGTGTTACTAACCATGTTACACTTAACAACTGCGGTCATTCACTTAAGAAAGAAAGAAAGAAAGAAAGAAAGAAAGAAAGAAAGAAAGGTCAAAAAATGGGGCAAAACTCATCTAATAGCTATCTCACTTAGTAACAGAAGTTTTGAGCTCAATTATGATCATAAGTTGAGGACTACCTGTACTGCTGATAATCCATTATCTTATGGTCTTCTCCATTATTGTAACTTTTCTAACTTACAAGAACATTTCCCACAATAATTTGTTTTCCTTCAGGAAAATGCAAAGAGGCCTTGGAGATCAATGGTGGGATTCCAATTTTTTACTACCTATTATGTGGGTGTGGCTTGTGGGCGTGGCATAGCTTGGTGGGCATGGCAGGGGAAGGTTACTGCAAAATCCCCATTTCCTCTTGATCAGCTGGGACTTGGGAGGCAGAGAATAGATGAGGATGGGGCCAGTCAGAGGTGGTATTTACCGGTTCTCCGAACTACTCAAAATTTCCACTACCGATTCTCCAGAACTGGTCAGAACCTGCTGAATACCACCTCTGGGTTGGAGATCTTCAAATATTATCCCCAACAACTCTACTCGATGCACGAAATCAAAGAGACCTTCCTTTCCTGCTGCCCCCCAAAATCCATCTTCTGTGTGAATAAGGAGATTTTATGACTCATTTTTTCTCTTTTCTTCCAGTAGATGGTAACAGTAGAAACATCCACAATCACAGTACTTCACTCTCTGCATTCTAGCTAATGAAACATTTCCAACATTAAAGTGACTATGCAGAGAAAACCAGTCTTAAAAATGACTTTAATATTCATCTATGTTACAAAAATACATTTTGTTTTAAGATACATTATCAAATTAAAATATAAAGAAATTTGATTTTTAATGCAAGTTTTATAATTATCGCTAAAAGTATAATAAATGCCAGAGGTTTTCATTGAGGCATGATACAACTAATTCACTGAACAATTACAGAGAAATCATGTAGTATGTTTGAAAACCTATAGAGCATATTAAAAACACAGTCCTTTTTTCTAATTGGTAGGCTATTGTAATAACATATTATTCATAAACTTTCTTGGTTAATTGGCTTCAATGCACTTTCGAATGAGATCTAAAATAAATAACTAAAAATAGATAAAAAGGGTGTGGGTGTGAAAATTAATACACTTACCCTCTCAGAACACAATATACTCTGTTAATGTCTATTTATAAGAGGATGTTCAGTTCTGTTTGAATATGTTCACCGAAGGAAGCTTAAAATGATAGCACTTAGGTGGAGACAAACACTAGATGACACCATCCTTTAGATTTTCTCTTGTTCAAGACAACGTTGTGTTGTATGGCTTCATTCATTACAGCAAAGCTGTGATGCAGGAAGATATCCTAAAATATTATACTCTTAGATAACAGACCTCCATATTCAAACTGAGAACTGGAAGACTTTGTATGTGACTTCCTTTTCGATAAAATCCACACACATTCTATGACATCTACCTTCCATCATGTAGAACAGCAAATTGTAAAATAGGTTTAAATATGTTCAATGTAGATCTAAAATTCATGGTGACCAATATGTGCTTTGAGAAGGTTGCCTCCTACTTCCTCTAACTTCTTACCTTTTTAAAAATATCATCTCCTAAACCCAAGGGAGATTTTAATTAATAAAGCAATCTTGATTTTTCTTTAAAAGAATTCCTATACTCACTCAAAAAGAATACAGTATGTTATTTATTTCTGTTTTCCAGATTACAGTAAACTCTTTTTCTCCCTGCACATGGAAACTATGAGTCAGATTGTACATTTTTTAGGTGAACACAATCCCAAATTGGAGAAAGATAATACCAACATTTTGTTTTTAACAGTATTTATCAGAATGAAGTTGTATCACAAAAGAGAAAATTTTAAAATACAGGCATTGTTTCTTTGGAAGACTGTAACTAACAAGACATGTTGCCCCTATTTGTAAATGCTGAAAACAGGTGAAAGACCAAAATGTATTATAATTAAAGGCTCCTCATTTTCAGACCGATTCAAGCAATATGTATTGCAGTAACTTAAAAAACTTATTTTAGATTTACCAATAGGATGGCAAAAGTTTCGAAAAGTGATCTGTTAATGATTCAGTTGGATCACTGCACTGAAGCTGGTATGCAAAATAATGTGTGTCTACAACCTCACCCTCCCTTAAATGCAAAGCAAATAAGCTATGTTTTGCCTCAGTCTCCATCTGCAACAGATGGCGAAGCCTCTTCTAACTCTAGGATAGTTAAATCATGTGAAGCACCTCATCCAGGGATGGGCTGCTGGGGGTTTGCAGGGGTTTGGAGAACCTCTACCTAAGATTCTGTGCAGGTCAGAGAACACCCAAATCCCACTCCTGGCTGGCCACGCCCACCCCACCCTGCTCCTCCCAGAAGTCCCCACGCAGCCCATTTTGGATGCAGGTAAGTGCATGCACAGAGGCTCAGGGAGGTGAAAAATGGGCCTACTGGAAATTTGGAAGGACAGAAACAGCTCGTTTTTGGCCTCCAGAGGGCCTCCAGAGCCCAAGGAGGCCATTTTCACCCTCCTGGAGGCTCCAGAAAAGCCTCCAGAGCTGGGGGAGGGCAAAAATGCCCCCTGCCATGATGTAGGAGCCGACTAGGCCATGCCCACCATGGCCACGCCCACTCAGTAACTAGGCAGAGAACCCCTTGTTAAAATTTTTGAAGCCCACTCCAGACCTCATCATGGGACCATTTCTCTTCCTTGGTGAGGAGGATGGTATCACTTCCCTATCAAGAAGCATTCTACCAAGGCAAATTGAAGTCAAACCTGTAGCCTTTGCCACTTTTGAACAGAGTGCCATTTACATCTACTTTAGAGTAGATGTACAGAAGATGTTTTCTTTCAAAACTGTCACCCTTGTGAGACATGATAATAGCAAGTTTGGAAGCAAGATAAGAACATATACTCCACCTTCATCCTATCTGTCTTTGAGCTCATCATGTTAAGATTAAAGGTGAAGGAAACAGAACTAGCTTATGCCTTAATATATTCCCTCACACTTCCCATTTCATAATGATCAGAGAGAGTTTCTAAACATATAAGAGTCCTAATCTCTCACTTATATTATGATCGTCCTATGATGTTGAAAACTACTACCATATACACATATAAAAAAGAGATATTTAACCAGAATTTGATTGTATGAATTGATAGGCAAAAGTATGTTCCATATAGTAGCTATTTTTCTTTGTTCTCATTGTGGTGACTTGTAGAAATCAAAATGATTTTTGGCTTCGATCTCGATGAATAACAAATAGAGATATGTCCCTGCCAGTGTGTCCATGTTCTTTTTGGTACTTTGCACAACATGGAAAGTATATTCAACCTCTAGTCTAGTCTCCGGAGACAGAACATTTGCTAGATCAGAAATCTGCCCCCCTAAGTAGAAAGCTAACTAGAGCAAGTCTACTCTTGTCCACCAATTCCAAGTGCCTTCATCATAAGTATGCAGACATCACACAAGTTACCTTGTGTGGTGGTGAACAAACTTGCTGAGTATCACATAAGGCAGCTACATGTCCAACAGAGCATAGAGGATGGTGGAGGGGGAGAAATAACAAACTTTCTGAAATAAAAATTAGGGTGATGATCATCTATGACTCAGGGAGCTATGGGTGTGACAATATCACACAAATGCCATGATTGTGTATTTGAGACACAATACTGATGTGTGTCCAATCACATCAACAAATAATTCTATTCTATTCTATTGTCAGTTGAGTAATGAGACCATTGCGTATGTATGGATGCATTTTCTGGCATCTTTGTAGCTTGCTGAGATGCAATTAGTCTGAATTCAAGCTTCATTAATGCATATAAACCATATATAGATATAATTTTCAAGATTGGTGGTTTATTTAATGTAATGATGGAAATAGTCAGATAAATTTGAATGCATGTTATTCGCTTCAGGGTTTTTTAAAAGTTAAAAATCATCTATTTCTCTTTTATATTGTTCTTTGGAAACAGGACCAATAAATATTCAATTAGACTTTTAAATATATGTCACAGCAAATTACTTTTACAAGAATCCACTTGTAAAGTATTGATCAAGACAATTAAAATTTAACAAATGCTGTGAAACTGTAATAGGTGGATTGTTAATTTTGATTGGAGTAAGAAACCAGGTGTTGAAATATATTAAAGGAATCCAAACATCGCTGCTCTATGTGTACATATGCCCTACATATATTCCGAGGCTCATTTCGAAACTCTCTTCTCTAATAATTTCTACCTTATTTTGGTTTATTCTGCCTGCATTTGAAAATGTAAAACCTATTTTACAGATTTAGTCTAATTCAAAACAAAGACTGTGGGCCTACACAACAAGCGCTAAAGAGATGACATCAAATATAACGCATAGAGACCCCATGGGAGAAACCTAGGAGCAAAGATAAAGAGCCCTTGGGATCTTTTTCAGCTGCACACTTCAATGATGAACTAATTTAGAAAGATCCTACACTCTTTCAAGAATCGTGATTCACTGTTTAGCCCTTCTCCAATTTTAAATCTAGGAGCCCGCTCCTGTCTGGCTATATCTTCCACAAAAGCCCAAAGGTGCATTTTCAAGAGGCAACTGGACTGTCTGGAAAAAGACATCTTCCACAAGAGCTACTTCATAAGTCAGTTTGTCGAGGGATCTGCGACACAAGACTTGGGCCCAACTTTATGGCTAAAGGTAGCTTTGGTGCAAGGATGACTCTCACCTGCTTCGCTCGTTTCAGTATGAAGGTGCCTAGTTATTTTATTTATTTATTTACTAAATATATATGCCTTTTTGTAGGCTGACCTATTGGAGGGAGGCTCTCCATAGCATCTGTGGCCGAGACTCAAAAAAGGTGTGCATATTTCTCCTACCACAAGTAATGGAAAATCTCTAGAAGCAATAACTTAATATTTGATATATAAGCTGCTAGAAATGCATAAAACAGTTCTAAGAGTGAAGTGCCCATATATTAGAGAGGAACCAGGGCCTTTTAAAAAGGCTATTAGAATTCCATTTTATTAATTTATCCATTCCTGGCCTGGACATGTCATCATGCATACGGAGACAAGTATCAAAATTTAAATGTTTCCCCATATAAAATATCTCCTACAGAAGAAGGCTAGCAAAGTCAGTGGCTTTTTATCAGGGTGGGAAAGGGGTTGCATTATAGAGGGGAAGAGAAGCTCTGACCTGCTCCACTTCCAGAGTGGCATCGGGACAGCAGCACCGATGCCCATGAGATCATCATCTCTGAAGGATAATGAGGACATTGTTGGCTCACTTGCAATGGGTCATCCTTAGCTCTTTCCTACTGCAGTGTTACAGTGGGCACAAGGGAGCCAGGCTGATGTAAAGAATGGGTAAGGGCAGAGATCTCTTCTTACATAGGGCTGGAGCCATACAAACTGTGACAGAGCTTGTGAATGGATAATGTAAAGAATTTTAATAGGAATTTCAATAGGGAAAAATGAGTGGAAGAAAGGGGGAAATGGCTGGATATTATACAGGTAATCCTTGACTTATAACTACAACTGAGATCAGAATTCCCATTGCTAGCAAGACAGTTGTTAAGTGGGTGGCACCCAATTTTACTACCATTTTTGCTGTGGATGTTAAATAAATCACCACAGTTTCTAAGTGAACAATATGGTTATTAAATGAATCTGCTTTTCCTCATTGACTTCACTTGTCAGATGGTGGCTGGGAAGGTTGCAAATGTGATCACCTGATCATAGCAGCTATCGTAAATACCTATATTCTGCCCCATCCCCTGGAAAAATTGTAAAGATTCAAGTATGGAGCATTATGCTTTTTTTTGGGGGGGGGGAGTAATCACGATAGAAATTGTATGGCTAATTTCCAGAATTTTCTCCTAGCCCTAGAAAGGTTCAATGCACAAGCCAATGAACAAATAATCTAATTTGCAGAAAGAATCTATCCTTGGATAGAAGAAGCCATATCTTCTCATTCTGTTGCTGATAGTGAAATAAAAAACACTGCTCCTATAATTGAAGCCTCAGCCTGGGTGAGATACCATCAAAGAGATGGTCGAGAAACCTTATTCCCATAAAGGAGGAGAGGAGAGAAAGAAAGAAAGAAAGAAAGGATAGAGCATCTTGCACTTGGATAATATCAGCTTTCTCAAATGAAGGTGAATATCTGTGTCCCAGACTGTTGCACGATCCAGCCTGGGTCGGTCTCTTGGACCAGAGGATTAGTCTTTTGAGTTTCAGACTTGTGCTGGAGCCCATCCTCAGGATCTCTCTCTAGCAGAGAGTGTCTCCACCTTGAGTCTGAAAGCTCAGAAGACTACATTTCTGGTCCTGGTGACGGACCCAACTGGATAATACAGTATCACCTTTGTTGCTAGTTCGGCTACTATCGTATCGCTATAAGGAAGACCTCAACATTATGTCTCAGCTGAGGCAGCTCTTGCTTTTCAAATATATCTGTGTCAATCCTGGATGTTATGTCTGCTACTGATCTTCAGGTCTTCATGCCAAATTTTGTATATGGGTCAAGTAGTTGCTCAGAACTAGCCATGGAGTCATTACCTATCCAGTTTCTCCTACCATTAATGGGGGGGGGGGAGAGGAAACCTTATTATGTAATATTTCCCAAAGGACAAGGATTGAGAAGAGAGAAGGGAGAAGGTTTCTTCTGATCACCATGGCCAATGTATCATCTAACCCTAAAAAGCAAATCATTTTCTGAGTTATGCTGTCTAAAAGCAGTTTACTTCCCTTTCTCCACTGCTTTACAACGCAGTTCTTTGTATCTTAGATCAGAGGTCTCCAACCTTTGCTGGCTGAGGAACTCTGGGAGTTGAAGTCCACAAATCTTAAAGTTGCCAAGGTTGGAGACCCTTGCCTTAGATAACAATCTGAACACACAGGAAGTCCTTGACTTATGACCAGAATTGAACCCAAATTTTCTGTTTTTATGTAAAACGGTAAGTGAGTTTTGCCTTGTTTTACCACCTTTCTCGCCACAGTTGCAAAATTAGCAACATGGTTTTTAAGTGACTATAGCTTCCCTATTGACTTTGCCTGTCAGAAAGTCAAAAAAGATGATCACAAGACCTTGGGGACACTGCTACCGTCATAAATAGGAGCCAGTTGCCAAGCATCTGAATTTTGATCATGTGACCATGGAGATGCTGAAAATGTTTGCAAGTGCTAAAAAGGGCTAAAAGTCACTTTTTCAGTGCCACTGCGATTTCGCAAGTTCACTAAACAAACCATTGTAAATCAAGGGCTACCTGTACATGACTCACAGTTAACCTAAAGAAAATCATGCTGACTAGCTCCATTTCCATCATGTGGAATCAATACTCTGAGTTTGTGATCACCCACGACAAGAAAAGGCATTGTTGTTGTTTTGGCACCAGAAGCCGCACATTTTAACACAGTGACTGGCTAGGGCAGATTTTCCCAACCTGATGCTTTCTAGAGCTGTTTGGAATATTTAGCTAGAGGGAATGAGATCTAACCCTGACTGCCCTTTAGAAGGCCAGATCCTGAAGATGAAATTCAAATACTTTGGCCACCTAATGAGAAGGAAGAACTCAGTGGAGAAGAGCCTAATGCTGGGAACGATTGAGGCCAAAAGAAGAAGGGGAGGCCAGAGAATGAGGTGGCTGGATGGAGTCACCGAAGCAGTCGGTGTGAGCTTAAATGGACTCCAGAGGATGGTAGAGGACAGGAAGGCCTGGAGGAACGTTGTCCATGGGGTCGCAATGGGTCAGACACGACTTCGCAACTAGCAACAACAAACTGTTTCCTAGGATCAGAAGAGCGACCCAAGGGAGCATCATTTTTGCATTGAGATTGGATAAATCTGTGCATTCCATGTGCATTCTTGCTACCATTTGGGTACAGATCTTCAATCTCAGTGGAAACCTTTGGGTTTGCTGGCAGAAGCCAAGGAGCCTTTGGAAAAAAGAAGAAGAGAGAAACATGCCATTCCTTGGTGTGTTCAGTTGTGGTTAGAAGCTCTGATGCACTTGAAATCTCCACGATAAGGAGATGCTGGATGTTGGGAAGCTCAAGTTCCATCATGTGACATCAGTTTGGGAGGCATCGGTATCAGAGCTTGGCTGCTTAGGGTTAGCATTTCTTGCACAAAAATAGCTTGCCACGCCAGGTGCAACTTTCCTCACCGTGTTCAATTTCATCTGCAAAAAAGCCCTTGGAACCGGTCTGCTGCAAGGGAAAACAAAGCGCAAATCGTGGTTAATGTTTTGCCCCTGCCTTTTAGAATGAGATCAAAATAATGGCATGATTTCAACATGAATTTTATGACACGAGTGCCAAGCCATTACCTAGAGCTGTTCTGTACCCAGTCCAGCATTTACACAAGCAGCTCATCTGAATCAACATCCATACAATTTTTAAAGTGACAGGTGTTTGTCCCGTTCTCTGTGCTGCAAATAGGACCAAAAGCATCCATTATTAAACAGCAAGATACATAAACAAATACATTTATGGGTTTTTCATCTCTGTTGCCAATGGCCAGTGAACATTTCACTTGTTCTATCAGAGTCTATCACACCAGTGTTGTGGACATGTATACACACACCCAGAGAAAGATTAGATATATACTGAATACTGAATTAGATACATACTGAAATGATCTATCTCTATCTCTGTCTCTGTCTCTTTCTCTATCTCTATCTCTATCCCTATCCCTATCCCTATCCCTATCCCTATCCCTATCCCTATCCCTATCCCTATCCCTATCCCTATCCCTATCCCTATCCGTATCCGTATCTGTATCTGTATCCATCCATCCATCCATCCATCAAACATCTATCTATCATCTATCTAGATATCTATTGAAGCTGTCTTGTACATACTTGCACCTTAATTGTACCTGTATCTTTACTTGCACCTTCAGTCATGTTCATTCTCAAGGCTAAGTTTGCTGTTTTAGTTTTATTCAATGTAAACCCTAAAATGGAAAAGTTTTTTTTAAAATAGCTCTCTTAAGGGTTGGATAAGATAAAACAGTCTCTGTGAGAAATACAATAAAAGAATACTATTCAAAGACCTGAACAATCTAACGATTGCTTATAAAAACGAAAAAAAATTAATGAAGGTTACTTTTCCAGCTACAAAACAAAGTAAATGCAGTTTTTGTTCATTCATTTCTATATGCAAGGTTCATATGAAAAAAAAAAACCCTTACCTGTCTTTAAAAAGAGCTCAGGAGCACCCCCTTTTCGAGAATGAGAAGACACCCCAAGACACTTAAAAGAAGGTTTGTCTGTGATATGATATTTGGCATGATGCTAATACCCTAATACAGATTAAGTTCCACCTCCCCATCTGCTTCATGCCATACAGGTATCCCTTTTTTGCCTGTGCAAAAGCACAGAATCTGAATCAAGCAAGTTCATTTAAAATGTGGGGCAAGGACGCCTAAACACTGCCACCTTCTAGACTCGAGGTGGTAGCGCAGTGGCCATTTCTGCATGGGTCATGATTTGGGGGCGGTCGGTGGGGGGGCTAATGCCAACCTTACCAGTCTCCTCTGGTTGCTCAGGCAGAAGGTGCAAATGGATCTTGGGCTCCCTGAGGCAGGGCTTCCCTGCAGGAGAGGCTGATACTGCAGGCAGGGCTGCCTCACAAGCAAGGCCTCCTCAGTCAAGTTCCCACTGGATTGCTGCTGCTGCTGCTGTAGGAGCAGCATATTCGCCAGGTGCGAGATGTAGCTCGAAGCCAGGCGCAGGGTTTCGATCTTGGACAGCTTACGGTCTGCAGGCTCGGTTGGGATGAGTGTGCGGAGGGTGCTGAAAGCGGTGTTGACGCTGTGGGTTCGGTCCCTTTCCCGAGCATTGGCTGCCTGCCTCTGCTTGTTGTGACCACTCAGCCGAGGACTCTTGCGCTTGCGTTTGCTTTGGGCCCCAGTGCCTGGCAGGGAGCGGCCTGAGCTGCTCTCGCTGCTGCCACTCTCCAGCTCCTCCAGATCGGATGCAGCACCCCCGCTCGACTTCATGGTCAAGCCGGCAGCCCTTCAGCTCCATCACTTTTATGCCCAGCAGCTGCCACCTTGCTCCTGTTAGCATCAGCAGCCGCTGCTCTACCAACTCCCCTCCAGCAGCAGGGTCATTTTTTGAATGGTTGCTCCTTTTAGATCGAGCAGATGGTGGCTCTGTAAATAAGGCAAGGGAGGTGGAGCTGCCTCTCAGAGGAGCTATTGCAAGCCCTGCACCTGTCTCCCCCTTGTCATGTCAACATGCGCAAAGGCCTGGGCAGCCCCCAGGAGCATGGGTAGAAGGGAAACGAAGCCCTCACCCTCCCCTTTCCCTTCAATCTCTGGAATGGTTTCATGCCTCTCTCAAATCCTCCAGGAAGTCAGACATTTCCCCCTTTCTCTCAGCAGGCTCATAATTCAGGAATCACTTGAATATCTTGGTTACTGAAAACTGAGCCAAGCATTAGACCCAGATTATTAAAATCAAACTTCCTTCCTTCCTTCCTTCCTTCCTTCCCTCCTTCCTTCCTCCCTCCCTCCCTCCCTCCCTCCCTTTTTCCCTCCCTTCCTTCTTTCCTCCCTCCCTCCCTCCCCTCCCCTTCTCTTCTCTTCCCAGCATTTTCATAACTTTATCATGCTGATTGCTCAATGGTAGCTATTGGTTGGCTTGTCCAAACCATTTCTTAGTGCAGTTTCAAAATCACTGCATTTGTAGGACTGCCAATTATTTTCTCATCACTAACATATTGACACGTGCTCTGGGATAATGTAAGGACAAGCATTTACAAACAATTCTCACAATCCTAGTTAGAGTAGAGGTGTGTTCTGGTATATCTCAGAAATATAACAAGACATTTCAACTGTGTCACTCTGTAAACCATTTAAAAAAACATAGGTTGCCCAACTAAGATTTCTAAGATCTCAATCAAACTTACCAAATGGACTAAACAACTATTTCTAATGGCTTATAAGCAGAAGGATATATGGTCAGTTTTAATCCAAAAGCTCAACATCACTATTTTCTGTTTAGTGTACTGTTGGAATACTGGAGATGGCTTCCTTTTAGCACCAATGCAAGCACTCCAACACAGCCAATTGCCTCCACATTCTTGGCTGTTAGTCCTCCTGTCCTCTCACCAACTTTGCTAGATCCTATTTGTGGTTTGTTGCCACACTCTATTGCCTCTGTAACTCTCACCGACTCATTTATGCAGGGCAGAGATCAGTCAAAGACTAAAAATGGAAATGAAGAATCCAATGTCCCCTGCATGTACTTCTCACCTGTAAAAGCATGGCCATGCTACAAGACTACTGCAGCATTTGTATTCACTGCTGGAATAACGAACATAATGTATTATGAATTGGCCCAATGAGCCACACTGTTCCTTATATCACAGAAAGATGGATTTGGCTTGATTCCTGCTTCTTGAAAAGCATCAAACAGTTGGCCCACTGATAACTTGGCCCACCTTGGCTTGATTTGGAATCAATTTGAGGTTTATGGACTTTTCATAAATCTTTATCCTTTAAGCTGGTGGTAAACTTTCAGTTATAAGCCAAGAAAGATTCCAGAAGGTAACCATATAAAAGCCACCAACAGGTTAAAAATATGGCACATGAAGGTTTCTTGACATATTTATCATAATTCTGTTTTGTTTGTGTGTATGTGTATGTGTGTGCAACACTGGTTTGAAAGCAGTGTTGCAATATAAGAAGTTCTCTGAATAAATACCCCTGAACAATAGTATCATGGCTATCGCAGTATTGCCATATGGCACAGTAGTATGATTTGTAAGGTCTTGAATACTTCTATGGTGTCAGCACCCAGTTCCAAAACACCCAAAGTCATCGCACCCATATAAAGATTTGAAGAACCCAAACAGAAGTAATGGGTTGAACTTTAACCTATTTGCCAAAGCAGCAGAAGGCAGGACAAAAAGCGATGGATAGAAACTAATCAAGGAGAAATTTCCAGACAGTGAGAACAATCAATCAGTAGAATGGCTTGGCTTCAGAAGTTGTGGGTGTTCCAACCCTGGATCCTTTTAAGAAGAGACTGGACTACCATTTGTCTGCACTGATATAGGGCAGTGATGGCTAACCCTTTTTGGCTCCCGTGCCAAAAGCGGGGGGAGCGCAGGGAGGTTGTGTCCAGGCATGCCACACCCATAATACTATGTGTGTGTGACCCCCCATGCTTTTGGCATGGTTTTTTCACCCTCCCCGAGGCTTTCTAGGAGCCTGGGGAGGATGGAAACACCCCCCCACCCCCAAAGGCCCTCTGGAGGCTTCAGGAGCTTCCCTGAAGCCTCTGGAAGGTGAAAAATGGATCTATGGGGAACCCGGAAGTTTGGGAATGGTGACTCCTGGTTTGTATGGTTGGGCTGATTTTTGGCCTCCGGGCTTTCAGGAGGCTTTTCTGAAGGCTCCGGAGGGTGAAAAATGGCCCTATGGACAAACCGGAAGTCACTTCTGATTTGATTGTAGGGCCGGTTTTTGCCCTTCGGAGCCTTCAGGGAAGCCTCCTGAAGGCTCCGGAGGGTGAAAAATGGCCTCAAAAAATGGGTGGTCAGCTGACCAGCGCATGCATGTGCACTGGAGCTGACAGGACATGCCCTAACAAATGACTCTGTGTGCCACTTGTGGTATGTGTGCCATAGGTTTGCCATCACGGGTATAGGGTCTCCTACTTGAGCATGGGGTTGGACTAGAAGACATCCAAGTTCCTTCCAACTCTGTTATTCTGTTCTGTTTTGAATGAAAGAAAAACAATCAAAGCAACTGTCTGCTTTACTGGTGGTCTTTTAATCAATCCCAATGAATTAAATTCACATTGTAGAAGTAAGGAGTTAGTCTTAAGAATAGTTCAAAGACCAGCAAAAAGATAGGTGGCAACGTTTATCTGAATACTACCGTAATAGCAGGTGCTATTTAGGATTCTCTAGCGGGGAAGAACCTCATAAAAGGGAGGTTTGATTCTTAATGCAACTGAATATTATGAAATGAAAAAATATATAATTGCAAATTCTGGCAAGTGGCAGAACCTCTATGTTGCATTGATTTGGAATTCCAAAGGTGCTTTTTCAAGAGACGACTGGGTTTTCAGAAAGTCCAGTTGCCTCTTGAAAAAGTACCTTTGGGACAACCATGACCTGGATGAATGAGAATCTCCATAGACATTGATTTCGAATGTGTGTGGTAAAATATGAGGCTAGTCCAATGCTCAAATTCAGGCCTATCCAGCAAAATAAATGGAAGAATTCTGAATTACTGAAAATGTTCTCAGATCAAAAGTGAGCTTCTTCCTCCAGCTCTTTTTTCTTCAGCAGAGTCCTTGGTTCTTGGTTTCTTTTCTTCAAACAGATTCCTTTTATTTGTTGTAATCTAGTCATCTTATCAGAACAATCCTTATATTCTTTTAAAAAATTTCAACGGACCTCTAGGTATCTCCAGTTCTTAGGGGATGCTTTTATAGTTATACTCAGGCACCTGGGAAGCATTATTTTCCCCTTACAAGTAGCAGGGAACTTCCCTCCCCATCCAGAAAACCTGTCAATGAAACAATCAAAAGGCATTCAGATGTACAGTATGGCCTATAACTGCCTATACCTCACAGAGAAACTCTCTCTTCTTTTTCACTGACAACTTGTTTTGACATAATTGGAGGAATAGACTAGGCAGGAAGCCAGAAAAGGACTGTTTTAAGTAAACAGAGACATCTCCACCTGGACATAAATAAATTCAGCACCACCATCGGCCTAAAGTATTTAATAACACAATCCATGCATCTTTACGTTTTCTTTATATTTGACAGCTCTGCATTAAGAAAATTAAAAGTAAAGCCATGAGGCTGAAACAATGACAAGTTAATCCAGTGATTAAGGAACCCCACATAAAAAAGATTAAATGTTCTTGTTTTTAGCTCTAAGATTCCTTGAAACTTCAGTGCAAAATGGCCATTCAGCTTAAAAGATGCTTGTAAAACATCCAGAATATTGCTGCCGTTAATTGCTTAATTATTGATTGAAATAACATTTAGGCGAACACTGGATAGAATTAATTCCTTAAGGAAAGTTTAGGACTAGAATTGACATTGTAACCCCCCCTCCAATACTAATATATGTCACCATTAACAGTCAGGAGTTTTACAAACCCAATAAGATTATTGAATTAACTGAAAAGCCCATCATTGACTCTTAATTCCCTAAATGGTGAGCTTGCTTATGTGCTAATTGCCACAGAATGCCTTAATATACAATGCAGATCACCAATTTCCTTAAGCCAAAATCAGACTTGTGTTAAACAAGTGCAAAACTTTGCCATTACGGTGACTGCAAATCAAGCCAAGCTAAGAAACAGAAGGCGTCTTCCTCACATCTTGTTTATGCATCATGTACTGCTAATGGCAGAATCACTATAATTTCTCAAAATGATTGCTTGAATATATGCAAGGGGGGGGGGAGCTCCTTTTGTTGTTCTGTTTGTTTTGTGTTTTTTAAAACTCAGAACAATGTGATTGTGATTCTGCTGAAATTTGGAGCCTCTGGCTTGCATTCCATATAATCCTTTTAGCAGTCATTGCTTTTTTTTTACAGCTTGTAAATGAATGTGTCCCAAGAGGATCAGACCAGATTAGCAAAGCAATTTCTTCCTTGTCATTTAATAATGGTGAAACTAGTAGTGTAAATATAGTCAGGGCAGGCACAGAAGACCCCAAACCCTTCTACTTTCACCTCCAGCCCAACCCTAGATGTAGTCTGTTCCTGAGCAGTATATATTTTGGGGGAAAACCTAAACATTTGCATAGGGTGACATGGCCTGTATGGTTGGAACAGTTGGTAGAAGAGACTCTGGACATGTGCAGTAAATCAGGAGTGTCCAATCTCTGGTCCACAGCCTGATGCTGGGCCTCCTTTTGTTGGGAACCAGGCTTCACAAGTGGCTGGTGAGTGTACCTGTGTGAATCTGAGGCAGGAGAGGAAGTAGTATAAAAGATAGGAATAAAATGAAATAAGAAACATACTATACAGGGCAGAGGTCTTGCTGAACATGTTGCAATTTGCTTCTTACTTATGAAAAGGAGAACTTGCTTGATGTAACCTATAGCTGAATAACCCATGTATTAAATAATTCCTGTAACTGACCATAGGACATGTGCTGAGGGATGTAGACCAAAGGTAGCAGATGGTGTAAGATAAGACCCACCAATGTAACCCACCCACATATAGAATTGTAGCAAATTCATCACTTATTGAACTTTCCCTTTTCCTTGAGCTTCTCCTTTCTTATGTTTTGTACTGATAAAGAAGCTAGCAAAGTATTACGCCCAGGCAGTGCTGGGTTTGCGAAATATATAAAAGTAACACCCTGGGCGTAACCCCAGGGTTCAGAATTTGTCATGTTAAAATGCTCTGAACCATTGCACAAATAAACCTGTGTTCTCCAACCCTTCATGGTCTTGTGTCCTGAATTGGTAACAAGATTTGCTGCAACAAAGCTGCATTTGTGCAAGCAGTGCATGCATGTGCAAAATCATCCCGTCTTCCCCCCACGCCTGCCACCAAGAGACAGTTTGCAGAGCCAGAAAATTAGGGATGGCTTCAGTAGAGAGCCTCTGTGTGTACAGATGAGGGAATCACCAAATGATTAACTCTCACTCTTTGCTGCCCTCTCATAGCCAGTAGTTTTCAGCATGGACAAAGTTTTGTCAAGTTTTTCTCCCTCCGGGAAGCTAACATATCTGCTATTCCTAGACTCAGGGGTGGGTTTCAGCCTGTTAGGACTGGTTCGGATGAACCGGATGCTAATTTTGCATCCAGTTCACTGAACCGGTTGTTGGAAGGACTGGCTAGCTCTGCCCACCTCTCCCTGCCCCTCCCAGGAGTCTCCATGTGGCCCATTAACAATGCCAGGTAAGTACAGGGCCCACGTGGAGGGTCTGGGAAACAAAAAATGGGCCTTAAGGAAGTTCTAGAGGTCCAGAAATGGGCTCATTTCTGGTGGGGCTCCGGAGCCCAGGGGAGGGCATTTTCACCCTTCTGGAAGCTCTGGGAAGTCTCCAGAGCCTCCAGAGGGTAAACTACAGGCCTACTGGACATTTCAGAAGTCTGGAAACGGGTCTGTTTTAGGCTTCTAGAGAGCCTTCGGAGGACGAAAAATGGGCCTCCTGGAAGTCCAGAAATGGGGCTGTTTCTGGCTTCCAGAGGCCTCTGAAGCCCAGGGAAGGTTTTTTTGCCCTCCAGGAGGCTTGAGGAAAGCCTCCAGAAACTGGGAAGGGCAAAAATGCCTCCCCACTATTATGGAATATAGGAACTGACACGGAATTCCGAGATCAAACAGAAAAGGTTTATTTGCGCAAAGTTCAGTGGCTACACAGAGGAGCAAAAGACTGAAATTCGAAGGATTCTAAAACATGTATTTTTATACATACTTTTGACATCTTATGACTACGTTTCCTGCCTAAGCTTCCTGTCTTCAAGGCTGCGGTTTGGCTAGGTGTTATTTAAGCTTCCTCTTGCAAACCCTTAATCTCCTCACTAAAGTTTTCCTCTTACAGAACTCTTAACATGCTCCATTATAAAGACAGTTACATATATTTAAGATTCCTATTATCCCATATTATTCCATTCCATCTTACCACCATAGTGCAGGAGGCTGAGTAGGCCATGCCTACCATGGCCACGCCCACCCAGCAACCGGGCAGAGAAACGGTTGCTAACATTTTTGAATCTCACCGCTGCCTAGATGGCATGTGCTGGTCCTGGGCCCAAGAGTAGGCCTGATGTCTTGGAAGGAGATCTCTAGCTGTTTAATTTTTGACTAATGAGCTGATGGGGTAGTGGTGGAATTTAGAAAGCTCTGCTCCTCTCCCCACTTCGAAATAAAAAACCAAAGAAAGCCTAGAACTGGGGAAACTTGAATTCACTGTCTTTTTATGTTACACAGACTCAAATAATATCACAGGGCAAGCAAAAATAACAATAGCAACTTCTGTATTTTTTTTGCACCTGAGTCTCATCTACTGGGAAGGAGCATTTTTCAAGTATTTAATGTCATCAATTAGCAGAACAGGGAGAGCTTTTCTAAAAGCTTCTTTTTTTCATGCTCCTTCTTTTCATGTTCTTTAAATCCTATGATGTGAATGCGGTAGGAGTCAATAAAGCATGAAAGAAGCATAGTCTATTGGGTATAATTATTAATTTTCTCAACAATTGAGTCTGTGAATGTGTGAATAGTCCCTTCCTCAGCCTTTCAGTGTTCTTGAGTGGCTTCCTTGGAGACACTGGAAAGGGCAGATCTCTTTGAGATACTTCACCTCTTTCTGAATTGGCTTTATGGTGAAAAGGTTTTTTAATCCAGGTAAATGACTGGAACGGTGACCTGGAGCTATCATTTTAATTTAACTTTTCAGTGAATAGGCAGCTGTTCTGCTGGATTGAAACTGCTTGAAGACGAACTTCCTTGAAACCTTTTAAAAAATAAGACAAATTTTCATCCCCCCCCCCTAATTAGAGAAGTGACAGGAGCTTTTTCATCCTTTCACGTGACGATGCTCTCTCTTCTTCCTTCAAAATATACGGGGTTGTAATATCATTCGTTCTAAGATTACTATTGTGTCTCTCTGTGTGTCTCTTTTCCTTTGCCAGCTTTTGCTCTGTCTGGTTTTGTTTCAAAAATGGATTAGACCAGAGGAAATTGGTTATACTGTGCTGTATTGGAACATGACCCATTTGAGATATTATCTGCAGCATTAGGTTGTCAGATTGGAAAGCAATATGCCAATATGCTTGAGGGCCATTTGATTACATATGATTAATTGCTGCTTGGAAAAAAAATTGTATATATTTGTAGAGAATAAGGAATAGGACCCTGATAGAAATATGCAAGCTCTATTATCAAAGGGAGGAGGAGTGAAACATGTCAAGTCTACAACAGATAATATTTGGAAGAGACTCAGTCATACACCTCTCTAATTCATGGGATTATAAGAAGGAGGAGGAGTTACAGCACAATCAGTCTTGCAAGGTTTTGTGATGATGATGATGATGATAATAATGATGATGATGTCCAGTCAGTCATGTATGATTCTTGGCGATTCTATGGGCCAGGTCTCTCCGCATCTTCTAATCTTGCACTCAACAATGTTGAGTTGGTCTATGCTTTGGTTGGTGACAGATTTAATGGTGTCCAACCTATTAAGTATCAGGTAATAACTGGACAGACCACAGTAACAGTTAACCAATTTATTCAACTGTAGTAACTGAACACTGAACTAGCCGGCTGACAGCTATTTATACCCACAGCTGTCAGACCGGCAACCAATAGGAACTCGTAGCTCGTGCCGCCCTTGAATCTGTTTGGATTGTCCAATCCGGGGGCAGCTCTTGCAAGGGCTCTCGAGCGCCATCTGCTGGTGGACGCTCTGAGTATACAACACTCCTTCCCTCTTGTCCGCGCATGCGTAATCTTGTAACCTTGTTGGCCGTCTGCGCACGCGCTGCGATCTTCTCAACTGAGGAGTGGCCGTCGCTGTAGGAGGATCGCTTCTTGGGAGTGTCCACGAAGGCCCGAACCATGGAGTTCCGCTCAACTGACCAGGTAGGGAGTTCGCCAGGATCGGATCGGTGGTATGGTCGCCGGAGCTAGTTGTTTGTCCAGGGTCGGGCCGATTTGCGGCGTCCTTAGGGCTTGGTGAACTTGGAACTGAATTTGTAACTGGAACATGCGAACTGTTGGATGCGGCGTCAACGACCCGTCGCCTCAGTTGATCTATATGCCTCCTCCATACTCTTCCGTCTCCAAGGAGGACCCTGTAGGAACAGGGCCCCGTTAGCTCCGAAACCACGCCAGGCACCCATTTGGGATCCCCGGCGAAGTTCTTAGCAAAAACTCTTTCCCCCACAATAAAGACCCTAGGAGGAGGTGAGGAGGGGTAGGAAGGGGTAGCATAGAAGGGATGCAAACGGTCCAATGTTGTACGGAGTTTCCTTCCCATTAATAGTTCGGAAGGGGCTTTGCCTGTTATTGGGCAGGGTGTGGTGTGTTGGCATCGTAGGAATGTGGCCACTCGTTGGTGTAATGGTAAGTAAGCCATGCGCGCAAGGGATTCTTTGGCAGAGCGCACCGCGCGCTCCGCCATACCGTTCCCCGCCAGGTGGAATGGAGCCACGGGGGCGTGGCGGATGCCCAGGTGTTGCAGGTATGTTTGAAATTCCTGGGATGTAAATTGAGGCCCGTTGTCTGACACTATAATGTCAGGCAAGCCGTGGGTTGTAAAAAGATTGTCCAGAATTCGGATAGTGGCTGCAGATGTGGTGGAATGCATTGGAAAAAGTTCCACCCATTTTGACCAAGTGTCAATTACTATGAAAAAGGAGGTTCCATCTATTGGGCCTAAGAAGTCTACGTGGAGTCTACTCCATGGTGATCTAGGTTGCTCCCATTCGCGGGTTGGGGCTGAAGGTGGTGCTGGCCTAACCTGTTGGCAGGGGGAGCATTTCTGCACCCATGCGGCAATGTCTGCGTCCATAGAGGGCCACCAGACGTAACTGCGACCCAGGCATTTCATACGTACGATGCCTGGGTGGCCCTCATGGAGGCGGGTGAGCAGCGCATGGCGCAATTTGGTTGGAATGACTATTCTGTGGCCCCATAAAAGACAGCCTTGGAGGACGGAAAGTTCCGTGCGGCGGCGGTAGAAAGGACTTAACTGTTGGTCTATGGCGGAAGTTGGCCAGCCGCTGCGAACGAAAGAAATGATCTTTGATAGTATAGGGTCTGCGTTGGTATGGCTATGTCTGATGCAGATAGTGGGAGATGCAATTCATCTAGGAGGCAGATTGTTTCTGTAGGAGCTGGGTCAGATACTGGAATAGGTAAAGGGCAGCGGCTCAAAGCATCCGCATTTCCCATGGTAATGCCTGGCTTATGGGTCAGCGTATAGTTGTACGCTGATAAGAATTCTGCCCAGCGGGACATGCGGGGAGATATAATTTCTGGGGTAGGGCGGTCGCCAGCTAGAATACCTAGGAGTGGTTTATGGTCAGTTAGGAGGGTGAATGGCCGCCCATAAAGGTAATGGTGGAAGCGTTTTACTCCCGCAACGGCGGCCAGTGCCTCCTTGTCCAGCTGGCTATAATTTCGCTCAGGCTTGGACAAGGTGCGGGAGTAGAAGGCTATGGGGGCCTCTGAGCCATCAGGGTAGATGTGGCTCAACACTGCGCCCACTCCAAATGGAGAGGCGTCGCACGCGAGGAGCAGTGGCCATTTCTCCTCGTATTGTGCCAGAACAGGGGGAGCTGTCAAAGCCTTTTTGACAGCCGCGAGCGCCTGCGCTTCGCGGCTGGTCCAGAGCCATGGTGCTGAAGAATCCAAAAGGCGGTGGAGGGGCTCTGCTAGTGAAGCTTTGTGGGGGATGAATGACGAATAGAAATTTAGGAGGCCTAGGAAAGCCTGCAACTCGACCTTATTAGTTGGGGTAGGTGCAGAAAGGATTGCCTCCACTTTTTTTGGAGATGGGTGGATTCCATCTTTGTTTATAAGAAATCCTAGGAATTCGACAGCGGGAACTCCCAACTTGCATTTAGATGCCTTGAGATGGAGACCCGCAGTTCGGAATTTTAGAAGGACTTTGCGTAGGGTGTTTATTAGCGTTGGGGCATCTTTGGCTGCAATTAGCACGTCATCAAAATAGGGAGTGAGCCCAGGAATGCCGTGGAGCAAACGCTCCATTAATCCTTGGAATATTCCTGGGGCCACACTGATGCCGAATTGCAGCCGGCGGCATTTGAAAGCCCCGCGGTGCATCACTATCGTCTGCACAAGCGCAGTGGCTTCATCAACAGGCAGCTGTTGATAAGCCTGGGCCAGGTCTAGTTTTGCAAATATTTTGCCACGTCCCAATGTGTGTAATACATGCTGGACTACAGGCACTGGGTGGGGATGGGCTTGGAGCGCTTTATTAATTGTTGTTTTAAAATCAGCGCATATCCTTATAGACCCGTCGGATTTTAGGGGAACAACAATTGGAGTTTCCCAAGGGGAAAAATCGATGGGTTGAAGAACTCCTTGTGCCAGGAGTTTGTCGATTTCTGCGTCCACTTTCGCCTTTAAGGCGAATGGCAGATGCCTGGCCTTTAGACGAATGGGGGCTACTGTAGGGTCGAGGTTTAAGGAAATAGGGGAACCTTTGTAGCAGCCTAAAGAAGGTGAGAATACATCTTGGAATTCAGAGATTAGTGAGGTGAAACTGTTAGCAGATAAGGAAGAGTAGTGAGTAGAGTGGATGCCGGCTATTGACAATCCCAGGGCCTGGAACCAATCTAGCCCCAATAAAGAGGCAAGGGAGTCCTGAACCACTAGCAGCGGTAGGCGGCCTGTGAAAGAGCCATAATTGACTTGTAGCTTAGTGCAGCCTAGGAGCTTAATGGAGTTTCCCTGGTAGTCCTTCAGGATGCAGTTCGCAGGGCTGAGGCGCTGAAATTTGTAGTGGGGCAGAATAGAAGACAGCGTTTGCCATGAAATGATGGAGCGAGCTGAGCCCGTATCCAGCTCCATTGAACATGGGCGTCCTTCGAGGAAGATGGTGAGGTGCATCTTACCGCGACCTCCCGTAGATGCAGATGCTGAGTCGACAACCCATTCAGGATTGTACTCTTGGATGTCTCCCAAAGATAGAGAGTTAAGGCGGCGATTCGGCAGGGCTGGTGCTGGAGGGCGGTAGGCAGAGCTTTGAGGTTGCGGCCGGTTCTCAGGAATGGCAGAGCGGCATACTGCCGCTAAGTGTCCTTTTTTCCCACATTTGCGGCAGACCGCTGCCCTAAAACGGCAGGTTGAGCGAGCGTGTTTGCCGCCGCAGCTCATGCAGGAACGACCGTCTTTGTAAGTTAGTGATTGCAAACGGTCAATTGCGAAATCGATTTCCGACTGTATAGAAGGGGCCACTTGCTGACGGTTGACTTGAGGCGTTGGAACCGGTAGACCCGTTGGTAATGGTTGAGGCAACCGCCGACAGTCAGGAGTTGACTGTTCGGCCATTTCTGCAGCGCGAGCCTCATCAACGGCAATTTTTAATGTAAGATCTGACCGGGATAGAATTCGGTGGTGTAGGTTAACGTCTTTTAGCCCGTAAATGAATTGCTCCAGCAGAGCTTCGTCTAAGTCAGCAAATTCATAGGGTATCGCAGCCGCACGGAGCGCAGCCACGTAGTGACTTATAGATTGCCCCTCTAACTGAATGCAGTGGCGAAAATTTTGTCGCCTAGCAAATCGTGAAGGTGCCGGTTCATAATGGGTCTTTAATTTGGCCATTAAAGTGTCCCAAGGCACCGTATGTACAGGGGTGGGAGCTGAGAGAGCTCTTGCGGTCGCGAAGATCTCTGGTCCACAGTAATTTAAAAAGATGCCTCTTTTTCTCTCTTGCGATAGACTTGTTAGATCGTGAGCAAGTAGAAAACACTCAAATCTTTCGACGAACGCCTCCCAGGTTTCTGCCTCCACACGGAATGGGGCGAACATCGACGAAGTCGTCATTGTATTTGGTGTTGTTGGGTCGGATCCGCCCGTCCTCGTCGCCAGTATTAAGTATCAGGTAATAACTGGACAGACCGCAGTAACAGTTAACCAATTTATTCAACTGTAGTAACTGAACACTGAACTAGCCGGCTGACAGCTATTTATACCCACAGCTGTCAGACCGGCAACCAATAGGAACGCGTAGCTCATGCCGCCCTTGAATCTGTTTGGATTGTCCAATCCGGGGGCAGCTCTTGCAAGGGCTCTCGAGCGCCATCTGCTGGTGGACGCTCTGAGTATACAACACAACCACCATGTTCTTTGGTGGCGTGGTTTCCATTTTCTACTAACTCTTCCCAACCCAATTGCTTTCTCCAGTCAATTCCCCCAAATGGCATGACCAAAAAATATGTGAGATGCAGTTTTGTAATTTTGCCTTTCAGTGACATGTCTGGTGCTATGTGTCCAGTACTTGCTTGTTGGTCACCTTTGCTGTCTAAAGAAGATGCAAACGTTTTTTCCAGCACCGCAGCTCAAAAGAGTTGGTTTTCTTACTGTCTTGTTTTTTTAAGATCCAACTCTCATAACCATAGGTAGCTACATGGAACACAATAGAGTGAACTAAACTTTGGTTGCCCTGCTAAAGTCTTTGTTTTTCCATATTCAACTCGTGTTTTAATCTTTCTTTGGAGTTGATTGCCTAGTTTGGTGTATCTAGGAAGGTGGATAATATTATACTGACAAATAAAAACAGTAAGAAATGGTAGAAGAGTAATTTGTAAGAAAAAATGGAAATAAGTAGTTTGAATTAAAATACTGCACGTTTGCTAATAACAATATACTTTTAACAAGTATAAACACTGCAGACTTGCTTTTACTATGCCTACTTATATTGATTAAGTTTATATTCTGCCTATTCTCTGCAAGCTCAGAGAAGATTATGCAAGGATCTTCCTTCAATTAGGCTGGGTTCAAGGTAGACAGAATAGGCAAGGGCATGCAGAGGAAGGAGACCCAAAAGGTACAAATGTTGGACCCAACTGCATGATTTCATTCATTCATTCATTTGTTTGTTCATGCATTTGTTCATTCTTTCATTTATAAAATTTATTGGCTGCCAATCTTTGGGTAACTCTGGGCGGCTTACAGTTACATACACAATTAAAACATAAAAAAAATAAAATCAGACATATATCAGGGTACATGGGAGGATGCCGTGGAGTGGGGGGGGAGGCAGGATCTATTATTTCTCAATCAACCACCTCGACTGTGCTGATCCCTCATTGGGGCCCCAAGCCCATTGGCAGTGCTACATCTTTAGGCCCTTAGGAAAAAAAATAAGAGGGTTGGGGCCAACCTCACATTGGGGGAGGGAGGTGTTCCAGAGGGCAGGAACAACAGCAAAGAAGACCCTCCTCCTGGATTCCGCCAGCTGGAATAATTGGGCTGTTGGGATCACCAGCATGCCTCCTCTGCTAGCATGAGCAGAATGGGCCAATCCCAGTGGGGTGAGATGGTTGATTGATTGAAGCCCCATTCCCTTTTAAGATGTCTGTCTTGCATGTGACGAGTGCAAAGGTTTATGCAAAACAGAGGCTGATCTTTCACTGTGTCCCTGGGTATAAGTGTATGACAGAATTCAATTCCACAAAACGGCTCTGTTTAGAATTAGGAACATCTGCCTTCTCTATTAAGATTCAGCCTTATCTGGATTCTTCTACAGAGGGATGGACTTCACGAGTTGCTCTCTTCTGACCAGAACTGAGGAAAATAACCAATAGTTACTCATCTGGACTCAACATTGTATTAAAAACCAAGAAAACCTTCCCAAATCCCAGGTTTAAAAAAACCCCTCCACTCCCACGCCTAGCATGGCTCCAGCCGTGGCAGCCCACAAAGGCTCCATTAAGAATGGCACCGCAAGATGCCCCCATGCTGTTTTACAGAATGGAATGTAATTGTTCCTATGGAGTTTAAAATGTTTCTCCCCCTTTGGAATGTCTGCCTGGGTTTATCAGCTCTGAAACCCTTGACCGCAATAAATATCAAGCATCAAACTTTTCTTCATGTTGTCATTTTGATAGCTCTGCCCACTGCCTGGTGCGGCTTTCAGTTCCATTTCCCTCTTTCCTTCACCTTTCAGGCAATTTACTCTGACAGGTTAGAGGTCATATTGATTGAAGTGTTGATGCGATTATGCAATCATATCACCGTGCCCTTTTGTGCTGTGATCTCATTAATGCATGCCCATACATTGATGCACATCAGTAAACTGTAAGAATGAAAAGGCACCAGTGGGCTGCGATAATAAACGGCATTTGGATGTCACTCATTGCAGAAATACCATAAGTCATCCTGAAGAGTGAGCAATGCAAAACCCAAAAGTGTCAATCTGGGCGACGAAAATCTTTCTTTCTCTATTTATAACTTAAGTATATAATCTCTCTATGCTTAAACCTGCTTCTTAGAGGAAGAGATCAGCTGCTCTTTGTGATTGCCACCATTATGGAAATGTTTGGTGCACTAGGCCCTCTCAATCCACCAGCGTCCCGTCCTTCCAACTAGAAAGTGGGGAGGAGGAATTTGGTGGATCAGAGTGAGAATGTCTTCCAATTGGTTCATGATTGAATATGAAGAACAGGTAATCCTCGACTTGCGACCACAATTGAGCCCCAAATTTATGCTGCTAAGCGAGACATTTGTTAATTGAGTTTTGCCCCATTTTACAACTTTCTTGCTGCAGTTGTTAAGTGAATCATCACAGTTGTTAACTTAGTAACACCGTTGTTAAGTAAATCTGGTTTCCCCACTGACTTTGCTTGTCAGAAGGTCACAAAAGGTGATCACATGACCCTGGGACACTGCAACCGTCATAAATATGAGCATCTGAATTTTGATCATATGAACATGGGGAAGCTGCAACAGTTGCAAATATGAAAAATGGTCATAAGTCACTTTTCAGCGCCCTTGTAACTTTAAGCAGTCACTAAATGAATTGTTGTAAGTTGAGGATTACCTGTATGTTTCCAGCCTATTTTGCTCATCACTTATTTGGCTTTTTATTAACTTTATTTAGAATCTAAATAAGCTAAAGTATTTAGGAATTTTGTCTTTCACATAATGGTTTTAATTTGACGTGTATCTGCCTCTGCTATTGCTATCAGAGTTGTTCTTACTTCTGAAACATAGAATAACACTTGTTGGTGGTATTTGGAGGGCATCTAGCAGGAACCTAACTTCAGGGGGTGAAGTTCCCTTTCTGATATATAAAGTGGTCCACTTAATATGTCTTTGGGAAAAACAATTATTCATTAGATTTAAATATCATTTTTCCTCCAGGAGCTCCAGATGATCTATCTAGCACAGGGGTGTCAAACCCAATTTCATTGAGGGTAGCATCAGGGTTTGTTTGATCTCTGGGGGGGTTGGGTGGACGTGTCTGGGGTGGGCATGACTAGCTCAACATCACTCATGTCGGGGCACCTGTGCTTAAAGTCATCCAGACTAAGGAAATGGTGAGTAAACTTGTTATTTGGAATCTCTTGAGATAAGGTGAGGACAGGAGATCTCCCATATGTGCTCTGGATGGCTATTCCTCATGAGATGACATCAGGAAATGATTTTTCTATGAGTTGGAATACTGGGATGATGGAATCAGCCCCCTTGCTTGCAATCACTGTAGAGACCTTTAAAGGGGCACAAAATTAACAAGCCTCACTTTCTCATTTCTCCCCGAAATAGCCTGTTAATTATTCTAGAGCTATTAGCTTTGAAATGACAGGTTTGAAAAGTCTTCATCAGTTAAGTTTATCTTCAACTGAACAAAATGAAAACTGATTACAAGCTTAAGAATTTAAAGAATTTGAAATAAACAGAAAGAAGATAAATAAGATTTTGATCTAAAAAAGTTACAAATGGATTAAGGGCACTGATAAACTTGGAATGTTGACTTTTACTATGAGATTTTGGATATAACTATAAAAAAAACCAACACCTCATGGTAAACAGATTTATTTTGGTTCAACTGGCAATTTGCCTTTTCATAACAAAGATAAGTGATGATTTAAGAAACTAGACACTAGAGGGGACTATTCTCCCTTGACTTATTCTCTTTTCTTTTTCTTCTTTTTATTCTCTTCTCTTTCACTGCAATTAGTTTTTTAAAGGTTGTTACTATTGTAATTAAAACTCTTAATAAAATCATATCTAAAAAGTAAAATAAAATTCCAGAAAATTGCTTGAAAATCATTTTGTATACTGTAGCTCTCCACTGCTTAGGCATGTCAACATGCTAACCTGCTCTAAAGCCAGACCCAAATGTGTAAGACAGGGGAAATAAGGCCTTCAACATCTTCTGTTCTCAATGACCTGCTTGTAAGGCAGATCTTTCTAGTTATCTTCCTGACTTTGAAAGAGCTCAGCACACAGTTATGTTCCTGGCAGACTGAACTGTTGTCTTCCTGGGAGGTACAAAGATTGATAAACTGCCTGCAAATAATACAGAACCATTATTTAGCTCAAATACATCATCCTGAGCTGTGGTTTCTTTCTCCTTTCAGAAGCATGATGATGCTGGTAAGTCATCATAGAAAGCATACTAGTAGTTTTCGTGCTAATAGTACCACCCCATCACCATTCATATCACTAAATCATTCAAAGCAGCAGCACAACCATAAAGATTTGAAGAAGAAATATTGCCAGATATAGGTATAAGCCCAAACCCTCATTTATTGGTCTACTTATGGGTGATAAATAAGGAGTTTCTTTCCCAGTGTTCTGTATTTTAGTCTGCTATCTGACTCCAGAATAGCTTTAGAGAGAGAGAGAGAGACTTCATAGAGGGGTGGGGACATTCCTCCTCTCTTTATTTCAATAGGCACTTTAATCACTTTTATATGTATCATCAGATCCCGCCTTCTGAATACCTAAATAAAACTTAGTGTTCCAACTTTTGAGCACCCTATAACACCTCTTTTCATAACTAAAATTGTAGGTACCCAATATCTATCTCTCCCAATAATTTTGTCTAAAGCAGCGTTTCTCAACTTCGAGATGTATGGACTTCAACTTTCAGTATTACCCAGCCAAAATACCAGCTTAGAAATTCTTGTTAAGATTTATTTTAACAAAGTAGTTTCTACTTGATTGCTCATTTGCTTGTTTTTTTAAAAAAGTAGCTCACTTCATTTAATTTGGAGAAAGAGAAAAATTATTTATTTTTGAATCACACAAAATAATTTGTAAAACCCATTGAGATGGACATAGTATATCTGAGCCATACACACATATATAAAGATAAATGTTTCCCCTCTCCAGTCATGTTCAACTTCATGGGGCAATGCTCATCTCCGTTTTTTAGCGGAGGGAGCTAGCATTGTCTGAAAACAATTTCCATGGTCATGGGGCCATGGCACATGTCAAGGCATACATAATGCTGTTACCATCCCACTGAAGTGTTATCTATTTATCTACTCACATTTGCATGCTTTTGAACTGTTAGGGGGTGGCAATTGGACCAAGTAGCGGGTAATTATGGGGAGATCGAGGCACCGTGTTACGGTGGTTCCGCTCCTACCTCTCTGGACGGACGCAATGTGTGTTGGCAGGGGAGCAGAGGTCGACCCCGAGGCCCCTTACTTGTGGGGTCCCACAGGGGTCGATCCTCTCGCCTCTCCTGTTCAACACATATATGAAGCCGCTGGGCGAGATCATCCATGGTTTCGGGGTGGGATACCATCTGTACGCTGATGACACTCAGCTGTATATTTCCACCCCAAACCACCCCAACGAGGCCGTCGAAGTGATGTCCCAGTGTCTGGAAGCCGTACGGGTCTGGATGGCTGATAACAGGCTCAAGCTCAACCCCTCCAAGACAGAGTGGCTGTGGCTCCCGGCTTCCCAGTTCAACCAGCACATTCCATCGCTGGCCATCGGAGATGAGCAATTAGCCCCGGTGGAACGGGCGCGCAATTTGGGCGTCCTCCTAGATGCCCGGCTGGCTATGGAAGATCATGTGGCAGCCGTGGCGAGGGGGGCATTCCACCAGGTTCGCCTGGTGCGCCAATTGCGACCCCTTTTGGACCGGGAGGCCTTGCGCACAGTCACTCATGCGCTGGTGACATCTCGCCTGGACTACTGTAATGCTCTCTACATGGGGCTCCCCTTGAGGTGCACCCGGAGACTGCAGTTGGTCCAGAATGCAGCCGCGCGGGTAATTATGGGGAGATCGAGGTTCTCCCATATAACACCTCTCCTGCGTGAGCTGCACTGGCTTCCTGTGGCCTACCGGGTGCGCTTCAAGGTGTTAGTCACCATCTTCAAAGCGCTCCATGGCACAGGGCCTAGTTATCTGCGGGATCGTGTCCTGCCCCATACATCCCTGCGACCCATTCGCTCACACAGAGAGGGACTCCTCCGGGTGCCATCCTCCAGAGAGTGTCAGAGGGCGGTGCCCAGGAGTAGGGCCTTCTCTGTGGTGGGCCCTACCCTTTGGAATGACCTCCCCCCAGACATTAGGACAACAACTGACCTCCACTCCTTCCGTATGAAACTGAAGACCCACCTGTTTCGACTAGTCGGCCTGGCATAAATCTACAGCTTCTCCACCTCTTGGGCATTTTTTAACTGTTAATTTTAGTTTTAAAATTTTTACTGTTATTGGGGTTTTATCTTTTTCTAAGCACTGTAATTTATTTATTTATTTTTACCTCCTCTATATGATACTGTTTTGATTGTTGCTTTTGTACGTCGCCCCGAGTCCCTGTGGGTAGAGGGGGCGACTAACAAGTTCAAATAAATAAATAAATAAAATAAATAAACTCACCTCATCGCAGGGTGCTCAGATTTCAAACCCTGACTGTCAGCTTTCCGACTGATAAGCTCAGCATTTTTAATTGCTGAGCCTTTAGATCCTTCCATATACAGGTGAAACTCGAAAAATTAGAATATCGTGCAGAAGTTCATTTATTTCAGTAATGCAACTTAAAAGGTGAAACTAATGTATGAGATAAGACTCATTACATGCAAAGCAAGATAGTTCAAGCTGTGATTTGTCATAATTGTGATGATTATGGCGTATAGCTCATGAAAACCCCAAATCCACCATCTCAGAAAATTAGAATATTACATGCAATAAATAAAACAAGGATTGTACATAGAACAATATTGGACCTCTGAAAAGTATAATCATAAATATGTACTCAGTACTTGGTTTGGCCCCCTTTTGCAGCAATTACTGCCTCAATGCAGCGTGGCATGGAAGCTATCAGCCTGTGGCACTGCTGAGGTGTTATGGAAGACCAGGATGCTTCAATAGCAGCCTTCAGTTCTTCTGCATTGTTCGGTCTCATGTCTGTCTTCTTTCTCTTGGCAATGCCCCATAGATTCTCTATGGGGTTCAGGTCAGGAGAGTTTGCTGGCCAATCAAGCACAGTAATCCCACGGTCATTGAATCAGGTTTTGGTGCTTTTGGCAGTGTGGGCAGCTGGAAAATGAAGTCAGCATCCCCATAAAGCTCGTCTGCGGAAGGAAGCATGAAGTTCTCCAAAATCCCCTGGTAGATGGCTGCATTGACCCTGGCCTTAATGAAGCACAATGGTCCAAAGTCTTGTTGCTCAGTGGTCCAAAGTCCTCTTTTCTGATGAGAGCAACTTTTGCCCAAAGCACCAAAACCTGGTTCAATGACCGTGGGATTACAGTGCTTGATTGGCCTCTCCATTCTTCCTCCATACTCTGGGTCTTTGATTTCCAAATGAGATGCAAAAGTTGCTAGATAGATAGATAGATAGATAGATAGATAGATAGATAGATAGATAGATAGATAGATAGATGATAGATAGATAAAATAGGCAGGCATAGAGACTCTGGATACAATATAAAATGGAAAGCATTTTTTACACTCATTTGTTATATTATGTCTCTCAAGCATGTGGAAACAAAGCCTGGAATTGATTACATTTCTGTCAAACATGCATTGTAAGAATGGATGTCAGTAAATTGGCATTACTTTAAAATTAGAAGTAAATGAAAATAAACAGAAGTGTTTTCCAGAAGCTTACTCAGAAATATTATCCATAAATAATCCTAAATTATTTATAATGGATGATTTACTCTAAGCATTTCCCAGCTTTGCTGAATAAATGCCATAAGATTGCTAAGAGAAAGGAAGGTGTTAGATTAATTAGTTAAGGAAAATTAAATATACTCTATTAAATAATTAAAATTACTTCATATCCTTTAGAGAATAACAGCATAGGAAGAAATTGCCTGCTCAACTTTTGAGAGATGGGGAGATAAGGCATTTTCTAGGTCCAATATTGGAATGACATCAGGCATATGGCTACAGCGACATTAATTAGTATTGTAACTCTCTCATTCTTCAAAACTAATTCTCCTAATGACATTGGTGAGAAATAAATAATTTAGGATGGGAGTAGGTGATCTTTTTTCATCCAAGGGCTGCAGTTAATGCAAATAGGTATAGAAAACAGCTACAAAAAATTATCAGAGGCTTCCAGCTTTTTCGTTTAAAAAAGATTTAGAAAGTTTGGGACTTCTGAGCTTAGGGGAAAAAAAGTGCCAGAGAAGGACCTGATCAAGATGGATAAAATTATGCTTGGCATGCTAAAACTGCACAAGCAGAAATTTCTCTGCCCTTCTCAGTGCTCTCTGATTGAAGGCTATCTGGTAAATCTGATTAAAAGGAGACAGTTCATCAATTCCAACCCAAGAGTCAGTGTAGATTATATTTACATGGATTCTATATTTAGACAGCAACGTGTGTTGCTGCTATATTTATACACTTCACATTAGTACCCACAACAAAGATTTAGACTGAATTGTAAGGGTTGACTTGTGTAAAATCCATGTAGTTAATGATATATGTATTCGATTCAACAAATGTCTACGAGGAGCTGACTTCTATGCAGGAATTTAAGCATTCATCAGGTGATGCTCCAGACTCTTAATTTCTCTTGCTTCAATTTAGTGTCCCTCATCTGAGTGCGTTCACATATATGTGGAAGGATTTGTTTTCTTTTCCCCTTAAAACCACTAATATTTTATATACAGAGAAAAACCTTTGAGGATGTAAATAATTTACTGTTTCTCAATGAGACACTCCTGATTTTAGAAGAATCATTTCAACTCTCTATATTTGACACCTTGACTGGTGCCAACACCTGTCAATATTTGACAGCTGTCCTGGAGCCATAGATACTTAAAGGGCCCACCAAGTTATGCCCAATGCCAGATATCAACACCATACTTGATCTGCACAGGGCTTGGAAGGGAATAGAATATATATATAACTCTGGAAAGGCTAATTGGAACTACCTTGCCCTGGGAGTTATGATCTGGGTCTACAGCAGTTGCTATAATAAACCAAATCCAAGAAGAAAGAAATTTCAATATTACTGTATGCTCATACCGTGATTTTAACAAATGTTGAAGATACAACTCTTCTCTTTAATTGTTAACAGTTCACAGCCAGATTGGAGCATGTAAAACCACCCACAATGGCATTCATATGTAAAAACCTTTTTTATGAGTGTTGTTGATCAAAGTAAACATAGCCTATAAACCCTACAAAAATAAGCAGGCTGAGATACTTTGGCTACAGAGAAGCAAGTATGGTTAGGAGGATTGTCTAGGAGCCAAGCTGGGGAATAAAGGGAGGGAAGCCAAGAAGCCACGAGATAAGGTGGTATACACAATAAGCCATCTAGCTTTGGCAGAAGTGCAGACAATATTTTTGTTAGATTTTATTTGGACATACAAGCAGAAGTGGGCTGCTGTCGGTTCAGCCTGGTTTTGCCGAACTGATAGCAGAATTCAGGCCTGGGTCACAGAACCAGCAGTGACCCAGGCCCAACACGCCCCCGAACCGGTTCTCCTGCGTCTTCTGCCATTGCTGGCATGGTTCTGCGCATGCGTAGAGCAATTTTTAGTCAAATGCTCATGCACAAGTAACGCATGTGCATAGCGAACCAGTACTAACTGGTTCAGGAACCCACCCCTGCGTATAAGGATTCAATTTGGAGTCGTGCAGTGGCCTAGAAGTGGAGCTCTTGCCTCACAATCAGGAGGCTGTGAGTTCGATCCTGGGTAAAGGCAGATATTTCTCTCTCTGGGCACACTGAGAGTATATCTGCTGAACAAAACTCTGCATTGTCGACAGGAAGGGCATCTGGCCATTAAAACACTCTGGTAGCTCCATTCAGTTGTCCAGATTCCACCCTGCAAGGGATTATGGGCTCTTTGAAAGAAGATGATATAAGGATTCAATTTAAAAAGATCTCTCCCTCTCTCTTCCCCGGATTCTCCTTTCTACCACAAGCCCCTGCATACACAAGAAGATATTTTAAGGGTGAAAGGATCCCATTGAATGAGATGGAATATGGGAGGAAGAATTAGTAGACATTTTGGCCCAGCTTAATTACTCCTCTAAGAGGGATCCCTCATCATAGAGAATCTGGCCCTTCTGTAAATGCAGTAAGCTCCTGAGAATGGGGAGACTGAGCAGGGGAATCCCAGGCTGTTCATGGAGAGATCCATGAACTCAATATGGTAAGATTCATCACTAATTCTAGAAAGGAAACTGGGCGCTCACTCTAAATATAAGTGAGCACAAACTCTGAAGATGTTCCCTTAGTTGGTGGCTTAGGCTTAGAAGTCTACATTTATGGAAGAAGCTGTAGAATTTCTCATCACTAAAATTTTATTTCCTATCCAGGGTAGTCTGAATTTTGCAAGGTCTTTACAATGGCTCTTGCCACACTGTGCAATTTTTGAAGGTATGCTCTTGTAGCTTTTGGTACTCCATTTAATTACCCCTTGGCCTGCCCACCTTGCCTAGAATTAGCCTCTGTTTCATAGATACATTGGCCCATGTGATATGTCCAAGGGACATTCAAGTCTGCTTTTGAAGTCACTGTGTTAAATGAACAGCTGACCTATTTTCCTTTTCTGAATCATAGATCTTCCTTTGGGGTTGTTCCTACCTCATTCTGTGCACTCCTGCAAGCTGCCTTGTCTCTTGCTGGACTGTGCAATTTTTGAAGGTATGCTCTTGTAGCTTTTGGTACTCCATTTAAATACCCCTTGGCCTGCCCACCTTGCCTAGAATTAGCCTCTGTTTCATAGATCCATTGGCCCATGTGATATGTCCAAGGCACAGTCATTTTGTTTCATGGTCCCTGCATCTCTTTTGATATACTGCAGGTCTGTCACATCCTTTAAGTCAGGGGTGTCCAAACTTGGGAACTTTAAGACTTGTGGACTTCAACTCCCGGAATTCCCCAGCCAGCATGGCTGGCTGGGGAATTCTGGGAGTTGAAGTCTACAAGTCTTAAAGTTCCCAAGTTTGGACACCCCTGCTTTAAGTGGTCTATGTCAGACCAGGCTAAGCTAAAGGGTGAGATTTCATTTCCCCCTTTAGCTTCTCCTATCTGCTAGTTAGCCTATTTGGCTTCTTTCTTAAATTCACTATATTCTTCATTCTTTAATACAATCTTATCTGAATCAATCCTCTTTAAGGGTTTGGATGTATTACTTCCATCTTTGTTTTTCAAATTCTGTTCCATCATCATTTCCACCTTTCCATCATTTCCACACCCACCATTTCCACCTTTCCATGCATGTTCACTAAGATATTGGAATAATAATGGCTTTCTCTAATTTTCCTCAAATAGATTCCTTATTTTCCAGTGTTGTTGTTTTCTTCTATTTTGCCACATTTTTCTTTGTCTAAGGTTTGATATGGTTGTACCACTTTATGTCTTCTCATCTGCCATTGGAAATTTGCATTAAACTCTCTAGTTTCCTTAAAGTCTCCTTTGGTTTGCACCAACCTTCTTTCCTGAACAAGGAAATGACTTTGTCTGATAGTCAGTGTCTTTTGTTTCTTTCTGGATTTAGTTAAGTGCCTTCCAACTTCCCCTTTTACAATTATTTTAACTTCTTCTCACACATCTCAGGCGCTCTTCTTCCAGATTCAGGCCTGACTGTTTCTAACCTTAATCCTACATTCTTCAGGAATGTGTTCAAGGTTATATCTCAAATGAATGCATTTTTTTTTCCTGATTGGTGTGCTGCGAATCTGATCTACAATCAGCACCAAGTAGTATTTTGCAAGTCAGCAGATAATTCTGCCATCTGTTGCAACATAAGATGTAATCTATTCAATTATAGCATTGCCCATTTGGAGAGTTCCAGATAAAAAACTGTCTTTTGTGTTGACAACATAATATGTTAGCCATAAACAGATTATTTTCTGCATAGAATTCTGTTAGCTGTTGTGGGTTCCCAATTTTCCAATTGTTTTCAATCCAAATTTGATTTCGCTTTTCATTTAATGTCACCAATAAAAGTAATAATTGGAATATTATTTTTTAAAAATTGGATACATGACTTTGTTTTGGTATTTCATGTAATTCTTCAACTGTTCTTCCTTGGTATCCATCATTGGTGTATGCACCTGTAAAATCGAGAAAATTGTGTCCATTCTTGAGGATAATTATTCTGTCACTGTTAGGGTTGTATCTCACTATGCTTGCAGTGATACATATTACAATACCTGCCATTCCACTTTTGAGTGACTTTCATTTCCAGAATTGAATATTTTGAATTTGTCTGACTGGAATTATCCCAATTCTGTCCACTTTAGTTCACCTATTCAGGAATTTCAGTCCAACTCCATGTCATTTTCACATTAACAGATTCCAACTTTCCCTTGTTCTCTCTGCTGACATTCTATGTTCCCATTCTAAGTTTTCAATAAGCTTCACCCTTGTCTTTTAGTTCTGGCTGTGTTAGCAAATAGATTTCTTAAAGGCTTAGAATGATCCAATTATGTCATGTTTCCTACACCTATTTGCAAAGGCCTCAGTAGTGAAGAGTTGCCACCAGCTTTGGAAAGTCTCATCTTTTGGCAAGGTGAGATTCTTTCTTGATAGCTTTCTTACCATGAATTTTCTCAGCATACTGAAGAAATAGCGTGCCATTCCTTCCTTCCTCACAATGTCTTATCTGGTAGAGTTTCTGCACTCTCAAACATGATTGCCTAGTCATGAGCCCAGGCTATATAGTTTATCTTGGCTCTCTGACTGCACCATTCACTGCAGTTCAAAAGTTGGAGTTGGACTTTTAAGCAGTTCATACTTGCCTGCCAAAGGGCCATTCATGGATTTCTATGGAATTGAGTTCTCACCACAGTTCACTGCTTTCTACTTACACTGACACTCATAATTTGCAATGCTTTATTCACTGCAATATATCTATCACAGCTAGCCTACACTTCTGCAGGCTATCCAGCTATCTACCACCTGTAGTCCATTGTGCCTTATTAGAGGTCAAAGAAAGACTAATATTCTCATATTTCCAACAAGGACTTGCTCCTGTCACTTACTGAAAGGAACTCAATTCTTTACTTTACTTTTTATTCTTGATTAGGTCATCTGAATATTTGTGCTGAGATTTATCTACCAATTTATTAACTGTAATAAATAATGTAGGTGTGTACATCTCACCAGATGTAATTTGCATTTATAATACATGTTTATTGATTGACCATAATGGTAAGAAGAAATAGTCATTTGATAAACAGTCATCAATATTAGCTCCACTGATCACCCAATCTTTCTCTCTTAATAACTAAACCAGTTTCTGGTTTCTGACAACCCTAACCCTAACCCAGGAGTAGGATTTTACTGGTTTGGCCTGGTTCAGCCCACACTCAGTGAACTGGTTGTTAAACCAGTGGGGTCCCACCCTAACCCTAACCCTAACCCTAACCCTATCAAACTTCGTTAACTTTCCTTTCTTTTAATAAGTTGCATCTTTTGCGCGCGCGCACACACACACACACACACACACACACACACTTCTAATGGGTTTCCTCAACTGGAATTCACTCTAAACATAGTTCCACTTGGCCTCTGTTGTCAGTTAATAATATTTGGTTTCTTTGTTAGATTGATGTGCTACATTTCTTCCAGATCTCAAGGGTATAAGTAGTAATATTTTCTTCAATTTTAACCAAGAACCTTGTGAAATGGCTTGAACTGAAAGATGGTGATAAGACTTCTAATCCTACTTTATGGTAGAATATGGACTTGACTTGGTCTTCTACAGCCTGACTTTGTCATAGGGATACAAGCTGAGTCAAGCAAATATCATATGGTATTCCAATTTGATTATATCTTCTCAATAATTACTTGGAGAAACATTGGTTCATCTGTCTTTTGTTCCCATAAGAATAAACTCTTTGTGGAGTATACATTTTTCCTTTCAGATACACATTTACATGAAGCATCAGTTGAACAACTGTCCCAAGTGAGACCTTGTTCATTCATTTGAATTTGATCCAAGTCTGATATCCTTATATTTGCACATGTATCAGGAAAGCAGATTTGGATTAAGTTCAAATTCCTGAGATCTCAATGGTTTTATCCAAATGATTAATTTTAGCTAAATATGTGTGTTTGTAGCTTACCATGTATATAAGGTACATGATAAAGACCTTTGAATGAAGAACAAAACAATAGAATGTAGAAATGGAAATGTAGAGGATTGGGGAAGCCCGGTCCTCTAGGGTTATTAATGTATGTGTTAAAGCTACATTCATTGCTTTTATTTCATCATATATTTTCTTTGGTTAAACTACAGGGAAATCCAATTGTAGATAGTTTGTGAACAGACAAAAGGGGCAAACATGCATCATTCAATGTTTCTTGGGACAGAAAAAGACTACAGTCATTGCTTCTGTACAGGCACTTGGCCTTATTTTTGGGGAGATCTTATTATTTTTGAGGTGCAGGAGGTGGCGAGCATGGTCACCTCATGGCTGCTGCTGTGGCACAATATTTTTGGGAGGGCTTATTTTTTGGGGGGAGGGCTTATTTTAGCGCATGCACTAAAAAGCCCGATTGGGCTTATTATCTGGGAAGGTCTTATTTTCAGGGAAACAGTCTCTCTTTCTCTCTCTCTCTGTGTGTGTGTACATGTATACATGTATGCATGTATGTATATATGCAGTGACGTGCGGTGAGGTTTATGGCTGGTGAGGCTGGTAACGTCATCAGGAAGACGGGGAATGGGACCACGTGTGCTGGAGGCTCAGGCTCACGTGATCCCATTCCCCGCCTTCCTGAACGTGCTCTGCCGGCTCGCGCTCCGCAGTCCTCGAAAGCGACTGGGGAACGACGAGAACCTTCCTGCCTCTGCTGGACTTTGTGCGCTGCTCGTGACTGCATATTGCAGTCGCGAGGAGCGCGTGAAATCCATCAGAGGCAGGAAGGTTCCCGTTGTTCCCCAGTTGCTTTCATGCCTTCGTCATCCGGGAGCGCCGACAACATTTCTGCCTCCGCCCTCTGCAGCTATATATATATATATATACTATTTTTATATACTATAATAGTATAGTATATATATATATACTATTTTTATATACTATAATAGTATAATTATATACTATTATTTCATGAAGAGAGGTGAGGCTCTGTCTCCCCTGCCTCCCCTGACCGCACATCCCTGTATATATGTATGTATGTATACACACACACACACACAACCAAAAACAACTGAAGTGGCAGAGTCGGCTGCTTTAAATGACCACAGATAAACTCAATCAATTCTGCATCACACCCTGGAACGGTTGTTAGTTATCCTTTAAGCTGCAGGATTCAAGAACTAGGGGCCTCCACTCTTTTTGTCACGGAGTTCATTGTGCCAGTAGGAAAGGGACACTGACATTGAAGGGAGGACTATAAATAGTTCCCTGAAATTTTCCAAGTCCAGCAACTGGATAGAACTTGATTTGAACAGCTTCGACTTGTGTCGTAAAAATCACAGTCGATTACTCAGATGGTAGTCTTTCCACCACCACTTTCCATAAATTACACTCTAAGAATCAAGGGTGACAAGAAAAATAATGTGGCTTCAAGCCTGACAAAACTGTATGCTTGATTGATTTGATCCACATTTGTTTGAACGCAAAGTTTAGGTAGCCCCGATAAAGTATTCTGCTTCATCATTGTCGCTTTGTATAAAAAGAACCATCCATTCAAAAGAAACAAACTTGGCAAGTGATTAATCCCAGAGCAGGTTAAAGTATGTCAACTTATTTTCTAAAAACAATGGGAGAAATTTTCCCAGGCAACCTAGTCAAGTTAGATGTAGTGTGGCATTTGCAGCAGAGAGCTTTTAAAAATTCCTCAGTAAGCCAAACAATGAATAGACTTCTTTCAAAGTAATGCTTCTTTCAAATAATTTTCTTCCTTTATTCTTGGAACTACAGGAAGTAGTCTCGACTTGCTGTACTACCACAATTGGGATGAGAGTTTCCATCATAAGTTGTTGTGGTTATAAAATTGAGCCAGGCCTAATTTTATGAGAATTTTTATGGCAGTTGTCAAATACATCTCTCTGGTCATTAAGTAAATCATGCAGTCATTAAGGAAATCCAGTTTCCCCAATAGGCAGGTTGTTTCCCCCCCCCCGAGAAATCAGCAAAAGAGGTAGTGAAGGGCAATCCTGGGGCCACCAGACACTGCAACCCCTTTGTAGATGTGAGCTACGGTCATTGCCAAATGCATGAATTGCAATCACATGACTGTGGGGCAGGGGTGAAATGCTACTGGTTCGGGCCGGATCACTTGAACCGGTAGTAAAAAAATGCTAGAAATCGTGCGGCACAGCTGTTACCCCCTAGCTGTTTCACTTACCTTTGCAGACTCAGAAAAGCCTTCTTAATCTGGTGTGCATGCACGCAAATCACACATTTGGCATGCATGCATGTGCGAGGTGAGCCAGTAGCGAAGCGAACCTGTAGCAGACTTCAGAGTATTTCACCCCTGCTGTGGGTGGTGGTCAATGTTCCCTCTAATTTTTTTTCAGTGTGAGCAGAAAAGTGTAGTGTTTGAGCGGCACATTTTTATGCCTGAGCACCTGAATTTTTTTCACAGATGTCACCTAGGACAACAACGAAATCAGTATTATTTGAAATTCAAAGTTATGTTTCTTCAAGGTACTTGCTTAATTAAAAGTGTTATATAATGTCAGTATCACTTAACAACGCTCCTGCTTAGCAACCAAAATGTTGGCTCAGGAATCTTTTGGGTATTTTAATTGTTTTAATTGTATTAATTTAATTGTTATTTATTTTAACTTTTTGGCTTTTACTTTTTGTATTGTTAATTGTTGATGTATTTACCTCCTCCATGCCACATGCCTTTATATTTGATTGTACATCGCCCCGAGTCCCTTCGCGGAGAGGGCACGACTGATAAATTGAATCAAATAAATAATAAATAACTCTGGCATTTGAAGCACGCAAGTCTTAAAGCTGTCAAGTTACAAGACCCTTGCACCCCTAACCCTTTAGGAAAAAAAAACCCAGGGGTCTTCAAACCTGACATCTTTAAGACTTGTGGACTTCAACTCCCAGAATTCCTCCTCCAGTCATGTTGCGGCGACGTCATCTGCTTGGATCTGCTCCATCTTTGGTTTTTTTCACAGGGGGCAGGGCTGCTGCTGGAGATGCCGACGACGAGCCGTTGCCACCACCAGAATAACAGCTGCCTCCTCCTCCTCCTCCTCCTCCTCCTCCTCCTCCTCCTCCTCCTCCTCCAACAGCACCACCACATTTGGAGTGAAGCCGCCAAAGCTCCTGCTGGCGCCCCCGCCGGTGGCAGCGGCGGCGGCGTGTCCCCCTCCACTCGGAGCACCTGAGCTGGGCACCGCGTTACCCCTGCTGCCTTCTCCTTCGCCGCGGTGCTTTTGAGAAGCCATGAGGCCTTTTTTCCCTGCTCCCGCCCCCTCCGCCGCCTTCCTACTGGCTCCTCAAAAGCACAGCAGAGGAGGAGGGGGCAGGGGTAACGTGGGGCTCAGCTCAGGTGCTCCAAACGGAGGGGGAGGCGCCACTGCCATGGGTGGGGGCGCCAGCGGGAGCTTTGGCGGCTTCACCTCTGCCGCAGCGTCGGGCAGCAAATGTGGTGGTGCTGTTAGAGGAGGAGGAGGCGGCAGCAGATATTCCGGTAGCGGCAGGGACTTTACTAGCTGCAGCGCCGGGCACAAGCAGCTAGGATTGGCTGCCCACAAAGGACCTCCCCGGGCTTGCTTTCCTGAACTAGCGTCAGTTGCCCCGCGCTCACCAAATCAAGTCCGGGGAGGTCTTTTGCGGGCGGCCAGTTCTAGCCATCTGCAAAGGACCTCCCCAGCCTCCGGCGCCTGTGGCAGTAGAAAACACTGCGCGGCAGTTGGAAACTGATGCGCGGTGTTTTCTTGCCACCTGCGCGGCCGCGCAGCCGCACACCATAGAGGGAACAGTGGTGGTGGTGGTACAATGATCATAAGGGTAAGTATAGGTCATAAGTAATTTTTTCTGAGCCTTTGTAACTTTGAATAGTGGTTAAACTTGTGGTTGTAAGTTGAGGGAATACAGGTAAAGCTTGTCTTCCACAACTACGAAGCGTGTTACTTTTATATATATAAAAATAAACCACACACAATTGGATTCCAGACCAGGAAAACAGCATGCATTAGGTTAATCACCTAATGCCAAGATGGCGAACCTATGGTACACGTGCCCGAGGTGGCATGCAGCACCCTCTGTGTTGCCCTAGGTCAGCTCTGCCATGCATGCACACGTATCTCCCACCAGCCAGCTGGTCTTCAGGTCTCTGCTGCACGGGGGTCGGTGTCTGTGCAAGGGGCTGCGCATGCATACATGGGGGTGGGGGACTCTTGAGGGGGGAGTGGGGCACTTGCGGGGGCCATGCGCACATGTGCAGGGGGTGAGGTGTGTGCAGGGACACACTGGCATGCATGGGGGTGGGGCACATTCGTGGGGCTGCTCATGCATTGAACTTTGGGGGTTCTGGTGTGCGCATCCGGAAAAGGTTAGCCATCATTGACCTAATACATACTGTTTTCCTGGTCTGGAATCCAGTTGTGTGCACAGAGCAGAGTAATGTTTCCTTTATGCACGTTTTTGTGAAGGATTTTGCACAAGCTTTTTACTACTGATTCTTGGAATTGCCCTAATGCCCATTTTCCTCTCCCAAGTCAGATCCAAATGTACTTTGGTGGTACGTTTCTGCCTGTCACAAAAATAGTTTTGATACTTTCTTTCCTCTATTCCAGTTCTTTGGGTCCAAACCATACTTTGATCTGCTGATATCTGAAAGGAATGGACACTCCTGGGCTGGGATCAGGGCGATGGGGACAGTGACTCCTCCTCCTGCTGCTGCCACTGCGCCGTGAGGTGAGTGCAGGAGAGCCGTGCTGCGCAGGAGAGCTGGAGCTTTTCCCTCCCTGTATCCAGCAGCAGTGGCAGTGGCTGCTCCTCCCCGTTCCCCTCCTTCCTGAGACGACACGAAGGGGACCACAGCTGGCACTGAGCTGCCCTCAAAGGACGCAGAATCCCCAAAAGCAGCTGCTCTTGGGCAGTACAGAGAAAATGCTAGGGGCGCTTCAGCCACCTGGCTCTACAGAGAGGCTTGCACCTTCTTGGGGTGGAGAGCAGGTTGTGTGACTGGACAGAGAGCCGCACGAGAGGGGTCAAAGAGCCACATGAGGCTCTAGGGCTGCAGATTGCCAACACCCGGCCTAGATTGACCAGCATTATCTTTCTAGATTTTCAGCCACTGTTGCTTCTCAGCTTTATCGGCAGAACAATTGGAGCGACTTGGCTTTCTGCACGTAAAAGATGAGCTTAATTACTGGTTGACGGTCCTTCCATCAAAATATCTCATCCTCAGTCTGTAAATAAATAAATCACAACACAAAAGGTCAATGTCGGTGCCTGTATTGTGACAATCGGAATGCTATATTACTAAGGAAATAGAAGTTATAGTTTGAGGGAAAGCATTTGGCTTCATCACATGTGCAACGGGGAGGTATGTCTTCCTATATGTTGATCATCCAGAAGGGCCCTGAGAGAAACATAATAATCCTCTTCTCTGAAAAAAGAAAAACTAGTTTGGAAATGTATTTAAGGAGTCTTAAAAAAACACAAACAAAAAAAAATGCAGTAGTTGAAAAATATCACAATCCACCAGATGGCAGTAGCTTCCTTCCTTTAAAATTGAATTTAACTTTCTTTTAACCTTGTTCTAAGTAAAGTATTTCCTTCAGTAGAATTTCTTCTGAACGAAGATTACATTTTTAGCTCTATGGCTAATGTTTTTTAAACAAGGGAAAGACCAAGCCTTTGTTTTTAAAATGCTACCTCTGATATTTCTTTGAGTCATTGTTTCCTGCTCACTGTATATTTTTTCATCATTATATAGGAACAGGCATTGTTATAAAACATTCATGTAACCATAATGGTAATTCACTTCAACTTACAGTCTTCAGATGGTTTTAATTGTGAACGTTATTATCTTTATGTTGCATATTTTCTTTTTTTGTAATGTAGCTTATTTTATTTTTTCCTCTGTTTTTGCAATTTTCTGCTTCTGAAATTACTATGAACTTGAGTGTTCCTTGCAGGGGGAGGGAGGGAGGTACAGCTATTTGCCGGTGTTTATGCATATATGAATATATTATCAGCTCATGAGCATCTTGGATTATTGTGTTTAAAAATGTTTTATAAATATTACATTACATCACCTTAAAATCGGTTTACAAAGATCTATTTATAAGAAATATGCATTTAGCTTTCTTCATAAAATGCTTGGAAAGTAAGGTAGAAATAAATTTACAAGTGTTGAAAGAAATGTCCTTCTGGGTTCGGCTCCAAGTGGGGAAAAAGACACTGGAGACATGGAGGCTGCTTGGAAAGATGGTTTTAATGGTGGAGAGGACCACATGGCTTGAGTCCTGAACAGAAAAGTTGATCACATGCTTCAGTGTTGGTGGAGAAAAAGAGAAGGAAGGGCTGAGATGCTGCGTTCCTAATTTTATGCCCTTTCTGGCCTTTGATCTTGATCTTGTATTCTGATTGGTTGTCAGACTCCCATGGGACCATGCAGGGGCAACTCTCTAGGCTGCGTTTTGAATCCAGGTTTGGTTGAGTTCTCAGATGCCATGTGGAGAGTTGGGTAAAGGGCCAATATTATCATGCCTTAATCCTACCCCCATGGAGCTGAAGGGGAGAATTCTTTATTATGTAAAGGGACTGGTTTAGCCACCTTAATGGCCCATTGACAAAGTGGGTGGGGGCAGGAAGCTGCAGGGAGCTATTCTCTCTTTAAAACATGTTTCTTCCTTTTCACATCCAGGGAAATGTAATATTCTGCCTTTTCAATATTTCATTTTTCTGGGAAAGGGCTGGGTGATAACTTCTTACACAAGGAACAAAAATACTGAGTTACTCTATATTCTTCCAATTATTGTGTTAAATTTATATTTACTGACAAAGGATTGGGGCTGAAAGGCAAAAGTAGAAGAAGTATGCTTCTAGGTCTCATATTTGGGTAGACCTGGTTGCCCTAATTAGAAATAAAAGCATTCTTCCAATCATTCTTCCAAGTAACTCTGTTAGGTTTAGTGCCTTTAATAAAACAATTTCTGATTGCATTTTTGGAAAACCCTTGGAAAATTCTTATTTTATAGTGATACTACAAGTCACAGTTCGTTAGTAGCACTTAGCTAGCTTTGGCTGTTTACAAAAGTTAGGCAGCTAAACTAGATAGTACTTGGAAAGAGACTATCTTTAAGGCCCAGTGCTAAAGTCTAAACAGGGAATTGGGAGTCAGGAAAGAAAAACCCACTTAAAAAAAATAACTGTCGATATTTGACTATGAAGATTCTCAGTCATTCAGGTCATGGTTGTCCCAAAGATGCTTTTTCAAGAGGCAACTGGACTTTCTGTTTTTTCTTTGAAAAAGCATCTTGAAAAAAGCATCTTTGGGATGTCTTGAAAAAGCATCTTTGGGATGTCCATAATTGAATATGATTAGTGAGTTTATTCTACAGTCATGTCTACAATAATTCTCCAGTTCTGTTATTTCCTATTTTGTTACCCTAAATTTATAATTTATCAACAACAATAATCTTAATGGTGTCAGTACAATACAAATGCCTCCTAGTTGGTAAAATATCAGCAACAATATGGTTTGCAACATATTCTCTAGAGTAGAGATCCAAGCTTGCATAGAGTGTCTTTAACATGGTTGGGGTAAAAATGCCTATGGCACCCTGGACAAAATGTGCTGAAACTAACCAGGACACTTTATCATTAGCAGGAAATATTCCAAATATTCCAACCAGGCAGATAATCTAATGCATACTTTGTTTATTTACTAAAGAGTACTATGTGAAAGAATAAGATGAGTAAGGCATCATCTTATGATGTAATTATCAGATTGTTTGGGGTCTGAGGAAGTAGAATAGGCTTCAATGTTGTGATCTGTTGACTTGGTCCATGTCCTGGGTCTTGTTCAAATGTCAGACACAGCATGACCAGTTGACTCAAGGAAACAGTCAATGTTTCTCTGGGGTAATGCATACCATCACTAGGATGGTGGTGAACCCTTTCTGAAGAAGCTTTCCCTTGATTCATTCAACTTTTTTCTAACCTCCCTTTGGGTTAAGATAGTCAAGAAGATAGTGATGAATGCACTACAAAGCATCCTAGGGGATACAGATGATCTAGAACAAAGGTGGGGAATGGTGGCTCAAGAATTCTGGGAGTTGAAGTCCACAAATCATAAAAGGTCCATCGTTCCCCACCCAAATCTAGAATATTTGAAATCAAACTTCAGTGTGGGACTGAAATTGCATCAGTCACTCTCATAGATGACCTTTGTGGGAGCTATATTGAAAGACTTGCATGGTTTGGGATTTGGAGGACATTATTTTGCAGTAATTATATTTAACTACATGAGTGGGTGGTTCTAGGCAATTGCCAAATGGGATCCACTGTGGAATTTTTCCAGGCTCAATATTCTCCCAGATATTATTTAACATCTGCATAAAACAACTAGGATAATGATATGTATGAATGACCTCAGAAGACAGAGCAAAGAACGTTGGGAAAATAGTTAGATAAAAGTCAGCTGAGCCTCAGCAGGAATGTGGGTGTGGCAAGTGACTCAGAAGAGACCCTCCCTAATTTTTCACATGTAAAGGAGACTGGGGTGGGGATGGGGGAGGGGAAGAGAAATGCTTTCAGACTTGCAAGATTCTGTTCATATAGTTTTACAATAAAGTAATATTAGCTCATCTAGTCATGCTTCCTGTCAGGTCTACCTAATAAGGCTGACATAAGGGGAGGTGATCTGTAGCTTTGGGCTAAGGTATTATCAGTTACTAGTTATATATTTCTACCCTGAGATGCTGTAGAAGTCCTGAATTGATGTCTGGAGAATGTGAGGATCTCATGAATAGGATAACAGCAGCTCACATTAAATCTTATCACGATGGAGCTATTCTTCATCAATCAGTGACTGGGCAATGTGACAATATTGGTTCCAGCAGTTATTCTGAATGAGGTAGAATTACATCCAAAAGAAAGAGTTTGTAATTTGGACCCTTGGCTCCTGTTAAAGCAAGAGGTGGAAGCCTTCCTCTGGCACCAGCTAGTGTACCAGTTACAACCTTGGCAATATAAACTCATGCTTTGATCACTGGACTTCTGTAACACACTGTATTTGGGGATGCCTTTGGAGAAGATCTGGAAACCAGAGCTAATCCTGAATGCCTTGCCAAGACCAGTCCTGATGTTGTGGGTTAATTATTGGCATGCTTCCTGCAGCCATTCAAAAGGTTCAAAGCCTAACTGGGATATATCAGCCAATGCCTTGCTAAACGAGACTCTGGCTTGTCTTGACATCTACAGAAGGCCTGTTCAGAATCCCCTTTGCAAAGTTTATGGTTGTGGACTAGGCAACAGGCCTTCTCGGTGTCAGACCCCACTCTGGAAATTTTCCCCCACCCCCAGAGGCTAGATAACCTCAACCCTCTTATTTTTGCAAACAAGTTATTCTATTAGAACATACTGTCAACCCTGGGCACTTATTTATGTGCTACAATCATATTTAAGTTCTTTTTGGAAATATTGGATGTTTAAACTTTTTTTTTTTTACCAGCTCAGAGTCTGTTAGTTTTTGAGCAGATATAACTATTTGAATAGGAAGGAATGAAATATTGGATTGAGAGGAAGAAAATGACCAAAGTAGTCATGGCTCAATGGAATTGATGAGATTCTCAAAAAACGTGGGGAGAAATTTAAAGGACAAGAGGTGGCAGATAAATAAGTACATACAGTAGATATTAAGATATTAATTAAGAACTAATTGTAAAGTAAGGAGCAACATAGTGAATGTCAACCACTTATGTTAATGAAGATTCTCAGACATCCAGGTAGAATTATCTGGAAGTTGAGTTATGGCAACTGGACTTCTTTTCTTTTTGGTTTGAAACATTTAGCTGTTTCTTCAGAACTGAAGAAGCTTCTTGGATGAGAAGTGAAACGTCTTCAAAGAAAAACCAGAAAGTCCAGTTGTGTCCTGAAAAATACACCTTTGGGACAACCATGGATGACATGGATGACTGAGAATCTCTACAGACTCTTATCCAAGTAGCTTCTTCAGTCTGAGTTACCATGGATCAACTTCCAGACAGTTTAGTTATGGTTTCTTTTTCTGATATCTCTGTGTGTGTGTGTGTGTGTCTGTCTGTCTGTCTGTCTGTCTTTTGCAATTCAATGCAACCCTGCATCTTGGAGAACCCCTCCATAACATTTGAAGTAATACGAGTTTTTCTCATTTGCTCTTCCCAAGTTCACCAAATTTCTTGCCCTTCTCCAGAGGGCAATTCATGAGATAATAAAACAAACACTGTTAAAAAAAAACCACATCTTTCTTAAACTGTCAAGTAAAAGCTAAGCAATTGTCAAGTGGTCTTTAGAGAGAGAAAAGGGTTTGGGAGAGGGAAGATTTCATTCTGTGTCACTTTTTATTTTTAACAGTCTTAATAAATAAATCCTAATATTAAGACTATTCATTCTGAAGCAGCCCTGGCCTTAGACAAGAAGATCCAAAGAAGTTACAGCTTCCTCTACTTTTGCTCTACTTGAATACTGTTCTCTGAGTATATTTTTATCTTGTTTTATTATTGCCCGAATATCAATCAATTGCTGTTTGTTTGTTACCTTTTTAAATTTGAACACGGCCTTGAGTGCTTTCCAGGCAGGAGACAGATTGGGGACTAATGGCTTTTAGATTTTCAGAGCTGGGGAAAGCCACAAGAATAGAATGGAATATTTTATTGTATATGGTCCATTAACCTTTACAAAAGGACATAAAACTCTGAAAGACAATAAAATATAAATATTAAATCAAAACGAATCCTTAAAAAAAAAAAAAGAAAGCTACAGACGTTGAGTTCTGAAAGCAGAATTACAATCAAAGTTCTACATGGAGATATTTTCAGGCTGACAAATGCTTTTAAAAGGCTTAGGCTTTTGTCAAGCTTACTTCATCAAATGTTTGGAGTGGTTCAATCGAAGAAGGAATTGAAAAGAGGATGTGGCAAAGAGGTGATGGAGGAACAAAAGGTAGTTAGGCAGAATTAGATTGCATATGAACTACATTATAAGTACCTCATCAATAAACAGTTATCATGTATGAAAACACTTCCCACTTTGTTTTTTGAAACCTTCTGAGTTGGCCTGAAATCTTCTAAGGCAGTGATGGCAAACCTTTTTCTAAACGCATACCAAAATTGTGTGCGCTCACGCCCACACCTCAATGCAACCACCACTGTGCATGCATGCATGAATCACCCCCCAATGCAGGGGGAGTTTTCACCCTCCCCAGGCTCTGGAGGCTTTCCTGAAGCCTCATTAGGGCGGAAATGGCCTCCCCTGGCTTCCTGAAGCCCACAAGAAGCTGGAAATGGATCGTTTCTGAACTTCCGGTTGGTCCATTGGGCTCGTTTTTCACCCTCCCCAGGCTCTAGACACTTTCCTGAAGGCTGGGGAGGGTGAAAATGGCCATCCCTGGCCCTCTGGAAGGCCAAAAATCAGCTGGCTAGCACACACATGCATGCTGGAGCTGACAGCTCGTGTGCCGGCAAATATGGCTCTGTGTGCTACCTGTGGCATGTGTGCCATAGGTTCGCCATCATGGTTCTAAGCCATCCAAGCTTAGCAACTTTAAGATTTGTAGACTTCAACTCCCAGAATTCCCCAGACAGCGAGGCCCATGGTTAGATACTCCTATTCTAAGGTATTTGACTTTTGCAATCTCATCTTCAATTATATTGGTACCATTTCTTTTATCCAAAATGGCTACTTTGAGATCTGAAAGAGAATCCTGGAAAGATAATATGTTCAGCTAATAATACGTTCAGATAATACGTTTGTTTTTCCTCCTGTTCTCAAATTGGCATCCATCCATTCTTTTGGCTAGAATTTGCCCGCTTGTTTTATGTAGAATCCAGAAGAGCAGATGATGGCATGGATCACATTATACATCACTGTTTCTCAATCTCAGCAACTTTAAGATTTGTGGTTTTCAACTCCCAGAATTTCCTTGCCAGAACTCTGGGAGTTGAAGTCTACACATCTTAAAATACCAAAAGTTGAGAAACACTGCATTAGAGAAAAATCATGTGGAAGTTCCTGTAATCTTGTTTATAAAGTTGTTGGGACCCTGATGCTGCTGATGTTGATATAAATATGTAAACAAATAGCAAATCTGGTTTAATGCATAGCCTGGATCCCATGTTATCATCACCATAATTTCCCCATGAAGCTAACTGGAAGTATTATTTTGATCATACTTACTTTACATGTGGGAACATATGTCTCTGCCTTGCCTTGCTTTGCCTCACTCTTCCTTTCCTTTATCCTCTTTCCTCTTTCCATTCCTCCTTCCTTAGCATATGACAGTGATATAAAAAATTCACTAATTTGTCTTGCAATATTTCTTGGGCATTTAAAAAGGAATATTGGATAGGAAGATATTCTGCCCAGAGACTTAAAACAACAACAACACAGAGATATATGTGATACTTATAAAAGGTGTGGCTTCTGGCCTCTTTTATATTGTTTACGTACTGCTGAGTTGGAAATTCTCTTCAATTGGCAAAATGAAGTCTAGTCAGAGGGAGGCTAAAAGCTTCATTCATTCCAATTAAACCTTCCTGAAACTATCAGATTTGCAACCATTTGTTATACATCATGTAAATGTCTTTGCTTCGCTGACAATTGCCCCATTTTTTTGAAAATTTCAAGCACATGGCTTTCCTTCTCCTTTGTAAATGTATTGGGAATTCATGGAGCCTTGCTGATTTGTTTATTCTGCTGGGTTCCAGTAACAGGAGGCTAGCAGGGTTTCAGTCTTGGCTGAGATGTGTTGTCAGCAAGAATCAATCTTTCCCTCCCAACATTAGCAGGATGTTTTAGGACTTGTGCACAGTGGCTTATATTTATAGTTGGGCTTTGTAGAACCCTGGAGCTGGAAGAAGCCACTTAGGCCCTCTTCCCCTATATCTGGCTCAGTGCACAAATCCAGATGAATTGTGGATTGTATTCCCCACTAGTCTTTGCATCTGCTGCAATATTTTTTTTTCTGATGGTCTTCTCTTACAAAAAGAAATAGACCTTCTGTTGAACGCAGGTTTCTTTTAAACGTTTTCATATCCCGTGCTTACCTATAAGCACATAAAGCAACATACCTGGAGTCCCATTGATCTTCTGCCCTGTGTTTAGGCCTCGGTCTGATGATCCAAGAAGGCCTAGTATCAAAATCTAAGCCCTTAAAGCTTTCCCTGGCTCTACACTCACATTTTAAAGGTTAAGATCTTCTCATCCTAGATATAGGAGTTTGCTGTGCAGTCATCCTTCCTTAATTGCAGAACTTATGGGAGGAGATGGCATCTTTCATTTGTAAGCCTACCATGCTTTTTGAGCAGATTCCCCTCCTCCCCCCACCTTGCAGAATGCATTTTTTTAATTAGAGGCATGATGAACTGTCTTTCTTGGACCCAAGAAAGTTATTCTGGGATCAATCTGGGTGGTTATTAGGATCAGAGATTTTGTCTTCTGAACATTTGGACTTGTACTGGAGCCCATTCTCAGGGAGTTTCTCTTTAACAGAGTGTGTGCTTTGGCTATTCTGTGTGTGGTATTTATATATGGTGCCCATTGTGTATGGCTTTTAAGATGCTGATTGGGGTGTTGATGGCCATCTATTAAGTTGTTGGCTATTATTTCCTTGTGCTGCCAAGCACTCACATCCTAAGTACCTGATAACCTGGTGGCAAATTAGCACTCCCGTTGACTGATGAAGAGCCCATTTCCCAGGCTTCACTTACTTTACTTTTACTTTTATTTAATTTATAAACCGCACCCTCTCCCCGAAGGGACTGGGGGCGGTGTACAGTCATATTAAAAACACAATATAAATACATATAGATGGAGGAGGCGACATACAAACTGTACAATAGTAATTAAAATTAAAAAAATTAGAAATACATTAAAATCTACCCCTAAAAAACTACCCCAGAATAAAATAATTGCCAGGAGGATAAAGATGGGACTATAAATGGGCTAGGCCAGCTAATTGGAACAGGTGGGTCTTGAGTTTCTTACGGAAGGAGCGGGGGTCAGTAGTGGTTCTGATATCGCTTCAATCACTTCCCTGGCTGTTTTTGCACTGCTCATGCAACATTTTTGTAGCTGCAAAACTATTCCAGTTTATAGCATTTAGTATGAACATTATGAAAAACGCATATAATTGGTGGCAAACTAGAATTTCCAAACAGCACCCTTACTCATCTTGCCAAATCAGTCTTTCTGTTGGAATTGAAAGGGAGGAGATGGGTCTTAAAAATCAGGAAACATATTCTGCCTCTGTCTCTGTCCCTCTCCCTCTCTTCCCCCCTCTCTCTCCTCTCTCTCTCCTCTCTATCTCTAACTCTATCATCTCTCTCTCTCTCTCTTTCTCTCTCTCTCTCTCTCCCATCTCCCATCCCTCCCTCTCTCTTCCCCATTCAAAACCCCACTGTTTGAATGAGAAGTGCTGTTATCCCTTTCACCTCTGGTATAGTATCAGTTTCATGCAATGGAAGCAGCCCCAGAGAAAGCCCCCCCCTGCAGTTGTGCATAATCTACAGACAGAACAAATGACTTAATAAAACAGGCAGTGCCTCAGGTGATAAGGAGTATTTGATCAAGAAGGTACTATATGGAAGCCTTTCTGAGAGAAAAAATGAACTGAATGAAAATGTAACTCCAACAACTGAAAAATAATAATACACCTGGCTTTCATCCCCTCCCCTGCTTCATCTCTCATCTCCAAATAACCAGATTTTCTTTAGGGTCAGCAGTGAGCAACAAAAGCGAATAAGGTGATTGCCTTGATGTACGGTTTCTAAGGCTTGGGCAGCCTAGACCATTGAGGTGAAGGACCACAAATAAGTGTCTTGCTTGGAGGCCCTCTCCCTGGCTACTAAATCTTTCCTTTAATGTGACATTTGTTGCTGCCATGTCTTTTTTCCCATGGTGTAACATGCAAGCCAGGTCATTACCCACTTGAATCCGTTTTCTTTTATTAATACGTTCCAAATTTCATTATTCTCTTTTGAAATAAGTTCCGTTCAGCTAACATTTTTCTTTGGCCTCTGCAGCCATCAAAGGGAAAATATACTTGTGGATTTCCTTTCTAGCCAACTCCTGGAGTTCTCTCTTTCTTCCCTCTTCTGTGGGAAAGGCAGCCTGTCTGTTGTCTTGTCAATATCTTCCCAGCCAGAGAGCTTTGGAGGGCCATCACAAAACCTTGGTAAAGAGCCAAATATGATCTACACTCTGCACTCCTCAAGCTGGAAACAAGACCAGGACTTTGAAGCTAATTTTGCTCCCTCTCAGGGGCTTGGCACAGTGTCCGAGCAGATTCACACATTTTCTTTTTCCCTTCAGAAAGGGAGCAAAACTAATCTGGCCTCTGGTATGCCTCCATAACTTTCACAGTGTTTTCCAAGGATAGTGGCAGTAAGTAAAATGATGTTGCTATATGCAATGTCTGAAGTGGATAGAGGGGATCAAAATCATAGCATTCCTTTTACATGCTTGTCAGTTTACAACATTTCAACTCTTAACACAGCTTTCCTCTTTCCACCAACCTGAGTTTTTCCTTCTCTATGAGTGATGGATAATTTGAGCAGTTTTCTGCCTGCTACAACTGTGGAACAAAGGGGGATTTTCTTGAGCCCCTTTCAATTTGCCTCTTTCCTCTTTGCCCCCCATTATTCCCTCTCCACATGGAAACTCAGGGTCTGCCCAGTGAAGTTGGTTCCCTCCAGCAAGGAAAAGGTTCTCAGAAGGATTATTGATAGGGTAGTTATTTTTGTCATTCTTTTTTTAAAAAAATGTCCCTGTTATGCGCCAAAGTTCCGACGAATGAGCCCAAGCAAATTAGAAGTCCAAGACTGGAATCTTCCTTAAAGAGCTTCTTTATTGGGGTACATCATATTGGCATGCTTAAATGGAAAACCAACTCTAAATATTTCCCAGAGTTTCAGTATAATTAAAGTAGAAAATGATTCCCTGCCCAAATGTCACAGGTCACATTGTCCAATTAAATAAATCGGCAGGCTCCTTAGGCACTCCCATCCACTTTCATCTGACACCTGTGAAGATGACCTTGGTTCCCACGAGAAAGATCAGTGTTGTGACTCCCCCCCACCCACCATAGTGTGTGGCAACTGAAAAATAAGAAAATGTCAGGTTGGGTTCGAAGTTGACAATATGCTTTTCTTCACATGTACGTGAAGCGTATTGGAAAGCATGAGTATGAGATAGCCTGTACGCACAGCAGTGATCAAGGAGTCGCACTGTATCTTAAGGACTCATTCCTAGAAAGTTCATTGTACTTCCTGTGGTTTGGGGAACATGGGTAGATTGATAGCTCGCCAAAGAGGAACTCTCAAAAGCCAGAATTCACTTGACCATATTAGAATGAATGATAGCCATTCACCTAGGACGATAAGGGAAAGGGTTACTTTTGAACTCTACTGAACTGAAGTAAAATGTTTTCCCAGTATCTGATGATACCAATAACTAAGCTTCAGCCCTTCATTTAACCATCTCAACTTGTGCTTCCAGATCAGCATCGAGGATACTATGGCACTTCTCTCGATGATCACATAAGGAGTGGAGAATGAGACAGGCAAGCAGTAAGCAGGCCCATCATGAATTCATTGGATAATCTAGACATGCCAGGATCGAATGGACCAATGCTTCCATTGTATCAACCTTTCCTTATTACTCTGCATTTTTTCATTGTCAATGTTTGTTGTATTGTTTTTACTTTCATACATGGAATTCTTGGTACTCTCTGAGCTTGATTGTTTGCTTACGGACATTTTGTAACCCAACTAGGCAACATCATCAATGTGAGTGAATGTGGGGTTTGCTCCCTGTTTATATACAATACCTTGAGATTAGGGCATTGTTTTCAGCTTGATAGTTTGCTTGCTGTAGTTTGACCTTGAGCTCATCTCTCTCTTTCTCTCTCTCTCTCACACACATATCTGCCTGCCTGCCTGCCTGCCTGCCCGCCCGCCCGCCCGCCCGTCCGTCCATCCGTCCATCCGTCTATCTGTCTATCTATCTATTCCATTCCATTCCATTCCATTCCATTCCATTGGAACTTTCATATAATTTCTACAGCACAATAGGGCTAACTCTCAAGAAATAAGCGTGGCTCTCTGAGGATCTGTGGATACTTAGCCACATCACAGTTTGACATGGCTGTGCAATTGGTTAGGATAATAATGTATAATCATACTTCTGTATAATACATAGCACTACTTCTGAAAATAATGGACAAATTTCAGAGAGAAAACTCTGCTGGCTATGCAGCAAAAACAGCCACATTTTCTAATAGCTACCATTAGACTTTCATTTTACACACATTACCTACAATAAGTCACATTGATCTCAATGGGATTTACTTATGAGTTCCATTATAATTTACTTGCTGTGGTATAAACTTTCTTGATCTAAAATTCACTGCATTACATGCTTTGAACCACAAAATCACACTACAACAAGCCATTACGTTGTCATAAGGCTGTAGCTTTCTCCATTTTTCCCCCCTGGTCAAATATCATTCAGTCTGATCCTTAGGGTAGCTTAATACACTAGGAGTGTAGAAATTATGGATCCATAACTCCTTCCTAAGCATTGTACTACATTCATTTTTTAAAAAGTCATTGCTCACTAAGGCAAATAGCAAATGGTTTTATATTTGCTATGGGAATTACAAATGATTGCATCCAAGTATCCTGAAATGCATTATTCCACCTCTACCTCTGATCACTATAGGAGGAAAAAAAGAGGAATAATTTTAATTAGGAGTGCTGTAAAAGTCTAAAAATATGAGGCATTTAAAAATAATCTTCTTCCTCTACCCTAAAGTATTGCAAAAAACTCTCTCTCTCTCTCTCTCTCTCTCTCTCTCTCTCTCTGTCTGTCTGTCTCTCTGTCTCTCTGTCTCTCTGTCTCTCTGTCTCTCTGTCTCCTTACATCAAATTTGATCCATCTTATCAATATGCAATTTCTGGAAATTAATAGTGCATAATCCCAAGATAATCCTTTGTACTGCAATTATTTTAGCATGTATGGTTCAAATCTGAGCACATAACTCAAGATCAATTGCTGTCCCTTTGTTAAACCAATTGCATCTAATTCTTTCCACATTAGAAATGTTATCAGTGCTTGTCGTCCTATTCCTATGCACCTCTCAGAAGGCTGCCCAGTGCAGCCTTCCAGTTTTATGTCCATAATAAAGTGTGATTAGGTGAAGCAAAGAAATATTCTTAGACAAGAGAAACAAAATCCTCTCTGCTGAACCAGCTATGATTTACAAGGTGTCCATCACTTTAAGATGTGCTCCTTTCATTATCACGTTCGGCCAACAATTGAAGAGAAGGCTTCTATCTTTTGACCTTACACTGGTTAGTCTGACATTTGATGTTGCCTTAAATGGACGAGTGTACCTTTGAGATTAAGTACCAATTTCACAATACCACTCAGAAGCTTGCTATCAAAGATAGCAAGAACGATTTGAGTTTTCTGTTTCTTCTTCTTAGAATAAACAGTGAGTAAATTGGGGAAAAATAATACATTACTAGGAAATAAACCCACTACTGGAGAGTTAGGGGAAAAAAGGTATATATAATTGCTAGGTGGAACCTAGTTTTCCTGTTACTATGGAGTGGTCAGAGCAGAACCATAATTATCTTATCAAAGATGTCTCCATAAAAGTTTGTGGAAGAAAAGAAAAGAACAAAAAAAGACATGGGAAAATCATTTTTAAATCAGATGCCATAATTAATCCAACATTTAGCATTTCCTCATAGTTACCTACCGTATTTTTTCGGAGTATAAGACACACCCTTTTCCCTCAAAAAAGAGGCTGAAAATCTGGGTGCATCTTATACACTGAATACAGCATTTTGTGCCTCCTGAAACCCCGCCCCTTCACCAAAATGGCCGTGCATAGTTTGTAGGAGGCTTTCAGAGAACTCCTGGGGGGCTGGGGAGGCCAGAAATGAGCATAAAACAGGCCATTTTTTGCTCAATTTTGCCCCCCCCCCAGCCCTCCAGGAGCACTTTATAAGCTTCCTAAAGGCTATCCATGCCCCTTTTTTTGTGAAAAACGGGCTGTTTTTGGGAGGTTTGCAGAATGCAAAAACTTTTTTTTTAATTTGCCTCTTCAAAACCTTGGTGCATTTTATACTCTGAAAAATACGGTGCATTGATGTGGAAGAATAGTGTGCTACTGTTACAAGTGTCAAAGATACATTTATGAATAATGAAACAATACTTATTCTGTAGCTCTCTATTAATGTCACCTTGATTAATCTGGATTTCCAAAGACTCCAGTAGGTGTCAAGTCCAGAACTGGCAACCAACCCATTGAACTGTGCTTTGATATGCATGTACCATTAGTGCTACAGCAGAAGTGGTATTCAGCAGGTTCTGACCAGTTCTGGAGAACCGGTAGTGGAAATTTTGAGTAATTCGGAGAACCAGTAAATATCACCTCTGACTGGCCCCGCCCCCATCTTTTCTCTGCCTCCCTAGTCCCAGCTGATTGGGAGGAAATGGGGATTTTTCAGTAACTTCCCACTGGAGTGGGAGGGACTGGAGATTTTACAGTATTCTTCCACTGCCACACCCACCAAGCCACACCCACAGAACTGATAGTAAAATTTTTGAATCCCACCACCATGCTACAAGTTAAAATATTTTCTTGGGGGACTGTAATGCCCTTAGCATCCACAGCGAATGACCGCTACCTGAAAATATTACTGTTTATTTATATATTGCTTGCCTTTATTATTTTTTATAAATAATTCAAGGCAGTGAACATAACTAATGCTCCTTCCTTCTCCTATTTCCCCCCCCCCCCCACAAAAAAGTGAAGTGAGTTGGGCTGAGAGAGAATAACTGGCCCAAAATCATACAGCTGGCTTTCACGGCTAAGGTACGACTAGAATTCATGGTCTCCTGGTTTAAAGCCTGGTGCCTTTACCACTAGACCAGATTGGCTCTCCATAAATATCTCTGTGTCAAAGTGGGACTTTACTAGTAATAGGACTATTGGGTATGTCTAGAAGGAAAGACTAAGGGTGACATAATAACAGTAGATTAGAATAACAGAGTTGGAAGTCTTCTAGTCCAACCGCCTGCCTAGGCAGGAAGCCCTATACCGTTTCAGACAAATGGCTATCCAACATCTTCTTAAAGACTGCCAGTGTTGGGGCATTCACAACTTCAGGAGGCCAGTTGTTCCACTGATTAATTGTTCTAACTGTCAGGAAATGTCTCCTCAGTTCTAAGTTGCTTCTCTATTGGAACATTGTATTGGAACAATGTTCCTGTATCTATGGGGCTGTCACAAAGGAGAGGAGGTCAACCTATTCTCCAAAGCATCTGAAGGCAGGATAAGAAGCAATGGAAGGAAAATAATCCGGGAGAGAACCAACCTACAACTAAGGAGAAAATTCAGGCGCTTGGCAGCGGACTCACATTTATCATGGTTGCAGTGTTCTGGGGTCATGTGATCACCTTTTGTGACCTTCTGATAAGCAAAGTCAATGGGGAAGACATATTCATTTAACAACTTTGGCAAGAAAAGTCATAAAATGGGACAAAACTCAATTTACTCAATTCACGAGTCTGGGATGATCTGTATAGCACTGCAAAATACAAGTGGAATATTAGAATAACTGAATGCTAGGAGATCTAATTGGGAAAAAAACCATTGAGATCAGACATACCCTCCCTTTATTTTCCTATTGTGGATGTTTATCTTACCCCAAGATAATCTCTCTTTAAAAAAGATCAAAAGCCAGAAAACTGTACACTTAAGCCTGAATGACTCCTTGATACCATATCATTGTAGAAAGTTCTTCTGTATTATGTTAAATAATAACTTTGTGGCCAGTAAAACAAAAAAAAAAAGTAATGTTCTTCTTTGAGATATCTTAGAAAAACAATTTTAGACCCAATGGCCATAAATTAGAGTTAGATGAATGTAAAGTTACACTAGATTGCCGACCTATTTTATTTTGCTTCTCTTATAATGGAAAGTGCTGGGAAATCTTAACTATGAAAGGGAATATAGAAACATTTCATGGATTTCACTGATGATTGGATGACACCCAGGATGAACTAATATGTATTTTCTGCTTCATATATTTGTCTGCAATAATATGCTTTCACGGTTTAATGCACCGAGCATGTTTTTATATGAGATGTCAAGGCTGATACAGAAGGGCCAAAACTTCCCAAATTAACAAAAGTACTGTCAACATGTCTTGTGATTTAATGCCTGTTTTGAAATTTAATTTTATTACTGTCAATATTTTTTTTCCCAATTCCAGAACTGTGTTTTTATTTTCAAATGGATGACAAACTCTGTAGAAACAGCAATATTCAATGAGGTTAACAATGAAAGTCTGGGGCGGTAACTACCCATTGTTTGTCATGTCATGTCTTTTTGTATTGCAGCTTCTTCTTCTTTTATTGTTCTCTTGTTTACAGTCTGGAGCAAAGGGGTGTTGGTTACAGGGTGTCCTTCCAGAAAAGAGCTCCAAAGCAATTCCAAATATTACTTAGAATGGAATGGTGAAGTCAGCTGGAAAGGGATATTTCATATCAAATTTGTTGACAGCACAGTACATTTTCCGATATATTTTAAAACAGAGAAAGTAATAGAAAATGAAGAAGCTAAAGTGCTCTGGGACTTCAGAATTCAAACAGATAAGCACCTACCATACAACACCCCAGACATAGCAACTGTTGATTTAAAAAAAAAAGTCAAAAAAGTCAGAATAAAGGATGTTGCAGTATCTAGAGGCAGCAGAATGGAAGAGAAAGAACTGGAGAAAAACCACAAAATTCAAAGATCTGCAATAAATGTAGAATGGCTGCAACAAAAGAAAACAAAGTACCAATGGTGATAGGCACCTTGGGTGCAATTCCAAAACATCTCCAAGACCACTTGAACACCATTGACATTGACACAATTGCCATCAGTCAATTGCAAAAGGCAGTTTTATTTGGAACAGCTTACATCTTCTAACAATACCGTTAATATCATCGAACAACAATCTAGTTTATCCCAGATTCTTGGGAAGGACTTTATAAACGGATAAAAAGGCCAAATCAAGTTTAAATATCTGGTAGATTGTGTAACCAATCTTAATAATCAATGTGGACACCAATCCAGAAACCAAGGTTGCTGAATTGGAAGAAGAGGTTCTAATCTCAAGGAACTCTAGCAACTATTAGACTTTGCCCCAACTCCACCACTTCACCACTCCACCACTACCACAAATCCTGGCAACAGCTTTATGTTCCACTACTTCAGAGATGTTACCATTAGCACTTCAGTTCCAGCCAATGGTACCAAAGTTCAGACACCCATTGCGCCGCTTTCAGTTCAACTCTGCCATTGCTGCTATACCACCAGTGATCCATTCTGCTGACTCCAGTTCTTCTTGCTGATGTCACCCTCAATAGTAGCCACCAATCTGACTGTTCTGATATTGTTTTCCATATCTGCTCCAACTCCAGTCAGCCAATAACCTGTACATTTTCTTATATCTGAAATAGAAGGTGTCAGAAAATATTTCGGGGATCAATCATTCTACAGTGGAATAACATATAAGGGGTTACTTGATGACCAAGGAGTTCAAAATGCAAGTTTTCCTTTCCACAGACTTCCCAGACTAGTTTTGGACTAGTCAATTCTTAGACTGATACATTGTAGTCTAACACATCACCTATATTAAGGCATAATGCAGTTTGCTTGCTTTTGGCCGAGTGAAATGTCTGATTCCAATTGTGTGATGCATAAATTGTTAATGATATGCATCAGAGGTAATATTCTGCAGGTTCTGACCAGTTCCGGAGAACCGGTATCAGAAATTTTGAGTAGTTTGGAGAACCGCTAAATACCATCTCTGACTGGCCCCACTCCCATCTATTCTCTGCCTCCAAGGTTCCAGCTGATCAGGAGGGAATGGGGATTTTACAGTAACTTTCCCCCAGAGTGGAAAAGAATGGAGATTTTACAGTATCTTTCCCTTGCCATTCCCACCAAGCTACGCCCATAGAAGCTGTAGTAAAAATGTTTGAATCCTATCACTGATATGCATGTGTGAATCCAGCTTTGCTCTCTTAGCCCTATATAACTTGCTGTTACTGTGAGGAAATAAATAAATGGAATGGATATGTTCTTTGTCTTGGGTTCTGACAGGAAATTTGAGATATAAATGAACAAAATAATCTACCAGCCATCACACAGTTCATGAGAATTAAACTCCTCATTTTAGTTGACTTCTTTTTCAATATGGTGAACATAATATGATGTACTCCAAATTATACTTCTTAGTTGATTAGAGTAGAACATTGTTGTTCAACAGTGGGGTGATTGCTTACTATATCTAGGGAGGGGAGGATCCTATAAATGCAATTTACCCACTTTGTTTTTTCTTCTTTGTAACCATGTCACACGATCACGTCATTACATTTGATTAGCTGGTAGAGTCTCATTAAACACCTGCAGCCATCCTATACATGCTGATTAAATTCTGCAGCACAGAAAAGTAAATCATAATTCCTACCATGTTTGACTTAAATCCTTCAAACATGGGGCCAAAGAATGTTTACTGGGCTGGACGAGGTGGTTCAGAGTGAATAATTGTTTCCTCTGGTGAATTCCATTGTTAGCAATATTGATGATGCATCTTACTAGTTGCCTAGATTACTCTTTATTGCTGCAAGAAACAAAACTGCTTTAACTTTCTGAGACTTTTCCTTTTTTTTTTGTAAAAAGTATCTTGGGAGCTTATTAATTTCATTAGAATCCTGAAGATGTTTCATAGCACGCATCAGTGTCACTTTCCATCTCTCCTTTCCTTACAACTTTGCTTATTGTTCTGAAAGAAGAACTTTAAAAAGCCAGGTTGTTTCTTGGGTAATTGAGTTATAAATGTTATTCATAGAGGTGTTCAGCTTATGAGGTGTTAAGGGAAGCTCTGGCTGCTATAAAACTAGTGATGAAGCTTCCTTTTGGAGCTTTCCTATTCAACTCCAGTTGGAAAAATGCTGCCCAGTGGTCTACAGATGATCAAAGAACATTATTTTTACCCCTTAAACATATGCAAAGTTTTTACAAGGATGGGACAAGTTGGGCTTTTTTATTTATTATTCTCATATTCCTTTCAAGTTCCAGAAATTGCCATTGCAGATGGCTAACTTGTGTACAATATTGCACAACCTTTTTTTATTTACAGGACTGCCAATCTCATGACAGTGACAAACAGCAATTAAAATAATCCGGTAATAAATGTCTGAGTCAAACCAAGCTGATTAATCGCCTGAATCAAGCAAAAGATGGAACAGCCAAGTCATCAAGGCTTTGCTAAAGGCAAACTTACCGTATTTTTTGGAGTGTAAAATGCATCAAGGTTTTGAAGAGGCAATTTTAAAAAAAAAGTAGGTATGTAGATAGAAGGATAGAGAGGGAGACAGAGAGAAATACAGTAGGTAGGTAGGGAGAGAGAGAGTGTAGGTTGGTAGATAGAGGGATCGAGAGAGATATCTACAGTAGGGAGGTAGGGAGAGAGAGAGTAGGTAGATAGATGGAGAGAGAGAGAAGGTAGGTAGGGAGAGAGAGAGAGAGTAGGTAGGTTGGTAGATAGAGGGATAGAGAGAGAAATATGGTAGGTAGGGAGAGAGAGAGATTAGGTAAGTAGATAGAGAGAGATAGAGAAAGAGAAATACAGTAGGTAGGCAGGGAGAGAGAGAATAGGTAGATAGGTAGATGGAGAGAGAGGGAGAGAGAAATAAAGTAGGTAGGTAGTGAGAGAGAGAGTAGGTAGGTAGGTAGGTAGGTAGATAGAGGGAGAGAGAGAGAGAAATACAGAAGGTAGGTAGGTAGATAGAGGGAGAGAGAGAGAGAAATACAGAAGGTAGGTAGGGAGAGAGAGAGAGTAGATAGGTAGGTAGGTAGAGGGATAGAGAGAGAGAAAAAAAATACAGTAGGTAGGTAGGTAGGGAGAGAGTGGGTAGGTAGGTAGGTAAGTAGAGGGGTAGAGAAAGAGAGAAATACAGTAGATAGGTAGGGAGAGAAAGAGAGTAGATAGGTAGGTAGCTAGAGGGATAGAGAGAGAGAAAGAAATACAGTAGGTAAGTAGGGTGAGAGGGAGAAAATAGGTAGGTAGGTAGATAGAGGGATATAGAGAGAAAAATACAGTAGGTAGGAAGCGAGAGAGTAGGTAGGTAGGTAGATAGAGGGAGGGAGAGAGAAATTCAGTAGGTAGGTAGGGAGAGAGAGTAGGTAGGTAGATAGATGTTTCCAGGTGTATTTATCCATGTGCTGGAGAAGGAAATCACTGACAATCTGCAGCACCTAAGACTTGTTTCTGCTGGCACAGCACTTGATCAATCTAATTCTCATCAATCACTCTAACTAAAGAGCTTTCCGAAAGGAAAAAAAAGTTTTTGCACACTGCAAACCTCCCCCAAAAGGCCCGTTTTTTCCAAATAAAAGGCATGAATAGCCCTGGGGGGGCTTGCAGAGTACTCCTGGGGGGGGCAGAAAAGAGCAAAAAACGGCTCATTTTTCACGAAAACGGGCCCGGTTTTTGTAAAAAAAATTGCATGCATAGCCTTATGGAGGCTTATAGAGTGCTGCTGGGGGCTGGGGAGGGGGGGCAAAATACAGCCCATATTTTGCTCATTTCTGTCCTCCCCAGCCCCCAGGAGTTCTCTGAAAGCCTCCATAAGGCTAGGCACAGTCATTTTGGTGAAGTGGGTGGGGCTTTGGGAGGCAAAAAATGCTGTATTCAATGTATAAGACGCACCCAGATTTTCAGCCTCATTTTTGAGGAAAAAAGGTGCGTGTTATACTTCGAAAAATACGGTAATTAGGGACATCAAAACTGCTGGAGGAAGATTATTTCACAGATTATTATATTTTTTGAAGTATAAGACACACCTTTTCACCTCAAAAATAGGGTGAAAATCATCTTATACACTGAATACAGCCTGGTTATGGTTGGAATAAAATGAGAGTTTGCTGAATCTTACAGAAAAAGAAAACTTAAAGCATAATATGTTACTTGAAATCTTGAAGTTGGGCAATTTTAAAGTTGGGATTTTTATTCGGCAACTGGTGGCCTACAAGATATAGTCCAATACGTAAAACTGAATTTGTGGAAAAGGACAGGTAGAGTTTGCCAATGAATAATGTAGAGTTTCATTGAATCTAATGTAGATCATTCATTGAACATCATGTATTTACTCTTCTTTAAGCTCTTGATTAACATTAACACCTGATCGTCAGAGCAAACCAGTTCATTCCCCAGCTAATCGTTGGAGCTACTAGTTCATCCGAACCAGTCCAAACCAGCTGAATCCCACCCCTGGTGCAAGGTGGAAGACAGCAATTATAACAGCAAAGATGTCGTGAGGATTTCATTATGGAATGTATCAAAAACTGCTTATGTGAATGTTTCAAGTCAAGCTAAAGCAGAAGTACAAAACTGAACAGTTTCCACAATATGAATTTGAGCATATAACCATCATTATCAAGGAAATATCCAGAAGCACTTTGAAGTCCTGAACTTCCTTTACTAGGGAAACAGAGAACCAAAACATTGTTAAAAATGAATCTAAATTAATCTGCCAAATACCAAAAAAGCAAAGTGTTAGAATACATGGTGAAAGTTATCAGAATTAAGAGAATAGAAGTGAAAGTCATTTTCTGTGGACTTTTTGATCAGATTCTTATTTCATGTTTATTTTAGGATGTACCCTTGGCTTGACAAAGTTGTAAAAGGTTCCAGGTGTTAGGAAAAATGATTTCTGGGGTGCATGCAATATGGAATTACTCATGGCAAATCCTGAATTAGGAGAAAAGTTTGATTCAATGGAATCACTTATGATAAGCATAAAGTTCTGACGTCCTGCTACAGATTTGTAAATAATCTATTTTTGGAAATCCTGGAAGACCACTCTGTCTTAGTAAAGACTAATTAATTCCATTCCACTCCTTACATTAAACACCAAGAAATATTAAAAGGAAAGAATCTGATATAGGAAGCAAGAAAGGAGTATGATAACGAGAATGTCAGGCCTGCCTCCATTCAAAACCTAAGAAAGAAAACCCCTGACTCCATTGAAGTAGAAAAGAAATACTTTTATTGCGTTTGAAATGATAGCAGAGAAAGAAAAGCAAGATCTGAGCCAAAAGGTGCAAAAGTTTCATATTGAAAGTTTTCCCAAATCCCTCCCCCCAGGGACCCAGGCTGAAAGTCCAATCCATGTTCCACATAGTGTCATGTGGGGCACATCCTCAGGTGTTTTCGTCTATCTGGAGTTCTAGGATGGTTGGCCTTGACTGGGTGTAAACACCTGGAGAGCAAACCTTCCTTTTAGTTCACACGGCCTTTAGCAGCACACTTCCCAAACCGAATGCCATGCCCCCCTCCTCATTACTATGGCAGCTGATAGCAAGCAAGCAAACAAACAAGCAAGCAAGAAGCAAAGGGAAAACTCATGCTGGAGATCTGGCTGACAGAGAGATAAAGTATGCAGGGCTTGAAGGGTATGTTCAGAACCCAGCAGCAAAATATATTATGGTGATGATGATGATGATATCCATTCAGTTGTGTCCAACTCTTGACAATTCTATGGGCCAGGTCTCTCCATGTCTTTCAATCTTGCACTACTTATTTGGGTTATTCTATGCTCTGGTTGGGGTAAGCTTTAATGGTGTCTAACCACCATGTTTCTTGGCAGCCTGATTTCTTTTTCATTCTAGCTCTTCCAAGCATAAATGCTTTCTCTAGTGAATTCTCCCCACAGGACATGGCCAAAATAAATGAGACACAGTCTTGTGATTTTGTCTTCCAGTGATGTCTGGTGTTCTATTGAAGGCATCAGCAACTTGGCATGGGAAAAGCTGCTAGCTTATCTCCTGATTTGGACACAGATGGTAAAATAATAGATGGTCTTATGTTTTCCCACTTATGTCAACAAGCAATAACAAACTTTAAAGAAGTCAAAGCCTAGCTAGGATCATAAGTTCCCAACTGCTTTGTCAGGAAAGGTTACCAACTGCGATTTTCATTTAAGGTCGAATAAGAAATACCTTGCTAGTTGTATATTTATTGCCAACATTCATTTGCATTAGGTCACCAATCACCATGATGGCTTTTGTCACGAAGCGTTAAGTGTGGAAGCATGAGATTAAGACGACTGCCTTTTCAAGAAGTGCACTTCAAGTTGTTCTTTTGGTTAATGGGATGGAGCAGGATCTGACATAAACGATATGAATCCAAATCAACTGAAGTGAATGTTTTACAGGCCATAAGCATTTCACAGTTCAACGCTCCTCAGCGAGATATACCTGCTGACACAAAGGGCCCAGGTGTGCATACAGAACACCTTCATCAAAAAAGAGCTGTCTCCTACATTTTAAGGCAAAATGTAGCTTGGTACATGGAAAAGAAGGTGTGGGAAGCTCAGCAGCCAAATTGGTACGTTGTAAATTAAAGGCTACAGAGCATGCTGTATATTATCATTCACAAAATTGCTGTTCCCATCAAACCACATCATTATAGATAGTTTTCAGAAAACTATTCCAGAAAGGAGAATAATTAGTCAAGGGTAGAGATGGGAAGAAACTTGTCCAAGAAGTTGGTATTTTAGTGCCAACTTCTTTAATTCATGGTTTCTGGGGGGGGGGGGGGGGGGAAGGCTATTGGAAGATGGTTTTACTTCAATATTACACATTTGCAGAGCAGTCTGCAATCAAAAATATATAGCTATGAATGGACTGATATGTGTTTGTTGACTATTGGTCTTTTAGTGATGTGTTAGTACTGTGTGTCACTCAATTGCCTGCTGACTCAGACTAATAAAATCTTTTGTGTTACATTAATCTGTAGCCTCAGAATTCATAATCCTAACTGTTTAAAAAAGGAGAAAGGGAAAGGGAAAAGAAGAAATGTCTCCCTGAAGATTATAAATATATATTTTATAAGAACAAACCTAATCCAAATGTTGGAAGAATCAATAATTTCATAAAGATGCACAAGACTGCCATTAGTTATTACAGTAAAAGAACCTGAAAAATGTCAACACCTTTTTATTGGAATATTTCATTTGGCTGAACTTGTGGAAAAATTAACTCTTGATTTACTTGTTAACAATTGTGAACTGTTACACTTTTAAGAGACATATAAGAATGCTAGAAAATTAATTTTCCTGTAGTTTTTTTTTTTAAATTTTGCAAACAGAAGCTTTGAAAATTCAAATATTAAATTGTCTATTTGGTCTGGATCAGATTTTAGGGAAATGAGAACTGGATTTAAAATATACAAATATAACTCTGAAGTTGAGCTCCAAGCATTTATTTTGAGGTTAAACTTATTTTAAGTTTCTAGCTTTCAATCTCACAACAGAAGGTCATAAAAAATCATAAAAGAACTTACAATTGAAAATCAAGGATTAGAATGCCTATCAGGTCATCATTCAATTACTTTAAATACTTGCCTATCTTCAGTAGTTTGTGCTTCAGGAAAGAGCTGTATTGTGCAGAGAACTAAGATTGAAAAGAAAGAAGAATAAAGATTGAAAAAGAACTTGAATGGCATTGAATGGAATGGGGGTTAAAATAAAAATAGGCAAACAAACAGAATGGGCAAATCCTTTAATAATATTGTATTGGGAAAAACAGGGAAGGGAAGTATTCAAACTTGTTTTCACCCCAGATGTTTGGATAAAGCTGCCTTGAGAGAACATGTTCAATTGCCACGTGTCCACAAAATGACAAGTAATTTCATAAGAACGCTGGTAATAGATTTAGCTGATCCAGTGAGATGGAAGCTATACACATTTACTGTAATACATTTTTGTAGCTAAGGCTTTAAACTATTTATTCAATCAATCATTCATTTAATTTGTATGCTTACCCACTCAACATAGGATTCTGAGCTCGGAGCAGTAAATTAAAACAATCACAACATGCAAAATGGGAAAACATGTAGGCAACTGAACTATAATGTAGTGTTTCTTCTCTCTCCAGAATATATCAGAAAATAATATAACAGAATGTTGGATGCTTATGGAGTTTTATGTTTTATTGATATATGTATTACATCATAGAGGAAAGGAAGCCTTGAAAAATGTACTGGACATCAAATGTAATGTGTCTTTCTCTACACCAGATACCAGGAAAGAAAACTGAAATTAAGCTAAACATCTAAAAATAATTAGATTAAGTATAGTACAGTATTTGGGAAATGTGTTGACTCTTAATGGAGTAAAACCCAAGAAAACAAAAATTGAAACAATTGTTGGCATGCCAAGTTCACAGAGTAAAAGTAAACTTCAGCATTTTGGGGGAGATATCACTTCTTTAGAGCTTTGGTGGTGCAATGATTAGAATGCAGTATTGCAGGCTAACTCTGCCCATTGCCAGGAGTTTGATCTGAATGGCTCAAGGTTGACTCAGCCTTCCATCCTTCTGAGGTCGGTAAAAAGAGGACCTCCGATTGTTGATATGCTGACTCTAAACCACTTAGAGGGTAAATCACTGTGAAGTGGTATATAAGTCTAAGTGCTATTGCTGTTGCTCTTTACATTTATTTTTCATTTATTTTATTTATTTGTCAAGCATGTATAACATAACAGATATAAGTATAAACATGATTATGAATACATGAAATGGATATGAATAAATGGGGACATTAGGACAGGGACGGGAGGTACTTTGGTATGCTTATGCACACCCCTTACAGACCTCTTAGGAATTGGGTGAAGTCAACAGTAGACAGTCTTAGGTTAAAGTTTTGGGGATTTGGGGAAGAAACCACAGAGTCAGGTAACACATTCCAGGCATTGACCACTCTGTTGCTGAAGTCGTATTTTCTACAATCAAGTTTGGAGCAGTTTACCTTAGGTTTGTATCTATTGTGTGCTCGTGTGTTGCTGTGGTTGAAGCTGAAGTATTCATTGACAGGTAGAACATTGTAGCAGATAATTTTATGTACTACGTTTAGGTGGGATTGAAGACGGCAAAGTTCTAAATTGTTTAAGCCCAAAATTTCAAGTCTGGTGGCATAAGGTATTCTGTTGCGAGCAGAGGAATGGAGGACTCTTCTCGTGAAATATCTCTGGACTTGCTCAATTGTATTAATGCCTGATATGCAGTGCGGGTTCCAGACAGATGAATTGTATTCGAGAATTGGTCTAGCAAATGTTTTGTATGCTCTAGTTAGTAGTACAATATTACCAGAGAAGAAGCTATGCAAGATTAGGTTTACAACTCTTAATGCCTTTTTGGCAATGTTAATCTGAGGCATGCTTAAAGTAGCAAACAGCTGAAAGGAAAAGATGGAGACCTGAAATATTACTTCTTTAGAAACTTTATCACAAGAACATCAACCAGAATGATTCCTTTCCTGCAATTTGTATTGCCGAATGTTGACCCATATTCCTTAGAAAGCACATAAAGAGTTGAAAGGCTTGTTAACAAAGGTACTTGCCACAAGTGACTCATGTTAAGATTTGCAATCTGGCTATTATTTCTGGGTAGACAAGATTTCCACAGTGAAACACTCTTGACTTGCTGACATGAATAGTTTTGAAGATTGGATATCAGATATCCAAGACATCTGATATCCTGAGGGCCTTGCACCCTGCATGGTTGTCTTATGCTGTACAATGACAAGTTCTCAATATTTATTAAAGGTAACCTTACATAGAGCACATTCCAGAAGTCAAGATGAAATGTATAGCCGTGCATGAGCCAGTATGGGCAAATCAGACCAGTTCAGCATGTGCCCCAATTGGTAGCATAGTCATAATTGTTTTGAAACATTCCTGGGTAAACTTAACACCTGCAACTCCAGTGGCAGCTAGTGTTTGTTTATTTACCTACCTCCACCCAGGCTAACTCTGGTGGTATACAATGTTAAAAGAAAACTATATAAAACTTATAGATAATACAAATAAAATACTATAAAAATTCAGATATCCAATTCTTACTAAAAACACAGGGAGGTAGTGGGGAGGGAGGGAGGGAGGAAGATGAGCAGGAAGGGAGGGGGGGTATGTTATTAATCTATCATTCACCTCCAGCATGATGTTTTCCCATTGGAGTTCTAGGCCAAAAAGCAGAGCTGGGCTCTTACAGAAGGTCAGGAAGGTTGCAGCTGACCTCATTTCAGTGGGTCAGATGTCCCAAAGGGCAGCAAAATTACCTTCTGGGTGTCGAATTGTTCTTTAGAGGTTGAACAAAATAAACTCTATTCAACATTTTATTCAATTTATTTATGTTCCCCTTCAACCAGCCATTTCAAACATGAGCAATGTTTAGTGATTCAGTTTGAAAAATTTCGATGGTAAGGAGAAACAGAACATCGAAAGGTAATGAGAAACAGAGCTCCAGATGAGGTTTCAGGTAGATGTTGAGAATATGGGGGAAAAATAGATCATGAAGTAGTGTGATGACAAACCTATGGCATGTGTGCCACAGGTGTCACGCACAGCCATCTCTGTGGGCACGTGAGGCATTAGCCTAGCTCAACTCCACTGCACATGCATGCACACCTCCTGCTGGCCAGCTGATTTTGGGTCTCTGCTGCACATGCGTGGGGGATGCAGGAGACATGTGCACATGTGCTGGGGGGTCAGGGGGGGTTGGCCATGCACTGGAGAGGGGGGAGCAGTGCTCTGCCACGGCTTGTTTTTGCTCCCAGGAGGCTGCAGGGAGGCCTACTAGGCACAAAATGAGGGTAGGTGGGTGGGGGAAGCACAGGGGAGTCAGGTGCACATGTGCGGAGGGTTGGGGGAGCATGGGGGGTCATGCACAGATGCATAGGGGGCTAGGGTGTGCAAGGGGGTGTCACACATGCATTGCATTATGGGTGCGACTGCCCGCATGCTTTTGGCACGTGATGACAAAAACGTTAGCCATCACTACTTTAATACATCATAGGTCAGTAGTCCTGTTGTTGAAAATAGACCTTCAACCTCAGTTTCAGGATATGGACTAGCAGAAGACACTGGGACCACGGCAAAACAATGACCACAAGTCTCAATTTCACTGGATAGAAACTGTGTTTTAAAATATCAGAAGCCACGAAGAATCAAGAGAACAAGATAACCCCTCTCTCTCTTTTTTTCAATGCAGAAATCTTCTCTCTGCCTTAATACTTCATACCTTGAAGTGCTAAGCCAACCTATTAACAAGACACAAGAATTAATCTCTCCTGTTTGATTAGTTCCAATCCTAGCCTAAAAATAAAAGAGCCCATTCAGACCAGTGCAAATTGTTTTCCCTTCAATTCCTGAATTATTTTCTTGCTTTTTATGTAAAATAAATTATTTTTGATCAAGTTTTTTTAAATATAGGCAGCTCCTTAACGAGAATAGAAATAAACTCTGGCATGATAACTATTATTAGCCACATTCTTGGGGCTGAGTTGGATGTATTCTGCAAAATTAACTTTGTGGTTGTTTGCTGATATTTCTGCTTGCGCACAAAGGTTTCATAAAGACTTGTTGGTTGTGCAAGTATATATCCACTAATCCATAAAGATGATGTTTACCTTTCCAGGCTCTCTATTCAGATCAATAGCAGTCTTGAAGGCATCTACCTCTTTCTGAATGATCAAGTGAACTTTTAAAGAATTTGTTTGATGTATTGACTAACCTGCTGTCTGATGGATCCTTTGGCAGAGCTGACACAAATGGTTCTGGAGATGATATTGGAGGCTCCAAGGTTTTTTCTATGGGGAATTTAAGGATTAATGCTGAGGTCATTCTAAGAAAGATGAATCACTCTTTCATAGACTCCATGGGTTTCACATAAATGGTTGCAAAACCTGCTAGATTTTTTTTGTTCTGGAGAGAGGGGTGCATATATAGCACCTTAAGAAGGTGCTATATATGCACCTGTTATGTATAGGCCACTGATGAGGATGGAACTGTGGCAAAGTATTCATCCCTATAGGACCTACAATAAATTAGTCTTGTAGAAGCTGAATGACACTGCTAGATGCCTAGGGGCTCTCACACCAAGGTTAACACCCTCTCAGCAACCTAGCTGAGATACAGAATATGAAAAGATTTCTGCGAAACGATCCCAATAAAGTGCATTTTCCTGTGTTGGAGCACAGAGGTCATTATAGCATATAAAGTAACTGCAGACAAAGAAATCTGCAGGTATGATTCAGATGCAGGGATGAGTCTGAGAATAACAATGGCATCATCATACGTCTGTGCCAAAGCAATCAAAGAAGAGGAAATATCAGGAAATATTAGCCTTGATTTCATCTGTGGAATGTTACCTAAGCTAGTTCTTTTGGATTATCATGAAACTCAAAACAGTACGATGATAGCAATAAATGTTCAACAAGTGACAGTTTTGGGGGCAGGGTGGAGTAGGGCAAAGGAGAAGAATTATAGGAAGCTGCCAGAAGCTGTTTTACGGGGGGGGGGGGGGGATAAAAAATGTCATGAATAAATGAATGAATGAATGAATGAATCAATAAAAAAAGATGCTCTACATTGCAGCATTCTACTGGAACTTATACATGTTCTACTTATAACACTAAGTACAACATTAGCAGGACTTCCTAATTCAAAGGGCAAGTAACAGGTTAATTATTGTAGCTGTTTATCCAGATACAAATTTTAAGTGGTATTCCTGTCAGCTAGCAGATTGTATTTGATATAATAGTGTGAGTTCTATGTTCCTCCATTTTTTTAAAACCAATACAGAGTATGAAATATAAATTGAAAACAAAACCCTACCATGTTACAGCACTGAACAAATACTAATAGCAATAGCACCCGCAGAGGTATTATTTATTAGTTTGAATAAATGTACTCAACCATCCATAATGGCTGCATTAAATTATGTTTAGATTTATTAGGCTCTTTTGTAATTAGTTAAATACATGGAATGCATTATATCAATTTTAATAAAAAGGATCCTTTCATTATTTTTGTACTAATGTTTGCCATTCATAAATTCACTAATGCATTTGTCTCTTTCTTTCTGTATTTCCTGAGTATAAATCTATGCATAAGTATGTTTACATGACTATATGGGAAAGTTTTACAAAATGTTAGTGATGCAAAACCTGTGACTTCCTATAAAACTTTATTGAATATTTTAGAAGAAAAATATAAAGTAAGAAAAAGAAAAGAAAAAAGAAAGCTAAAAGTGTGCAAAGCTAAAAAAGAAAGAAAAGAAAATTAGAAAAGAAAGCAAATACAAAGAAATAGCTTCCAATCTTCTTGATAGCTGTTAAAAGTACAATTATAAATTTACTACTTAGTCCATGGTTTCAATACAGCTCTCTTTCTTTAATTTATCTTGTCTTTTTTTCTTTTCTTTTTATGACCCTGTAATTCCTTGTATTGGGGTAGAGTTGGGATGGCTGAATGGAGCTGAGCATTTACTGGTTAGATGCCCTTCCTACCCAGAATTTGCAGCAGATATTTTTTCTTTGTACCCTGATAGAGAAGAATCTGTTGATACCTAGGATTGAACTCTCAGCCTCATGAGTGTGAGGCGAGCATCTTAACCTTTAGGCCACCACGCTGCTCTATAATTTATCTCGCCTCATATTAAAAATATACATGTTCAATTCTATTTTTCCCCCCTGTTACATGCAAAAAGCCCATAAGGGGTTTCCAGTGGCGGAGGTATTGTCACGGTGTTGTCTTTTCTCTGATCAAAGAAGTCAATTTAGCAATCTCAATAACTTCCATCATCATCATTGCCAACCATTCCTCCATTTGGGTAATGCCGAATCTCTCCATCTTTGTCCGTATGATAATTTTGCTGCAGTTGCCATATTAAACAATGTTCCATGATGTTTTTCCCAACTGTTTGTCCATCAATCCCAAAAGAAAAACCTCTGATTTCAATTATACATTCAACTTTACAGTCCCCTAAATCAGTATATGTATCTGAATCCAGAATTTTCCAGCATTTTCACATCTTTACCAAACAAGATAAAAAGTCTCTTTTTGCTGTTCATATTTCCAACATCAATTTGAAGTGCTTCTAAACATTCTAGACAATTATTTCTAGAGAAAAAAAAATCCTTGTGACTTTCAGAATTGGCACAGCTGCATGAGACTGAAGGAAGCTCCCCAGCAAATATTTAATGCCTAGTTTTGACAACCGATACTCTCAGAGACAGAATATTTTCTTGTGTTTCTAAACTTTGAAAGTGTTCTCAGAAAGAAAGAGAAAAAAAAACACTGAAGGAGATGAGTTTGGAGCAATCATTTTGATTGCATTTTTCTTTCAGAGAAATGTTGAAGCAACCAGACACAGTGGGGTGGTGGTGTTAGAGTAAGATAATCACTCCCCCCCACCCCCAAGGTGTATCAAGACACAGTGTGCCTCATTATCTCTCATCCCTGCAGGATGTAATTATTCTGCAATAACTACACACTTGGAACTGCTTTATTGTTGCTATCGTATTTCTTTTACCTTTGAACCTAAATGCATTAAAACAATGATATTGTTGCCTGTGAGGGCCGCTTGAAATTCATCTGCTTTTGCATAGCATTTAACTGCCAGCTGCAACATTTCTTGAAGCTTCTTCCACCACCACCCCGTTCCCCGCTACCCCTCCTTCCTTTCCCAGGGAACCTTCATCTTGAAATCCAAAGAAAGGAAAAATACTAGTAGTGAAGGATGTTGGTAACATCCAAATAAAGCCAAAGAATACAAACATGGGTTTAAGAATATTTTTGAGGAAGTCGCACAGACTGAACTTTCTTGTTTGCCAGCCGAATGGAGTGCTACCTTGTTCTAACTTCTTAAAACAAAATGGTGTCTTGGGATGGTAGGAGTGCCTCTACCATCCCCTAGAAGACATTTGCAGACGTCAACAAAAATTCTAGCAAGCTGATTCCTCTAGCAAACTGAATCTACTCAAGATACAGGTGGCTCATGGAAACTATAGAATTTTGTGCTTGATGTGGAATAGAATGTAATTTGGAGTTTTGTTTAGATTGATAGATTATATAGAAATGACTTGCTCTTATTAATTATGGAAAAACAAAAAGCTATGATTTGATGTTAATGCTCTATTCTACTGCAACAGAGAGAGTCGGAAGTCAATTCTTCTCCCCCCCTTCCCTCACTTCTCTCTCTCCCTCCCCCCCTTCCACTGCTCTTTTATTTACTTCTGTATTTTGCATTTTATAATACTCTACAACCTAATAAAATGTTTGAAAAAAAATAGGTAGTCCTCAACTTATAGCCATTCATTTGGAGACCCCTCAAACTTACAACGGCACTTAAATTTGGATGCTTGGCAAGGTAGCACTCCATTCTGCTGACCACAAGAAGGTTTGGTCTATGTGACTTCCTCAAAAATATTGTTAAACCCATATTTGTATTCTTTGGCTTTATTTGGATGCTACCAGCATCGTTCACTACAGTATTTTCCTTTCTTTAGATTTCAAGATTTATTTATGGCGGTTGCAGTGTTCCGGGGTCATGGGATCATCTTTTGCGACCTTCTGACATACAAAATCAATGGAGAAGCCATATTCCCCCTGTGTCAGGGTTCCAAGTAACACCCGCAATGAAGGAAGACTCCGAGCCTTGAGTTTCCTCAAAGTTCCATTTTATTAGAGATATCATATTGGCACATCTGGGAAAACCCGAATCTGAAAGCTTCCAGGATTTCCTCATCCAAAAGAAAGTCCAGGTTCCTGCCCCAGCACCCACATCTATATCACATGGTCGAATCAATACAATGTCCCAACTGGAGATGCTTCCCAGGCATACACCTCCAGGTGCAGGGCAGGGTGGCCTTGCCTCTTGGAGAAAGGAATGTTATTTTGACTATATATCTCCCAGTGGTGGGATTCAATTATTTTTACTACCGGTTCTGTGGGTGTGGCATGGTGGGCGTGGCAGGGGAAAGATACTGTAAAATTGTCATTCCCATCTCACTCCAGGAGAAGGTTACTGCAAAATCCCCATTTCCTCCCTATCAGCTGGGACTCGGGAAGCAGAGAATAGATGGGGGCAGGGCCAGTCATAGGTGGTATTTATTTACTGGTTCTCTGAAGTACTCAAACTTTCTGCTACCGGTTCTCCAGAACTGGTCAGAACCTCCTGAATATCACCTCTGTTATCTCCCCAGCTCCATAAAATCCCCCCTCCCAGTTTCCCACAGTACCAAATGTGCCAGGCCTGAGATCCAAAGCCCAAAAATGGTGTCCAGGCCTGACACCCTAACAATCATATTTCTAATTTAACCACTGCAGTGATTCACTCAACAACTGGGCAAGAAACATTGTAAAATGAATCTAAGAAGAAGAAAAAAGGATTTTTATTAATGTGGTGCACTGAAGAGGACCTCATCAGCTAAATGGGAAATGTACATCTCTGTGGAAGCTTTGGGTGCCACATCAGAAGACCCTCAAAAATATGTTACCAACATGCAATGTATAATGTGCCAAAGAGGCAATTTATGAAATATGTGACTGAGGAGTTCCCAAATAAGCTACACTTGTTTTAATAAATATTAGTTGTACACGCTCATTTTGCGAGTGTAATCCTTATAATTCTGCGCTAAGAAAAAATAATCACAACAATAAACAACCCACCTACTTTGAAAGAAAGCTTGCAAAAGCGTATCATTTGATTCTAGCCCTTAGTCTCCATTTTTATTACAGGTCAACAATCTGCACCCTGGGGAGATTCAGTCAACCAATTAATTTTCCGATGAACTGATTTTAATATGCAAAAGTAACCCTTCTATTGCGTCTTGTTTAAATTGATGCCTAATTATCCAAGGGCGCTCTTAACCTTAATCTAATAATTTTATCCAGATTATTTAACCAGTAGTGAAACCATTACAGGCGATTTTAAAATGCAGGCTGACGTTAGGAATGGAATTTGGTAGGTAATTAAAAAAAAATTAGAAGGCAGCAGAATGGAGATCTGAATAGTCAATGAGCACAGAGGTTTTCAGGAGAGAGAATGTAAAAGGAAAACAGAGTATCTCAGTTTAAATTCTGCTTAGACAGAAATTTTAATTGATAAAGCTCTCTCTGAGAAGGTTGGAGAATTTAAATTTGAGACATTCTTTGTAGCAACTGCCTTCTCTATATTTCAGTAGAGAAGAAAGTAGTCCCAGGGAAGTGATTATTGCAGTTTATTAAATAAGAACTCATTTGAGATTGAACAGGGATTAGCTAAGCGCCCAGAAAGCTACAGCTTTATTTATTTTTAATATTTTTTAATTGAAGAAATTTTATTTACAAAGTTAAAATTACAAAAAAAAAAAAAAAAGAAAAGAGAAAAATATATAAAAAGAAAATCAGGAAAGATAGAAGTACAGGTGGTCCTCAATTTACAACAGTTCAATTAGTGACCATTCAAAGTTCCAATGGCAATGAAAAAGTGACTTATGACCATTTTTCATACTTATGACGATTGTAGCATCCCTATGGTCACGTGATCAAAATTCAGATACTTGGCAGCTGACTCATATTTATGATGGTTGGCCTGTCCAGCAATCATGTGATCACTTTTTGTGGAAACTTTGACAAGCAAAGTCAATGGGGCAGACAGATTCACTTAGCAACTGTACTAGTAACTTAGCAACTGCAATGATTCACTCAACAACTGTGGCAAGAAATGTCGTAAAATGGGGAAAAACCCACTTAACAACTGTCTCACTTAGCAACATAAATTTTGAACTCAATTGTGGTCATACGTCTTTCTGTATAGAAGAAAAAGTTATCAACATTATAAATCAAGACAAAGAGGGGAATATATACAATACAATACAACAGTAGAGTTGGAAGGGACCTTGGAGGTCTTCTAGTCCAACCCCCTGCCTAGGCAGGAAACCCTATACCGTTTCAGACAAATGGCTATCCAACATCTTCTTAAAGACTTCCAGTGTTGGGGCATTCACAACTTCTGGAGGCAAGCTGTTCCACTGATTAATTGTTCTAACTGTCAGGAAATTTCTCCTCAGTTCTAAGTTGCTTCTCTCCTTGATTAGTTTCCACCCATTGCTTCTTGTTCTACCCTCAGGTGCCTTGGAAAATAGTTTGACTCCCTCTTCTTTGTGGCAACCCCTGAGATATTGGAACACTGCTATCATGTCTCCCCTAGTCCTTCTTTCTCTTAAGCTAAACATACCCAGTTCCTGCAACCGTTCTTCATATGTTTTAGTCTCCAGTCCCCTAATCATCTTTGTTGCTCTTCTCTGCACTCTTTCTAGAGTCTCCACATCTTTTTTACATCGTGGCGACCAGAACTGAATGCAGTATTCCAAGTGTGGCCTCACCAAGGCATTATAAAGCGGCATCAACACTTCACGTGATCTTGATTCTATCCCTCTGTTGATGCAGCCTAGAACTGTGTTGGCTATTTTGGCAGCTGCTGCACACTGCTGGCTCATATTTAAATGGTTGTCCACTAGAACTCCAAGATCCCTCTCACAGTTACTACTACTGAGCAAGGTACCACCTATACTGTACCTGTGCATTCCATTTTTGTTGCCTAAATGTAGAACCTTACTCTATATTTTGAAAAGTGATTATTTCTTAGCAGTTAGAAATCTAGTTATACTGTTTTCATCCTCCCAAATTGAATAACATGGTTTCCTTCTTCCCATATGCAACTGTTTTTAATCAATAAACATAAATTCATTCCGTAGTAGTGAAACTGGATTGTGAGCTATGAAAGGCATCTCTCAACAATTACGGTCCTTTTGAATGACTATTTATAATTATAAATTATGTCTGTACGTTTCTGCATACTCCTGTCTGATGCTCCGCCGAAACCCACCAATATAAACGAAAAAGTTTCTAGTTGACGATATATATTTCAAAGCCACTCAAATGACTGTGAATATGTTTTGCACTTGTTTACAAATAATGAGCAACAAAGATGATTAGGGGACTGGAGGCTAAAACATACGAAGAATGGTTGCTGGAATTGGGTATGTCTAATTTAATGAAAAGAAGTACTAGGGGAGACATGACAACAGTGTTCCGATATAAAGCAGTGTTCTGATACAAAGTGAAGCTATTTTCCAAAGCACCAGAAGGCAGGACAAGAAGCAATTGATGGAAACTAATCAAGGAGAGAAGTAACCTAGAACTAAGAAGAAATTTCCTGACAGTTAAAACAATTAATCAGTGGAACAACTTGTCTCCAGAAGTTGTGAATGCCCCAACACTGGAAGTCTTTAAGAAGAGATTGGACAACATTTGTCTGAAATGGATAGGGTTTCCTGCTTGAGCAGGGGGTTGGACTAGAAGACCTCCAAGGTCCCTTCCATCTCTGTTATTCTATTCTATTAAGGACCTTATAAGTCAACAAAGTCACCCTGAACTTCAGTGACACCATTTAAAGCCCACTTCATGTCACATTCTATGCAAATGGACTCGTAAGAAATTGCAAATCAATTTCCATCACTGAAATTGCAATCCACTGTTATTTTTTTCAAATAAATCGGTTTGCTAAAGTGACTATTTTCAAATAAGGGTCTAGATATTTTGGAGCCTGATCTGTTTCAAACCTGGCCTGATTCAAAAAGGAGACTAAACCAGATATATTTGTATGGGAACATGCCAGAAGTGGTTTTTTTTAAAAAAAAGCATCTGGTCTTAAAAAGCAAATCATAACGTGTGCCGGAGATTGACAGTGTGTATTTGGTTGCCTTTTGCAAGAACACTTTGTGTGATTTGTATAATGCCCATAAGCAAGTTGATGCACTACTAAACCATGCTACAAATGACTTGTCTTTCTTAACTGTCTGACAAGCCTGTTTTTAATTGTTAAGGCAATTGCTAGACGATCGAAGAAAGATTTGCTTCTGGTATTGTTTATATTGTTTTAGGGAGGGGAATCAGTAGATGAAATTAAATTAGTATTGGGACTGTAAGGGAAGAGAAATTATGAATTAGGCTTTTTTAAAAAATCAAAGACTTGCAAAAAACTCCCCTGTATCATGTATCAACTTCAAATGTGGCATGCATCTATATTTGATTGGGGAATGAATTAATTTTATCGGAGGGGCTTGGCTATTAATTCACCCACTATCCCATAAAGCCTGAGGAATATAAACTAACCAGAGAGAGCTGTTAGAAAATTGTAAAAGCAAGGGCAAATTTATCATCCTCGGCTGAAAACTAGTTCAGCAAATTTTCATAAACAGGTTTGAGGCAGGTTTGTGTGTATGTCAAGGGGTGTGAATGTCCACATGTGTTATGCAAAGATTTGTTCCAGGACAGTTTACCTTCTCTCTCCCTCTCTCTCTCTCATCTCCTCTTCTCAAATTCAAACTGTTTTATAAACTGTAGGATGTGCTTGCGTGTGACACTTTTTTCTGGTGCAGATAAGAGGCAGTTTATGAGACTAAATCTTCCAGATAAGGATATTGATTTGTTTAGACAGTAAAATCTGGGTTAGTAAACTAAGTGATTTAATTTGATCTTTTGAAAATGAGAGAAACTAATCTGATTGTAATCTGACTGTCAAGGTTCCGCCTAATGAACCCAAATCAGAACTCTGAGGCTATGATCCTCCCCAAAGCTGGTCTTTATTTGAGTATATGATATCAGCACAGTTTCAAAGGAAAACCAACTCTAAATCTTTCCCGCAGTTTAAGTATAGTTAAATAAGGAAATAGGAAACCCCACCCCCCAAATATCACAGGTCACGTTGGCCAATTGGGTTAATTGGCAGGGTCTCCAGGCACTCCTTCCCCAACCTTATCTGTTGCCATTAGAGATGACCTTGGTTCTCATGAGAAAACTCTCTGTTGTGTCTAGTAAGGCATTCCAACCTCCTTGCCTCTCTGTGTGGCAACTGGGGAACAGAAAAATGACTGCTGCCAGGTTCAGTTCAAAGTTGACACTGATCTTTTAAAAAGGAGAAAAAGAAAGAATAGGTAGCATGATGAACTAAGCATGCAAATTCCAGGGCTGGAAGGAGAAACGAAGAAATCTTTCCAAAGAAAGCCCTCTCATTCAACCTAAGCAAGAATAGCAAATTCATTAAAAGTATGAGGGCTAAAATGTCTGAAGGTTGCCAAACACATTTCCCAAACTGTATGAATGCATTTTTAGTTGCTTGATGCTGTGAGCATCCAACAAAACACTGAGAAGCTCCACCTCCACCATTTTTCCTGGCAATCTTGCAGGAGATGCTGTTAACATCTGCTGAGTGAAGACCTCTAAGTGTTAATATGCATGCACAGAGAAAGGCTGAGTTGCTACAGTTACTCAGTATGGGCCTTTGCTCTGCACTTGTTTCTTCATCAAAAAGATAAACATAACACATAAAGTTTGCCAGCATTTTTCTCACTCTCGCCCCCTCCTTCTCTCTGATTCTTTCTCCCTCTCTTTGCCTCTCACGCAGACATACATTTACCTACTCTGATAATACATAATTAAGAGTTTGTGTGTCTTTCTAACCTATGCAGTCTCATTCATTGTATGGATCATTGTATTTCTGAATCATCAATGAAAACTACCAAAACCCAGGTAATGATGTACGTAATTTGAATGTACAGGTAGTCCTCAACTGACAATCACAATTGCGCCCAACATTTCTGTTGTTAAGTGGGACATTTGTTAGGTGACTTTTGGGTGCTTTTTATGACCTTTCTTGCTATAGTTGTTAAGTGAACTGCAGTTGTTAAGTTAGTTTGTTAAGTGAATCTGGCTTCCTCATTGACTTTGCTTGTCATAAGGTCACAAAAATGATCACATAATCCTGGGACATTGCAACTATGGAGCAGATGCCAAGCATCTGAATTTTGATCATGTGACCATGAGGATGCTGCAAAGGTTGCAAATGTGGAAAACGGTCATAAGTCACTTTTTCAGTGCCATTGTAATTTTGAACTGTACAAACTGTTGTAAGTCGATAACTGCTATATATGCAGTCATTCCAAGCCTTCTTGTAGACATTATACTTGTAATTTAGAACATATCCATCCCCAGTTTTGACCATAGGATGTAAGATCCTGAAGTGCATGGATATTATTGCATATATGGCAATAGCAATAGCACTTAGACTTATATACCGATGCACAGTGCTTTACAGCTCTCTCTAAGCAGCCTATCTCTAAGAGTCAGCCTATTTTCCCCAACAATCTGGGTCCCCATTTTACCAACCTCAGAAGGATGGAAGGCTGAGTCAACTTTGAGCCTGGTGAGATTCAATTTTCAAAACTGCAGGCTGATGGCAGTCACCAGAAGTAACCTGCAGTACTGCATTTTAACCACTGTGCCACCATGGCGCACCACAGATATAAACTGTCTTCTGGCAGATAATACATAGTTAGGAGTTTGTGTGTCTTTCTAACCTATCCAGTCTCATTCATTGTATGGATCATTGTATTTCTGAATCATCAATGAAAACCACCAAAACCCAGGTAATGATCTACGTAATTTGAATGTACAGGTAGTCCTCAACTGACAACCACAATCAGTGGGTGCCTTGATGCCCGGGAGAAAAAAAATTGCATGGTATACAATTTATATGGAGAGGTTTTCTCCCTGGTAAACTTCAGAGTCCAAGTTAAACAATGAATCTGAATGACTGATTCAGAGGAAGAAAGGAATAAGTTCCTCCATTGTTGTGATGTTTGTTTATTTATTTATTATATTTGCATGCTGCCCATCTCCTTGATAAGGCGACTTTGGGGAGCTTGTTTGTACTAACATTATCAAATTTGCTGCCATAAGCTGATCAAAACTTAGATATCTTTAAAAGGAGAGGAATTGGACACATTCATGAAGGAAGATTCTATCAAACAGCTAGTAATAATTCTTACAGAGCACAATCTAGAGATCAGAGGCCCTGTATAAGGTGCAGTGGTTAGAATGTAGTATTGCAGGCTGACTCTACTCACAGCCAGGAGTTCGATCCTGACGGAACTCAAGGTTGACTTAGCCTTCCATCCTTACTAGGTCAGTAAAATGTAGATTGTTGGAGGCAATATGCCAATGATGCTTGCATTGTAAACCACCCAGAGAGTCTCATAAAGCACATTGGGACACTATATAGATTTACGGCTATTATTCTTGCTATTGTTGTGCATTTGAATATAAATTACTAGGGACTAACAGCAGAGGTTAGTTGCCTTCAAATTCTCCCCATTGAAAACAGATCTTATTTATAACTACGTATATATGAAGAGAATATTAGTGCCACATTACAGATTAAAAATACCCAGGTTTTGGTGATTATATGGCCTTCATTCAAGTATTAACTAATGGGGAGTATGTTTAAAATGTGTACAGTTTTAAACTCTAAGTCAAGAGTCAACATTTACCATTGTAATGAAAAATATGGAAAATGGCATTGTTTTTTTCTGTCTGTTATGCCTGGGCTAATCTGAGTAACTCAGCTTTGCTCTTGATACTCCTGAGAGACAGGGTGGGGGGAGAGAAGGAGAAGTGGAGCCCAAGGTGTTCGTCAAATTTTGGCAATGTTCTGAGCAATTAAATAGAAATCAATTAAATCTTCAAGCGTTACAGACTTACAAACAAGGAATGTGATTGTACTTCTATTAACATCATAATGGGACTTGGAATCTGTTTTTTTTTTTGATGCATTGGCCTTAATTCAAGAAAAACTGTTCCACATATTAGACTCAATCATTTTTTGTCTTTTTTTTCATCCCCACAATAGACTCACACCAGAGAGATAGCAACTTGGGATGGGGGAGGGGGGGTAGGAAAGATGAAAGAAAAAGAGAAGGGAGTCTTATGCTGCCGGAGGCACGCTAAAGTTGTTGTTCAGCTCAGTTAATTTAAACACTTAACTTTAAATGGCTCACTTAGAGAAACATGCCATTAAAACATTTTGCTGCCATTTTATTACATAAACATCTGCAGCTGATTCCCTAGCTCCCCAAGAGAGCAAGTGACATAATGAGGCCTGTCCATCATAGGTCTGAGAGGAACACTTTTCTCCTTTCTCTACCACTACAAAGGGTTGATTCTTCCCCCATTGTCAAAGAAGAGCATAAACACAAGGTGCTGACTTGGGAGACAAAAGAAACCCTCCCCACCACCTACCCCCACATCTAATACTCTGAAGCCGTTATTTCATAAAGGAAGATTCTCTCAATGGCTAGTAATAATGCTTATAGTGGGCACTGTATATGACCAGAGGCCCTCTGCATTTTGAGTGCCCAAAAGGTCTTCTTTTGTTGAAATGTGACTTCAGACCTTTGCCATCTACTGATCATGGAGGGCAGAGGGCTATAGACAGAAAGGGAAGATTTTACAGCATGTATCTCGGGGAGCAGGAATGTAAAAGAAAATCAAGATTAAAAAAGTCCTGGAGTGCACCAAAATGGACAGACTCACAAAAGAACTAAAAGACAAAGAGGAATCCGAGTATTACTTAGTATGGAATTTATGGTACAGATGGCTAGAGGAAAGAGGTAAAAACCTGGAAAGCAATAAAGGGAGGAAAAAAGATCAAGGGACCAGAAAATAAATACAAAACCTCAGAATTAACAAGAGGGGAAAATATAAGATAGATTGTATATAAAAATACTACAAAATAACAAATATAAGAGAAGCAAATGTATATAAGAAGATGTAATGTATGGAATCAATAGGGGTAAAACATATGTAAAAATATGCATATATATATATATATATATATATATATATATATATGTGTGTGTGTGTGTGTGTGTGTGTGTGTGTGTGTGTGTGTTGGTTGTAATTGTACTGATAAAAAAATAAATATCAGTACAATTACAACACAAATATAAAAAGGCAACAGTAAAAATAAAAATATGGTTTTCTGCCTGCATGGTCTTTGTGATAAGCCGAAGGACAGAAAGAGGGAGTAGTGACCTTCCTCTCATATTTAGTCATACCAGGGGTTGTAACACTATATATATATTTGTGTTACCCCTTTATTTATTTATCAGTACAAATATATATATGTGTGTGTGTGTGTGTGTGTGTGTGTGTGTGTGTGTGTGTGTGTGTGTATGGGTATGGGTATGGGTATGGGTATGGGTATGGGTATAGACAAAAGAAACATAATGGATATTTAAAAGTTGTAGAAGTCTTGCAAAGATGATATAAATGTATATAAAAGAAAAGAAAATCAAGAAACTACACCACATCGCATATATAAAGAAATGCGGTCTTGATCACACAGTTGTGGCCACATTGTGACATTTTGTTTTCCTCCTGCCACCCTTGATGTGTCTGACTTTATAGAACAGTGATGGCGAACATTTTAGGCACAGAGTGCCCAAACTGGAAGGCACACGCACCAGAGCACCGGAAACCCAAAGATCAGCTGGCCAGCGTGCATGTGCACCTCGGAAACCTGACAACCAGCTGGCTGAGCTGGGGCAATGACACACGTGCCACATCTGGTATGCATGCCATAGGTTTTCCATCACAATTATAGAATGTACCTAGTTGGATGCTTGGCTTTCCATGTCCCTACATACAGGTAGTCTTCGACTTACAACTATTTGTTTAATGACTATTCAAAATTACAATGACATTGAAGAAAGCAACTTATGACCATTCATCACACTTAGTACTGTTGCAGCAACCTACATTCTCGTGATCAAAATGCTGATTTAGAAAAGGTCATTTCTTTAAAAAAAATGCAAAATAATTCCAAGTGGGTTGGAATTGTGGATTAAACGGCATCATTTTTCAGTATCTTACGAGCAAGCAAAAGTTCAATTAATCAGTGCATACCTTCCTGCCCATATTTTTCCTTTAAGACTGAGTTCCTTTGGAGAATAAGATCTGATAATAAAGATTTCTCAGCATCACATCGGGCACTTCTCCACCTCTAAAACTAGCATTTTTCTGTTATGAAGTTATGATTTATACAGTACTAAGGTGTAATTTATCTTAAAATGATTGCATATTAGTAATTATTTCAGAATGAACTTAGCCTAACATTCAAGTAATTTGGCTAATGCTGGGATGGGACACCACCAGAAAAAAATTCCTCACCTGAAATGAATTGAGGAGGAAAACTTTGTGGAACATTTTGAAAGAACAGAAATATACAGCTAAGTCTGTCACCAGGAGCTCAGCTTCATGTGAAGGAGATGAGAAGGAAGGAGGGAAGGAGAGAGAGGGAGATGGGTGGATAGGTGGATAGATAAATAGGTGATATATTTTTCTATCTATAGATACTAGATAGAGATGGATGGATGAATAGATAATAACAACAACAATAATAATTTGCCCTCAGTCAATTGCAGAAGGTGGCTTTACTTGGGGGTGGAACAGCTTCCAGACTGCGATATCTGTAACACAATCAAACATCTACATCTCCCTATCCCAGGTCCTTGGTAAGGACTCGATAGGTAGACAAAACTGCCAAACCCAGTCTGAACATCAGGCTGACTGTGTGATAATCAAAAACAACAACAAATGGATAGATGATAGACATGTGCATGTGTACCAACAAGTCAATGTTTGCGCCCACAGAAACAGACTTTATTCTGGAAGACTGAATGTTCACATGTTTACATTACATTTTTCTTTCCAAAACAATCTCTTGGTCTATTTTGACTTGACTTCCTTTGTTTCACTTCCTTCAAAATAAGAGAGGTAGAACAAGCATACCAAAGTGTACAGCACTTCAAGCTTTATTTATCTGAGACTAGCTTCTTGTGCCTTCCTTCCCCTTTCTTTGAGGAGATCTTTCAGTTTGCAAGCCCTCTGTAAATCAAAACTCCTGCCCAGAAGTCCTAATTCTCTGACTTGCTGAATGCATTGACAGGATCCTGTGACTGGATCTTGCCAATGGCTCTGCTGACTTGCCTACTTCACGCTCCTGCACCCCCAGGGTGAATGCATTCAGCAAATCAGAGAATCTCCAGCAGATAAAAGCTGGTAAGAGCAAAAGGCAAGTAGAGGTGCCAACTTTTGTTCTTAGCGTTGGAGATGCTTTTAGTTTTCTAGAGGGAGAGAAAATCATACGTGGCAGAGCAGTGCACTCTCTGACCAAAATCTCTGGAGAAGTGCTCTAAATAGGAATAGAGAGTACAAGGCATGACAGATCAATTTTCTGTCTCTACACAAAAACTATATTCATAGCCGACTTTTTGAAAGATATGAACTAAACACAGGACAGTAAATAGATAAAAGAGACCATTTGTGAAGCATAGATATATTTCCTTGGAAAGCCATTATGAGGTGATTATTTTCCATATGCTTCTGTCAGGCAGCTGTGTCTGGTTGCATCATTTCCCGGAAGCATTTCATAAAACTAGCAGATTCTGACAGTTATCGATCGATAAAAGTTACGCTCGTGACCTTTCCCAGTTCTGTAAGCAACAGGTACTGTAAATGTCAAATTTACACAACTGCTTCTCTGAGAGTGATGTGTGAAAACCTCTCTTTTTTATTTTGAATAAATGCTCCTCTGTTGAAACTAAATCATGCAGTGGTGCTCCCAGCTTAATAGCAAGCTTTAAATTCTATTACCCTTTCCCTTTCCCTTATAGGGTACAGAAATGTTTTAAAACACCTCAGCAGTTACAACATCTGAGCAGTGCTAACGTCTGTCAGACATGAGGTAAAGGGAGGTTTCTCAGCATATCCTACAGTACACATTAAGGACAGTACACATTTAATGTCCTTTGTCCAGCAATAAGCAGATGATATATAGTTTTTAATTTGGTAATAGATTAGAATAACAGAGGTGGAAGGGACCTTGGAGGTCTTCTAGTCCAACCCCCTGCTTAGGCAGGAAACCCTACACCACTTCAGACAAATGGTTATCTAATCTCTTCTTAAAAATTTACATTGTTGGAGCATTCACAACTTCTGGAGGCAAATCATTCCACTGATTAATTGTTCTAACTGTCAAGAAATTTCTCCTTAGTTCTAAATTGGATCTCTCCTTGATTAGTCTCCACCCATTGCTTCTTGTCCTATTTGACTTTATGTACCGGTACTTCTTTTTCTCATGGCTGTGAGGCCCAAGAGGGCAGGATGGCTGCATCTGCTCATTGTCACCCATTTATCACAACCCAAGGAGCACATGTAGCTTATGGAATTCTACAGTCATGGGCCCAGGGCGAAGGCTGCTTCAAGATACCTTCTTGTGGCCTAATCTTTAGTGCTCTCTCTACCAAACCACCTGGTTTTCGTCTGCCTTGTTCTGTCTGGATGGAATTGAACAGAATTAAGTGTCTTAGTGGAAGAAGTGCCTCTCCCCGGCATCAATGGGGATGGAAAGATTCCCCTTGTAGCAGCTGTGGTGCTGATATGTAAACCATTAAACATATTGTGGAAGAGTGCCCACAACATGTGTTATCTGATCCTTTAGAAGATCTGCATGAAGCAATGCCAAAGGTGACTGCCTGGGTAGCTGAATTGGACATCCAATTATGAGGCTACTACCATACCCTTGTATATAATTATATTGATTGTCTCTACATGTCTATTTTTCTTCTGTCATGCTCTCATCACACACTAGATGATATTATCAAAATATCAAAATATTATTATTATACTTTACTCATTAAACATGAAACTCAGTCAACTGAACGTTCAAAAATGCATCACAAATACCATTGACTGGTGCTAATGGTTGATAAGGGTTGCTGTCAGCATCCTAGGTATGAACAAATACCTTCTTAAAACTATATGATGTTCCAAGTAGCGCAGTTTTTTGCAGTTCCATTGGTGTTATTGCAGGAAGCTGCAATTTGTTTTTGTTTTTTAAAATAGTTTTTATTTGACATTTTCCAAACATTAAAATCACAATTACACTTTTACAACTTTCTGTTATCGATATTTCTTTTTTTTTGGGGGGGGGGGGTGTTCATTTTCCATTCTATTATTTTATACATATTCTTCTTTGTGTACTTTCTCATTTTTACAATATATACATCTATATACAATATTTCCATCTCTATTGCTTTCTAAATATATGCCCTCTCTTTTCATTGTGTTTGCTATGTGTTCCTTATGCATTGTTTTTACATCTCTTTTCAAGCCAGTTATACCCCCTGTTCCATATCTTGTAGTACTCTGTTTCCTTGCTATCTCTTAGTTCCATCATTAGTTTGTCCATTTCTGAGCATTCTAACACCTTTTTTATGGTTTCTGCATTTGATGGAATGGTTTTTAGTTTCCAACTTTGGGCATATGAAATTCTGGCAGCAGTGATTATATGAAGCATTAAATATTGGATATCCTTACTAATTTTTTTAATTATTCCTAGTAGAAACAGCTCAGGGTTCATGTCAATTTTTTGTCCTATTATTTCTTCTAACCATTTTTGAATTTTGGTCCAGAATCCTTTGGCTTTCGGACATGTCCACCACATATGATAGAAGGTCCCCTGTTGGTGGTTATATTTCCAACAGTTTGGAGATCTATTTGGGAACATTTTGGCCAATCTCGCCGGAGGTAAATGCCACCTATAAAACATTTTGTAAATGTTTTCCTTATAAGATGCTGACATTGTCAATTTATAATTTTCCCCTCATACTTTTTCCCAGTGCTCCAATTCAATATTATGCCCGAAGTTTTTAGCCCAAATTATCATTGTTTCCTTCACGGTTTCCTCCTCCATTTTGAATTTTAAGAGACAATTGTATGTTTTTGTAATCATTTTTTTTCTGTTCCTGTTACTATTTTGTCCAATTCTTGTTGTTAATTTTGAAATCTGTACTATTCTAAGTCCTTTTTGTATCTTGTTTGAATTTGTAGGTACGGCCACCAACCTAATTCAGTTCCCTGTAATTTTAACTCCTGATTTGTTTTAAGTTTTCCTTGTCCATCCAATAACTCCTTATATGTCAATATCCTATTCAAATCTATTACATTGGGGTAGATAATTGCTTCCATGGTTGATATCCATCTGGGAATTTTTGTATAGAAGTTTCTTTTGATTTTCATCCATATTTCTAGTAAGGCCCTTTTTACCTGATGCCTCTGGAAATACTTATGGCCTTTACTCTTTCCCTCCCAGATAAAATCATGCTAGGCCAGCGGTAAATCATGACCCTCTATTGTCAATATTCTTTTATTTTGAAGTACTATCCATGTTACCGCTGCAGCTTGATAGTAAAGCTCCCAGTCTGGGAGGCCAAATCCTCCTTTAATTCTAGAGTCCTTTAATAATTTTAATTTTATCCTAGCTTTTTCCCCAGCCAAATAAATTTTAAAATTATTTTATTTAGTTCCATGAAAATTTCTCCCCTTATTTTACTGGTACAGTTTGGAATAGAAATAATTTTTTTGATAAGATATTCATTTTTATGGTCGCAATTCTTCCAATCAGCAATAATCATAATTTAGCCCAATTTTCCAAGTCCTTTCATCTTTGTTATAATAATTTTGAATAACTGTCTTATTTTATGGTAGAACATTTAGCCGTTAGCCAGATTCCAAGATATTTTACCTTTTAAACTATTTGCATTTCCAATACTCTCTCTAATTCCTCATTTTGCCTTTGTGTAAGATTTTTAGTAATTATCTTTGTTTTATTTTTATTTATTTTTAAGCCTGCAACTTTACCAAATTCCTCTGCTTCTTGAATTAATATTTTCCCTGTTTCAAAGGGGTCTTCTATTATAAAAACCATATCGTCCATGAATGCCTGAGTTTTGTATTCTTTTTTAAATTTTTAACCCTTTTATTTCCTCTTTTTTTCCTCCTAATCTGTGTTAGTAAAACCTCCAATGATAGGATAAATAGAAGAGGCGATAGTGGGAATCCTTGTCTGACCCCTTTATTTATATTGACTTTGTCTGTTAGATCTCCATTTACCATTATTTTAGCTGTCTGGTTTGAATATATTGCTTTAATCATTGTAATAAATTTTTCTCCAAATTTCATAATAGCTAATTGTGTGATAAGAAACTGCCAATTTAAAATATCAAAAGCTTTTTGCGCATCTACCAATACTAATGCTAATTGTTTTTCTGGATGAGCTCAGGAAGCTGCAATTTGTTGATGTATCTTATTAAATTCTTGGACATGGTACCTATTATTGTTGTTGTTGTTGTTGTTGTTGTTGTTATTATTATTATTATTATTATTATTATTATTATTATTATTATTATTATTATTCGATTGTATCACAGCGCCCAGTTGTTTCTCCGGATTTGGCATTGATTACTAGTCGGGCCCCACCCAGGGGCTAGGACATTGTAACGTATTTTCGTAATATACGTGGAGATCCAAGCAGTGCAGCTTTTTGCATTTGACTGATGGTGATTTTGTCAAGTTTTAACTGTTTTAAATGTAATTCCAGTGCTTTTGGAATAGCACCCAGTGTGCCGATTACCACTGGAATTACCACTGCTGGTTTGTGCCATAATCGTTGAATTTCAATTTTTAAGTCCTGATATTTTGCAACTTTTTCATGTTCCTTCTCCTCAACCCTGCTATCACCTGGCATTGCGATGTCTATGATTGTAACCTTATTTTTCTCAACCAGTGTGATGTCTGGTGTGTTATGCGCTAGTATTTTGTCTGTTTGTATACAAAAATCCCACAGGATCTTGACCATCTGATTTTCGGTGACTTTTTCAGGCTTATGTTCCCACCAGTTTGTTGTTGTTTTAATATCATAATTTTTGCACAAATTCCAGTGGAGGATCATCATCATCATCATCATCATCATCATCATCATCATCATCATCATCAACTTTATTCATTAAACATGAAACTCAGTCAACTGAACATTCAAAAATGCATCACAAATAGCATTGACAGGTTGCTGCCAGCATTATTGTTGTTGTTATTATTATTAGTGAAATTTTGTCCTGCTGTCAATTCAGAATGCAGCTATAGAGAAAGTGTTCCAACTTATGCTTTCATTATTATTATTGTGCTTCATTGTACAGAAAGCCAGATGTTCAGACTGGATTTGGTATTTTTGTCTACCTATTGAGTTCTTCCTAAGGCCCTGGGATAGGCAGATGTGGATGTTTGATGGTATTACAGATATCATTGCAGGATGAAAGCTATTCCAAATAAAACCACCTTTTGCAATTGACTGATGGTGAATTTGTCAATTCCAGTGGGTTCAACTGGGGCTCCAGATGTTTCAGAATTACACCAAACCATCTATGACTATTGGTATTATTTTTCTTTCTTTTGGCCACAGTCATTCTACTTCTATTTGCAGGTTTTTGTATTCTGTTATCTTCTCCAGTTCTTTCTCTTCTATTCTGCTGTCTCCAGATCCAGCCACATCTGCTATCTAGATTTTTTAAAATCTTTCATCTGGGGTGTTGTGTTATTATCAAATTTATCTGCCACCCATCTCACAGTTCAAAGTGACTTTCTTGCATTAGAAGCCATAAATGATGCTGCTTATTTTTTCCCCATTTTTACTGAGAACTATTAATCCCATTAAAATCCAGAGGTGTTCATGGGAAGGTTAAAAGAATCAAAATGGTGGCTGCAACTACTCTTACTTATGTGTTAGGTATGCAAAACACATAAGAAGGGATGGATCTTCAATCAAGCAATCATGACCACTATGGGAACCCTCTTGACTCCACCTGTGGACCCTACACAGGGTAGGGTCCACAGGTGGAACCCTATGTTGCATGTTTGCTTCCATCAAAAGCCAATCAGAGACATTTTGCTATTTGAGCGGGGTTAGATCGGGTAATGGAAAGGCACACTCAGGCTTAGGCAACAACAGCTTTTTATTGTAACAGAATAAGTATGTACAACCCATCGAAGGTTCAGTCTGACAGCAGCCCTTTTATAGGGAGCTGTCAGACCCTTTGACCAATGAGATTCCTGCCAGAACAGAGGATCTTGGTGGAAGCCATTATAACAGTTGCTATTATCCCCCCCCTCCCTCTTAGATGGAATCAATGACTGGTAACGTAGTCACACAGGTAGGCGGGCTTTTTGGTAGCTCTGCCAGACCTGCACAGTTCGGAGAGTGTTCTTTGGACAGGTTGGATGGACCTGTTGGCTCTGCAGCTTCGCCTGGTGGAAGCTCCTGGAATCTTTCACAGGCCGCGGCTGGAGCTTCTAGAGCCGGTTCGCTCGGAGCTCGCTGCGGGCCTGCAACACAAGTAGATAAGTATCCCAGTGTCTTCGGGTTTGAGTTGGCTGTGGAAGGAGTGACTTCAGGCTCCTTTTGGGTAGGAATTTGGCTAACTCGTGCAAGAGTTACCTCTGGCTGCCTAAGAGTGGAGTTGGAGAGGCAGCCATGGAGTTGGTCAACGTGCCTTCTCCAATTCCGACCGTCCTCAAGCTCTACGAGATAAGAGCAAGGCCCAGTGATGCATATCACTATGGCAGGAATCCACAGAGTTCCCCCGACGTAGTTGTGGGTGTAAACTGAATCCCCTATGCTAAAATTCTGAATTTTGCTTGTTGAGTCTGGGGGCAATGAGGCAGAAAAGTTTGGGTGTAGACGGTCTAAGTGGGACCTTATCCAGCGACCCATGAGAAGCTCAGAAGGGCTTCTCCCCATAGTAGTGCTTGGCGTGATGTATTGAATTAGAAGATAATGATCAACTCGTGTTTGCCAATCTCCCGGGCCCATCCTGGATAGGCCTCTTTTGCAGATCTCACCATTCTCTCTGCCTGACCATTGGAGGCCAGATGGAATGGCATGACCAGGGCATGTCTGATTCCCTGTGCTGCTAAGTAGGTATCGAAATGCATGGACATGAATTGGGGCCCGTTGTCAGAGACCAGGACATTGGCCAGGCCGTGTGTGGAGAAAAGTCTCTGTAGTACCTTGATGACCGCTTCTGCTGTGGTAGAGGTCATGAGGACTACCTATAGCCATTTCGAGTAGGCTTCCACAACTACTAAGAATGTCTGACCATGAACTGGCCCAGCAAAAGCTATATGCACCCTAGACCACGGTGCTTGAGATCACTCCCACTCCTTAGCGGCCGCCTCTGGGGGAGCTGGTCTGGACTCCTGGCACGATGTGCAGGTAGCCACTCATTCTTCGATCTCCCTGTCCATGTTAGGCCACCACACGTAACTCCTATCCAAAGACTTCATCCTGACAATTCCAGAATGCCCTACGTGTAAAGCCACTAATACTGCAATGTGCAGTTTTGGTGGAACAATGACCCAGTCCCCCCACACCAAACAGCCATTAATTACAGACAATTCATCTCTCTTACAATAATACATTTTGAAATCAGACCCAACAGGCCCCTTGAGCCACCCCTCCACACCCAGTTCAAAACTTGTTTGATCATGGAATCTCTTGCAGAGTGGCAGGCAATGTCACTAGACAAGATGGGACCAGTCTCTAAGCAGTCAGTAAGAAGGACTGGCGTCTTGGGGGGTAGGGTTTGGCAGCTGGCAGTGACTCAAAGAATTGGCATGCCCCAAGGTTGATCCTGGTCGATGGACAAGGTGATAGGTGTAGGCTGCGAGGAAAATAGTTCATCTGGTCATTTGCGGCGACAATGACACAGGAGTAGGATGGTCCCCAGCCAGCAAGCCCAGTAGCAGTTTGTGGTCCGTGATGAGTTCGAAATCACAGCTGTAGAGGTAAGCAATGAATGTGGTTCCATTGGGCATGGGGTGGCTGAGGACGGCTCCGATGCCAAATGGGGAAGCGTTCCAAGTTAAAACAAGTGGCAGGGTCTGGCTGTACTGAACCAGGAATGTGTCTGCTGACAGTAGTCTTTTTACCATAGCAAATGTGGCAGCTTTGGCTCTGCCCCAAGACCACTTTGCATTCTTTGCCAGGAGACGATGTAAGGGCTCAGCAACAGTGGCTTTTTGTCTAAGAAAGACGCTGTAGAAATTGAGGAGCTCGAGGAACGCCTGCAGCATGGTCTGATTGTGAGGTGTAGGGGTGTCCTGGATTGCTTTATTTTTTTTAGTGGTCGGGTGAAACCCAGAGCTGTCGATGAAGTACCCTAAGAATTGCTCCCTGTTAGAAGAGCGAGTATGCAGAGAAGCGTAACGAGAGTGATATGGAATAACATGCACAAACCAGCATACAGAGACACTGAATAGTATAAAAATATAGTAGTTTACTATGTAGAAATATAGAAGTATTCAGAGTCCGGTTAACAGTCCAAGTCATACACGGTTCAGTAATTCAGTTATGAAAATAGTCAGTCTAACACACAAAGTATAGCTAAACAGTAGCAAACCACAATACCTCAAAATACAATGATCAGCTTCTAACAAAACAGAGAGCTAACAGCCATTCTGGCTCCCTCTTATGGCTGCTTGAGGTAATAAACCAATTACATCTCTTAAGCATTTAAAGTAACAGTAAAGTAATCATAGCTTATATACATTGTCAAGCCAAGCCTAGGGTTACATCCTTAACAAGACCCATCAGATTTGACAGGTGTCACTATAGGGGTAACCCAGTGTTCGTGATCAACGAGCTCTAGGATTCCCTGGCCTACAAGCCTGTCAATTTCCAGATCAATTTTGGGGTGGAGAGCCCCAGGAGGCTCTGCAGGTCACCGCTGACCACCGTCACTGGGAGTTGGCCACTAAAGTTTTTGAATTGCACCCGGAGGGTGCCTTGGCCCACGATGGGGACTCGGTTCCCCTGGTAATCGCAAAGGTGGATGTCAGGGACACCTAGATGCTGTTTATTTATGCTAGGGATAGCCTGCTTGAGTGTAGACCATGGCATGATGGTCAGTGATGACCCCGTGTCGATCTCCATCTCGCATGGAGAGTCCTCGATGAGGACTGTGACCTTCAGCTTTTTTGGCTGCCTTGTGCAGATTTGGCTGATTGAGTTGTGGTAGGTGACTCTGGTATTGCCCTCTGAGTGCCGTGGTGGCGGCTGCCATGCCCCTTGGTTGGGCCTCTGCTGGTGGTTAGGTCAGCTTTTGGGGTGCCAGGTCGTCATGGAGTGCTCACTTCTGCAAACCTTGGTGATGTGCCCCTTTAGCTCGCAGCGTTGGCAGATTGTGTCACGGAAATGGCAAAACAATCTGGCATGGTCTCCTCTGCAGCTTGCGCAAGGCGGGAAATGCGGTTCGAATTTGCACGCTGGCTTGATGCGGCTACAGCACATGCAGCAGCTGTCATCTTCGCTTTCTGGGCACTTGGTCAATGTAGCCTCGTGATGTACGCATGCGCTCTTCCGCGCTTCTGGGCACTTGGTCAATGTAGCCTCGTGATGTACGCATGCGCTCTTCCACGCTTCTTGAGGAATGCTTTGGTGCTGCAAGGTTTCTGTACATTCAATGGCAGATTCGAATGACCTGGCTTCATCCAAGGCAATTTGTAGAGTGAGATTAGATTTGGCAAGTAATCTCTGTAAATTAATGTCCCGCACACCACAAATGATGCAGTCTAGTATGAGTTCGTCTAGGTCTCTGAACTTGCAGTACACTGCGGCCTTTCTTAGCGCTGCAACATACTTGTTGATCGATTCACCTTCCTTCTGATTGCGAATATTAAATTCGTGCCGGCAGACGTGCTTAGACAGCTTGGGAGTGTAGTGTATTCTCAGTGTCTGTTGGAGCACCGACCAAGTGACCGATTGGAGCGGCGTTGGCTCTAATACGTCTTTGGCTGTTTCGAACACTTCCCGTACACAGTAACCCAGGAACATGTTCCTCTTGTGGCCTTCAGAAAGGCCCATGAGGTCGTTGGCTTCGTGGAAGCAGTCGAACCTCAGCATATATGATTCACAGTGCTCGGTGACTGGGTCGTACGGAGTTGGTGGGGCGTGTATGGCCATTTTGTGTTCTGAGGGCGTTTTTGAGTTTGCCGTTCAAAAATGGCTGCTCAAAGCTGCGCTGAGCTCATGGCTGGATTTACTTGCTGGATTGCTATGCTCTTTTTTGGTTTGCCTAGTTGCCTTCCAATCCCATCCTCATCACCAGTGTTAGGTCGGGTAATGGAAAGGCACACTCAGGCTTAGGCAACAACAGCTCTTTATTGTAACAGAAAAAGTATGTACAATCAAGCGAAGGTTCAGTCTGACAGCCGCCCTTTTATAGGGAGCTGTCAGACCCTTCGATCAATGAGATTGAATCTCTGTTCCCGCTGGAACAGAGGACCTTGGTGGAAACCATTATAACAGTTGCTAATATCTAACAAGCAAAATCAGGAAATAGAGCTCTGGCCATTCCTATCAAGGTTTACCACTATTTTAGGACATACAGCTGCAAATCTCTCTCTCTCTCTCCCTCTCTCCCTCCCTCTTTTCCTTCCTCTCTCTCTCTCTCTCTCTCTCTCTCTCAGCTCTTTCACAACACCAAATCTGCTCCTCGAGGAACTGGCTCACTTGGTCTCACATTAAACCATTTTTTCAGCCTTCCTATCATACTCTTTTATAATTTGAACCATGTATCAGATTTAACTCAGCCTTTAGTGATTGCAAATGTCAATAGTTGTTTGCCATGATTAATTTAGTAGCTATTAACAACAGATTTTAAGTATATCAAATTAAGGAGACTTAAGAAACATGGTGTTGGGCTTAATGGTACATCCTAATGTGCTACCTAAGAATCTGTTTTTTGGTACCTGGTTGAATCCTGTACGCATTAAGTAGTAGCCCAGCTAGTATTGATATAACAGTTTCTCAAATTGTATTAAATCCTAGCAGCCTTACAATTAGAAAAAAAGATCAGCTGCTTTGTGAAGGTTCAGTCACTTCAGAGGTGGTATATTTGGAATAAATGTTCAAATCATCTCCCTTTTAAAAGCTTTCTATAAAGCACCAGTGTGAACAAACCTCATTATTAGAAACAGACACACATTGTGCTATGCTATGTATACTCATGCTTAGGGAGAAGATGTGTTGTTCTATGGAAACATTTGACAACAGCCTTTGGAAAAAGAAAGAAATCCCCCTCCCCACTTCCATGGTTTTTCTTGACTAAAAACATCTGTTAGATTAAAATATGTCATAGCAGCCATTTTATTAGCCATCAAGTCCTAGGGTACCACAGTACACCATGCAAATGTGTTTATAAAATCCCCTCCATCTGCATGGCCCTCAGTTCACACAGCTAAAATAATGGGGAACGTGAACTAATTGGTAAAGCAATGGAGTTCTGCCTGATATCCCAGCTGCGAATTGTAGTTCTGACAATTAAGTTTCCATTTGCACACGCCAGTAATAAATATACCTGGTGAGAACCTGGTAACTCTACACAACTGACACGGAAAGAGGGGACGGCCTTAGGAACCAGGCCAATGCACATACCTATATTGGTTAACTCAGGGTATCTTTATTTAGGCTAGCAAAATGTGATTTATGTACATTGGAATAAATTGTTAGCAGCTGCTATCCACCCTCAACAGCAGTCAGAAATAGAGGTGTGGTCTGCCTGTATTGCATTGTTATTGTGTGTGGGTGTGTGTATGGGGGGTATCAGGCAGAGAAGGGGAAAAAAATCCTTCTATGCAAAACAAGGTGGCGTGAAAAATAATTGTTGCCATTTTCTTATTTAGCTAGTACAAGAAATAAATGAGATTTTTGTTGTTTGCATTTGCAAGTCAGTGTGAATTCTGTTAAGCATTCAGGATTAATCAAACGACACCTGCATTTAACAAGTGATGTAAGGTAAATATATCTAGAGGCATAAACAACTGCACAACCCCATTTTTCCAACGGAAGTATGATTCCAATTACAGTGTTTTGTTTTGCAAAAGGCAGCAATAACTGTTTAAATATGGGAGTAGGCAATATTTTGATATTGGGTGTAATTAAAACTGCAGCAACTAGTTGACTAAAATCACAACAGAGGCATGAGGATTAAATAGCTCTCCTTTGGGGTCACTTATCATATCTGTTCAACGAAGGCATAAACAAAGCAAAACAATCTTGGCCGTGTAAGGCTAGCATAGTGCAAATAAATCCCTGTGTTGACTGACAGATACTAATCTCTTTGTCTCACCTGCTCAGACTCCCTCCCTCCCTCCCTCTCAAATGCAGGTTGGGGATTAGACTTTGTCACATGGAAAGACAGAGCAGGCAGCCGAGACCTTGCCCAGGGCTGGGTCATTGGTGGGAAATGATTTGCAGCCGAAGGATTGCAACCTCTTGTGGATTTTGCAGAAAGAGAGCGATGGGGCCAGCAGGGGGAGTGAAACCCTCTGCACACAGCTCATCTCATCTAAACACAAATTCCATACACCCATAGAGACAAATAAGCATCAAACTGCCCTCTTCATGGTGTCTTCCTCCCCCCCCCACTTCTTTCCCCAATATTCTTTTCTTCCATTCTTTTCCTTCTGTAGCTCAATCGATCGCCATTCCTCTCCCCCCCTCAACCTTTCTGCTTGAACATCTGCCCTCTGCAGCGGGAGTCAAAAATCAGAAGTGGTCCTTTTCCTGTGAGAGGGACCTTTTCCCCCAAGGCTAATTGATCGTTCTTTAACATTTACTCAGATCCAATTATGTGTCTCTTAGCTCCCTCCCAGAGACTTCCCACTTTGTTCCCAATTATTCCAAGTGTGGGATGAATCAGATGCTAACAGGCGCCTTTGACAACACATGAATGCTAGAGATGCTAGTTTATTCCAAGCAGCAGAGCCAAAAAGGATTCCCAGGAACTGTCCAAGTTCTATTCTACTGATCTGATAGATGCAAAATTAGCACTGCTTTGCAAGCTGCATTAGCCTGGCCTCCTGTCTTTTGTCCCCCATTGTTCCTGGCGAATGAGCAAAGGCCATTGCTTCAGCCACAGCAGCCTGAAAGAGAGGTGGCTTTATTGTTTTTAACCTTCCTCACAAGGGCAGAAAAGAATAAGGTGTAGATAAGTACAAGACTTTTTGTTGGACAAACTGAACTGAGGCAGAAAAAAAGGAGAGAGAAAGAGAGAGAAGGGGGGAGGGAGAAAGAGAGAGGGGGGGTCTTTCCTTTTTGCAACTCAATTAAAAGCATCCTCTTTCATCAAGCAGTAAAGCTGAGTGGTTAAAATAGGCTGCTTATGTTGTAATATATTTCAATCATTGTTATGGTTTACCTTAGAGTCCTGTTCAGGCAGGAAATGTGGCATGCAAGTGTTTTAAGCAAACAGATAAGCAATTATATTAGGTCCCCATGCAACATTGCTACCTCTTAAAACAGACATAATTTTTAAATATTATTTTAGTAAAGTGAAACATTTACCCAAAAAAAAAAAAAACAACCCTATCGTAGAAATGGGGCTTCTAGGTGAATTTGGCTGTTACTCCCATCATCTCCCACCTAATAATATGAGCTAGGTTGATAGAGATGACAGTGTAACACATTTGTGCATTACAACCTTAAAAAAAAATAGTTAGAGAGAGAAATGGAATAGGAAAAGTATATCTCTTCCCCTGAGGCTTGGAAACATTTCATTGGTTGTTCATTGCATATACATCATAGGTTAGCAAATCCAGGATGCAAAACTCTAGCTGACCACCAGTTGGCAGCAAAAGACACAGGAACCTAATATCTTTGTCGTTGCTATCATCTGGTGGCTGTCTGAATATATGCAAGCAGGCTGTGATTGTAACCAGACATCATCTCCTCCCCATTTTTTTATCCCTCCCTCATCCTAAATGAAGCAGAAGAAGGCTTAAAGTGACCAACTGTGTTCCTGCTAAATAGAGGTGGTATTCAGCCAGTTTTGACCAGTTCTGGAGAACCGGTAGTGAAAATTTTGAGTAGTTTGGAGAATTGGCAAATAGGCTGACCGTGTTGCCTCCCAGCTGATCTTCTTTTGTTGCTCTGAATAGGAGAATGGAGCTGGAAAGCAGGTTAGGGTGGTGGGGAGGGAATGGGGATTTTGCAGTATCCTTCCCCTGCCATGCCCACAAAGCCATGCCTACAAAACCACACCACACCCACAAAACCACGCCCACATAACCGGTAGTAAAAAAAATTGGAATCCCACCTCTGCTGCTAATGGAGATAAAGCAAAGACAAGTGTGCAAGGGATCCTGAGCTTCTTAGAGAAATGCAAGATAGAAAACTGATGTGATCTTAATTTACCTGCACCTCCTTTTAACATACATGCTCAAATGCTGGTTAGCAAAGTAGTGGGTAAACTCCTTTTTTTCCTCCTTGCGCAATGATTAGGGAGCAGGAAAGTAAATGCAGGAGTACCTAGATAGCAAAAGCAATTTTTTTGACAGAAGAGAAAAGGAAGAAGATTCATGTGACTATATTTTATCTAACCACTCTTCCTTTGTTTCTCTGTAGCAAAGTAAACATTTGATGCCAACCATTAAAATTCACTAGGGTCAAGCCAGAAAAAGAGTTTTGAATGCAGCAAGAGCCAATATCTGAAAGCCAATTTCCCAACATGGTCTCAGACTGTTGTTTCATGAACACAAATAGATACTGTATATGAAATATATCTATATGAAGCACGATTCATGTTTCATATGCATGATCAATACATTTTCATATGAAAAGAAAACAATACTCACAAACGTGGAACTTACTAACCCTACTGGCTAAAGCACAATTCTATTTTTATTTTGATGATAGGGCAGAAAAGATACTCAGCTTCACTACACCCAAGAAACGTCTCCCAGATACAAGTAGCCAATTACTTAAGTAGAACCAAGTGTCAAGCCTGCAGCCATCTTTTCTTTTGGATCTTTTGCCTGCCACACTTTCTATTATTCTACTATGCATTTTCTATTGTGTGAAAATAGGAGGGGGGATTGTAAGGAGTTGCACACTACGTAGCCATAACAAAATTCTTTCTAGAAAGGCAAGGGCATCCTTTGTCTCTACATCTCTGCACCTGACCGGAACTGGATGTGTGGAATTGCCAGCATGGCAGTGGAAGATTGGACCATGTGATGGACTTGTGGGTGTGGGGGGAAGATCTTGAACTTTCAATTAGGTGGGGGAAACTGGGAAGCTTTCAGATTCGGGTTTTCCCAGATGTGCCAACATGACTCTCTTAATAAATTGGAACTTTGAGCAATATTTTGCCTTGGAGACTCTGATTTGCTTTTGGATGCTATTTGGAACCCTGACATTAAGTTCATTTTAGCAATATCCTATCTGAAAGTAGAGTTGGACAGTTTAGATCCTAACAAATATAAAAGGTAAAATTGTGCTCATCAAACTGAAATATATATATTTTTGGCTTGTCTATTCATCTTGTATCCTTCCTGAAAAGCTACCATGACAGTGACATACCAGAAGGAGTGGTTGAAGTAAATGAAACTGAGAAAGAAAATTTACAAATAGTGGACATCATCCTTCCTATGAGCCCAGTGTTTGTGACTCTTGCTGGTGTTAGTAAACTAGGTCATTACTATCCAATGCTTCATTTGGAGCAGACCAGACTGGATCAGGTTGTATTAGATTTAATTAGCACCTTGTGACATACTTGATCTTGTTTCCCAAACTCAGCAATAACTGATTACTAGGTTTTCTTGTCATAATTGCTTCAAAACAAGAGGAAGGGCCCTCAATGGACGTTATGCTAAATGAACTTGGTTCTACTTAAGTAATTGGGCTACTTGTATCTGGTAGGAGTTTCTTGGGTGTAATGAAGCTGAGTAGCTTTTCTGCCCTATCATCAAAATAAAAATAGAGTGGCATTTTAGCCAGTAGGGTTAGTGACTTCCACTTTTGTGAATATTGTTTTCTTTTCATATGAAAATGTATCGATCATGCATATGAAACATGAATGCCCTATTGGTTGTTGAATTAAACTCTGTCTTTATCTCTCACAATCCTGTTTGCTCTGAAGGTCAACTAGAGTGGCAAGGCTGCCTTTTTAGCTTTAAAAGCACATTTCCATTCAGGCACTGCAATACCAGCAGTCAAAAAGACATTACAAAGAGTGAAAAACTAATATGTAGTAAATTAATTCAGCATGAGTAACACTTCAGAAATCTTTAGAATTGCATTAAAAAAGTATCCTGGTGAATGCAAAGGGCATAAACTATTGTTTTCTAAAACAACTGATTCTTAAATGAGAAGTATTCATATATTCATTAAAGCGTTCAACCTTTGCTCCATCAATAGCTTGTGAATTTACTTTCTGCTTAATGCCTTGGATCTTGTGGATAAGGTCCAACTACTTGCAGTTGTTGGTTTGTAAGGTTTCAGCACTAAAGCAGGAGCTCTGAAACTAAAATTGGAAATAATTGAAAATAACGAAACCACAGTAGATAACACTAAGTCATATTTCTTCAGGGCTGTGGCTTCTGGACAGCTTGTCAAAATTGGGTATCATGCAGAATAAGTGCTGAGATCACATGCGTAGAATATTGGTCACATATCTCAGTGGTTGTCACCAGTGGTGGGATTCAATTTTTTTTACTACCGGTTCTGTGGGTGTGGCTATTTTACTTCATAGTTTAGTACTTCTTCTCCCTGGGAGTCCTGCACTGAAAACTGTGTATTTAAAGGTACCTTCCCACTGCTGTGTGCACTGGGTGTAAAGACTGTATAACACAAGCAGTGCCACAAATACAGTGTCTGTCTGTCTGTTTTCTATCTGCCTGCCTGCTTGCCTGTCTGTCTGTCTATCATCCGTCCATCCATCCATCCATCCATCCATCCATCCATCCATCCATCATCTATCTATCTATCTATCTATCTATCTATCTATCTATCTATCTATCATCTATCTATCTATCTATCTATCTATCTATCTATCTATCTATCTATCATCTATCTGTCTATCATCTATCTGTCTGTCTGTCTATCTATCATCATCTATCTATTTTTCTTTCTTTCTTTTTAGTTTTTATCTTTCTTTCTTTCTAGTTTTCTTCTATCTATCTATCTATCTATCTATCATCTATCTTTCTTTCTTTTTAGTTTTTATCTTTCTTTCTTTCTAGTTTTCTTCTATCTATCTATCTATCTATCTATCTATCTATCTATCTATCTATCTATCATCTATCATCTATCTATCTATCTATCTATCTATCTATCTATCTATCTATCTATCATCTATCATCTATCATCTATCTATCTATCTATCTATCTATCTATCTATCTATCTATCTATCTATCTATCTATCTATCTATCTATCTATCTATATCTACTTTCCTATATACAATACAACAGCAGAGTTGGAAGGGACCTTGGAGGTCTTCTAGTCCAACCCTCTGCCTAGGCAGGAAACCCTATATCATTTCAGACAAATGGCTATCCAACATCTTCTTAAAGACTTCCAGTGTTGGGGTATTCACAACCTCTGGAGGCAAGCTGTTCTACTGATTAATTGTTCTAACTGTCAGGAAATTTATCTTCAGTTCTAAGTTGCTTTTCTCCTTGATTAGTTTCCACCCATTGCTTCTTGTTCTACCCTCAGGTACCTTGGAAAATAGTTTGATGCCCTCTTCTTTGTGGCAACCCCTGAGATATTGGAACACTGCTACCATGTTTCCCTGAAAATAAGACAGGGTCCTATTTTCTTTGACCCCTGAAATAAGCACCTGGACTTATTTTCAGGGAGGTCTTAGTATTTTTGAGGTGCAGGAGGCAGTGAGCGTGGTCACCTCATGGCTGCCGCTGTGTTGCAATATTTTTGGGGAGGGGAAGGCTTATTTTAGCGCATGTGCTCAAAAGGCCGATTGGGCTTATTATCTGGGGAGGTCTTATTTTCAGGGAAACAGGGTATCATGTCTCCCCTAGACCTTCTTTTCATTAAACTAAACATACCCAGTTCCTGCAACCATTCCTCATATGTTTTAGTCTCCAGTTGCCTAATCATCTTTGTTGCTCTTCTCTGCACTCTTTCTAGAGTCTCCACATCTTTTCTACATCGTGGCGACCAAAATTGACTGCAGGATTCCAAGTGTGGCCTTACCAAGGCATTATAAAGTGGTATTGACACTTCATGTGATCTTGATTCTATCCCTCTGTTTATGCAGCCTAGAACTGTGTTGGCTTTTTTGGCAGCTGCTGCACACTGCTGGCTCATATTTAAATGGTTGTCCACTAGGACTCCAAGATCCCTTTCACAGTTACTACTGTTGAGCAAGGTACCACCTATACTGTACCTGTGTATTTCGTTTTTGTTGCCTAAATGTAGAGCCTTACTCTTTTCACCATTTAATTTCATTTTATTAGATAGTGCTCAATGTTCAAGTTTGTCAAGATCCTTCTGTATCTTAAGTCTATCTTCTGGAGTGTTGGCTATTCCTGCCAGCTTGGTGTCATCTGCAAATTTGATGAATTCCCCATTTATCCCCTTGTCCAAATCATTGATGAAGATGTTGAAGAGTACTGGGCCTAAAACAGAGCCTTGGCGTATTCCTCTGCATACTTCCCTCCATGTAGATGCAGTTCCATTGAGCACTACACAATGAGTGCAGTTGGTCAGCCAGTTACGAATTCATCTGGTGGTGATGCTGTCAATTTGTGTTCCTAATCTGTTTTTTGTGATGCTGTTTTTGATAGGTTGGACTATTTTATCCCTTTGTGTGAAGACAGATGCAAAACATGAGTTAAATAGTTGTGCTTTCTCCCTGTTGCTTGTCACCTTCTTGCCAATTTCTCCCAGCAATGGACCAATTGTTTCCTTAACCTTTTTCTTGTTTTTAACATGTTGGAAGAAGCTTTTTTTTTTTTTACTTCTGTGGCAAGTCTTTCTTCATTGTGAGCCTTAGCTTTCCTCACTTCATCTTTACAGGCTCAGGCTATTTGCTGATATTCTGCCTTAGTTATGTCCCCCTCTTTCCACTTTTTATACTTATCTTTTTTGTCTTTCAGTTTGTCAGAGAGTTCTTTATGCAGCCATGCTGGTTTCTTTTGGGAGCTGTTATTTTTCTTCTTCATTGGTATTGTGCTAGACTGGGCTTTTGTAATCTCATTTTTCAAAATTTCCAAAGCTTCTTGAGTTGTTTTCCCCTTGAGGATTCTCATCCGTGGAATTCTTCCCAAGCTCTCTCTAAGTTGATATGCCTATATCAATAATCTATCTCTGGTTGTCCTAGGTTTATTTGTCTGTAGGCTATTTTATTTGCTTTTTTTGTTATTCAATTTAATATATGGAGTGCTGGTGCATTTTTATTTATTTATTTATTTTTAAGTATCAGGTATTAATGATATGAGACCATTCTAGAAAAAAAATCATTTTCATCATACTGATAGATGACTTTTTAAAAAGCAATAGCACATGCCTAGCACAATCAAATGCATGCTTCCTTTCTTTACTAGAAATAAAATCTCAGTGAGATGTACATAAAATATACAAAGGATAATACCAGGAACAGAAGAACTTGTCATTAAGATTAGGCTATTATGCCTGCTAGCTAGCAAACAATGGGAGCTTTAGAATGTTCTTGACCACTTCATGATACCAAAAAGAAATAATCTAGTCACAATTTAATGCTTGACTTGTTATTGCATCTTAATCATTATCTTGCTACATAAATACCTAAAGTTATTAGGAAAGAATACAAAAAGGTAAGAACAAATGTCAATAAGCATTTCATAATTAAATTGTTGCAATTGCAATACAAGCCTTTGTGCTTGGTACCCATATGTCAAAGTTTGTGAATTTCAGATATAGTTTGCTTATTGAAATCCTGCTTGTCTGACATGTATCAAACTTCCTCTCGCATTTTACAACAAAATTGGAGAGGTATGTATGCATTTCCTATTGCTGCCTCCATGTCACTCTCTCCATGATCCATAGCAAAATGTTTTTCTTAGCTTTAAGACTTGCTCAGAGTTTCTGAGCCAACCTTTTGGTTACTAAGCAAGAGCGTTGTTAAGTGAGTTTCACCACATTTTACAAGTTGGCCACGCCCACACAGTCACACAGCTGGCAAGCCCACCCGGTCACATGTCTAGCAAGCCACTCCCAGACCTACAGAAGAGGTTCTAAAATTTTTTGAAACCCACCACTGGCTTCATCTGTAAGTTGTTTTCATGCTGCAGAGGTCTCCTATTCGCTCCCTCTTTTTTAAATAGTTTTTATTGAACATTTTAATCTTTAAAAACAGAAAGAAAAATGCAACAAGAAAAAACAAAACATACATAACAATATAAAGTAATTATACAGCCTTCTGTATCGGCTTTCAAGTTTTGCCTTTATAGTTCTCCATTTTGCATTGCCTTCCTATTGTTTTTACCTTGTTCTGTAATATAACAGCAGAAGTAGTAACACTTATAGTAATATTGATTATTTATATCACCATTTTATTTACATTCTCTAGCTTCTGTTTTGGCTTCTGTTTTCTAGCCACTTATAAATTCTATTCCATATTTTATAGAAATCCGATTCTTCTCTTTCTTTTAGTTCTATTGTCATTTTGTCCATCTCTGCACATTCAAGTACTTTTCTAATTATTGTTTCATCTGCAGGTGTATTGATTTTTTCCAGTTTTGTGTGAAAGCAATCCTAGCTGCAGTGAGTATATGTAGTATTATGTATTGAAATTGTTTATCCATTTTTTGATCTAATAGTCCTAATAAGAACGCTTCTGGTTTCAGTTCTATTTTTTGCTCTGTAATTTCTTCCAACCATTTCTGAATTTTGCACCAGTATTTCCTTGTGATGGGGCATGTTGACCACATATGGTAGAATGTTACAGACTTGTGGCTACATCTCCAACATTTGGGGGATAAATTTGGGTACATTTTGGCCAATCGTGTTGGGGGGAAATGCCATCTTTTAAACATTTTATAGAGGTTTTCTTTGTAGGCTACTGCCGTCGTAAATTTATAATTTCTTTCCCATAGTTTATCCCATTTTTCTAACTCTATATTATGGCCAAAATTTCTCCCCCAGCTAATTATTGTCTCCTTTACTGTCTCTTCCTCCATTTTATATCTTTAAAAAAAATTATATAATTTGGTAATCATTTTTCCTCCCGTTCCTAATAATATTTTATCTAATTCCATTTGTTTCTCGTGCATTCCATATTGTTCCCGATCTTTTTTGAATCTTGTTTTAATTTGTAAATAGGGCCACTGTTCCATATTTATTCCTTGTGTTTTCAGATCTTGTACTGATTTTAGTTCTCCCTTTTCATCTAAGAACTCTGCCTAGCAGGTCTCCTATTCTCAATTCGATGAATGTGCTTTCCTCTCCCATTATTTTTCCCCCACTGAGGAGACATCATTTCCCCTTTACCATCTGCATCATGCTGCTTTGCTATTACGAGATGAAATTCATCTTCTTTTTCCAAGCATTGCAACCCAATTCCTAGGCAGAGTTTAATCACTCTGATCCTGCACAAAAACCATGGCAGGTAAGGGGGTCCTTGCTATCGTTCTCTCTCTCTTTTTTCAGAAACAGCCAGCATCTTCTCCACTTCTGTTTCAGTTTTGCATGCAATCCTGAGTCACTTGTACAAGAAGTTGGAATGCTACAAAACCTAGTTTGTAGATTAGCTGATGACTTCTAATTTATGGCTTACTTGAAATAACACTTTGATCATACGAAACCAGTTTATGATAGATTAACAGATTAATAGAATTGGAAGGGACTTTGTAGGTCACCTAGTCCAACCTCCCCCCCAAGCAGATCCTACACCATTTTTGACAGGTTTTGATCTTTGCCTCTTTTCTTTGCCCTAAAAGATCAGGTTTTGCTATTGTTCAGGGTCTCACACCCCCCCCCCCCCTTTGCAGTTGGGATCCTTTTCCTGGAGCTCTTCAATAAAACTTTATTCTGAAAGCCTGTCTCTCGTGTCTGGCTCTGATTGGCTTTGCACCAGGCTTAGCCATTTTCAGACAACCAAAGGGGAATAAATACAACAGTAAATGATAGATAGATAGATAGATAGATAGATAGATAGATAGATAGATAGATAGATAGATAGATAGATAGATAGATAGATAGATGATAGGTAGATAGATAATAGCTAGCTAGATAGCTAGATAAATATATAGATAGATATGGATGGGATGGGATGGGATGGGGTGGGATGGATTGAGATGGATGGATGGATGGATGGCTAGTTTCTAATAACCTGAGTAATCTTGCAATTCACAGTAAAATCTCCAACAAGAATTTCTAGTAGAAAATATTATGGTTAAAAAAATAATCTGGGTCTGAAACTTGTGTTTTACTAATTTATTTTGACTTGTTATTAGGACAGAATGAATAATGTATCTGTGAGATGACAATAGTCACTACAGGCAAAAGGAACAATAGTTGTATTTTGTCTAATGTGTTTGTTTATGTGGCTGACAAAGAAGACCAACACAACCTGCAGGAACGAAGTCTTTCAGCATCTCAGTTCCCTTTGAACACATATCAAGGCATCAGGAAAGGGTTCAGAGTAGGAAAACTCCCAAATGAGCCCTTTCAATTTGTTTGTTTAATTACTTTTAAGTTGTTGATTTGATTGTTGTCACCCGAGGGGTGGAGGGTGGAATTTATTGGGTTTTGCAAGGGATTTTTATTTCTGTAAACTGCTCAGAATCCCTGTAAGTGTGTTGGGTGGCCAAATAATTTTTCTTAATAAATAAGTGCTTTTAATCTTTTGTCCCTTCAAACTCTTTTGTCCTTGGTCCAGCTTAGCCAAGGTGATGCCAGGATTTCACCTCAGCTTGTGTTCCTAGATTAAAGAGAGAAGGGCTGTTTGAAAAATAGTGAGCTTTCTGTTTAATCCTTTTCAGAAAAGGAGAGTAGGCTTGCTTATTATAGTTTGCTTTCCCTAGGAATTAGTTTAATCAATCAAAGCCTGACTGGACTTGCAGGCCAGCTTAAGGATCCCAGTCAGTCTCCTGGTGGCCTATTGTAGGTGGGATGAGTAAATCTCTGATCATCTTTGTGTGTGTGTGTATGTGTATGTGTGCCCTCACAGCCCACGGTTTCTTCTGAGATTGGTGGTTTTGTCTGTAATACTCTGCCTCTCTCAACATTATGAATGAGCTGTGGGAAATGGGAGACTTTTGTTTCTTATCCTTAAGGGGGTAAAATGAACTGTTCTGTCAGAGAGAAGTATGCATAAAAAATAAGATTCTGTGAAAAAGCATTGGAGGTGACCTATGCTAGTAATTGAGACAACAATTTTTTCTCCTCTCATTATTTGGTGAGGGAGGTGGGAATCGGAAAAGTTCCCCTTGGGTATATATTTGTTCTATTTTTCTTGTTTTGTTCTACCTTCAGCTTTGCGCTTTAATTGTTCTAACTGGCGCCTCAGCCTGGATACAAACCAAGGGGTATAAATTTCATTGGCCTTCCATCTTTAATAGGAGATAAAATGAACCTGGAATTCATTAATTACATTATTTTGTGATTTAAGAAAGCCTATCTTCTATTCTTTTTACTCCAATAAATGGAATTGAAGCATTTGTCTTTAGCCCTAAGGAAAGTTAACATCTTCTGTCAGATAAATAGGAGAAATGTCAAAGGCAACTTACTTAGAAAGTTGACGAGTCTGTTCAGTATGATGCATATGAAAGATAGGTGGAGCATCCCTGGATTTTGAGTTCTGAGTTTCTTTTATTACATTCCTCCCATTCCTCCCTCAAACATATTATTTTCCAGTCCATTCTGTGAGTTAAATTAGCTTGCAAGATTGTGATTGATCCAAATTAGGAAAATTTATGACTGAATGGGGATTTGAACCTGGGTTTTCCCAAGTCTAGTGCAGTGCTTTAACTGCCATCCTGATCAGATTCTCTCACATTGCTCTGGCTTTATTTTTTCCCCAATGAGCATTTTATTCCCCTAACTTCAGCTGGGTTGACTGTACAAGCTACAGAAGTTTAGATGTTGCTTTGAAATTCTCCAGTGGGCCTCTGGACACAGAACTTAGTTGGATGATTTCTTTGAATTTTTTGCCCTGGGAACTCTTCAAGAATTTTCCAAAGGTAGGATTCCAGCTAGCAGTCACTAATAGTGTCTCTGAAAAAACCCATTGTGGTCTTGTTCAGATTTGTTGAAATCTGAGAAGCCAGAAAGGCTACAGACTATTAGAAAGAGAGTTGTGCAGTGAGGTAGTACAGTCATCCTTATTTCTGGATCATCTCATAACAGGTTTAGTAACATACTTCACCCATACAAGCACATCCTTTTTCATCAACTTGAACAAGAGCAGACAATATTTCTTGGTTGGCCATTGACAAACCAACTTTCAGTCAGAAACAGATGTTTTGAATCATATTATAGAAGGCTGTCCTGTACTGTTTTCATTCTATTCCAGTTTCTCTGTCATGTCTTTTTCATTCTAATCAATTTACTTACAAGTCTCATAGCTGGAAATTTTGACTCTGCTACTGTTTCTTGTTCTATTGCTACAGCATTTTGGAAAATAGATATGCTAAATACATTTTAGAATTCTCATTTGTGAAGAAAGTTATGATTCCCATTCTCTCATTTTTTAATGCTAAGACGGGGACAGAGAAGCATCTATCTTTCTCTTGAGCTCCACCAGTGGGGCATAGAAGGTTATTGAGCTTGTAGGATTGAAGGACACCAAGACTACAGCTAAGATTATTCTGTCCATGATATAGCAAAAGGAATGAGGTTGGAGGGAGATGGATGGATGGATAGAGATATCCTTCAATATATGTAAATGTAAAAACATTATAAATACAAGCTAAGAAGAACTAAACTAAAGTGACAATAGCATTCTACTATTTTCTTCATGCCTAAAACTCCAGGATTCCAGAAAAAGAAAGAACAAGAATTAAAGTCTCCCTCAAGTCAGATTGAAAACTTGGAAGCTATATGGCCATGTTCATGTCTTGGTAATACTGAAGTGGTTTACTGTTGTCTTCTTCTGGTTTTTATTTCCCCAAGGGATGGTATTTTCAGATTGATATTAATCCATTTTGACCTTAGTTCTTTGAAGATCAGCGAAGATTGGGTAGGTTCTATCATCTCTACTTGTTCTAGCCATTCATTCATTCATCAAGTTTCTACACCACCCATTTCACCTAAATGACTCTGGGGACTCTACAAATATAATATAATGGAAAGTGACATAGTTAAAAATAGTATTAAAATAGTTAACAGTTAAGGATTACAGAAGTTAAAAAAGTTTTAAAAGATAGAGGAAGCACCTGCAAGCCACTGTCCTGGTTGCATGCCACTATTCAACCCCCATACCAGTTGGCAAAATCTTGATGATTTTTCTGGAAGGTAGGAGGTGGGGAGGGCTAACTTCTGAGGGCACGGCAGGGCAGGGCAGGGCAGGGCAGGAACAACTGCAAAGAAGGCTCTTTTCCTAGACCCTGCCAATCAAAACTGTTTAGCTGGCAGGCTCTGCAACATTCCTGCTTGATTGGGTGGAATGAGTTGATAAAATGGGGATAATATGCATCCTCAGGTAGCCTGGCCTCATGCTGTGAAGGCTCTAAATTTGATAACTTGCACCCTGAATTAGACCCACAAAGCAGCTTGCTTAGCAAAGGTGTTACATGTGCCCTCCTTGGGATGTCTAAAACTGCTTATGCTGCTATATTCCACACCAGTAGCAACTTCTGTATAGTCTTCAATGGTAACCTCACGTAGTGCACATTGCGACAGTCCATATGGGTGATGATCAGGGCAGGAATGATGGAAAGAAGATCATAATAAGAATTTGCCACTGATGGAAATTGGTGAATCATGCACAATTTGGCCTTTACTAAAAATTGGAGTGGATGGAAAGCATTAGGAGGCCACTTCCCACCCACTGGTGGGAAGTACCAACTAAACATTTAGGACCAGTTGAGGTACAATCCTAACTTTTCACTTAAAAATCCTAGTGAATTCAAAGTGGATTTACTTCTTAGAATTAAGCCGGATGTGTTTAAAGAATGGGAGCTCCTGTGTTGTTAGTAGGACCTTTACCAAATTCTCCAGAAACAGAGGCTTGAGTGAAATATCAGAGCCACATCAGGAACAGGTGGAGAGAACTCAGCCTGATCGCTGCCCTCGAGCTCCCATTCTTTTATTTATTTTATTTATTTATTATTCACACTTATAGACCGCCCCCTCTCCCGAAGAGGACTCGGGGCGGTGTACATTCACTAAAATACGTTGTAAAATACATACATAAACAGTTAAATAATTAAATACGTAGGTGAAGGAGGTTGTGAGACTGTAATAGAATAATAAATATAATACGTTAAAAGCCTATTAAAACCCCAAACCCAATTAAAATAAATGAATCCCGGGAGGTAAAACTAAGAAAGTGCCAGGCCAGCTGATTGAAATAGGTGAGTCTTTAACTTTTGCCGGAAGGAACGGAGGTCGGTGGTAGTTCGAATGTCTGGGGGGAGGTCATTCCAGAGGGTTGGGCCCATCACAGAGAAGGATCTACTCCTAGGTGTCGCCCGCTGGCATTGCCTAGCAGACGGCACCAGGAGGAGCCCCTCCCTGTGTGAGCGGATAGGTCGCAGGGACGTGTGTGGTAGGATGCGATCCTGCAGATAACTAGGTCCTCTGCCATGGAGCGCTTTAAAGATGGTGATCAATACCTTGAAACGCACCCGAAAGGCCACAGGTAGCCAGTGCAGCTCGCGCAGGAGAGGTGTTACGTGGGAGTAACGGGTACTTCCCATAATAACCCGCGCGGCTGCGTTCTGAACTAGCTGCAGTCTCCGGATGCGTCCCAAGGGAAGCCCCATGTAGAGGGCATTGCAGTAGTCCAGGCGAGACGTCACCAGCGCATGAGTGACCGTGCGCAGGGCACTCCGGTCCAGTAGGGGGCGCAATTGGCGCACCAGGCGAACCTGGTGGAATGCCCCCCTTGCCACGGCTGCCACATGGTCCTCCATTGACAGCCGGGCATCAAGGAGGACACCCAAATTGCGCGCCCGCTCCACAGGGGGCAACTGTTCGCCCCCTATGGCCAGCGATGGAGTCAGCTGGCTGAACCGAGGTGCCGGCAACCACAGCCACTCGGTCTTGGAGGGGTTGAGTCTGAGTCTGTTGTCCCCCATCCAGACCCCGACGGCTTCCAAACACCGGGACATCACTTCGACAGCCTCGTTGGGGTGGTTTGGGGTTGAAATATACAGCTGAGTATCATCAGCGTAGAGATGGTACTCAACCCCAAAACCACGGATGATCTCACCCAGCGGCTTCACATATGCGTTGAACAGGAGAGGCGAGAGGACCGACCCCTGTGGCACCCCACAAGTGAGTGGCCTCAGGGACGACCTCTGTCCCCCTGTCAACACACATTGCTTCCGGTCGGAGAGGTAGGAGCCGAACCACCGCAAAACGGTGCCTCCGACTCCCATCCCCTCCAACCGGCGCAATAGGATACCATGGTCGATGGTATCAAAAGCCGCCGAGAGGTCTAATAGGACCAGGATAGAGGAGCAACCCCTATCTCTGGCCCTCCAGAGATCATCGACCAACGCGACCAAGGCTGTCTCGGTGCTGTGCCCGGGTCGGAAGCCGGACTGGCGTGGGTCTAGATAGTCGGATTCATCTAGGTGTCGCGGGAACTGCTGCGCCACCACATTCTCAACAACCTTCGCCACGAAGGGGAGGTTGGAGACTGGACGATAGTTAGCTAGCTCCATTGGGTCGAGCGAAGGCCTCTTGAGCAAGGGTCTCACCACCGCCTCTTTCAAGGCGGTTGGTAAGTATCCCTCACCCAGTGATGCGCTCACCAGGCCCAGGAGCCAGCCTCGTGTCACCTCCCAGGCTGCCAGTACCAGCCAGGAGGGGCACGGGTCCGTTAAACAAGTGGTGGGTCGCAGCCGTCCACGCAACCTGTCCAAATCCTCGGGGGCAACAGAGTCAAACTCCTCCCAGAATGGTCTCTCAAGACTCGCTGTTGGCGGCTCGTCTGGTCCACTGACGGAGGTCCACCCGCTCCGGATCTGATCGATTTTGTCCTGAAGATAATCCCCAAACTCCTCTGCTCTACCCTGTAAGGGTGTCTCCCGCGCCCTCTGCGATAAAAGGGAGCGAGTCACCCTAAACAGGGCGGCAGGGCGCTTATCCGCGGACGCAATAAGAGCAGCACAATGCCTACGTTTGGCCGCTCTTATTGCCACAAGGTAAGTCCGCAAATAGGCTCTTACCTGTGTTCGGTCAGATTCGGAGCGTGAGGACCTCCACCTGCTCTCTAGACGTCTCCTGTGGCGCTTCATCACCCTAAGCTCCTCAGTGAACCAAGGAGCCCGGGTGGGTCGATGCCGCAGGAGAGGTCGCAAAGGCGCAACCCGGTCCAAGGCCCCAGTCGTCACCCTATTCCAGGCAGTCACTAGGTCCTCGGAGCGGGAGCGGGACAAGGCTACAGGAATTGGCCCAAGCTCCGTCTGGAATCTATCAGATTCCATCAGGCGCCTGGGGCGGTACCAGTTTATAGAGTCTGGTTCCGCCTCCTCGCGGTGGGGGATAGCGCCAGGGAAGTCCAGCCGGAGGGATGAGTGGTCTGACCATGACGGGGGCGTGATGACTAAATCCCCTATTCCCAGATCACTCGTCCACTGTTCAGATACAAAAATGAGGTCCAGTGTGTGGCCCCCTTCGTGAGTGGGGCCCTGCACTAATTGGGTCAGGTCCATGTCCTTTAAACTGTTTTTCTCCTGATGGAACTCACCGACTGCTGGAACAAAGTGAAGATGGAGAAGTGGCTTATACTAAGGACAGACAGCCTGAAGCTGATAATTTAGAACACATTTTATCTGCACATGAAAAAGAAGGCTATCCCACAGGGAGATGCTGATGCCTTATCATCACTCATTTTCTAGACTAAAGTGTTATTTTATGTGATGTGTTTCTGTGACAAGATGATGAAATTACCTGCCCCATAAAGTCTTTCTGTGAACCACTTGAGTCTAGGAGCTCATTTGAAGTATTTCTTTAAAGAGGAGGGGGGAGGGGAGGGAGGGAGGGAGGGAGAGGTGTGTATAATGCAATAAAGAAGCTTGCAAAGTGTGTATGACAACCATCCATTTCTCATTTCACATTTTACATGTATAGCTAACATATTTCATCATTAAAAAAAACAAAGCAGAGCAGAGCAGAACAGAACAGAATTCTTTATTGGCCAAATGTGATTGGACACACAAAAATTTTGTCTCCATTGCATAAGAATCTAACCCCACTTCCTGTTCCCGTCACATGCCTCATTCCAGATAAGCTGAATTTCTGGTGACTTTCATGGACACTTCCATGCAGTCTTTTTGGCTCGATACAGAAACGGTTTGCCCCTGCCGTCTTCTGGGGTGTTGTTTCAACGTTCCACTCTTACCTACAACCATGAACTTCCCAAGTGGGACTCCATCTTCTAAGACATCATCAGGACTGTTGTGCTTAATGTTTTAGGTTAGCCACGCTTGGAAGGTGCAGTCACATGCTGAGGCCTTTTTCCCCTTGGCATCCGTACTTCTTTGATGTAGAGGTAGTCTTGGACTTACAACCATTCATTTAGCAATGGTACTAAGTTACTGCTGGAAAAAAATGACTTATACATGTTCCTCACATTTACAACTGCAGCATCCCTGCAGTCACACAATCATGATTCAGGTATTTGGCAACTGGAATGTATTTATATGATGGTTTCAGCATCCTGGGGTGATGTGATTGACATTTATTATCTTCTCAGCTGGCTTCCGACAAGCAAAATCAATGGGAGAAGTCAGATTTGCTTAACAACTGGGTGATTCATTTAATGACCACATGATTTGCTTAATGGTCTCACCAAAAAAAGGTCATAGAATTGGGCACTGTCATGTGATGTCTTGCTTAATAACCTCACATTTAGAGTAACAGACATTCAGATCCCAATTGTGGTTGTAAGTCAAGGACCCTCTGTATGATTGTTAGCCAGTGTGGTGGAGTCAGTAAATGGTGCATCACTGGATGTGAATGGAAGACAGTCAGGTCCCATTCCAACTTCATGAAGTTTGGTTTGTTTCTTTGGTACAATCATTCCCTCTTAGCTAACCTATCTTATTGACTTGCCATTGTGCGGAAATTTGGGAGTTGGTTTCTTTTAAACATTTTTTTTCCTTTTGCTTTGGGATGGTTCATGATGATTTTGCATTACACCACAGATCCTATTCTGAAGCAGTCAAATTGTGAGGTAAGTCATGCTGGTGTTTTTTTTTAATATATATATATAAATCAGACAATCTGTATCAATTTTCTACTATCACGCATCTATCCCAGAATAGAATTGGGACAGTGCTTATATTATGGTAAGAATAAGAGTACTGCCTCCAAGGAGGTATGCTATCTTAATAAGTTTTATCTTCCTGACAAGAAAAAAAGTGCTTTTCAAATCTTGTGTGCATTATAAACTACCAGTTACAAAATCTTTCTTCTAAAGTGCTGGCAATTTTTACCTGGGGCGGACATTTTACAGAATTTAAAAGGTCTCCACAGGATACTAGTAAATCTAAGGTGAGTTTTCAAGTCCCGATGGATATTATGAAATCTAAAGTTCTGTTTGTCCAAGGTTTTTTTTTTGGGGGGGGGGGGCTTCTCCCCTGAGTACTCAGACGTAGCTTCCATTTTCTCGGCTCCACTTCAATGTACATTTGGCCATTATTGCTCAAAGAAAACTAGAGAAGAAACTTTGGTAGTGTGAACTCACTTGACTGAATTAATTGAACTCTAGTGCAAAGGCCATTAAAATGCTCTAAAAATGGAAATGAACTTTCAATATGCGCATTAGTTTGGGACAAAAGCTGAAGGGGAGCTGGCATTGTAAGTGAAATAACAGAAATAAGATTTAGAATAATCATTCGAGAGGCAAGATCATATTTACTGGGAAGAGAAATAACTATAAATGTAATAAATGGAAAAGTGTAATGATTATCACACTTTTTTATCTCTACATTTATCTCTACATTTACCCACGTTTTTTTTCTGCATATGTGAAAACTTATAGCGTTATTATAATAAAGAGATAATGGTTGAACTGTAAGCAAATTTATTTCCTGGTTGGTTTATACATCCCCCCGATCCCAAAGAACTCTCAGTAGCTCAAAAATCCATGTGATTTAAGATAAATGATGAATTTCACAGCAAACATATACCATGTCATAAAACCTCCAACATGGCACTGTAATCCAGCAGCCATAAATATTCATCGCAGGTAGTACAGTCATGTCCCAAACGTCCTTGGGAAAAATTCAGTTTTCAGTGTTCCTGAAGGCAAAGTGGGAGCCGGATACCTGTCATCTGGGAGATCATCCCAGAAGGTCAGTTGGCAATATAGCCAGGAAACAGGGCCCTTAATACATTCAGTGCCCCATAGCCAGGTTTTTATGGCCTTACAAAAGATTAACAGGGTTGAGGCCATTCTAATTTCCAAAGAGAGAATATTCCATGGAGCGAGGGCCCCTACAGAAAAAGCTCTTAGAAAAAACAGGGTCTATAAGTGCATAAAGGTTCCCCTTGCACATATGTGCTAGTAGTTCCCAACTCTAAGGGGTGGTGCACATCTCCATTTCAAAGCCAAAGAGCCATCTCCGTGGTCATGTGGCCGGCATGACTAAATGCCGAAGGCGCACGGAATGCTGTTACCTTCCCACCAAAGGTGGTCCCTATTTTTCTAGTTGCATTTTTACATGCTTTCGAACTGCTAGGTTTGCAGAAGCTGGGACAAGTAATGGGAGCTCACTCTGTTATGTGGCTCTAGGGATTTGAATCGCCAAACTGCCAACCTTTCTGATTGATAAGCTCAGTCTTAGCCACTGAGCCACCGTGTCCCTTTATGAGTGCTTATTAGCAAGAAATATGTATCCTTAGATTGTCATCCCATAACAATCAGTTCAGCAATTTCATCAGATAGAGAGTAGAAAGCTTTTTCACTTGACTGTAAAAATAACAGTAATTGATTTGAATATCTGAGTAGAATGGATCATTGTTGAAGATTCAACGTGCTGATCTCTATGTCTGAGCCAAGCTGAACCCAATCTGAGTTTAATTGTTTTTTGAGTAAACATTTCTCTTAGTGCATATCTGATCATCTATAATCAGCATTTATTTTAAAAGTAATTAAAAGAATAGCTATAATAATTAATAATGTTATTAGCCGTCTGCTAAAGTTATCATACAGAATGGAATGAATCATTACCATTGGTATTCTGCTTCCCCCCTCCCCCGCCCTGTGGTAAATACAATGAATTAAAAGCAGCAGGGTTTGCTTATAAAAGTAGAAGTAGAATTAAGCTGGTTGATGCACAATGATGGATGGTTCAGCTGGATACAAAAATAACTGGGTTTTTCTTTACAAGTCAAATAAGGAAAGAGATGTGCTACAACTGCAATGACTGATAATAGCATAGATCTGTATCTCAGACAGGCAGGGAGATACTTACCATTTTTGTGTGCTCTTCAGGTTTCATAGACATTCATTACATGCTAATAGAAAGATAGAGAAACTCTCATGGCTAGAGAACTAGGTCTTTTCGAGTAGAAAGCTGATGCTCCAAGTTTCAGAAGTTTGGCAGAGAGGATCGAGTTGGCTTCAGCTTTAATTATCAGGGATGGATGAAGATGGATCTCTGTTCTTTGCACAATGCAATCCCTTGGTTCTTCTTGGTACTTTCTTTTTTTATTATTTACTAGCTGATAACTTGGCGTTGCCCGGTTATTTATTTATCCTAAATCATACATTTGTCCTCAAAAATAATCCATAATTTCTAATGTTGGATTTTCCCAATTACCAGAGGGAGCCTCCTTGTGGAATACTGTGAAGCCATTACCATGGCAACTCCACTGCACTGTACAGTAGAAGCCATTTTATGGCAGTACGGTAGAAGCCATGTTAAGGCACAACAGGCTGTATCTTAACAGAACACACATCCCGAGGGTTCCAGAGTTATGCCAGAACATACACACACACAGAGCCATGTGTATGTGTGTGTGTGTGTGTGTGTGTGTGTGTATGTATGCAAATATATATATGGTCTTGTTGTATTCGGGTCTTTTCATGTAAGATTGAGATTGTCTTGGCAACATTTCGGGAGGTCTCACTTGCCATCCTCAGGCTGGTGTTTTCGGTTTAAAGTGTGATCGGAGCTGCTGTCTTTCTATAAATCTTGGTGGGGGTCTGTGGAGTGCTAGCGTTGTTTCAGTAAGTGGATTGATTGGCTGTGTGGCTGTATCATGATTGGTAGATTGGTGCTGATAGGTTCTGGCTATGTGTCCATTGATGTTTTGTGTTGCAATGGCCTGGGTGGTGGGTGGGGCTCGTTTGTTGACTAGGGCTGGTTTCCAGATGTCTGGCAGGTGGGAGGCATCATCATGTTTATTCATGTTGTGGGGGTGTTTTTCTATTTCGATAGCTTCCATAATTATTCTCTTGTTGAAGTGTTCAATTTTGGAGATTAATTTGGTTCCTTCAAAATTATTTTCATGTCCTGTAGCTTTAAGGTGCTGGAAAAGGGAGGAAGTTTTTTCTTTTTTTCTTACTGAGTCCTTGTGTTTTGTGATGCGTGCATTTATTCTCCTGTTTGTTTGTCCTATGTATGTTGCAGGGCAGATTTTGCATTGTATTTCAGGTCTTTTTCCATGTAAGATTGAGATTGTCTTGGCAACATTTCAGTGAGGTCCCACTTGCCATCTTCAGGCTGATGTTTTTGGCTTGTGAGAGTGTGTAATTCAGTTTTTGGGTGGTCTTTGTCAGCTAGGCATTTGGTTCTGGAGATGAGAGTCTTGGCTACAGAGTTGAACTGTGCGGGGTGGTGACTGGATCTTGTCTTTGGGGTTTCTTTAGATGTTGTCTATTTTTTGATGAGTGCTGAAGGCTGTCTTGATATTGTGCTTGTGGAGAAATTTGCTGATTTTATCGCAGAACACAAGAACGCAGTCAGAAAAAAAGAAAAAATCTTCCTCCCTTTTCCAGGACCTTAAAGCAACAGGACATGAAATTGATTTTGAAGGAACCAAATTAATCTCCAAAACTGAACACTCCAACAAGAGAATAATTATGGAAGCCATCCAAATAGAAAAACACCCAACAACATGAATAAACGTGACGATACCTCCTGCCTACCAGACATCTGGACACCAGCCCTAGTCAACAAACAAGCCTCACCCACCACCCAGGTCATTACAACACAAAAGAAGAACAGACACACAGCCAGCACCTCAGCCACACAGGATGATACGAAACAGCCGACCAATCTACAAACATCATCTACTAATCAAGATGCAACTACACAGCCAATCAACCCACTTACAGCAACAAAGCCAGCAATCCACACACCCCCACCAACATTTATAGAAAGACGGCAGCTCCGACCACGCTTTACTCACACAAGCACGAAGCCGAAAACACCAGCCTGAAGAAGGCAAGTGGGACCTCGCTGAAACAGTGCCAAGACAATCTCAATCTTACACAGGAAAAGACCCGAATACAACAAGACTAGCATAACTACACCCGTGAAAATCTATGAATACACACACACACACACAAACACTTACATACATACAGTATATATGTCATTTTAAACCTAAATCTTGCCCCTGAGGCCTTTTCAATTCTGTATCATTGCCATCATTATTGTCTCATCCTTTGGTAAAGTAGGTAACTCCCTGTCAAATGCTTATCAAATGAAGTCATTCTGAAAATGGAACTTTTGAGTTTAGAACTCTAGAAACTGGTTTCAAGTCTTGATTCAACCAGAGAGCTAAAACCTAGAACTAGTGAAAGGCACTTGAGGATAAAATAGAGATGGAAGTAGAGAACATTGGGTGCCCTGATTTAAGGATTTTAGGTGAAAAGTAGGATCTACAGTAAATACAACAATGATTCCCGCCAATGTTAACATCTTGTAACAGCTTGCATAATCCTTTTTGAACCTTTTCCCAGGAGAACTAGCCTGTGGCATTAGCCTTTGATATATAATCTGATCTCATAAAAATCAAATCCAGCATTAAGGGAAGGTTAATGTTAGATATTAACATATATCGTGGCAAGTCTCCTCTCTGGTCCGCTGCTACAGCGGGAAACAGGTATCGTTCTGATTGGTCGAGGGGCGTACCCGATCCCTATAAAAGGGGAACCCTCCGACCACAGAGCAAGCTGGATCACTACTACTATTAATAAAGAGCTGTTAAGTCACTTCGTGTCCGCAGTCTGTTCTCTCGTTGCCCAGATCCAACATTGGCGACGAGGGTGGGATCGAGAGGCAGATAGGATGAAGAACGCTACTCCAGAATCTCCGGATTTGATCCAGCCCAGGAATTCGGCAGAAATTCCGGCAGCCATCTCGGTCACCGCAGCGCGGCAAATTCAAATGAGAGAAGATGGCGATGCACACTCCCCCCGCTCCATTCGACCCAGCGAACGATGAGTGGGAAGCCTTCATGATTCGATTCGAGTGTTTTCTAGAAGCGAACGAATACACAGGGATCACCGACACCCGGAAGAAAAACATCTTCCTCGGCTACTGCGGGAAAGAAGTCTTCAACACGGCCAGAGACCTCACCGCGCCTACTCCGATACAGGCAGTATCATGGACGGCGTTGCAACAGGCTCTACAGACTCATTACGCGCCAAAACCTTCCCGCCATGTTTGCCGCAAGGAATTCAACACGCGGAACCAGAAAGCGGGAGAATCAATCAATCAATATGTTGCGGCCCTGCGTAAAGCAGCAACTCACTGCGAGTTCAGGGATCTGGACGAGCATATCTTAGCGCAGCTTATCTGTGGGTTAAGAGACATTTCACTACAAAAGAAGCTGTTGGCAGACCCAAATTTAACCCTACAGATAGCTCTAAACGAAGCAAGAGCGTCAGAGTCAGCGGAGAAATCATCGGTAACCATAGAACGCGGTTTCAGCATAAACCAGCCAGTACCCAGGCAAACCAGAGTTCACTACGAGGACACAAGCCCCGACTACGAGGATCCCGAGTTCGAGGACAGTCATCTGATGCGGAGCAGTCACTTGAGGCCTGGGGGGAGACCCGGATTCCGTTTGCCGCCCTGCGCAAGCTGCGGAGGGAATCACCCCAGGTCTACCTGTAGGTTCAGGAACGTTGTTTGTTCGCACTGCAACAAACTTGGGCACATCGCACGAGTGTGCCGGAGCGAAGTCCCTGCCTCACGGCAGCCACCCATGTACCGCCAAGAGAAGCCCAACCCAGGGGCTTGGCGAAATCAAAAAGGGCGCCCAGAGAGAAATCCACAAGTGCTTACCCAGAGAGAAAATTCCCAAAGAGCTGAGCGAGCGTATCCCCAGAGAGATTACACACAAGGAGCTGAGCGAGCGTATTCCCAGAGAGACTACACACAAAGAGCTGAGAGAGCGTTCTATCAAGACGCTCAACAAGAGTATTTTCAGGATACAGATGCTGAGATAGAGTTGACCCAGAGAGAGGAATTGCGAACGTATCTCACAACAATAAGCCAGGTCCGCACCAAGCGGCCTAAAAAGCTGAAAGTCACAGTCCTCTTGGAGGGCTCACCTTGCGAGCTGGAAGTTGACACAGGATCGTCCCTGACGATCATTTCATGGGCATCCATGAAACAGGCTATCCCTAGCCTCAAAAAGAGCCAACTACGTGCTCCAGACATCCTGCTACGAGACTACCAGGGGAACCGAGTCCCCATCGTAGGCCAAGGCACGTTCCAGATCCGTTTCAAGGACATCGTAGCCCAGCTGCCCGTGACCATCACCAGCGCACCATTACAAAACCTCCTAGGACTGGATTGGTTTGAATCCTTGGGGCTAGAAGTCACCGGAATCAACACCGTGGAAAACAGCAGCGCTGAGCAGATTTTTAAGGAGTTCGAGGATGTGTTCAGCCCCGGTCTTGGTAAGTATGTGGGTAAACCGATCTCATTAAATTTAGACCCCAAAGTGGCGCCAATCCGACTTAAACCGAGACGAGTGCCTTTTCCACTCCGCCCAAAAATAGATAAGGAAATGGATAAGTTAGTGGAGCAAGGAATCCTTGAGCCGGTGGATCACGCGCGCTGGGAAACGCCCATTGTGACCCCAGTCAAACCAGATGGATCAGTCCGCATCTGCGCGGACTATAAATGCACAATTAATGTCGCGCTACAACAAAGCGCATATCCTGTGCCTGTAGTACAGCACTTATTGCACTCGTTGGGGCCAGGAAAGGTATTTGCTAAAGTAGACATGGCACAAGCTTACCAGCAGCTGCCCGTAGATAGCGCCACAGCGGAGGCCCAAACTATAGTGACGCATAGAGGAGCATTCAAATGCAACCGGCTACAATTCGGTGTGAGTATTGCTCCAGGATTGTTCCAGAGCGTCATGGAACGACTTTTGCAAGGGATACCGGGAGTCGTCCCCTATTTTGACGACATCTTGGTGTCCGCTGCAAACGAGGAGCAATTAAATAAAAGAGTCAGAACTGTTTTGGCCAGAATCAGAGAAAAGGGTCTCCGCCTCAAAAAGGAAAAATGCCAAATTAACGTGCCTAGCGTAGAATTCCTGGGTTATAGAATCGATGGTCAGGGAATACACCCCACTTCAAAGAAAATTAAGGCGATCCAGGACGCCCCCACACCACGGAATCAGACCGAGTTGCAGGCCTTCCTCGGACTACTTAACTTCTACAGCGTTTTTCTGAGACAGAAGGCGACCGTTGCTGAGCCACTACACCGTCTACTCCAGAGGAACACACCATGGAAATGGGGACGATCCGAAGCAGCAGCTTTTGCCAGAGTAAAGCGCCTGCTCACCACTGACTCGCTGTTAGTCCAATACAGCCAGACACTACCGCTGGTATCGACCTGCGACACATCACGTTTTGGAGTCGGCGCAGTCCTCAGCCACCGGATGCCAGACGGAAAAGAAGCACCCATCGCCTTCTACTCCAGGACTCTTTCATCGGCCGAGAGGAATTACAGCCAGATGGACAGGGAAGCGCTAGCTGCTGTAGCTGGGGTAAAACGTTTCCACGAATACCTCTACGGCCGCGATTTTGAACTGATTACAGATCACAAACCGCTGTTGGGACTTTTGGCGGGAAACCGCCCCACTCCAGTCTCCCTTTCTCCACGCATGACCAGGTGGACTGTTTTCCTGGCTGCGTACTCATACAAGTTAATTCATCGACCGGGCTCCACTCTAGGACACGCAGACGCACTCAGCTGTTGCCCACTACCGGACCTTTTGCCAGACCCCACTCCCGAAGTACCGGTGCTGCTCATTGATTGTTTGGACTCAGGACCGGTTTCTTCTTACGATGTTGCAAGGTTTTCTTCTAAAGACAATTTAATAAAGCAAGTTCAAACTTGGGTTTGGAGGGGGTGGCCGAAGGGAAACGTGGGCCCGGAATTCAAAGTGTTTTGGTCAAAACGGGACGAACTCTCAGTGTTACAAGGTTGTTTATTGTGGGGAGATCAAGTTGTTATTCCTTATGCTTTACATAGGAATGTATTAGATGCTTTACATGTTGGTCATCCGGGGATTGTTAGGATGAAGGCGTTAGCAAGAAGTTACGTTTGGTGGCCAAACATGGACAAAGAAATAGAGGAATGGGTGGCCACTTGCGACCCATGCCAGGAATCGAGACCAGCACCCCCGGAAGCGCCCGCCACAGAATGGGAGAAGCCTAAAGCACCCTGGTCGCGAATACACATCGACTTCGCAGGGCCATTCCAAGGTCAGACTTTCCTTATAGTTGTGGATGCATACTCGAAATGGCTAGAAGTAGTCCTAATGACTTCAACCACGGCAGAGGCAGTCATTAAGGTTCTACGGCGACTTTTTGCCACTCATGGCCTGCCCGACCTCCTGGTCTCCGATAACGGGCCCCAGTTCACGGCCATGCAATTTGAGACATATCTTGCAGGTCAGGGAATTCGGCACGCCCTCGTCGCGCCATTCCATCCGGCGTCAAATGGACAGGCGGAGAGAATGGTGCGATTCGCAAAAGAGGCCCTCGCTAGGATGGGTCCAGGTGATTGGCAAACACGCATTGACCATTACCTATTGATCCAACACATTACCCCCAGCGTAACGACGGGTAGGAGCCCCGCTGAACTACTCATGGGCCGCCGTCTACGGTCTCACCTGGACCGTCTTCACCCAAATTACTCTGCCACAGCTCCCCCAGACTCTACAAGCAAAATTCGGAGTTTTAGCATAGGGGATTCAGTATACGCCCACAACTATGCAGGGGGGACATTGTGGATGCCGGCAAAGGTCATTGGCATCACGGGTCCACGATCGTATCTGTTGGAACTAGAAGATGGGCGGAACTGGAAAAGGCACATCGATCAACTACGGGGTCACCTGGCGCACTCAGATCTACGAACAGAGAATGAGAGCTGCCTGCCATTGCAAAGCCAGCCACTCGAGAGCCCCAACACAGAGAACTACGACACCTGCGAGCCAAGGACAGAACAAGAGGTCGAGCGTGAAACGGAACAACCCCCAAGCAACGAAAGCGAGCAGACCCCCGAACGCCAAAGCAACGAGAGCCTGCAAACGCCCGGAAACGAAACACAGAAAGAAACTGATCCTACAACTACTTCTGACCAACCCGAACTGCGACGCTCCACCCGAGTAAGGCAAACACCAACGTATCTTAAGGACTATATTACTAACCGCAACGTTCCGTCTAGGAGGGGAGGGGTGTTAGATATTAACATATATCGTGGCAAGTCTCCTCTCTGGTCCGCTGCTACAGCGGGAAACAGGTATCGTTCTGATTGGTCGAGGGGCGTACCCGATCCCTATAAAAGGGAACCCTCCGACCACAGAGCAAGCTGGATCACTACTACTATTAATAAAGAGCTGTTAAGTCACTTCGTGTCCGCAGTCTGTTCTCTCTTTGCCCAGATCCAACAGTTAAGAATCGTGTTTTAAACCTAGCAAGGTCAGGAAGTCAGTATTACAATTATCATTGCCTTTTATAATACAAGGCAAACCTTTGCAGCTATATCAAGTAAAATGGAAACGCTTTCCACAATGGTATGAAAAATGTGACTGTACTGAGTCAACCACCTCTCTTGGTGATCAATGGGTAAGCAGGATCAATACAAAATCCAGGCAGACCCACGCAATCTGGAACTTGTAGCTTCTCATGGCTAGAAAAGGCTGAGTGATGTTTGCTTGCAAAAATCCTCTTTCTAAAACTTCCCTGAAGTCTGTACCTATTACAAGTGGAACCGAAATGCAGAAAATACACCTTAAAATAGAAATGCTTCATTTCCTATAGATGAGATGAGATGGAGGGGGGGTAAGGAGGGATGTGTGTTAAGTTTTAATAAACGATATGATTAGTAGTTCCTGCCTTTAGGCTACAGCTTTCTGCAGGGATTTGTTGTACAATCACAAACAACATCTAAAAGATGCAGTTGGTGAAAAAAAAATAGTCAAGCCGAGATTGAAGAATAAGAGGGCCAGCTTGTATTGTGCAGCATTTATAAAAAAAATCTAAAGATGCACACAAGACCCAGGCCTTGCCTTGGGAGTCCTAATTACATCTAGTTTGAGCTGTCACTCTGCAGCCATATTCAATTATTTTAAATGGGCTGCCAGTGTTATCCATCTGATAGAGCAGATCCTACTGATTTGATGGTTCCCTGGGTGACAAAGAATAATTGTGTTACCATCCTATGAAAGCCTAATTATATTATATCCATGTTGCAGCCCCCTCTATGCAATCTCAGATGTCAAAGACCCTCAAAAGATTGAGATGCAAAGGAAGCAATTCCCTGGGTAAAGAAGGATGCATTCCCTAGAACAGAAATAGGCAAGCTGAGCATCTGAAAGCTTCTCTTTTGGGCTGCTCCATCCAATTTGAGTTCCATAGGACCAGCAAAGATGGTTCAATGGATCTGGTTGGCAAAATGAGTGTCTGTTTCCTTCCTCATTGGTCCATGTGCTTGTAATCCATGTAACCTTTCTAGGTAAGGATGTATTAGGGATGCACACATTTTACACCTGCAGAGTTTTGGAGCAGAGGTGGTCATTGTTGACACTTCTTAAAGAATCAGCATCTTCATTTAGGCTCCCAGGATTATGCGTGGTTTTTTGTTCACTAGATGCAGAGAGCCTACTGCTTTGAAGCATCTTTTCACTTTGAACACAATGAGCAACATGTTCTTTGAATGTACAATACTTTATTTATTTATTTATTTATTTATTTATTATTAGCGTTTATATACCGCCCCCTCTCCCGAAAGGGACTCGGGGCGGTGTACAGTCCGTATTAAAATGCAACAGATTAAAACGTAGAAATAACTATATAAATACATGTATAAGAGGAGGATAAAATATGCCAAATTGTACAGCTAATAAATAAATCAATACAAAAGTTTAAAATATCAGGTTAAATTTAAAACAATATCCCTCTAAAAACCAGTAAGAATGTGTATGCCAGGAGGTAGACGTTAAAATTATGCCAAACCAGCCAGTCGGAACAGGTGTGTCTTCAGTTTCTGTCGGAAGGAGCGGAGGTCAGTAGTGTTTCTAATATCGGGGGGGAGGTCATTCCAGAGGGTTGGGCCCATCACAGAGAAGGCCCTACTCCTCGGTGTCGCCCGTTGGGAGAAGGCCCTCCCTATGAGAGCGGATTGGCCGCAGGGATGTATGTGGGAGGATGCGATCCCGCAGGTAACTAGGCCCTATGCCATGGAGCGCTTTAAAGATGGTGATCAGAACCTTGAAACGCACCCGAAAGACCACAGGCAGCCAGTGCAGCTCGCGCAGGAGAGGTGTTACGTGGGAGTACCTAGTACTCCCCATGACTACCCGCGCGGCTGCGTTCTGGACTAGCTGCAGTCTTCGGGCGCGTCCCAAGGGAAGCCCCATGTAGAGAGCGTTACAGTAGTCCAGGCGAGACGTCACCAGTGCATGAGTGACTGTGCGTAGGGCATCACGGTCCAGAAGGGGGCGCAATTGGCGCACCAGGCGAACCTGGTGGAACGCCCCCCTTGCCACGGCTGCCACATGATCATCCATTGACAGCCGGGCATCTAGGAGGACGCCCAAATTGCGCGCCCGTTCCACAGGGGGCAATTGTTCGCCCCCTATGGCCAGTGATGGAATCAGCTGGCTGAACCGAGGCGCCGGTAGCCACAGCCACTCAGTCTTGGAGGGGTTGAGTTTGAGTCTGTTGTCCCCCATCCAGACCCCGACGGCTTCCAAACACCGGGACATCACTTCGACAGCCTCGTTGGGGTGGCTTGGGGTTGCTTTGCTTTGATGTATATAGTATCTCTGCTTCCTGGGTGGAACCTTTTAAAGGTGATTTTATTAAAGTAAATAGCAAAAGCACATAGACTTATATACCACTTCATAGTGCTTTACAATGTTCTCTAAGCAGTTTACAGAGTCAGCCTATTGCTCCCAACAACCTGCATCCTCATTTTACCAACCTTGGAAAGATGGAAGGCTGAGTCAACTTTGAGCCAATCAGGATAGAATTTTTGGCTGTGGGCAGAGTCAGTCTGCAATACTGCATTCTAACCATTGCACCACAATGATTCTATAAAGGACAAGGTAAGATAAAAGTCAGCTCTGTTTTCATAATCTAGATTTTGAATAGATAGAAGGCCCCACAGGCATCATTGGGGAATAAAAATGGTAGGCCCTCCACTTGGGGTACGGAGGTATGGTTAGGTGAACACATTCGAAATGGGGAGGATTTAGAAGCGTACCTTCTATTTTTTTAAAAAATGTCCACACTCACAATGTTCACACACATACTCTCAGAGCTATCGTTAGCCTCACTTAATTATTTTTTATTTGTCCCTGTTAAAACCTGAATTAAATTGTTATATTGAGGTATTTTAGTAGTTGGAGTTATAATTAAGATCTCTCCAATCTATATGTACCATTTTAAAATTATTTCCATTCCCCATTTATTGAAAACTCATCTGAATCTGCTAAATATTCGGACATTTGTAACTTTCTCCATAATTCCATTAATTATGCCTGGTAGGATGGTATTGTGGGAGGCTGTTGAACTGATGAAATTAGGGCTGATTTCCCCTTTTAACTTCCTCTTATGAAGGGTAGTCATTTGGTTTTTGCTTTTTTAAAATTATTGCTCTTCTTACCCACCCTATCATATAATTGGGTATGTCTGGTTTAATGAAAACAAGACTAGAGGTGACATGATAGCAGCGTTCCAATGTCTAAGGGGCTGCCAAAAGAAGTGGGAGGCAACCTATTCTACAAAACACCTGAAAGCATCGTAAGAAGGAAGGGATGGAAACTAATCAAGGAGAAAACCAACCTAGAATTAAGGAGAAATTTCCTGACAGAACAATTAATCAGTAGAATGACTTCCTCCTAGAAGCTATGGCTGCTCCATCATTGGAGGTTTTTAAGAAGAGATTGGACAACCACCTGTCTGAAATGGTGTAGGGTTTTCTGTTTGAGCAGAGGCATGGACTAGAAGATCTCTAAGGTCCATTCCTACTCTGTTATACTGTTGAGATGACAAAAAGTGGTTTTCTACATTTATTCACTTTGCCAGCCCAGATGTACCAACCCTGTGCTAAAGTCATGTGGACATTTCTGCCTGACAAAGTGCCAGTGGAGTTAAAAATGATGATCTCTGCCTTGATTTAAAAATGCCAGCGCTTCATTGTGTGATCCTAAAATTGATTACAGTCATTTGCCCAAATGAGTGTGCCAGCCATAAAGGCGAGTGGCACTGCGCTGTTTATGGTAGCCTTGACATTCGGGAATATTTAGTGCCACTTCTTTGTAGTGAGCTCTGCTATAAGACGTGTTAATGGCGCAGCCCTTTTAGTCAGGCTCATCATCATTAATATAATTTACAGGACATATGCATAGCTTCCTGCCTTTTTATTTCTAATTCTTATAAACATGAATTCAGAGTATAAATGAATAAGCAAGAATGCACTCGGTTTTCCTCTGTCATTAGAAGTCTGAGGTTTCAAAGATAAAGCAGCTATGAAAACATATTATGGCTGCTGTGATTTCAAGGGAAGGGGAAAAAATTGGCAATGACGTGTGTTCTACCACAGAGGGGAAAGCTGTAACAATTAGAAAAAAAGCCTTTTAAGGTAATAAATGGATTTGTCCTAAGCTGTCAGATCTTCTGGGCTGTTACATTATTATTTTACTTTATTGTGGTCACAATATTACCCATCACATCATTTCAGCATGCTTATGCAACAGGCCAAATGATATTGCAGACAGCCCAATCTTTCACTTTAATAACCATTTATTTTTGAGATATCGGATTCTCCAAACCCCGTGGAAGTAAGCTGTCTCTTGTGAAATACTCCTCTAAGTGTGATGCATTAGTCTGTTTGGGCTTCTGTGCAGAGATTTGAATAATAAACCACATCCAGAACAAAAATTACTCTGTGCCTAAGAACTCCTCTTCAAAACATAATTTATTCTCCTAAAACCTGCCCTTGATTTTTAATAGAACTTGTATTTAAGATTCAAATAGTCTTGCCTTTGTTTTGTTGTTCTGCCTTTTTTAAAAAAAGATTGTCTCAGTTAATACTGGGACACTCTAGGTAGAATCTTATTTTCAACATTAAGTAGGAGTATACTCACAAGCATTTCCCAGTTGGGTTTTTAGGCTACATTTTGAGAACCATTGCTAGCAACAACCAAGACTCTCTTGATCTACAGACAAGCCTGCTTGCACAAAGTCCATTGTGCATTTGACAGATTGAAATGACCCTAAACTCTTTCCCCTCAAAGTTTAGCACTGGAATGCTGCTCCCATGAAATGCTGATCTTCCAGTGGGTGCATCTACATAAACAGATTATGCAGGTCTCTGACAGAGTCGTGCCTAGAAGTAGGTAGGATCAGATCAAACAGGAGTTGTTTGGTACAATAATTTCTATCGATGTCTGTGAGGACTGTTATAAAACTGAGGCTGGGTTCAAAAAGATGGAATAAGATCTTGTTTGGTGTGTGTGTGTGTGTGTGTGTGTGTAATAAAATGTGTATTTCAGGTTTGATACCTCGAATCTCCATTCAAAAGGTGGGTGACTTTCAGCCCTGATAACCATGCACAATGCTAAAGGGTGGACTGAGGGCTACACAAAAAAGCTTTTCCTCCTTAATCCATTACAGCTCCAGCATTGTGTTTTTTCCATCTTCCATTCTTTGATGGAGACTTTGCTTTCTGCTTCTTAGCTGAGTGACTTGATCACATTAGCGACATCTCTTTTTATGGAAGTTCCCAGCTGAACTCTAATATGACTTTTCCTAGTTAGGGGAACTGACAGGGTGAAGACGCATATACTTTGCTAGAGTGATGTGATGGCTATGGCATCTTAAAAACTGCCAGAAGTCCAGGCATTAAAATGGTGAAGGATTAATATGGTTGGCCAGAAATGTTGCAAATGAAGGCGAATGTACATGGCCCAGGATAATGTTGCAGGATCCAATCTGGAACAATACCTACCTAAGGATTCCATAGGCCCCATTTTGAGGTTAGTGCAGAAATGACACGGTATGATTTTCATACTTCATTGATGCTTGAAGATAAAACAGATAGCACAAAACCAACTAATAGCTCCCCAAAACAAGATTCTAACTATCAATACCTAGATTATAATGCTAGTTGATTCTTGCATGTTCAAAATGTTTGGCCTTCTGTGCAGAGGTTTGAATAATAAACCACATCCAGAACAAAAATTAAGGTAAAGGTTCCCCTCGCACATATGTCCTAGTTGTTCCTGACTCTACAGGGTGGTGCTCATCTCCATTTCAAAGCCGAAGAGCCAGCACTGTCCAAAGACATCTCTGTGGTCATGTGGCCGGCATGACTAAATGCCAAAGATGCACACAGAACGTTGTTACCTTCCCACAAAAGGTGGTTCCTATTTTTTCTACTTGCATTTTTACATGCTTTCAAACTGCTAGGTTGGCAGAAGCTGGTACAAGTAATGGGAGCTCACTCCATTACGTGGCACTAGGGATTCAAACTGCTGACCTTTCTGATTGACAAGCTCAGCGTCTTAGTCACTGAGCCACTAGACACAGTGAACAAAAATTTATAGAACAAAAATTATTCTGTGCCTAAAACTCCTCTTCAAAATATAATTTTAGCTATTGATTTTTAATACATCTTGCATTTAAGGTTCAAATAGGAATAAGGTAAGGGTAGTTCTTAGGGTCACAGCTATAGCATTAGTCAAGTCATCTTTGATGTTCTGTCTTGCAAATGGATACAGGTTGTACACCTAATCAACAGAAGCTGGCAGTATTCACTGGAAAATCCTTATTATAATTGGATACTGATATAGAGATTCATCTGGAAATATTTCTTGGTTAAACAAACAGTTAATTGCTTAATATTTTGAGGAACAGATGCTCATGGGAAACTAATGTATTTTAAGCAGTAGTTATAGGTCAAAATCTTACATTAAAATGACATATGTATGATTTGAGGATGTTTTTAATCACATAATTCAATATGATGCGAACCCCAACTATTATTTTAACTATTTAACTATTATAGAAAACTAATTTTTTTCAAGTTCAAAGGGATTCTTATCTCAATATACGTAGCAGATTTGGTTAATAGCTAAAAACATGTGATTATTAATTAAAGTGAAAAATGCTGATCAAAGTAGGAATCCTCTATGTTCAGCAATCACTAATTTGTTTCTGTAGTTTTAACATGGATCCTCATAGGAAGAGAAATTAGGTACTATTTGAAATTTATTTAGGTTCCGACATCTAAATACCTATTGTTACTCCAACCCTACCCCAATTTTCCTATGGATGATTGAGGTAAATTACCCATATGTAACTATTGTGATTCTGATGAATCACTATTCAGACAGTAGATCTTTCTAATATTAGTTTTTATATGCTATGGAAGCTGCCAAGAGTTGATTGGGGAAGCTAGATAGATGATAGATAGATAGATAGATAGATAGATAGATAGATAGATAGATAGATAGATAGATAGATAGATAGATAGATAGATGACAGAGATAGAGAGATAAAGAGACATATGAAAGGAAACAAGAGAGAAGGAGAGAGAGAGAGAGAGAGAGAGAGAGAGAGAGAGAGAGAGATTGTGTGAATTTCACTGCTTTATCTGATCACCAATCACTTTATAGTTAGGCCTTCCTAGCTGCACTGAGAAATATTAGCATTTCCTGTAACAAACTATCCTAAGTTGTATCAGATCCTTGGCCCAACAATTCTATATTGCCTGATTGAATGGCAGAGGCAGAGACTGCTGTCCATGGATTTGGACAGGAGATATTACTATTTAGAAGCTTCAGGAATCCATCCACAACATTCTGCATACAGAGCATGCGCGTTGACGTTTAGCTCTATCCCTCCCACCAGCCCTGATTTTTATATGATGAAGGAGAGGAGCAACGTGTATCTTTGTCCCCCCTAATTTCATTTTGAATCATCCACCAGAGGGTGGCAGTGAACAAACACTCAGCATTCATCTACAGCAGTGTTTCTCAAACTTGGCGACTTTAAGTCCTGTGGACTTCAACTCCCAGAATTCCCCAGCCAGCTATGCTGGCTGGGGGATTCTGGGAGTTGAAGTCCACAGGACTTAAAGTCGCCAAGTTTGAGAAACACTGATCTACAGCCATAATGGAGCAGGTGCTTCATGCCATGCAGAAAGATCATTAGAAAGCATCCTTCTTGCTTAGATAAAGGCAAATGCATTACTTGCAGCTGGCTTTCTTTCATGGTTAGTAAATAACAGCAGCCATCACAGGAAATGTATACTACAGTCGACTGATGGAAACAATACACAGAGAGATGGAATACAAGTTATGAATTATCAGTATATTTGCATTTTGCTCTTCATTATGTATTACTCTAGAAGTCACTGTCCTTGGTACTAAATGACAGCAACTGTATTTTCATATTGAATTATGGAGCTTGATACACTATGGTAAGCCAAAACAGTACAAATAGCACTGGAAACCATCTACGATCAGAAACAAAGGAATTCTTCATAGTGGACAACTGAAAAAATTTCAAAGTGGGGCATAATGGTTAAGATGTTGGGCTTGGGTCAGAAGATCAGCTGCAAGTCTTCCCTTGGCCAAATACCTCACTAAGTGGCTTTGAAACAGTAACTGTGTCTCACTTAAGCAAACATCACAGGGCTATTTTTTCGGGGGGGGGGGACAGAGTTCCCCCCAAATGTTGCATTGACTTTTCAGGGGAAAAACAGGATCTAAATAGAATGAATGAATGAATAAATAAATAAATAAATAAAATGAGAACTTAAACCAATTATTCTGTCTCTGTCTGTCTCCCTCCCCCCCCCAATCTGTAGTGAAATAATGTTTGCATTAGACTTCATATGTATCTTCTTTAGATTTGACTTAAATTCCTTATTAAGAAAACTACTCCTAAGAAGACTTGTGAGGGAGGAATGGAAGACTACAACTTCCAGCTTTTCCAACTATAAAAGCAATGGACAAACAGAGTATCTGTACAAACATCTGAATATAGGACAGTCTTTTACCACTCTCTAGGACAGCTATTACAAGGGAGATTACTATCATGCCTTGGACACCTAAGAGCTTATGGTTGTGTCCATTACGATGAATTTGAAGAAAGGTCTTTTTCAGGACTTCTTTTATTCTCTTTAAAATGGGTATATCCAGCACTCTATCTTGCAGTTAAGATCATTGTCCCCTCACCTGTGTAGTTTTTGTTAAGGATTCAATACGCCCCATTTGAGGTTTTTATAGAAAGGACAGGGGGTGATTTTCATGCTTTGATGATGCTTGAAGATAAATAGATGACACAAAACAAATAAATAGTTCCCAGAGAGGAGAGTCTAACTATCAATGGCTAAATAATGTTTCTAGTTGGTTCCCGCATGTTCAAAATGTACAGAAAAGTAGCTTCTTTAAAGGTTCATGATGATGGATATGAATTTGGCTGATGAAGAACTTTCTCCAACTCAATTCTACCAAGACCAGGTGGCTATAGCTGGTTGGGCCACCCAGATTTGGGGGTTATTCCATCTTTGACCTTGGATAGAGTAGAACCTCCTCATTCAAGATTGTTAGGGTCTTTTCCCCTGAATTTGCAATTCCTAATTGAAGAGGATCTCTGTCCAGAATGGCAAACCCATACACTAGTTGTCTCGTGTTGAACTATTGCAATGCACGCTACATGGAGCCACTCTTGAAAACACCGAGGCACTTCAACTAGTGCGGAATGTGGCAGCGGAAACAGGCATAACTCACAATGCCTGTGTAACACTTTTGCTTTGCAAGTTGCACAGGTTGTCAGTTAGCTTCCAGGTGTGGTTGTTGCCTATAAAGCCCTATATGGCATAGGGTCTGATTATTGGCCTTGTGTTTGCTTGACTGCACCAGACAGATGCTGTCTCCCTGCATGATTGATGTCATTCAGTTTCCTTGGATTAAACAATGTCTTAATCTGGAAGTGTGCCTTCTTTTTAGCACTGTTTGCCCTATGGAATGAGATTCTCAGAGATCCAGATGCTCTGACTCTCTTGCTGTTCAGAAGAGCAGTGAAGATACTTGGCATTTCACCTTTGGCAAGCCACATTAACTCCTTTCACTTCATCTCACTATTTTTTTCTTTATCCTTTATGTCTTAGTGATTCTATAGTAATTTGTTTGATTGTTGTGAGCCACCAAGACTCATTAAGTCAGGCAGCATACAAGTTTAATAGCTTATTATCGTTCATCACAAAACCAGATGTTTAGATTGGATTCCACGTTTTTACCTCCCTATCAACCTGGGATAGGCAGATGTTGCTTGATGGTGTTAAAGGTATTGCTGTAAGATATAAACTGTTCCAAGTAAAGCTGCCTTTTGCTATTGACTGACGATGAGTTTTTCAATGCCAAAGGTGTTCAAGTGGTGATCCAGATGTTTTGGGATTGCACACAAGGCACCTATCACTATTGATGCTACCTTTGCTTTCTTTTGTCACATTGTTCTATTTTTATTTGCAAGTTTTTCTATTTTGTGATTTTCTCTAGTCTTTTCTTCTCTTATCTTCTGCTGTCTCCACATAGTGCAAGGTCCACTATCCAGATATTTTTGTCTTCCTTATCAACAATTTTAAGTCAGTTATGTAGCAGTTACATGTCTTTTTGAATTCTAAAGTCCCAGAGCACTTTAGTTTCTTCCCTTTCTCTATTTTATGGTCAAATGGTATTTCTTGTAGATATTGCAATGTAACATTGCTGCTATTTTCTCATGTCGTTGTTTGTAATCAGTCTGGGTGATCTTCTTGCAGCATCCAACTGTTGGTCCACTGGTCCATTGTTTTCTCCAGCGCTTCTTTATAGAGGTAGCATTTGTTGCCTGTTGCTGTCTTCTCAATTCTGGCTTTGTATGCATTTGTTCTTAAAGCTTAGCCTTATGCAGCCAGAAGTAGCCCCTCGGTCTCTTTCTTCAGCTTTCTTGCACTTAGCCATTGCCTTTTTTAAAAAATATGCTAGCCATATAATACTTTGCCTTGCCAGGTCTCCTATCTATTCTTCATTTGATCTTTTTTTATAGGTCTGTTTGAGTATTTACAATACTCAGTAGGCCTTTCTAGTATACTCTGAATTTTCTTCACTGTTCTTCAGATATTCTTCCAAAGCTCTTTTTTCTTCTGTAACTGTCTGGTGTACTTGCAACATTCCATGCCCACCTATTTTTCTTGGTAAATAGAGTCTGCCAACATCACTATGTGGGTGAAAGGCAGGATTGTCATTATTTATTACTATTATTATTACTAATGCTGCCCATGACTCTAATGTACTTCATCCTTCTTGTGCATCCCTTCCCACTTCATTTGACGGCGAGTCCACAAATGCTATGAAATGCAATCAGGGACGTATAATAGTAAATGCCATTCCATGTCAATATATAAGCTAAATTAAATGCTTTGAACTCTTTTACAGCAGTATAAATGTTCTTTGAAAAGAAATGCAAAATCTCTAATGAAACATAATGAAATAACCTATGATTCAGGATTCTTCTTGCTTCCAGTGAATAGAAGCAGTAGTTATAAAAGATCTGTGGGTTTTAAATTATGTCTAATATCCCAGCTAATTGGGGGGGAAGAAACCCCATACTTTTTGGATTTTTGCATCCATCCAAAGCAGCTGCAAAGGCAGATGTTCTGTAAAGCAAATTAGAAGCTACCAATCCACTTTTGCTCAATTTATGAGAAGGCTTAGAAGTTAATGCATAACATTATCTCACTTTTAGGTCATCAGAGATTATTTGCTTATCCTATTTATGTTTGAAATGCAGGATTGGGTATAATTGCCTATTGCTTCTAGTACGAGGGATGTGGTGCGATTGTACAGTTGTGCAGAGATCCAGGACAAGAATCCAGAGATTCAAAGGACAAAAATGCACTCCACCTTTTTTTTTGTCAAATTCCCTTTTGACCCCTCACTGTAATTCCTTTGTCGGACCTTCCTTTCTCAGCCTCTTCTTTTCTTTTTTTTCTCAGTACAGGGAGAATTTATTTAGGATTTTTATTTGCACTTTTTAAAAATGTCTATATTGCAATCTATATATTAAACTGTTTGGCTCAATTACCTTTTTTCCAGGTTGCAAATTAACACCATTACTTACTCATCCTGGGGGGGGGGCATTCTCCAGATTTTGCTGTTTTACAAAGGTGTCTCAGCCACAGCAATCCCAAGCGTATTCTCAACTCACAAACAATTATATTATCTCATTTCAGTCCCTCAGACATTATTTGCCTGCCTCGTGCTGATGCATAAACACAACGGTAAGCAGCTTGTAGAATCACTTCTCATATCCAAAAAAATATAAGTAGGGAAAAACCCACCAATTCAAAGTTATTGAAAGCTACTTTATATTTGTTTATAATTACATAAATTACAAAAATTGATTTCAGAAACAATGCTCGGGAATTGCTTTCAGGAATCAGGATTCCATCAGGAATGTCTACTTAAAAAATGAATCAGAAGTGTTTGGGACCCAGCTTACATGAGCACAGCACCTCTCTGTGATTCATTAAGACAGCCCTTCTTTTTTTTCAGATTGAGAGCTGCTTGGTGCTCTCTGAGTTTGGTTGTTCTCTTTCAGATATTTCATTATCCAAACTAGAGAAAATAATCCGTGCTAGTAAGGAGTGGGGTTTGCTCTCAATTTATATTCTAGTGGCTTGCTCTGTCTGGGTTGGTGGGAATGATCTTAGATAGAGGTAGGTTGCCAAATTTTTTACTGCCGGTTTGGGCATGCTCACAGAAGTGTCCAGGCAGGTAGTAGCCTCCCGCCGCCACTACTACCAGTTCGGCCGATCCAGGCCGAACCTGCAGCAACCCATCTCTGATCTTAGAGCAGGGCTGTCAAACCTCTTTGCATCATGCACTGGCCACAACTATGCCCGATTTAGTGACGTCCCAATACATCATGTGACACTGCTGTGATGACATGAGTTTGACACCTGCCTAAGAGATTCTTTGCTTGGCCTGTTTACTGTTTGCTTGTTTGGCAGTTCCTTATTGGAATATTGTTTATTTCTTGATTGTTGGCCTAATGTTAATCTTGGCCTGCAAGAAAGCAACCAAATTCAGAGAGCACCCAGGACCTCTCATTCCAAGCCTGAGCTACAAATATTCTCCTTTATTGTTTAGTTTTCAGGTTCCCTGATCTCCTGAAAACAGGTACAGCTCTTTTAAGGCACCAGTTGTCAACAGGTAATGTGATCTTTTAGAAGACCCATTTTTCTTTCCCCATCCTACCGAAGCATGAAAAAGAGGTATGGTTTTCGGGAATAAGAGAGCAGGCTGTGTTTGTTCCTGCAACAAGCTCTAAAGCCCGCTCTCACAATCTTTTTCAGGATAGCCCTGTTGACTGACAATAATGACCCAATAAAAATGTGCACCTTCTAGATGAAGCCTGGTGCATTAATTGTCTCTGTGAGAAAAAAAAGAGCTTCAACTACTCTTTGTTTATCTTTCGTTTCCAGAGTACGGATGCCATTCATATTGAGACTTCCACTGTAATTATCAGTGATTCTTTACTGATTGCTCTATGAATCACAGCATTAACTGTCTTGGTCACTTTGCTGGGTCTAAAGAGAGTTTTCTTAAAAAGGACAGTCTCCATGATTATCCTTCTTCTGAAAGAAGAGCTCTTCTTGATTTGTCTTCCAGTAGAGGTCCTTAAACAGTAAATTACAACTGCCAAAAAGGTGGCAGGGGCAGATTTAAGTGGCATAAGGCTTTTAGAAGGATACACTTTCACACTTCTTGGGATGATGAAGACAGTCGGGGTGACAATAGGAGCTGGAACTGGATGCCATTCAAATTATCTTCCTGCTCTTAAACCAAGTTGAGGTTCTGTACATATAGTCCTCAGTTCACAACAGTTGCTTTAGTGACCGTTCAAAATTATAGGTAAAGGTAAAGGTTCCCTCACACATATGTGCTAGTCATTCTCAACTCTAGGGGGCGGTGCTCATCTCCATTTCAAAGCCGAAAAGTCAATGCTGTTCATCTCCGTGGTCATGTGGCCGGCATGACTAAAAGCCAACGGGCATGGAATGTTACCTTCCCACCAAAGGTGGTCCCTATTTTTCTACTTGCATTTGTACATGCTTTCAAACTGCTAGGTTGGCACAAGCTGGGACAAGTAATGGAGCTCACTCCATTATGCGGTGCTAGGGATTCAAATTGCTGAACTGCCGACAAGCTCAGCATCTTAGCCTCTGAGCCACCGCATCCCCCCTTCAAAATTATAACAGTACTGCAAAAACTGACGTGGATCATTTTTCATACTTACAACCATTGCAGCATCCCATTGTCATGGGACCATCATCATGTGACCACATTCGGCCACTTGGCAACTGACTCATATTTATGATGGTTGCAATGTCCTGGGGTCATGCAATCACATTTTGCGACCTTCTGGCAAACGAAGTCAATGAGGAAGCCAGATTCACTGAACAAGCATGCTACTAAGTTAACAACTACAATGATTCACTCAACAACTTTGGCAAGAAAGATCATAAAAAGAGGCAAAACTCACTTAACAACTGTCTCGCTTAGCAACATAAATTTGTGGTCCTAAGTCGAGGATTACCTGTATCTGGATAGGCTCCTCTTAAGAGGCTGACAATAAAGTGCGATCCACTTCATAATTTATCCTTTCCCTTGTGAGGCACAGCTGTGTTACTTTTCACTCCCCCCCCTCCTTAAATGCACCTGCTGCGTTGCGCACCCATCCCTGAAGGAATGGTGGCATTGTTTGTTTAGAACAAAATTCACAGTGCATGTTACATTACAGTTCATGTAATTTCATGAAACATGACCCTAGAAAAAGAACAGGATTGTGTGCCATTCCTGCTTGCCATTTTTACTGTATATGTGTGTGTGTATGTATGTATGTATGTATGTATGTATGTATGTATGTATGTATGTATGTACAGGAAGTATATAAGTATACTTATACATGTGTATAAGTATACATACATGTGTGTGTGTGTGTGTGTGTGTGTTGTATTTGTGCTGATAAATAAAGGGAGACTAGTATGGATCCATTTCAAGCTATTTAGCTCTCATCAGCTAGCCATACCCTTACTGGGATTTGAACCTGGGCTGTGTTACATATTAGGCCGATGTAATTGCCACTAGGTGGCATCCATACTAGTCTCCCTTTATTTATTTATCAGCACAAATACAACACAAATATAAAAAGGCAACTTTAACAATAAAAATATGGGTTTTTGTCTGGATGGTTTTCTGTGATGAGCAGAATGACAAAAAGAGGGAGTAGTGAGCTCCCTCCCATATTTGGGAATACCAGGGGTTATAACACAAATACATATACACACATACACACACACACACACACACACACACACACACATATATAGTCAGTGAATTACGTATATCCCTCTACTACCATATAGCACTGAAGTTTTAAGAATAAATTCACAGCTTCTCAGATTCTTCACTTTAAAACAGCCTTAAAACAGATTTCCTATTACAAAACCTCCCCCCCCCCCCCAGTTCAGAGTGGAAGATTTGGTTTCCTAGCAACCCTGAAATTGTCTTGTCAGAGATTAATCCTCTGTTGGCAATGATATTGCTGGGCTAAGGGATTATGTTTTCTTTGCTTTTCCTTTTATTTGGTTCCCCTATCACCAGCCATTGTGGCACTCAAAGGAAAGGGAGCAGCTACCTCCCTGCTTGTAAGCAGGCGGGGTGGACAAGGTCTCTCTCTTCCCACCTGTCAATGCAGCCTGAGGGAAAAAGAAAACAGAGAAAGGAAGAAAGCGAAGAGAGAGCATACTGCAAAATCCCCATTCCCTTCCCACTCCTGGGGGAAGAATATTGCAAAATCCCCATTCCCACCCCACTCCAGGGGAAGGATACTGCAAAATCTCCATTCCCATCCCACTCTGGGACTAGCCAGAGGTAGTATTTGCTGATTCTCCAAGCTACTCAAAATTTCCACTACCGGTCCTCCAGAACCTGTCAGAACCTGCTGAATTATACCCCTGCTTGGGTGACCATCAAAGGGATGCTGCTTAGAGAATGGTCAGATAAGAGGGAACATAGCCCACATCTGGATAGTTGGTGGAGCAGGAAACTCAGGAGGGTCCTTCCTTAAGTTATTGGGAATGTAAAGAAGACAGTGAGAGAATTGTACTTTCAGAGTGTTAATGTAGCTTTAAAATAAAGTAGAATTAGCTCATCTGGCCAGGTTTTCTGTTTGGTCTACTTGGTAAGGATGACTTCTCTATAGGTTAGCAACCTGAGAGAAAGCTAAGGAAATATACTAGAGCAGCCCCATGGTAGAAGTGTAATCAGGGAAGAGCAAATAAGCCAGATATTCATGAAGCAAAATGCTAGCATAGCAGAGTCCCAGTTGGGTGAAACGTTTTGTCCAAATTTCCAGATGTGAAGCCTGCAGATGTCAAACAATGCCTGAAGAGGCACATTATTGGCTACGTTGATACAGGTAGAGGTTGGCTTGGCTGTGATATGTCCCTATACTCAAGGGAGTCATGGTTGGGAGAGTTGGTTGCAATTATTCACGGCCATCATTTGTGCATAGTAGCCTTGTTCAGGATTACCTTCAGCCTAAAAGAAATATATCCAGTGGGATGTGGGAATGACCTTGGGAGAAGGGGAAGAGCCACACTCAGAGGAATTGTTGGGTAAGAGGCAGCTTAGCTCAGAGAAGGAATGCACATAGCAAATGTCTCAGAAGGTACCTTCCCCATTATGCTTCGAAACTTGCAAAATTCTTTTAATGAAACTTTACCACAAAGATAGAGCTCATACTTCCGTGTATGCTTCCTGTCCAGACTATTTTGCAAACCCTACAATATGTCAGAGGAGATATAAAGGACCTGGGACTGTGCAAAAGAACTTAAGCCCATCAGTTCTCATATTTGCCTTATATTAAGCTTCATAATGAGTCCTATTCGTGTTCAGTGGGAGGAAATGTGAATTTTGCACTAGCAAGAGGGATGGGGATCCTGTTGTTGGAGCCAGATATGCTGCATTGACCTGCCTCTATTCCCCAGGACTTCCACTGGTTCCTATCATTATCTAATCTCTTCCTGCTGTTGCTGGCGAGCCCTTTCTGAGTAAGAGTACACAGTTTTGAAGGGTGGGTTTAATTAAACTAAGCTTCAGCTGAATCAACCTGTACAAGAGGAGAGAGATGGTGCCTATAGAGAGAGAGCTGATGAAATGTGCTTCAGTGAAGTATCAGTTTCCCAGGAAGAAAGCAGCAGATTCCAAGGTGGGTGATGAGACAAGAGACAGAACAGCCTGAAGCTGGATAGAAGACAGAGGAAGAGAGTTAGGATAGCCACTGTCCAGAATGAAAGAGGATATATCTATTAGAATGAGAATAGTAAGGGTTTAGTCTGGCAAGATTCTGTCTATTGTGTGTAAGTAAATAAAGAACTGATCTTTGGCTAGATTGTTCTGTGTACTTATTGGGCTGGGCCTGGCAGAAATAGACCTACAGGTTTGAAGTACTTCTTAGTTTTATAAGGATATGATAATATTTCTCCCTCTCCTGGGAGTTTTGAAATAATATGCAATGGTGTAATGTCCCTCTATATGTAGAGCTCTTTGACACCAGCTTCAGTGCCTGGCTAGTGACTTTCATCACCTCATTGTACTTTCCATCCACTTTTGGGATAGCAAGACAAATACCACTTTGCTTTGTCCTTCATCTAATGGAAGCTTCATTGGGGTCAGGCACAAATCTTAAGTTTGCATTCTCTCTCTTCATCTCTCTCCCCGCCCCCCAACACACAATATTACATTTATTGTGGTGACCTTATTACAAAAATGGGAATTCATCTGAATTGTCAAAAGTAAATTATCAGAGTTAAAAAACACTCAATAACATTTCCTTCCTTCCTTCCTTCCTTCCTTCCTTCCTTCCTTCCTTCCTTCCTTCTCTGTCTGTTCAAGCAGCTTATAGAAGTTCTTCAGTATCTAAACAAGACTGGCACTTCAAAAAATAAACTTACCTTCTAAACATTTGGATAGTTTATTCATTTGGTTATACAAACTTGCTACTTTCTGTATAGATTCAACACAGCTTTGCCTCTTAGCTGAACAATTTGCTGGTTGCTGTATGTTTCTTTTTTCATCCCTACTAGCTCTTCCTTAAAACGAATAAGGGAGATTATTTTAAAAAATGGTTGTGATGAAAATTTTGAAGCTATCTAGCCAAATCTTTGCAGTGTTCATCATTTCTTTTAAATAGTATAATATCCATGCTATTTTGATCCACCTTTACCCCAAAACGAAGCGGCTGCTAGAGTTTTGAAGGCTCCTTATTGGCTATGGAAAAATCTTGTTATTTTTCAATTAAATGTCAAGTCCCAATGCAACTAAAATCAAATCACTGTAGCTTGTGAGTTAACTTCGAATTGCAAACTCAAAATTGTGGTCTCTTTGTATCAATTTAAGTCTGATTGTACAAGCTTGCTGCTGACTGGAAGATTGGGGCAACAACATCAAATAGCAGAAGCTAGGAGACAGAAAACAGTCAACACTTACTAATGAATACTTAATAATTGTCTTATTATTACTTTGCATCTTTGAAGCTAGCCTCCTATTCTTTCCAATCTTAAGGTCAGTTTCAACCACCACTTGATTGATTATTGCATGTGAGACAAGGGGAGGGCTATCTTAAAAAGACAGGACAGCCATTTGTCCAGAATGCTACAAGGATTCCTGCACTGTTCAAGGGATTGGACTAGAGGACATCAACCTTGAGCTGGTCAGGATTGAATTCCTGGAGTTTGCAACGAGTTAGCCTGCAGTACTGCATTCTAACCACAATGCCACCATGGCATTGGCTATGACTCCATGATCTTCAGTTCATCCCTGAAAGTAGTTACTTCTCAGCACTGGTTCCTCTTGTACATCCAAAATGTGGTTGGTCTCCAATGAATATAGCAATAATAATAGCTCTAAGACTTATATACCACTTTACAATGCTTTACAGCTCTTTCTAAGCGCTTTACAGAGTCACCATATTGCCCTAAACAATCTGACTCATTTTATCGACCTTGGAAGGATGGAAGGCTGAGTCAACCTTGAGCTGGTCAGGATTGAACTCCTGGAGTTTGCAACAAGTTAGCCTGCAGTACTGCATTCTAACCACAATGCCACCACAGCACTATATGTTCATAAATAATATAACATAATTTATGACAATCTTGATGTGGTATTAGGCCCCATCAAGACATTGTCTCCAAGCCACTATTTGATGACTTAATCTGGAATTGAATAGATCCAAGAAAGATCTGAAGCCCATGAGATATGTATGGTGCTCAAGAAACTGTGCTGTTTAAAAGCACAATGACTATATATGTATACTTTTCTGTTATATCACTTTTTTTTACTAAAAAAGAGGAGAAAAATTAAATATGCATACTGAAAAAATATATAAATACCATCAACATAAAAGGGAGCTTGCTCAGAAGCTGAAATACACCAAATAAATGAGATGAAGAGTAGGAAGCAGAGGAGAAAGGTAAGGGAAGAAGAGAGGGATAGGAGAGAGGACAGGGGGAGGAACAGGAGGAGAGAAATGAGGAGTGGTAAGGGGAGGGAGGAGGAGAGGAAGGGGAAGTTGAGAAGAGAAGGACAGAAGGAAGAAAGGAGGTAGGGAGGGGGCGGAGAGAGGGAGAAGAAAGTGATGGATAAAGTACAAATATGATGTATGGAGAGCAGAAAAGCCAATAATTGGTTTTTGGGAGTTGTTGGTAAGATGAATTGATCTAAACAAGTAACAATACAATATGATGTTGTTATGTAATAGTATACATGTGATTATATGTTATGAAAATGAAAAAAACCCTTTAATTGTCAGTCACAGTTTGCAACAACTGGATCTATGTCATTATAACCGTATCAGTCTTTTTGCTTAATATTTTTATTTAGATTGTTTTTCTCCCATTGTTTCTTTCTCTTTCATTTTTTCATTTATGGTTTGTTTCTCTCCTCTGTCTCTGATGTACTCTGTTTTTTATCTGCTCCATGTAAGATATGTATATACAGTAGCATTATCTGATTTCTCTCTTGTTTAAATGGAGATCTTTTCTCTTATTTTCGCAAACCAAATATACCCTTTAATATATTTTGTCGTCTTCTGCATAACTAATTATTTTGTGCAAATGCCAATAGCAATCATTTAAAAAGAAGAAACCTATACATCAGTAGTTCTTATTGCCATCCATAATCCTCTCAAATATTTCTATTCCAGCTGAAGCAGAAATAGCAGTAGTAGTTTTTCTTCTTCAGATGAAAGCATCACCGCTCAATTATTTCAAAGTTACTGCTTCTTTGCTTGTTCATGTTGAGAAAGGTTGAAAACAAAGATGTTCAAAGGAAATTAAAGCTAGGGGGCCTTTGTGTAGTACCCCACACAAGATCCAACACAGGTTAGGCATTTCCCCTGGCAAAACCAATTGAGGAGAGAACATGCTGCTTTTTGTGCAGTTATTGGTGTACCTCATTGCTGAGACTGTACTATTTTAAGGGGTGAGGGGAGGAATACAGAATTGAAGTTTTTAAAATGAGATGACATGCTTTGAACTAATACTGAGTTTAGTCTCTACAGATAGGACTGAGAAAAAAAACTGTCAACCTGCAGAATGATTTCAGCTGAAGCCACACTTACTTCTGCTTCATTTCTTGATTGCCATTCAAGGGGGATGGGGGAGAGCTTGGGGGGGGGGGAGGGACTCAGGAATGTGATGCCTTAGCCGGCTAGCCATAACATCTACCAGCTGGTGTGAGAACCAAGGTCATGTCAATCGACACCTGTAGAAGTTGAGTGGGAACCCACAACTGGACTGATTGGCCCATGTGACCTGAGAGACAAAGTGGTGGGGTGGGGAAGTCTAATTCTTTTAGCTATCCTAAGCGAGGGGATCATTTAGACCTAGCTTCACCTTTCTAAGTGCCGATATGATGTACTCAATAAAAGATCTCTTGAAGCTGCATAAAGCATCAGAGTCCTGATTTCCCTGAGTTCATTACTTGGATTGATGACACCCTGTTTGAAACTCTAATCCTAGTTTGTGCAGAAAACTGGTAGACAACCTGGGCCAAAGAGTCAGATTCAAACTCTGACTCCGATTCTGACAATGTTGTTCCAGCTGAATCTGTGGATTATCAGCCTCAGGGGATCTTCAAGCCATGACTCATTTGAGGAGACTGAGCAATCATAGATATAACATGGAGCAATCAGATGATGAGGCAGGAACCCCCCCCCCAAAAAAAAACCCCAGGTCTAGATGCATACAGTGGCAAGCAGAGCAACATCAGTCAATAAGGCTTTTTATTCGTGAAAGCCAATCTAGATTCTGCCTCAGTTTATCTTCCCAATAAACAACTGAGAAGGAAGATCATTTTAAAGCAGTTTATTAGGGTACCCTGATAAAATGGAATCTCTCAATGAAAAAGGAAGAGCGAGAACCCCAAACCCCATGTTTCCCTCTTTTTTATAGTTAACACAACAAAGAAAATGCAAGAGAAAGTTGATTGGATAGGGTAAAAGTAAGATCAGTTACATGTAGTCAAACATGTTACATATTTGCATCCCATATGTTCATTAAAATGAGTTCTGACACCAGAAGGAGTGTAATTGTAAGAAAAAAGGTTGCTTGGAGTTCACAAAAGAGATAAGGTAAAGGTAAAGATTCCCCTTGTACACGTGTGCTAGTCATTCCCAACTCTAGGGGGCAGTGCTCATCTCCGTTTCAAAGCTGAAGAGCTTGTGCTGTCTGAAGAGGTCTCTGTGGTCATATGGCCGGCATGACTAAATGCCAAAGGCACACGGAATGCTGTTACCTTCCCACCAAAAGTGGTTCCTGTTTTGCTACTTGCATTTTTACATGCTTTCAAACTGCTAGGTTGGCAGAAGCTGGGATAAGTAATGGGAGCTCACTCCATTATGTGGTACTAGGGATTTGAACCACCAAACTGCTGACCTTTCTGATGGACAAGCTCAGCACCTTAGCCACTGAGATAAAAGAGATAAACCAGACCCCAATTTGTATTAACAAAGTTTTTCTTATCTGGAGCGTTTCCAGCTTCTTTATCAGTTGAGGAATGTTAATAAACCCGAACATCATTTAAAACAGGAGAAAATAAATCCAATTAAAATACAAAGCAACTATGTTAGTTACCAAATTACAAAAACCATGTCATTTGCCCCTCACTAGGTAAAATGGTGAGTCCTGAATAAATACAACCAGCTGCAAACAGATTTATTTCTTAAACAAATTAATAGGGCCACCTTACTAACACACAAGTGATTCTGGGTGGCTTACAACATAAAAAAAAAAAACCCCACAGCATTAAAACCAAAACCCCACTCCACCCTGCCCAAGGTAGCAACAACACAATCTGGTCAACCATTTGATCGATTCCATCTCCATTCAGGTTCCCCCAGGCTTGCTGACAAAACCACATCTTCAGGGCTGCTTTGCCTGCAGTCTTTGTTTAAAAACAACTATTTGGAATCCGAGTTTGCTATTCTTGTTCCTGTATTTACTTACTCATGAACCCTTGACTACTGGACTGGCTGACTACCTGACCTGGCGCTCTAATTCCTGGAACGAATGTGGACCACTCGATTGCTGCTTAAACGTCCAATGGACTCATTCAGGCAACTTTTCTTTGCACAGGCTCTGATTTACAATCTTGTCTACTGTTATCTGCTTAACTCCATAGCAACTGTGCCTGCCTGTGTTGCCTGCAACCTGAGACCGAACAGTAAGGTTTCAAACTTAATCTCTTTTCTTCTTCTTCTATCGTTTGCCTCAGATCCTCTTCCTGAAAACAACCAGTTCAGGCTAACTAAACTGAACATATTTGCTCTACATCAGTGGTGTCAAACTCAAAACCCGGGGCCGGGATACGGCCTATGGGGTGCTTAGATCTGGCCTATGGGGTGCCCTGGAAACAGCGAAGGACTGGCCTGCTATGTCTTTGCCAGCAAAAATGGACCTTGCATTTTTTCTGGAAGAGAGTTGCAGGAACCCGTCCCAGCCAAAAACGGAGCTCGTGAGGACCACATGCAGCCCCCCCCCCCCGAGCTCCGTTTTTGCTGGCAGAGTGTTGCAGGAAGCTGTCCCGGCCAAAAACGGAGCTCGGGAGCCCATTTTTGCTGGCAGAGCACTTGGGCCACCACAAGTGCCCCCCACCAATATGAGTGACATCATGCTGGCCATGCCCCCCCTGGCCAGATCCCCCCCGACTGAGGTAAAACACAACCCTGGTGTGGCCCTTAATGAAATTGAGTTTGACACCGCTGCTTTACATCATTTTCAGTGAGTACAAACATAAAGAATTAATACACCTTCTCAGCAATATTCTTATCTGACCGTATCTAACGCCATCGTGGCTAATCATTTTAATGTTCCTGAAAACATACAGTGTCTCCACTTCTTTTTGTGTTCTTGCTGAGCATCTGGAAAACTTGACCTTAGTAGCTTGTGAGTTTCTTATCATTTTTTCCAATCCCTTCTAATTGTATAAACTAAGTGTCCTTGTGTAGAACTCCTTGAGTAACTTTAATGTCATAAATCCATAGCAACACATCTCTGTGTCCTATTGAAAAAGGAATCTAATCAGAAGATGAGAGGCATTTCTCTGATTTTTTTTCCACTCCCCCCCCCCATTTCTTCTCTTTTCCATTTTCTCCATTCATTGAATGGGGAAAGAAAGAAAGACAGAAAGAGAGAGAGAGAGAGAGAGAGAGAGAGAGAGAGAGAGAGAGAGAGAGAGAAGTTAATCCCAATGTTAGCAGAAACACTGATAAAATTGTCCATTGTCATCTCTTCTTCATGCGCTGATGCTGTCCTTGTCCTTTATTTTAGCTGCCTGATTGTTTTGCCCCTTGACAGCTAATAGGTGGCGTTATGAAGTTTCTTAGGATATGGACTTAACATCAATTACATCCAATCATGCAAAAGATTCCAGATCTCCCCCATTCCCTTCCCTCCTTTGAGCTTTCTTTCAATAGTTCAGTTATAATTTCTTTGTTTAGTTTGCAGTTTTAAAACATCTCTGCTTATTGTATAAGAATGTAATTTGTTATTCAAGACTCTGGTGATTGGAGTGAATAAATTTAGGCCAAACCAGGCCTGCTTAAAAATGAGAGGATCTCTAATTTTAAAGCAGGCCTAGTTTGGCCCAAACAGATTTCTCCAACCACCGGATACTTATATTACTAATTATAATGATCCCATTGATCCCATACATACAAACATACATAATTCATTGGCTTTTCTGTGAAAGGGGGAAAGAAACCCTAATAATTAGGATCAGAATCGGACTGTTGAGGAGAGCCTTGTTCACCAAGTACTTATGATTATTATGCCCCCCGCCCCATTCATAGGAAGTTACACCAATAAACAAGCATTTATATGTGTAATATAGAAGTCTGTATTGGCAACTTTCTGTCAATACCTACGTGAGAATTGGCTTTCACTGAAGCCAAAATAATAATAGAATCTCTGCATAGTGAAGCCAAAGTACATCCAACTGTATAAACAAAAGCCTCCTCAGTACAAATTTTCTGCCATAGAACTAGATTTTCCCTAAAACTATTTCACAGATGCCAGATCATGGGTTCCTTGACTATTCATACCAAGCAAGACTAAAGAGTCAGAAAACTGATTTAGAGGATGAAAAAAGGCAACGGATATTAATACATGTTGAGTTGTGGCAGTGCCATGGTTAGAATGCAGTACTGCAGGTTACTTCTGCTGACTGCCGATTGGCAGCAGTTCGGTAGTTCGATTCTGACCGGCTCAAGGTTGATTCGGTCTTCAATTCTTCCGAGGTTGATAAAATGAGGACTCAGATTGTTGGGGGCAATATGCTGATTCTGCAAACCACTTTTAGAGAGAGGGCTGTAAAGCCCTATGGAGCTGTATATAAATCTAAGTGCTATTGCTATTATGCTATATTAAATCTTCTATGAAAAAGGCATTTTCAACAAAATGGAGAAATAAATTACACTGACATTAAGTTGAGTTGCACACTATTTTTATATTAAATGTACTTAGTATATGTGCCATTTTTGCCTCTACAATCTTTTAGTTTCAATTACTGTATTATTTATGTTTGCCTTGTCACCGAATGTTTAATTGTTCAATTCCTTAATATTCCATTTTAGCTATTCTTTCCTTTCTCCAGCATCTCAATTGCCTTTGATTATATTCTTGTCAAAAGTTCTTCCCAGAAGCTATATATGACCTGAATGTCTCCTGGCTGTTCTTGTATATGACACTCAATAAATGTTTTCTCAGTTGTGGAATGCCTGAAGCTGTCATTAAAGAGTTTTTACAACTAAATGGTGTATGTGTGTCCTTCTGAACTGAGCTATAACTTGGATTGAGAAGCAGCCATTAGTTTGGCTCTGTTATGAAAGATATGAATGAAATAAGATCCATCTGACAGATACAGGTTGAGAACTGGTATATAACTTTTGATAAGATTGATTTCTGAATCCAACTTAAATTTATTATCTTTTAATTTTATAACTTCCTAGCTTTGTTTTCTCTTATCTCATCAGGGTGGTTTCTAATGACAAGCCAAACATTAAATGGGCAGGGCAACCAGATCAGAGGTGGTATTTAGCAGGTTCTGACCAGTTCTGGAGAACTGGTAGCAGAAATTTTGAGTAGTTTGGAGAACCAGTAAATACAATAGCTGACTGGCCCCGCCTCCATCTTTTCTCTGCCTCCTGAGTCCGAGCTGATTGGGAGGAAATGGGGATTCTGCAGTAACCTCCCCCTGGAGTGGAGACGGAATGGAGATTTTACAGTATCCTTCCCCTGCCACAACCAGAAAGCCACGCCCACAGAACTGGTAGTAAAAATGTTTGAATCCCACCACTGAACCAGATAAATCTTGCCAGTACAAATTTTCTTTTATGCAGAACTTTCATGTCCCGATTGAATTGCTCGTTTCCAGGCTACTCTTCTCATGCAGCTAAAAAGAGGAGCTTCTTTTCAAGGTATGCCTGTAGATCATTTCCCCATTGCATTCTTCCATTGGTTTTTCATTACCCAAACTCTCAGTTTGAATCTTTCACTCTTTCTCCTAGGATGACACTTATTTTGTTTTTGTTTTTTTGAATTTTTGAAAGGTCTCAGTTATGTTGCAGTTGCAAATAGTGGTTTATTCTAATGTAAAGTTCAGAGTGGTTGACTGAGTTCTTCTGATTTTCATGTGAATAATGAGAATCATATCTTATATTGTTCTCACTGTTTCAAGATTTTTTTTGTTATGAAGGTATAATTAAAGTATAATTGAATGTTTTTTTATATTTATTTAATACAAAGTGTTGAATCTTAATATTTAAACAGTATGATTTTGAATAGCTTTTCCTGTCATTTTAAGAGCAAGTTGTCATCTAAAAATAATGTTTAAAAAATGTCATAAACTATAGTATAAGCCATGCAGAGCTATGAAACTCTTAAAGTGATTAAAGTCTGCCCAGCCTTATTGTATAGAATTGGGATAAATTTCTTGGAACAAAGTTATCCCAGTATGGCTATTACTACTTAGCTATGTAAATAAAGTGTCCTTTATTACATCAATATTTTTGGATTTTGTAGCTAACTTTTGTAACTTTTAAATACACAAGCTGCATTGCTTACATGTAAGACTCCTTGTGTTAACTCTAAATTTACTTGTGGTGGGCCATTCTTGGGAACAAACATCTAAAGCAGAAATGCACATCTTTTTCAGGCCAAGGGTCAAATTTTGTAGGACTTTGTGTTGCCGATTCAAAGCCAATGGCACTAATCCTTCCTGTCATGTGATCTCCTGACAACAAGAGGGAAGTAGAACATAAATAGAGAAGTATGGGTTTAGAGAAATAACTTCCTTATCTATGACTGCAGTCATTTTCTCCATCTTTTTCCTTACTCTATTCATGAACAGAACATGTTTGGCTTTGGCCATTTCATATGATAGGCTGTGGCTAGTTGCAGACAGTGGTGGTATTCAGCCAGTTCGCACCTATTCAGGAGAACTGGTTGTTAACTTTCTAACCAGTTTGGAGAACCAGTTATTGGAAGAAAACTTATTTTGTTTTTTTCTACTTTACAGGGCTAATTCTGTAAGGAAGGCATGAAGGAAACATTCTGGTGTTGTTTCTAGCCTAATCTTTATTGCCCTGCTTACAGAAACTGCATCTCCGGTTAACTCTTATTACATTGTAACAGTTAAGGTGAAGCAACCATCAACATGAGTGACATTGAGTTGACCACACCTACCCAGTCACATGACCACTGAGCCCCACCTACCCAGCTGGTCATTAGGGCAGAGAACAGTTGTTAAATTATTTGAATTCCACCACTGGTTACAGACTAGGCCAGCAATGGTGAACCGTTTTTGGCTCGTGTGCCATAAGTGGGGGGAGCGCAGGGGGGTCGTGTGCAGGCGTGCTGCACCCATAATGCAATGTGCGACCCCCAGTGTGCATGCGCGCACTACAGGTGCGACCCCCCCATTTTTGCATGCTTTTTTCGCCCTCCTCAGGCTACAGAGGCTTTATAGGAGCCTGAGGAGGGTGAAAACAGCCTCCACCGCCCCCTGGAAGCCCTCCGGAGGCTTCAGGGACCTTCAGGAGGCTTCTCTGAAGCCTCCAAAGCAGTCAAAACAACCCTCCGAGCAAACCTTTGAATGAATAAATAAAACTATTATTTTATAAATAAAAAGACAAAGGATGTCTAGTTATAAGAAATAAGTTGTAATGATGGGCAAAGCCTAGTCCAGTGATGGCGAACCTATGGCACGCGTGCTACAGGTTGCAAGCGGAGCCATTTGTCAGGGCACGTGAGACGCTGCCCTGTCAGTTGGCCAGTGCACATTTGCGTGCTGGCCAGCTGAGTTCACCCTTTTTTAAAGACATTTTTCGCCCTCCCCAGGCTCCAGAGGCTTTATAGGAGCCTGGGGAGGGCGAAAAGAGCCTTCCCCCCCCCTGAGGCCCTCCAGAGGCTTCATGAGCTTCTCTGAAGCCTCCAAAGCAGTCAAAACAACCCTCCGAGCAAACTGGAAGTGACTTCTGGTTTGCTCGGAGGGTTGTTTTAAGCCCTCCGAAGGCTTCAGGGACCTTCAAGAGGCTTCCTTGAAGCCTCCGGAGCAGTCAAAATGACCCTCCGAGCAAACAGGAAGTCCGTTCCCAAGCTTCCGGTTTGTCGGCTAAGCACATCCACCGGCACGAATTTAATGTTTGTAATCAGAAGGAAGGCGAGTCAATCAACGAGTACATTGCAGCGCTATGGAAGGCCGCAGCGTACTGCGAGTTCCGAGACCTAGAAGAACTTATACTAGACTTAAACTAGACTGTTGTTGCCTTTAGCCTGAGTGTGCCTTCCATTACCCAATCTAATACTGAGGTCATGCTTCTTCTTGCAGGAACGCTCACAGAGTGTTCAACTTCCAAGCTCTTGCATACTTTGACAACGATTTGGTGAAGTGCTTTACAATTTAAAGCAACCACTTTTTTCCAGAGTTCTTTATGAATTTGAAAAAAAAGGTAACCTCACTTTAAGGAGACAGATTCACTTGAGTAAATTAACTCTTTTAAGCAGCTGCTACTTTCCCTTTTCAAGCTCATGAAAAAGACATGAAAAAAGACATGGTGGTTTTAAAGAGTAGTAGAGACCTACCATAGTTAGGCTTGGTTGAAATCCAAAGCACTACTTCCAAATCCTTTTCATAGCAAGACCATTTCAAAAAAATATGTTTCCATGCCCAAAGTGAAATTGGAATTTATGATCTCCTGTTTTTTTCTAACTGGGTGCTTTAGCCACAACACCAGACTCATTTTGATGTAGTAACCAATACAATTTTTGGAGGGGTGGCTTGCCTTGCAGCCACAGTCTGTACTCTTTGTCTAAATGGTTCTTTCATGGCTCTTAATAGGGATTATTGAAATACTTTTTTGAAGTAGTTCTTTTACAGTGTGGTAGTTGCTTGATGACTTACCTGATGCTACCAAACTCTAGCATGGACAGAAGGATGGGGAAGAATTCTTGAGTTACTTACTGCTTTTTCCTGATGTATTTCTATAGAAAAAGAAAGCAGCATTGGGGTTTCACAGCACAAGGTGGCAGCATAAAGTGTTGCTCTTGCGGCAGAGATGTAAGAAAAAGCAGAGCCAAGCAAATTTGAGCATGTCTGCAGAACTTGCTGAAATTTATGGTTATCTTCTCCAGTGCATGAGTTTTTCCCCTCTTGTGACATCCAGTTATCAGCACTGCCTCTTGGACCTTAGCAGACTGTCCAGAGAGAGCAATAATGCTGTGACACTTGAAATGACTAAGAAATATATTGTTTCAAAGAATCCACACAATATAAGCTTTTCCTTACCTGCCTTCCTCACTCTTTCTTATTTGTTCATTCATTCCTTCTCACCCTCCCGGGTATGCCAGCCCCTCCTCAAATGATAAGAGAATCAGTACTTAGAATGGAGATTAAGCTTTTGCTCAGAAAGAATTGTCCATTGCTGTGTTAGAAGTTAAAAGTGTGTGATGTGCCACCTCCCCTTTTAGCCGGATTATGCTGATAAGGGAAACGTTTTATGTCTGCGGCCCCAAACCTTTTGGGCACCAAGGACTGATTCTGTGGAAAAAGGTTTTTCCATGACCAGAGAAAGTGTGGTTTTGCATGCTGCTTGCATCCCATAGATGGGGCTTCTCTTGTTTGTGCAGGCTAGTTGCTGGCATTCTTTGAACTGGTACCAGTCTATAGCCTGGGCATTGGGGGGGGGGGTGTTTTATGTCAATACTCCAATTTGACATGCTGATAATATGTAAGGAGGAATATACATACTGTATCTGAGGCAGGCATGAAATGCTCTTACCTTCGCTACCGATTTGGAACCAGGAGTGCTTCGCTCATATGTTGCGCTTCTGCGCATGCTCAGAGTATCCGTGATGACGTCTGGGTGAATGGAAGGAGCCTCCCACTGCCGCCACTACCGGTTTGCCTGAAGCGGGGCGAAACCTGTGATCTGAGGGGAATCTTTCTTTCTAGACTTCACACCTCAGGCAACATCCTAATATACACATCCAACATGCACCTCAGGATCAAAGCCCAGGACAGGAGCACCTCAATCTGCACATATCAAAGCCTGCTCATCATTATAGCTACCTCTACTGGTAGATGCCTAACGATGTAAGCTACCTTCAACCATTGTGTGTGATTGAATGAATAAGCTACTCTACATCCAGCACCTGTCATTTGTGTTTATTCATGAATGGGCTCAGAAAATCTGGCCAAGAAAATTATTCTAACTGCAGATTTCACCTCTGAAGTTGTTACATTTTATTCTAAGTGAAACACTGCTGATTATGCGTGTGTGTGAATAGTCCAATGGACTTTCCAGACTTTTGTGCTGCTTTTCTATACAGTTGTATTGTATTCGTTCTCTTGACTGCTCTCTGCAACTGCTTTGTGAGATTGCTATGCTTCATTAAGACCTATTTCTAAGGCTGCTATGGAAGAGGAGAAGAAATGTTTGAATATTCAGTTTTATAATTGGATCTGAAAGATTACTGTAAGCTTCCACCCAACAGAGCAGCAAATAAAGAAAACTGAAGTAAATAGGCCAATCAGAATATGTGTGACTCACATTGTTAGATATATACAATTACTGTATATATTTTTAATTTTTAAATATGATTTTGAAAATGTATTACCGTATTTTTCAGAGTATAAGATGCACCTTTTTCCCTCAAAAAAGAGGCTGAAAATCTGGGTGCATATTATACACTGAACACAGCATTTTTGCCTTCTGAAACCCTGCCCCTTCACCAAAATGGCCATGCATAGCTTGTAGGAGGCTTTCAGAGAGCTCCTGGGGGCTGGGAAGGGCAGAAATTATGCCCCCCCAGCCCCCAAAGCACTCTATAAGTTCCTAATGCACTTTTTTTGACAAAAAAAATAGGCCCGTTTTTGTGAAAATCAGGCCATTTTTTGTTCGTTCCCCCTCCACCCCCAGGAACACTCTACAAGCCTCCTAAGGGCTATTCATGGCTTTTTTTGGGGGGGGGGAATGGGCCCCAAACAACATGCCGTTTTGGGGAGGTTTGCGGAGTGCAAAAACTTTTTTTAAAAATTCGCCTCTTCAAAACCTTGGTGCATCTTATGCTCCGGTGTGTCATACTTGATACATTATTTCCTGTAAATACTGCTTACCCCCAACTAAATTATGTGGCTCTCCTGCAAGACCATAAAGTACTGCATACTCCTTATTTATGTAGGAGATGACCAGGCTGAGCCTGAGGGTGGGGTCAAACACATCATTAGTCATGAGTCCTTGAGTGCTCACAAGAGATCTAAGTCCAGCCCACCTTGAATTCCTTCCTTAACTTCCACTTATTTCCCTTGACAATTAATAGTTCAGATTCTTATAGAGCGCTTAAGCTTGTATTAAAGCTTTAAACTCATTTGAACTGCCTGAATCTCCTGATTTCCACGGCACTTGATATTACTGTCTTAAAAATATTTACATTGCCACCCCATTTGGACAATTGTGACTTCAGCAATTTATAATTATCAATTGTATCAGTTTATAATTAAGTATCAATTGTACTTGATACAATTTGTTTTTGTTTTGTTGCATCATTGATATATATATATGAGCCAATATTTCAAAGCTGGGAAAAAAACTCTGAGAAACATTATCCCCAGGATATTCATTGAGAAAGTTTTAAAATTTTTAGAGTATTTTGGAAGGAAGGAAAGAAAAGGATTCCCTGTGGATTTGACCCCACTAGTTGTTGTTAACCACAGTGGGCATCACTAAACATATAAAAAAGCTGGATATTTATGTAACTGTAAAGATATTTTCTTCACAGTAAATTCCCTTCTTAGCTTGCTATACAAGCAGGAAGGTGTTTTATTCATTGTAGCAATTTGGTGAGTATAAATACAGCTTCCCTTTTAAAAGCTGGAACCTACTACTTGCTGTTTTCCTGGCAGTATCATCTATCTTTATTATGTCATGTTTCTTTTCTCCCTTTCCAAATTCTGTCTTAATATAGATTCATTTTTTGCTCTTTGAAATGCGAGCTACGATGCACCTTAATGTAACGATAACTTCTAAAACTAAAATGAGAGATCCTGGGCAAATGAAATCTGGTTCAGGCCCCAAATTCACAATTAGCAAGTGCTCCTTATTCATCAACACTGCCCATCTTAGCCATTATGGAGGTAAGGTAATGGAACTTCTTTTTATTGATTCTCTGGGTAATTGAAGAAAAGTGTAATTGCTATCCTAAATTTAATCTTGTAACACTCATCTGTTGCCAGCCTTCTGTTCCAATGACTTCCTGGAAACATTGGAGTGAACTTTGGAGCTCATTTCCAAACTTACTAGCTTCTAAACATGCTACCCCCAAAGTACTTTCAATCTATAAATATTATATATATATATATGGAGAATTTCTCTTAGCTTAGTAGGTTTGGACAGATGGCTAGTGAATAAAATCTTGCAATTTTACCGTATTACGTATGGTATTTATTTAAAAGAGGATTTGATGATACTTTGAGTGTTACTGTTTTATTTCTTTACTGGAGGACATCCATTCATGAAAATGGCATGTATTTCTTTTGCTAAAGGTATTGATAGACAGCTTTTATTTCAAGAACAGAATACAAACTTCTTTTTGGACCTATATCGGATAATATCAAATGAAATGCTCAGAACAAAAAGAGCATACTATTCCACAAATGTATCATAATTACATTACCAGTGGAAATGTATTTTAAGCAGAGAATCATCTGAGTTAATCACTGGGTTATTATTATTTATTTATTTTTGGTCGACAGCAAAAACTGAACAATGCTGTAAATCAGATCTTTTACTTCCCAATGAATCTATAATTCTTAAGCCAAACAGTAACTCAATACATGTGAAATGAGCATTTCATAATACAGTTTAGCCCCGTCTGGGTTTTTTTTTTTTCATCAATAACAGGTTCACTGATCATTGTCGACTTTGCCCATAGAATTGATGTTGGAAACCTGCAAAATAATCATGGAAGGTTTATTTCTTTGTTCAAGCAGCTACGGATTAATTTTATAGAGCTCTGTTATTATATGTGAACTCTTAAACTTGTGCTCCTTCACCATTGTAATTGTTTGTTTTTCAGTTTCTGCTGAATCCAGAGGTCTAAGGATCAGATTTTTATTTTTAACCCAACATGTGACTGATTCAACTTTTAGCTTCCATTTTGGCTTCCATTTCTCATTCTCCTTTTGGAGATTATTTTGTGACTTGGAAATTGAATTAGTACTGATGAAAACAAACTAACGCCTTATTATTTTCATGTCCCCCGAATAAAACCCAGGATGTGCTGCTTATTCACCATTTTTTTCTCTATCACTAATTGATAAAGACAGATCTTATACTAAGGCGCACTATTTTAGGGATCTGAAAGAAATTAGTGGATTCTTTAAATGTGGCCTAGTAAAATAACTATATCGCTTATAGCTAACAAAAAATAAATAAAAGCACTGAAATCTGCTAGATTGGTATATGCATGTATGGCTGCCATTCTCTTTTTACAGTATTGTCTGCTATTTAGCAACAGAGATCAAGCATTTCCAGTTCTTCATTATCTGGTTAGTGGTGAATTAGTGTTAATCCAGTTAGGAGCGTTTGAGAGGATTTGCCAGCTTCTTCTAAGACCATTTGTTAAGTGTTCTCAGGTGGCCAAATTTACTAGTGCTTAATTTAATCTTAGTTTATACATTTTTACAGGGTTGAACCATTTTCTTACTGTTAGACAGTGCTTATTTATCAAAGGGGGAACTGGAAATTTAGAAGAGAGAAGATATTTCACTTCTTTGGTGCTTGACTGGCTGTGAGTTGACCAAAGGAGTATTGAGTGGAAAAACCCTACCAATTAAGATCAGGATCATCTCCTGGTGGACAATTTTCTACAAAGTGAGGAAATTAAGCTTGCTAATTTAAAATTGTACCTCATGGCTAGTAATGATATGTTGGGACATCCGAAGTTTTGCTTACTCTTCACAAATCCATACTCTTCCTTTGTCTTGTAGGAAGGTAAAACCCACCGTTCTCCTAGAAAAATGAAATATCCTGGGAAATTTTAAAAAGGCAGAATATTATATTTTCTTGGATAAGAAATGGAGAAACATGTTTTTAGGCAGGAAACAGACTCACTTCTAATAGCCCCCACCTTTGTCAATGACCCATTAAAAGCCTGAGCTAGTCTACTCTACATAACAAAGATAGAATTAGCCTTACACAGAAACTCACCACAAGCATAGCCTAAAGAGTTGCTCCTGCATGGCCCCATGGGAGTCTGACAACCAATCAGAATACAAGCTCAAGATCAAAAGCCAGAGAGGGCAAAAAACCAGGGATTTTCAGCATCTCACTCTCTTTTCTTCTTCACCAAACATCTTGAAGCATGTAATCCCCCTTTTCTGTTCAGAAACTCAAGCCATGTCATCCTGACCATCATTAAACCATCTTTCCAAGCAGCCTCTATGTTTCCAGTGTCTTTTTCCTCACTTGGAGTTGAACCCAGATGGACATTTCTTCCAACAGTCTGTCAGACTATACAGTACTTGGAATCCCAACCTGGTTCCAAATTGTATTAGCAAACTTATGACTCTCTACTGAAAAAAAAAGTTTCCTTCTCTTTCCCCCTTATTCAAAAACATTATCCTCCATTTTAGAAGAAATTCAGTAAAGATTTCTTGATAGGTAATGCATTAAAGGGATAAAGGTGTTTTCATATCTTTATATATTTTATCTTCTGGATGATTTGGGACAAATTGTATATATTTTAATTAATAAAAAAGGTATATTGTGAGGTTTATCAAAAGACAGGATGTATATGGAGTATTTTCTTATAACATCAAAATAACTAGATACAGTCTATTGGGCTGATATTAAAAAGAAGAGAAAAACACACAAATCTGGAGTTGGATTTATTCAGAAATTCTCTTTATTCTAATTCTTTTCATATTTTGGAGTTTTCTTGAAGGGCAACCAAGATATTAAAAACGTTCTTCCCAATTATTTTGAGTCTGAATATATTCCAGCAAGTTGTGCATCCATTCCACTTTGTTTCGCTCTTTCTTATCCGTTTTCTTTTTATTTCCAATACATATTTTATGATAAAACACATGAAACATATAACAGCAATCCTAATGTGTAATACATATGCTTCAGACAAGACTGTGTAGCACATCAGTAAAGCTGTGTACAAAAACATGGCATGGAAGTGATGATGTATGAAGGGAGAAAAATCAACTCTATTAAGGAAAAGAAATGAAATTCTCATTTCTCTCAGTGTCTATCCTGGTGGAATAAAGAGAAGAAACAACAAAGAATATAATGAGGAAATACTGTCATCTCCAACGTTGTTAGTTTTAGTATACCACCCATATCTAAAAGGACACAACACAATGTTATTTTCAGCACCCAACAAAGTCACACTGGAGTTTGGCACCTACAGGTAGCAAATAGCTAAGGTTGAGGCAGACAGCAAAAGAGAAATATCATTTAGGGTGGCACCAGCAACTTGTTAAAATTTCTGGACTATGCTCTGAAATCAGCCATTTCCCCACAGAACTTATGTTTGGAAGGAGTAAGAAGAAGGAGAAATTCATCAGTCCTTTGCAGAGCACTCTCAGCCAATCTTTTTTTTTAAAGGTTGCACAATAACTTCAAAATGTGTATCTTCACTGTCCTGTTGTTTTCGTCATCGTATGGAGAGCTGCGAAACAGAAATAAGTACTCAGTCATTAATAAGACTAGATTGCACACAGTTTCATGTACCTGGAATCCACACTGTATATCAGGCATTAATACAATTGAGCGGGTCCAGAAGTACTTCATGAGAAGAGAACTGCACTCCTCTACTCACAATAGAATTTGCTATGTACCAGGCTTGAAATTTTGGGCTTGGACAATCTTTAACTGCACCACCTGTGGTATGATCTAAGCACATTACACAAAATTGTCTGCTACAATGTCTTAACTGTCAATGACTTCTTCAGCTTCAACCTCAATAATAGACAGGCAAACAATCAATACAAACTGAAGGTATACTGTTCCAAACTCAATTGCACAAAATCCGACTTCAGCAACATAGCGGTCAACGCCTGGAATGCTCTACCTGACACCTTTGTTACATCCTCTAACCCTCACAGCTTCAATCTTAAACTGTCTACCGTAGATCTTACCCCATTCCTAAGAAGTCTGTAAAGGTGTGTGTGTATAAGCGCACCATCCAACCTACAGTCCCTGTCCTACTGTCCCCATTTATTGGTATTCATTTCTTTCCTTCATGTCCATGTTTATATTTATACCTTCTATCTTGTACATGTCTGACAAAATAATAAATACAAACACAAATACCTGTCATCAAACAAGTTTAGCATGAAACATTGAATGTCTTGCTGCCATTGCCTTACTTTTGATTTTCTTATTGCCCACATACTTTTTTCAGTTTTAACTTTTGTCATTGTCCAAAACCAATTAGATTTCACCAGGCCACCCAAATGTTCACCTCCACTTCCATAGCAGTCCAAAAGAGAGATCTGAGTCTAACACTTGTATCTAATGAGAAATCCTCAAGCAAGGGACAATTTCTCTTCCAATACATAAAAAAAGCTATATTGCTCAAATATTTTGGCTGCCCTCTAAAGCAGAGGTGCCACCAATTGCTGTTTTCCATACCACATAGGAACCTTTTAAAAAAGTGAATATGTTCTGTCCATTTTTATACCATACAGATTTGTGATTCAATGTCCCGACAATTTAGCTGATAAACAAGAAATTAAATGATAGAAAATAACTTATGTTGAGGGCATCTATAGGATTACAAGAAAACTTTAGTGGAAATCCAGAAACAGGATGCAAAAGTTTGTTTCTGATTCATTTCTAAGAGAAGAGGATTTCTATATCCAATTCAATATAGTTGTTAAAGGTTGCAAAATCATATTACAAAGTATTAAGATATCATATATGGTACTGATAAACACCACTAAATATACAGTAGTCGTATATAATTCATTGGATGATGGATACACATCTGAATGTCATTTTCATGCATTCAAAGCACTTCAGATCCTTGCTATAATGGTCTGCTCTGATGTATTTTTAAAAAGCTAGTTCATCAATATAAATTGACTGAAGGGAAAAAATTAAATAAATAACTCTACCTTGGAAGTTAAATCCATAAATATGTTCCTGTACATCTTAAATAGAGAAAGAGCCAACTTAGTTACACCAGTTCTTATAACTAGGCACCTACTGTCACCTATTTTTATTCCAACATAATGTTGGAAAGAAATTATGTATTTATGAGCATGAAACTAAACTGTCTTTCCAATAGCAGGATAAAATTCTGAAATCTTGACAGTATGGTGTCAGAGTTGGGGTGTGGGAGAAGCCACAAAGGTTGAATTTGAAAAGGGACCAAATTTGGATAAGAGCTCTGGAGGGGAACCCCCCCAGCCCTCCCCCCATGTAATCCTATGGGAGAAATAGTCATGTGACTCAGCATGGGTCTACGATTAAAGGGGCAGAAAGAACCAAAGCCAGGCTATGCATGTTTTTTTTTAAAATATATGATATCTAACATGCTATGTAGGAAAATAAAGAAATAGGTATATCACATATATTCTTCATATATTTTTCAGTTCAGTCGCATCTTTGCAGAGTAAAGTTGTGTTTGCAGGATCTGTCTTTTATCCCCTGTCATTCTCTTTTTCTTTCCCAAAAAATATCTTATTTCAGATTTTTGCCTGTGTAGAAATGGAAGTAGTCAGTTTATTTATACCAGGAGCTTGTACCTACTTGGGATTAGTCACAAGATGTTCCACTTTATTTATTCTATTATTACATTTATGCGCCATCAAATCTCATGGATCCACAGCAGCTTTGTTCCAACAATTCCATAACAGGAATTTTTAATATCTAATGACTGTTTTATCCATTTCCTCATATAGCTGCTTTCTTCTTCTTCCTAATCTAATCCTAACAATGGTCCAAGGCATAGAAGGAAGAAGAGAAATATTTCCAGCATTTTTTTTTTTTTTTTTGCTGGAGTATAGTTATAGCCTATAGTTATAATTATAGTTGAAATACAACCTAATTGGTCAAATGAAATTTAATTCCTATTAGATACTTTACAGGTAATCATAATTTAGCGTTGCTCTATCTTCTCCATTTTCTCTCATGATCTTTGTTTTGTGTCACCTTATTTTCGCCTACCAATTCCAGAGGCAATCCTCATTTAGTAACTGCTTCATTTAGCGATTGTTCACAATAATGTCAATATTGAAAAAGTAACTTTAAAACCAATCATTGCATCAATGACTTTCACAAATCTTTAAAGCAAAGGAAAGCTGAAGATCATAGGCATAGTTGTGGTTTCACTGAGTTGCTGATCCCAATTTTAGTCATTAAATGAGGATTGTATACCTAAAGTAATCCATGTATCTCATCAGCAGAAAATTATGGAAATCTAGATCTAGAATTCAATTTGTGTGTGTGTGTGTGTGTGAGAGTGAGAGAGAGAGGGGGCGGAGGGAGGGAGGGAGGGAATGCAACATTTCATGAAATTATGGAGCTTTTGTTTGTTCTACAATGTTCACAATTGTGAAAAAATGTTTTTTTTTCAAACCGAATGAAAAACATCCCAAAGTATATCTTTAGCCAAAATTGAAATTTTACTAAGCTAAAGAAGTGGCAACCATAGAGCTAAGAAACAAAGGATTTATTGAAAGCTTCTTTCAGAAATCTTTAAGAAGTAATTTCTGTCAGAGGTTTATGAGAGAGCAAACTTAGATGACCTAAACAAAAATAATGTTTTGGATATTCAAATATAAATAAAAGAAAGAGTTTCCCCTGTTCAGTTGTGTCCGATTCTAGCGGTTGGTGCCCATCTCTATTTCCTAGCCAAGGGAGCCAGTGTTGTTTGAAGACATTTCCATGGTCATGTAGCCAGCATGACATCCAGTGGTGGGATTGAAATAATTTAACAACCGGTTCTCTGCCCTAATGGTTTCTTTTAACAACCAGTTCACCAAACTGCTCGGAAAGTTAACAAACGGGTCTCCTGCAGCTGTGCAAACTGGCTGAATTCCATCACTGATGACATCACACCACCGGGCAGACCTTGTGGTGAAACACAGAATGGCGTTATCCTCCCATGAAGTGGTACCTATTTATCTCTTGGCATTTTCATGCTTTCAAACTGGCTAGGTGGACAGGAGCTGGGCAAGAATGGGAGCTTGTCCCATCACGCAGTGCTGGGGTCTCGAACCCGGGCTGTCAGCTCTCCAGCCAACCAGCTCAGAATCTTTAATTACACCCCTCAAATTTAACTAGATAAAATACACAAATCAGTATTTGTTTATTCAGTAGTGTTTCATCTAACTTGTTTTTGCTAATGATTTTATTAACATTAAAAAAAAACATCTTTGTACATGGCTGGTTTGTTAGCAGTTTTTCCTCTTTTGTAAAGAAGTCTGCCATATCTGTCAGCTTTGATTTTATAACCTAACAAGGGCATTTGCCTTCATGTTTATTTCCAAACCACATTATCTGCATCTTGCAAACAACCCAGATATGCTCAAAATACAATAGATTTTTTTTAAAAAATAAAAGAGTGATTACTGTGCTAGAAAGTTCATTATCCCCCAGGAACACATTTAGAAATCCCTTTTTAGCAAAACTCAGAAACAAATTAAACTAAACATGTCAAAAAATGAATTGGCAATCACTCAGCAACATAAACAGGCACATAGATCTTGGTTTGCTTTCTTCCTCAGGAGGTCTGTATTGTTCAGCCAGAAGGCTGACTGCAAATGAATGCAACAATGCCTATCAGCTTGTGTGGCTTTGAGAAGTATTCTCACTCCCCTTTAGGCGTTAGGGAAATGACACACCAGCTGTGTGTTTTATGATTGTTTCACTTCTACTGGACCCCTTTTTGATTGGAATTAAAAGCAGAGGAAAGCAAAGCAAGCAGAAGTGCTCTCTGCAAAGGTCTATCACATATACCACAAAGCTTCCATGTTGTGGGAACCTGAGGGTTGATTTTTTTTTTTTTAAGTTTCTCAGTTAACTAAGTAAAATGTGGAGAAGGGTAGCTCAGAAGCTTGGATATCCCCTGAACAAATGGACTTTTATTAAGTAAAATGTGTTTAAAACCAATTCACTTATTTTTATAAATGATTTATATCCCATACATTCTAGTCTACTTTAACATTATTCCCAATCACATTTCCCTGATGGAAAGCTAATCCTAAATTTTGATCTAGGCTTCCCCCAAACCACAAAGCAGACTCCTTGTCCCGATAAAAAACCCTTTTTATTAAGTTACTGTGGATTCCTCTCATTCACATCCAGCAAAGTCTTTCAAGGGTAAATTTACAGTCACAGACCTTATCTGTCATGAACCAATTAACCACACTGGGAACAGGCTCCAGCTATTTATCTGCCTCGCTGATGTCTGACTCCGAAGGCAGCCAGTAACTGTCAGATGGCCCTGGCCCCATCTCTGTCTCTGACGCCCTCACCAAAGCCTTCCCCAGACTTCAGGACTGGCCCATGTTCTTCCCCCACCTCCTCACCATCTTAATTTGCTGCTAGCTCTGCTGGCGGACCACAACAGCTTGCATTGAGACCCCCTCAAAGCTGTTGGTTCACAGAAGGGGGTGTGGTTCAGATGGCTGATGCCTGAAGGTATGTTAATATTCTGGGAGGAGACAAGAATTAGAATCAATACACCAATAGAGGCACAGGCCTTTATGGAAAAAAACAAAACACACCTAGAAAAAACAGAAGATCCTACAACAGATATGCAGGACACAGGAGGGGCTGGAGCTCTGTCGGCGGGGGGAGATGGGGCAATACCAAGAAAGCTCAGATCACAAAAATGAATAAGAAAATCTTTTTGACATAAACTGATCGAAAGTACCAATGGAATTAACATGCGGACTATATACTACTATGTATTAAACTGATTGAAAGTACCAATGGAATTAACATGCTGACTATATACAACTATGTATTAATGACTTTTACTTAGATGTATACTATGAGTATGGAGGGAGGGGGCGCCTACCACACTTTGCAACTGCCAAAATTTGTATACCTTTTCCACTACCTTTCCCCTTGTAAATTTTAAAAAAACCAATAAAACTTTGTTTAAAAAGCTGTTGGTTCACCTGCCCCTCCCATATCCTTTTCCCTGAGGTCCCTCTTCCTGCTACAATATAACCTGGCAGGAGTTTTGCCAATATTTGATTAACTGTTCCATCACGCAGTCATTATACAATGCAGCCATATACTTCAATATTTGACTGAAAAATAACCCATAAGTAACTAATGGAAATGGCTTACCAAGGGAGAAATGGAGATTTTGTAATTGTTTGTTTGTGAGTCAAGGAACAAGACTGAGATTACTGCTGCCGAGATGCTTGGGAAAACAAATGAATATGGATTTATTTTTTACATTTTTTGGTGGGGACATTGTTGATGACATTATTTGAGACCAGAAAAGGGATTATTGAATCAAACAGTTTAAAAACCACTGTCTTCAACTGTTTTCCTATCATATATGCTATCAATCTGCCATGTCTTAGTGCCTCCAGACATCTGAGGATTTCAGATGTGTGCTGGGAACTCTGAAAATCATAGCTCCAACACTAGAAGAAGCCTGATTATTTATAGAATTTATTATTTCTTGGGTTTATATTCTTGTTCTGGAACTCAAGTCAACAGCAGGGTGTGGTGTGTCTTCATTATTTATTCATAGCAGCCCTATGAGCCAGGAGTGAGTGGCTGAGTAAGGAGTTGATACATCCAGTATCCTAACCAATATAGCTCAATATACTGGTTAAGGATATACATGCTAATAAATGGGAAGATCTTAAAAGAGGAAGAATGAAAAAACAACAATGGAGACAGAGAAGTACAGAATCTTATTATGCATGATAACTTTTGAAAGCACTATATAAAAAATAGTAAATATTTAAAAATGAGTAGTCCTGTGCGATTCCCATCGCAACAAGTGAATAAAGAAAGGTCAAAGATTGTTTCCTATTCACAGTTTGAGTTTACGCAGAATTTTTCAGGGCTGAATTGAAATACAATAATTACACATTTTAGTATGAGATCAGTGGTTTGTTTCAGGAAAAGGTAATCAATATGGCAATTTATCTATCTAGTACTTACTTTATACTTTTGGGACTGGAATGGGGAAAGAATAGAGATTAGGTGTAAAGAAGCAAGCAATCAAGCAAGTAAGCAAGCAAGGGAATTTCTTATAGTGAATCTCCTTTTTTCCTGGTTTTTGAAAAATCACTGAAAATCTTTGGAAATTGTCCTTTCCTCTTAGGCCAGGACATGGGCTCAAAATGGAATAACTACTTCAAGTTAGGCCAGATTCCCCGGCTTTCCATTTCCAAGAGGATAATTCACCCACATGCAACTTGAAAAAGATTAAATAATATTGAATACATTTAAATATATCTGAATTTAGAAGAAGAAGAAAAAGAGGGGGGAGTTGAGATGGACATTCTTTGTTATAGAAAAAAATTAAGATCCATTTGTTCCATGCATTCAATTATGAATTATTAAAGGGAAGAGTGGGAGAACACATACTCATGAACTAATAGAGATATTTTGTTCATGATAGTAGTTACGCTCAGTCAAATTATGGTAAGTCTCTCTCCACTAAGAATAAGAACAAGGCACAATTAATCAGTAGGGCTCTGGTGACTCATATCTTCCTCTGAAGAATTCTACCATATTTTGTACTTCTACAGACATTATTATGGTGAGATAGATTACATTGCTAATATAGAGTAAGAAGTTATTCTTACTGATCCCTTGCGGATTTTAAAATCACTTCACTATCCCAGGGTAACCTTCATCTAATGCTGTTGAGTTCAAAGTTATTCATAGTATTATGCCCTTCTTTGTGGAGCAGAGAGTTTGGAGAGATGCATCATACTATTATCAGTCTTATAAAATGAGTTTAGCTAAAGAAGGGACTGTATTGGGTGTGGTTTGAGAATAGTCCTGGTGACTATCTCTTCTGTTTCACTGCTGAGCAATCCTCCCATATCTACAGCCACCATCTTGACCCAAAGACATCACATATCAAGTTCTGCTTGACACTTACTAGAACATTGAAAGGAATCCTTGAAGAAGTCACAACAACAAAGAATAATCAAGGATGGAGAAGAAATTCTAGAACAACTTGCCTTCTGATTCCCAGATAGTATGTATGCCATTAGTAGTAGTAGTAGTAGTAGTAGTAGTAGTAGTAGTAGTAGTAGTAGTACGGTAGTAGTAGTAATAGTAGTAGTAGTATTCAAAACACAATTGTCAACTTTTGCACTGCTTTCTAGTTCTAGGGGATGTACTTTTTCAAAGGATTGTCCAGAAATTAAAGATAATTCTCAGTCAAGACTATGTTATTTCATTTTCCTGTCAGATTAATTGTTTATAAGTATTTACAAGCTAAATGTATTAAAATATAAAACCAAAAGTAATCTCATTTGAAGGATCTTGATTTAAAACATTTATATATATATATATATATAAACATAAAACCCATACCTGCAGTTACTCATGACTGCTTATGACTACAGCCTTTTCAAAGTGAAATTAGTTACCTGTAGCTAACTGGTTAATTGCTTTCAAAGGCATTTACAATAGTCTGCTTTCAAAAATGTTTACTCAGATATGTTAACTCTACTGGATACAGTAGGATTTACTTTTATATGAGAGTAAATACAATTAATTATTGTTGGACTTTGGGATCTCTGTTGAGAATCTCTAAATAAGAAATTTCTTTCCAGGCAGATTATTTTCATAAGATAATTATTTTGTACTAAACCTTTCAACAATTTTATTACAAAAATACAATGCATTCCTACAGCTCAGATTGTGTTTCATTTCATTTATGGCCAGATGGATTGAGAAATTTATGTCTTCACCATTCATAAAATCTCAACCTTCCATTATTTTCTTTTTGATATTCTGTTTTATCTCCTCAACCAACCGTGGAGTTCATGATTTATGCCCAGTGTAGGGATAAGTTGTTTAGAAAAAAGGGTCACATTTTATGAAGGTGGAAAAAGAAGGAAATGATAGCCACAGTAAGTATACAATGGAAGTGATCATTATGGACACTATGAAAATTGATTTATGTCTATTTAGAAGCATTAGAATATTAAACAATGAAATTAGCTACTTCCTTTCTACTTCACTGTTGGAGTAAAAAAAGTACTATACAGAAAAAGTGCTATAATTATGTGTATATTTATTCATTTTGTAAGGCTGCCCATGTCAAATTCAGAGTTTAAAAAAAATACTGAAAAGCAAGGGAAAAACATAAAGCAAAATGATAAATAGCACATATAGAAGCTTGGGAAAAAAACAATAACAATTAGCAAAACCAGAATATTGGCTCAGCCACACATCTAATGTAAATATATAATAGCTGAGGTCAGCCCTAACCTTTCTGACCTTCCGTAAGAGCCTAAAGACCTGGCATTTCCAGTTGGCTTAGGCTCTAATGATGGAACATCAGAATAGAGGCAGTTGATCAATTAACAATAGATCCCACCCCACCCCCCAAATCTGCTCCCATCATTCCCATCTTTTAATTGGGTTGTAGTGTTTGGTTTTTGTATCAATGTATTTATGTTTTTAATTTATATACTGTAGTTTTTATCTTTTATGATTGTAAATTGTCCAGAGTTACCTTGAGGTAAGATGGGTGGCCTATAAATTTTGATAGATAGATAGATAGATAGATAGATAGATAGATAGATAGATAGATAGATAGATGAAAGAAAGAAAGAAAGAAAGAAAGAAAGAAAGAAAGAAAGAAAGAAAGAAAGAAAGAAAGAAAGAAAGAAAGAAATGGATATATACATCTCCTAAGATTAGTGGTAAAATATAGTTTGTGGTCATATTTGCACAGCCTTAATCATCCTGGAATAAGCCTAAACCACTGAATCCCAATTCTTCCTTCCTCCCACCCCCCCTCTCACAAACAATTGAATTCTCAACGATTCAGAAGAATCAAATTATTAATCTCAGAAGTTGGACTGAGTATAATGACTAGTTGTTAGTTTTATTCTTCGTCTGATTCAAAGCTGAACTTGAGTACGAATAAGACAGTTTCATTCAATTTTGCTGGCGATCCTTCTAACCATGGTTGGTTAGGTGTGGACTGTATTCTTTTTAAAACTGACTTTACATGATGACAAGATAAACGAGTTAGTGAGAGTTCAGTGACCCCTTGGGTACCATTTCTCATATGCTAGAACTGCTGCTAACACATCTCCAAATTCTATTTACTGTACAATGGCTCGCTGATAGGAAAATGGATGCTCAGCATGTGATTTGGTATTTTCTACAAAATGCAACAAAGATTTACTTCATTTGTAAAGCTTACAGATCTCATGCCTCGCATTCACAATTATGGCGGTGTTCTGAAAACACAACTGATAATTTTGATTTTGATATAATGGAAAGGTCAACTTGCAAAACACCATTCCAAAAAACCTTCTGCATTTAAACACACACAAACAATCAATCTCTTTAGTGCATTTCATTGAAACCAAGAGTTTCATACGTAGCAGAAATTGAAGTAAAGTACTTTAGAAATTGCAGGATGCTTACCACTATCTCTGGCTAAAACTGCCCAGTTTACATAGCTATTATGAAATCTGAAATTACAATAAATCTTGTTTCTCCTTATCTACATGTACTGTATATGCTAATTTCAAGTAAAAGCTGGGAATTTGCTGGGAAGAGTGTCACTGTCATAAAATACACCAATAACTGTAATTTTGAGTTGAAAGGTGACTCTACTTTCAGAATACTGAATGTGGAAAGCTTGTTATAAGAGTCTCATCTAACATAATCTAAATACAGCAGACCTTACATTCCTCTCTGTCCTTACATTCCTCTGTCCCGTATATGCCTCAATTCCATATACACTGAAGCCTGTTTAATAAGATAAGTTATTGTAAGAGTAAACAAAAGCCACACTCTTTTTATAGGTTATGACCAAAATGTTTTAATTGCATTGCCATTTAATTATATTCCCCTTTTATTAATCGGTACCACTGTTTGAAACAATGCCATACCTTCTTTCCACAGTCAAGACCATCGTATCCACTTCTACAAGCACAAACATTAGGTTGGATGCATCGGCCTCCAAACAGGCATTTTGGATCACAAAGAGCTACAACAAAAACAACACATTTGTATTATTTCTAAACTCACACAAATGTAAATTAAAACGTTCAACATGGTTTTCCTTTGAATCACTTATGGCCTCTGTCTTCACGTTTCCAGAAGCAAAGTGGAAATGTGGTTTTTCTGTAAGGTCTTTGGGGTTAATTTAGCAATATGACTTTTTATATTTCTATGATTTCTTAGTTTTGTATTCTTAGTTAATAATATCAATTGGATTTTGGACCATGCTTTAATATGACAATCATTCAAGTTTATGCTTCAACTGCTGATGCAGAAGAAGACAGAGTTGATAAGTGTTATAATCAACTTCAATTTGAGATCAAAGAATCCACAAGGAGGATGTGCTGCTTGAGACTAGAGAATGCCAAAGTTGGAAATATGCAGCGATTCACTTAATAATAGTGGCAAGAAAAGTTTTTAAATGAGGCAAAATTCACTCAACAGCTGTCTTGCTTAACAAAGGAACTTTTGGGCTCAATTGTGGTCATAAAGCAAGGACTATCCATAGTTGGATTTTGCTTCGGAAACCAAACTGAAGCAGGTTATAACGACTTATTATTTTCTGCCCTCCAATCATTTTTTCATAGCTAACACTATCTTCAAAGGACCGGAACACCTGCATATATGGAGATCACCAGATGAAATACAAAGAAACCAAATTGACTAAATTATTGCTAAAAGGAAGTGGGAAGATCCCAATTAGAGCATTAAAGACTGTGAAACAAATCGTGAATTGCTCACGTGCAATTCCAGGTTAAGCTAAGGAAGATGAAAAACTAGTCAATTTTTCTGATATGAACATATACAATAGCTGTTATTTTCAAGGAGAATCTCAGGAATCATTTTGAAGACCTGAACCACAGCGACATAGAATCAAAAGAACTATGGAATGAACTTAGAGATGTCATTAGAGATCAATGTGATTTTTTTTGCTAAAAATGAAAAAAAAAAACAGAAGAAAACAAACTGGATGTCAAAGCAGAGCAGAAGTCTCCAATAGAAGAGAAGCCAACACCAAGATCATCTTAAGAAAGAACTTAACAAAGAATCTGAAAGAGTTGTGAGAAGATACAATTGTTCTCTCCCAATGTGAATCTCTTCATATGAAGGCTTTACTTCCATTGACTGTTATCTGGAGTATTAGTCAAGTGTCCCTGTTATTCATGATATCTATACGAGTGTGTGTGTGTCTGTGTGTGTGTGTGTGTGTGTGTGTGTGTGTAGATAATAGTTTTTGTGGATAGAAATTCTTTATCTTGTTTTTTCATGTTTTATTCTTCTTGTCTTTAACCTACTACCTTGACACTGGTTAGAGTCATAAAAGAATGTTACTTCTCTCTAAGGAAGATGCAAGTATTTGATATATGTTAATTAATGGGCTCAGACTGACCTTTTCAGATGCAGCAAATGCAGAGGTATATTTGAAATGGGATAAATACAGTAACAACAATGGCAGCTATTTCTTTTTACAAGTCAGATTTCTGTTCTTGCGAAAAATGGAAGTCAGCGGAGTAGACAAGGACTGTGAAATTGAGCTGAACCTTTCTAAATACAGTGACAACAAATGGATGTGAACCACAGCAAAAGTAGCTGCACTGAAACTAGACACTGATGGAAACCAATACTTCTCAAAAGTTTTTTTTTCTATTGTGAATCCTGCAATTTGCAGTCTTGCTATATTAAGTTCCATAAACCATCCTTTTTGCTGAAGTGCCCTTATTCTGACTGAAACTGTAGCTGTCCGATTCAAGGTATCCTGAGTAATTCTTTTTGGAAAAAGGCATTTATTTAAAATTTGTGCAAGTATATTAAAGAATTGCAATGTTATCTGGGTTGAACAATTATTCCTCTCCATTTTACTGATAGTTTTCTGAATTACTTTTCTCCCTAAAAATTTAATCAAGCTACATACCACAAATTCTGTGATCACTGTATAAGAATGCATGTTTGGACTGCAAATATCAGGTGAGCATCAGATCAGAATCAACAAGTATCAGGTTAAATCTGGATTGTGACAGTGGAATTAATTCATTATTCCATTGAAGTTATTTTACCTTAATATGCTGTGTTGATATTCAGATACAATATAACTGTAGTCAGACAAATATATATCAGTATATTTGTAGGTATATATTTGCACACAACTTTGTCAAATTGTTGGCTGTATCTTTATCAAACATGTAATTGTGTGAACTTTGGAACAGAGAATGATAGATATCTGTCAGGCATTAATGGCTGCCAATCTGTGTGGTGCTAAAGCCATCTTTGACAGAGATATGAGAAAATTTCCTTTTTAGGCTCAATTGAAACTTCTATCCTACATGATTCCACATTTTCTTACAATCATGAGTTATAAAAGTTTATATTTTCATTCAGAAATCATATGTATTTGTGCCTGAAATTATTTCATGCCACAAACCAAAGCTTTTGTTTTTACCAAGTCCCTCAATTAAATTCATTATTTTTGTTACCTTTACTTAACAAAAATAATGAGCTTACTTGTAAAACAACCATTTTTAAAAAACTTGAAAAAACATTTTTGATTAGTTGTTTTCCTGATTTAATTGGGTGACTTAGGCCATCAAATCCAACTATATTTTTCTCCTTGATATTTCTATCAATTTTGGCATTCCAATCTCAACAAACAGCAAATCTTGCTTGCATGTTCTATTGATTCACAATGAACTTGATTAAAACCCATCAATGTTGTGTTCTTCTGTGTCAATGTTTGGAACATAAACTTGGATGACTGACGTATTAAAGGGGCATCCATGAAGTTTAATTAATATTATTCAATTATGATTGCACTGTAGTCAAATACTGTTCTTGTTATAACCTTCTTATGAAAGCAGTGCCATTCCATTTTTTAATTTCTTTGGTCCTGGAGTTTGACTCTGTTGCTGCCGAGGATATGGACAGGCTACGCGGGCGACTGCGGGCCACCACATGTTTATTGGACCCGTGTCCCTCCTGGCTTGTACTGGCAGCCTGGAAGGTTACACGAGACTGGCTCCTGGGGCTGGTGAACGCCTCGCTGGGGGAGGGGTTCCTACCAAATGCCTTGAAAGAGGCGGTGGTGAGGCCCCTACTTAAGACGCCTTCCCTGGACCCAGTAGAGTTACCCAATTATCGTCCTGTCTCCAACCTTCCCTTTTTAGCGAAGGTTGTTGAGAGTGTGGTGGCGCAGCAGTTCCCTCGACACCTGGAGGAAATTATTTATCTAGACCCGTGCCAGTCCTGTTTCCGACCCGGCCACAGCACGGAGACGGCTTTGGTTACGTTGGTGGATGATCTCTGGAGGGCGAAGGATGGGGGTTGTTCCTCCATCCTAGTCCTGTTAGATCTCTCAGCGGCTTTCAATACCATCGACCATGGTATCCTATTGCGTCGACTGGAGGGGATGGGGGTGAGGGGCACCGTTTTGCGGTGGTTCTCCTCCTTCCTCTCTGGTCGGACGCAATGTGTGTTGGTGGGGGAGCAGAGGTCGACCCTGAGGCCGCTCACATGTGGAGTGCCACAGGGGTCGGTCCTCTCACCTCTCCTGTTCAACACATACATGAAACCGCTGGGCGAGATCATTCGAGGATTCAGGGTTGAGTGCCATCTGTATGCAGATGACACTCAGTTGTACATCTCTACCCCGAACCACCCCAACGAAGCAGTCGAGGTGATGTCCCGGTGTCTGGAAGCCGTGCGGGTCTGGATGGGTGACAACAGACTCAAGCTCAACCCTTCCAAGACGGAGTGGCTGTGGCTACCGGCGCCCCGCTTTAGCCAATGTGTTCCATCTCTGGCCATCGGGGGGGAACAACTGCCCCCGGTGGATAGGGCACGCAATTTGGGCGTCCTCCTAGATTCCTGGCTGTCGCTAGATGATCATGTGACGGCCGTGGCTAGGGGGGCGTTCCACCAGGTTCGCCTGGTGCGCCAATTGAGCCCCTTACTAGAGCGGGACGCCCTTCGCACAGTCACTCATGCCCTGGTGACTTCCCGTCTTGATTACTGCAACGCTCTCTACATGGGGCTCCCCTTGAGATGCACCCGAAGGCTCCAGCTGGTTCAGAATGCAGCCGCGCGGGTTATTATGGGGAGTACTAGGTACTCCCATGTAACACCTTTCCTGCGTGAGCTGCACTGGCTGCCTGTGGCTTTTCGGGTGCGTTTCAAGGTGTTGATTGTCATCTTCAGCTCCATGGCTCGGGACCTAGTTACCTGCGGGATCGCATTCTACCCCATACATCCCTGCGACCAATCCGCTCTCACAGAGAGGGTCTCCTCCGGGTACCTTCCGCTAAACAATGCGGGCGGGCGGTGCCTAGGAATAGGGCCTTCTCTGTGATGGGCCCAACCCTCTGGAACGACCTCCCCCCCGATATTAGAACCACCTCGGATCTCCGCTCCTTCCGTAAGAAACTCAAGACCCACCTGTTTCGATTAGCCGGCCTGGCCTAAATGTAATTGTAATTGTATTTACAGGGAACATCTATTACTAACCTTCCTGGCTTTCTAAATTTTAAATTGGGGTTTTAAACTGGTTTTTAGAATTGTTTTTAATTATTTAAATTGGTTTTGGGTTTTATACACAGACGGTATGTGTGCGTTGTTGTGTCTGATGTCTTATGTTATGTTTTTGTTGTTTTGAACATGAACGGTCTGTACACCGCCCCGAGTCCCTACGGGGAGAGGGGGCAGTCTATAAATTGAATAAACCTTAAACCTGAGTAATAAACAGTGTGATTGTCTGACCGAGAGTGTCCATTTCCTGTCTATCTCAATTTGCTGATACCTAGGATGTAATGTGTGTAGATTTATGTACGGATAGTCCTCAACTTACAACAATTCATTTAGCGATGTTCAAAGTTACAACAGCACTGAAAAAAAGGGATTTATGACCGTTTTTCACATTTACAACCATTGCAGCATCCCCGCGGCAACTGGCTCATATTTATGACGGTTACATGTCCTGGGATCATGTGATCATCTTTTGTGACCTTCTGACAAAGTCAGTGGGGAAGCCAGATTCACTTAATAATGTTGTTACTAATTTAACAATTGCAATGATTCACTTAATAACTGTGACAAAGAAGATTGAAAATGGACCAAAATCCACTTAACAACCATCTCATTTAACAACAGAAATTTTGGGCTCAATTTTGGACATACATCGAGGACTACCGGAAACCTTTTACTGTGTTGAGCTTTCCCATGTTCATACTCTTAATTCTATTGCTGCAGCCTCAGATTTTTCAGCATGGCGACATCATCACCAACTAAACTTTAAACCAGCCACATCATAAACCCGATTATCACTCTGAAAAATCCTCAGGATATACTCAGTAGTATCTTGGGTGTCACCTGGCCTGAGTGGCCTATCATCCAGCATTATATTGCCAATAATTTTGCATTTTCTATCCGTAAAGGGTTTTTAAAAAACTAAATTAAAGGAATGGTTCACTATTTCTATCTCCTGCACAGTATGAAGTGATGCCTTTGCCATTGTCATTAACATGATGTGCCTGCAGCATTGTCCTATGTCACTGCTGTGCATTAGATGTGCCTGTTTCATTAGCAGAACAGCTGGGATGACCTTCACACCTCCGATCATCCTGCTGGGGTTATATACTCCAGGGGTTCTTCACTTATCTCTCCCGAAAGCATCTGGCTCCTTGCAACAATGAGTTAGCACACTGGGTTCTTTCGTGGGAAGGGGGAACTGGTCAAGCATACAACATGATTTCTTTTTGCCTTGATTGAAGGTGACATGGAGTTTGCTTGGATTTTATTAGAGTGTCTACAAGCAAACTCTTGCACCATCTTACAGCATCTATTTGACTTCTCAACCTCTGAACTGAAAAGAGGAAGCAGGTCATCATTTCTTTTAAAAAAAAAATATTCTTCTTTACAGCAGCGTTTCTCAGAGTGACACACAATAACATGATCACAAAAATAAAAGAGGTATAAGCTGAAGCAGTAGCTGAAAGCAGCAGAATGCACATGCGCGCGCACACCCACCCACACACCCACCCACACGATTGAAGTCTTAAAATGGAACTGCTGGAGGAAATTGTTCTCTTTCCTAGTGTTGGCCAAACAATCCAGGAGCACTTCAAGCTGGATTGCACAGACCTTCCGCTGCTGCCCTCAATAAGCACTCAAAACTTAAGAAGTGCTGTTGCAAAGCAAACCATCTATTCCATTTTATTCTCTACACTTGGAGTTGGGAGAGAGAGAAAGAGAGAGAGAGAGAGAGAGAGAGAGAGAGAGAGAGAGAGAGAGAGAGAGAGAGGGAGGGAGGGAGGGAGGGAGGAAGAGGGGGGGGGAGAGGGAGAGAGAGAGATGAAGGTTAATCAGTTTTGTTTCTCTGATTCGAAGGCCTTGCCAAATGAAGGCACGCCTATTGCATCTGCATGTGAGTTCTGAGCAGCTGAAGAAAAAATAAAAAAATGAATGAAAAGAGAATAGCAAGAGCCAGGGAGGATGCTCTTTCCTTTTCTACTTTGGGCCAAAGACAAACAAACGAATACACCAGAGGTGGTATTCAGCCATTTCTCTCCAGTCCAGGCAAACTGGTAGCGGTGGATGAGGGAGACTCCCCCCCCCCGATGTAATGTGCAAGCACTGCACATGCGCAGAAGGCTCTGCGCATGCACAGACGAGGCGCGTGTACTCACATTTGTGAACTGGTAGGGAAGGTAACTGAATCCCACCCCTGGAATACATGTTCTGTAATATGCTGTAGCGCTACTTCTGATTGGTTGCAGCAAATTTCACAAGATCTGAACAAATATGCAGGGGACCTCCAGCCCCAATTTGTAATTTATTTCTTTTTTTCCTTGCTTCAATGAATCTGCAGCAAAGTCAGATTCCAGACTTTTCTGGTAAGCAATAAATTGCCCTCTTTTTTCTCATGGTGGAGACCCGTTAATGTATCTGGCCTAAAATAATGTAATGTGATGTAATAAATAATCCTTTGAAAAGCCTACACTATTATCAGTCTATTAAAATAAACAAACAGGATGATGACATTTTCTTTGCTAATTCGGTTTGCCTTTCCAAGCTCATTTGGATATATAATTTATTTATTAATTGAAAGCAATGTTGGCAAGCTGTTTTCAGCATCTAAAATATATATTGCTATATTAAGGTTGTAAATATGATTTATGGGATTGACCCTTACTTCAATTTCAGCAGTATTCTGCTAGAACCTAGCTATTTCCTGCCTTCATAAAAGTTAAGGCAATGGGACTGCTGATTACAAGCCAGCTCCCCCTTCTCCCTAATTAGCAGTGTGTGCTCTTTTGACATTGTTTTGGCACAAAAAAAAGAGAGCAGCCAATTTATAAGGCACTATTCCAAGAAGAATCCGCATGTCCTATTACTATTTTAATTGGATCTCAGGAGCTGACGTTTCGGTGATAGATACATCCACAAAATCTTCATGGAATCCCACCTTATGTTCAGACAATCGTGTTTAAACATATTGCTTAAGTTGCCTGGTGATAATTTCTGGAACAGCTATATGATGGGTCATTATTAAATTATAGTCTACAAAAACTGTAAGCATGATTTCAAAATGCAATTACTATCAGTTGTTAAGGCTGATTGTTTTTACACAGAGAGAAGTGAAAAGACTGGGTAAAATATGTTGTGTTATATATGAGTAAGTGGAGGAGTGGCGAAGAAGAGAATAAGGTGAACTAATTTTTTCCTTTGCTCATTCTCTCTTTTTGTACTTGGGAATAACTGACTCAGAGAGATATTTTTTTCCCCACTGGATGTGTTGGTGGATTAGGCCAGCAATAGGTGTGAGTTTGGCTCAATTTACTGCTTCAACTAGGGTCATGTCACATTTTGAAATGGAAAGCACTGACTACAGACAAGTGGGCTAAAAAAAACTTTGTGTCAATAAAACATAATAAAGTATGCTTTAAAATGCATATTGGTGGATTATTCGACATTGGATTAGCATTATGCTAAAAGAGGGAAATGCAATAAAATAGAATGCACTTCTATCTATATTATTGGGAGGACAATTTAAAATTTCCAAAAGAAAATTAAAATTAAACACATAATATAGTCAAGGGGAAATCTCGATGAATTCTTCAGAAATGTATTTACAAGGAATCTTAAACCCTGAAGTAAAGCAGACGTTTTGCTATGTAGTCTTGGCAAGACTATAATATTAAGCCAAGATTCTTGTGCTGAAATTAGAATCAATAAAAAGACTTCCCCTTGTGCTGGCAAGAACATTAATGTAAATGACTATCATCGTTGAACACTTTACTTCAAAAAAATGAAGAGAAAATCTAGAATGAGATATGCCAAAGGGGGTGGAGCAGTGGAAGGAGATTTAGAAAATTATAAGCCTACTAGTTTGACATGTGAATGAAAGTAAGATGTTCCTAAGGGGCAAATGAAAGAGTTAGCATATATAACATTATGTTGCAGTAGATATTAATCAGCGTGTGGGCACTGAGGTTAATGAGCAGGATGTCTGATTAGTCATTATTTTAATAACTTTATAAGATGTTTCAAATAGAAAAGTAGATTCAATGTTCTCTATAGCTGAATATCATACAGTGATTCCTAAATTAAGTAAATGGCATAACAAAAATATCTTCTTCTGGATCACCTTTCTTTGAAAAATATCTTTTTTGGATATTTGATGGCTCCTGAAGTGAAACAAACACAATATATTTATATGTGGGTATCTGTCTGTCTGTCTGTCTGTCTGTCTGTCTGTCTGTCTATCTATCTATCTATCTATCATCTATCTATCTATCTATCTATCTATCTATCTATCTATCTATCTATCTATCTATCATCTTCCCAGCTACCTACCTACCTACCTACCTACCTACCTACCTACCTACCTACCTACCTATCTAACTATCCATCCATCCATGCATGCATGCATCCATCCATCCATCCATCCATCCATCCATCCATCCATCCATCCATCCATCCATCCATCCATCTATCTATCTATCTATCTATCTATCTATCTATCTATCGTGGTGAACCAACTAGAGGTCCATAAACTTGACACTCCTATGTACAGTGTTCCTAAGACTGGGTAGACCAATTTTATGTCTTTCCTGGGCCAACACACTGAACGATTTGGGACCATTTCTTTCTGTCAGCTCAAGCCACCTTATAGTTAGGATTTTTCTTGTACGGAGAAGATGAAGCTGCCTTAAGCTTCTGGAGAAATCATACTGTATCAAACTAACAAAAACAGTAAAATGAAGATTTTGGCCATTTCATTTTTAAAAACTTTAAAAGAGCTAGCCTCTCTTTTATTTTTCATGGTCTTTGGCCACCAGTTGGCTCTTTTAGCCAATATTTGGATGATTCACCTTGCTTAGATTAGTTATTCCTCTCTTTTCTACCCTTGTTATTTTTATGTTTGTGATTTTGCTATTTTGTATAGCGACTATTCTGATTGTTCAAGATAGAGCGATAATGATCATGCACAACTTAAAACACTTAATCTTCCTGAAAATGTGTTCTGTGTTCTGTGACAGAGAAGGTGAAAACTGGAGCACATATTGTTAGTAAGGATGACTTTTCTTTTGCTTTCACCTGATTGCATCGCAAGGTGTTTTTTTAAAAAATAAACTCATTCCAATCAAAGCGATTTCCAGAAGGTGAACTTTTATAAGCAAATTTGGGGGCTAATTGCTGGAGCCATGAAACTATTTAATTCAGTGAGCATAAGAGAGATGATGTGGACTGTACTGCATATTTTTAGGACAATGAAAATCCTGTTGAAAAAGGTGCTTCAGGACGCACGGGAGGATATGCAAAGTCTATCTCTTTGATATGTTAAATTAATGGCACCTTTCTTCAGGTTCATGCAGCTTCTTTGGAAGTTATCTCTGGCTATCTCTGTGGGTGTATGCACAACATTTTGCCTAGCACAAGTGGAATCAGCCAGAAGCAGCCATGCAAGAATGGAAAGAAAGATGTGCCTGCTTTAACAATTTCAAATCAAACTTTTTGTATGCGCTGCCATACACTGCTTTCACAGGATTTCTCAGCAGCAATATGCATCGTATCAAACAATAAGAGGAATTATTAAGAGAATTCAGTCCTAGATAAGGTGGCAGCAGAAAGAAAAAAAATTGTGGGATTCCTATTAGCATTCTGTCATTTATTTTCAGCAGAAGAATTGTCTTGGTCAGCGGTACAGATGTTCATGACTTCTCTATGTCTTTTCTGCATAATGTGATAATGAAATTACATTTTACCCATCCAACATAACAAATTGTAAGCATGTTTTACTTGATTTGACTTATGTGAGCAAAATGGAAAAAAAGAAATGCCCTTTCCCTGCTTATGCTTAAAATTCCTATCATGCCATTAAAGCTATGAAAACTGACTTCGGAAAAAGACTGGTTGAATTTAATAGGGCTTATTTCTGAGTATCTTTATAGTAAGACTGTTTACCCAGGGCACATTGAAGAAAGTTCTTCAAATTAAAATTGGAGCTAGCAGTAAGTCTCACTGTACTTAATACGGCTTATTTCCGAATAGACAAGCATAACATTAAACTATAAAATCACCACTTAAAATTGTGTCTAAACAAGAAAAGAAAGACAGAATCATATGCTTTTGGTTGAGAAAAGGAAAAGGGAAAACCAGAGTCAAGATTTTAGCCATATCCTTTGGGAAATTGTTTTTGAGAAATGGTACAAAATTTGAGGTATGTAGAAAAAAATCTTTGCGGAGGATGTGCAGCTTAAGTAGAGTGTTAGAATGGCAGGGTTTATGAAAAACACATCAGTTAATTTACAGTTACTACTAAATACAGTGGATAGAAACTGTAAATTAACTGATGCCTTTTTGATAAACACTGCCATTCTAACACTCCATAAAAGTTATAAAAACTTCCACCGTCAGATGCAGAAAAAAAAACACTTTTTGTTTTGGTTTGGATTACATTTTTTAAAAAGAAGGGATGATTAAATAAAATCTTAGCAGTGGTACCAGTTCTGCTTAAATACCACCTCGGACTGGCCCCACCCCATCTATTTTCTGCCTCCCTAATCCCAGCTGATCAGGAGAAAATGGAGATTTGCAGTAACCTTCCCCTGCCATACCCACCAAGCCACACCCACCAAGCCATGCCCAGAGAACAGGTAGTAATTTCTTTTTACTCCCACCACTGTGGTACCTATGAAATCTGGCTTATAGTATATATCAAAATGTTTTTTTTTTTAACTTAGCCATATTTCTATTTTTTCCATAAACATTATGAATATAACTTTATCTTCTTTTTTAAATAATATGGAAGAAAGCAAAACTGCATCAATTCATCAATTGAACAGAGACAAAAAGCAAAGAGAAAAGACAATCATATTCAAAAACTACTTACGTATTTGGCATAGGAGACCTGCCCATCCTTCTGAGCACTGGCAAATGTTAGGCTCTATGCATTCACCTCCATTTGTGCAGCTGGGTAGACACACAGCTGAAAAAAAAAATAAAGGTGAAGAGAGGAAATAAGAAGATCTTTATGATGGCCCATGAGTTTTAAGTCACTTTACTGAGTGACATGTCGTTTTAGCTTCCTACAATTATTTTCAAAATAGCTTGATCTCAAAAGAGCTTAATGAGCATTCTTCATGAGGCAATTTGCATTCTGAAATGTCCATGATTAGCAAGTTCCCCCTTAATCTCTGCTACTCTGACTTCTAGTTTCATCATGGATTTGCTCCAAAGGCAGATTCCCTAGTCATTAAATTTTCATTTTCTATTAAGTCTGAAATCCTTAATTGATTGAGTGATTAACAGAGTAACCCATTAATTTCAGACTGAACATGAGGATATTAAATGGTGCTTTAATCAGATCAATGCCCTTTGTAGGACGCTGAGTGACAGAGTTGTTGCAAAGTAGCCTTGTTTACCATGTAAACAATCTTTTAGGCAAGGACAGTTGCTTAAGATTTTTTTAAAACCATCATTTACATATGATGTCTTCCTTCCCTGGCTGAGAGATCATCAAAAATTCATTATTAAACCAGCTGCCCAAAACTTAAAGGACTGAGGTGAAGATAAAAGCAAGCAAACAAAAAGAAGCTCTCAAAACTTAGAAATGTTCATATTCAGACTTATCGGTATCTTTATTATTTAATAAACCAATTTATAAACTAACCATCACAAAATAAGCAATTCTGGCTGGCATACAACAGAACTAAGCACAGTTATTAAATCAAAAACTGTAAAAACCAAACTAAAACAAAGAATAATAGACAAAGGGAAGTTAAAAGTAGGAGAGTTACCTCACCAGTTCACTTATCTTCTGGAGTCCCCAAGCCTACAGGAATAACCAAGTCTAAAGGTTGGCTAACAGATTGACAGTTTTTGATGAACAGAAATGAAGGACTTTTATGGTTATACTGGAAAGTGTAAAATGTTGTATTAATTTGAATGACCAAAACATAACCCCGTTCAAAGTCCCAAACCAGCCAAACATTCAATAATTAGCTTTAAAACAGATTACCACTCATACTGGTGTACTTCAACGAATAGCCTATTTGAATCAAAGGGGACTCAGACTCACGTAGACTACAGTGCTTTCCTTCCCAGCCAAATGGACAGTCACAAACATTGGGCCTGCTGCATCTCCCACCATGCATGCACATCGGATTGCAGATACCTGCAGTGTCACAGAATTAAAGACAGGTGTCAAGTGAAGAATAGTCCAAACTATTTTTCTTTCTTTCTTTTTTTTCTAAAGTAGAGTGCTGGTGTGCAGTTTCATAATGACAGTGCTTTGCATAATTCAAAACAAAGTGTAATTTGAGTGTGAAGAGCGGTCTTAAAATTTGGGGATTTGCAAGCTTTAGTAAATCCTTCTAGAATCTGCTGAGGTCCACTGTGTGTAAGAGACATTTCAAGGAGTCTTCAGTAAGAGCTGCCTCGCCAAAGGAATGAGAGAAACATTAATTACAACAATTCTTGAATAAGTAAACAGGAAATCTTTGGTGGCAGCTATAAGGCAGGCCAATGCCACTGACTACTGCTGATTGCCAAATTCTTGTTAAGACCATTCCCCTCCTGATTAGAAAACATATTCTCAAGCATTCATCTGGATCAGCTGGAGGCGATGGAGAATTGATTAGTTTCACACAATTCAAGAAAGCTTTTGCATTTTATCCATCAAGAATAACTGACAAGATAAGGATAGAATTGCCAGAAGGGTGTTTTTTTTTTAAGATAGAAAAACAGATTCAACATTACTTTTTAACATTTATTTAAAAGTCCTTCTTTGGACAATGATGAATGCAGCTTCTAGTATCTGGGGGTTCGAAGAGATGGCCACAGCCAGCTATATCTACCTTCACTAAATTAATGTGTTGGGAATTAACTTCTAAAAGAATAAACTGGAAACTGACAACTGATAATAAACAAACAATTTGATTGCGTCCACATTTACGTAGAAGATGGTTCTGCAGATTTAAAAGTACTTTTAAGACTAGGTGTACCATAAAGTAGATGCAAATAAGCAAGCACACAACTAAATGTCAGCAACAAGGTGTAAACAACTCTCACCATTGATTGCCATCTAGTGATCACTTTGAATTACACAGCCCAGATATGGTAGGTCTGTTAAAAATGCATGTGTAGCATTATAACCCTACAACACTATCCTACTTATAAGATTGTAGCATCTGTATCAAATAGTAAGTAATCTGAATTACCTGGAAGACACTAGACAGTTAGACAAGCCACCAGAAAGTTTAATGAAGTTCTATAAGTTTTCTATATAGAATTCAAATGTATTAAAAAAAAACATTCACACCTCTGACTAGCCAGTAAACTTTTAAAACTTTCAACTATTTTTTAAATAACTGTTGTTCTTTATTGACTTTGGTTGGGTTGTAACACAAATCTATATTTTACATGTAGTTAGTGTAGGGATGTCAAATTGACATCATCAGGGTATCATCACGTGACGTAACACGACTTTCTACCCCTGCGCTAAAATGATTGTGGGTGTGGCTAGCACGTAAGTCATCCAGCCCATGGGCTGCAAGTTTGACAGCCCTTGTTTAGTGAGATAACGATGGAGGAGTGGCCATAAACCATGAAGTTTGGCTAGACTGGCCAATGGTTAGAATCCATGAAGTTTGGAGGACTGGCCATAAACCATGAAGTTTGGCTAGACTGGCCAATGGTTAGAATCAATCAAGACCAATTACTGATATTCACATTCTTCACTTTTGATTACCATCCTATCAACTTCTTTTGAAATTGAAAATCAGAAAACATCTTGAACTAGATTTTTCCATATTCTATTTATAAAAGGCATCAGAAGAGAACAAGGACAAACAAGGAAAGCTTTGGACGTGATTCATTCTCCAACTTAGCAGTGCCAACATTTTTAATGGAGAAGAGTTTCCTTGTCTTTTCCTAATAAGAACAACTTTCAAGGATCTTCCACTGGAGAAAAGTTCAGGCTTTTCAAATTCAGTTCTCCAATCTCTAGCTGCTTAATATAAATAAAAATCAAACTAAACTAACATTGGCTTTTGGAATGAACAAGATAACTATTTTTTATTAAAATGTGCATGGTGTTATCAAACTCATGAGCTGCAAGTTAATTCTGAAATTTTCCTTGACTGCATTGTAATACAGATTCTACATTGTCTATTGCTCATCATTATATAGTATTTTAATGGTCTCCTATTAACTATTACATTCATTTACATGTAATGCGCCTTTCACTGCAACTGCCATCACTGTAACAATTACTTGTATAATAACACAGAAACAGAGCTGTTTTTTTAAAAAAGACAATTCATTCAAAATAAGTGACCTATAAGAAAAAAATAACTTTACCATAATAAATGTTCCTAAGAGAAGTATCAAAGAGATACTGACAATTATATTTTCCATGAAATATTTTAAGATGTTTACTTCTACTTAAAATAAAAAGTATTAAAAATCATTAATATTTACTGGTGCATTGCTGCAAGGGCTGGAGGAAATATTCACTATTTATTAATTTCAGGGTCTCAGCTGAATTAGCATTTTGGATAGGTTAAAACATTTCCTTAAAATCCCTAAATATTCCCCATCTTTTCCCCATGTTTTTCCTGTTAGCTGCTACTGTATTCCTTTATCTTCAATTTCTTTGGAGCACTATTTGATTCTGCAAATGGTGACATAAGTAATCACAGCCATTTGGCAAGCACAATGAAATAGTACTGGTATATGTTTATGAAATGATGCAGGGATATTTGCTAACTGGGCAATAATCAATCCCAATCATAATTCACAGCAGAACAGAGGAAGATAGGCCAGAATTGACAGAAACTCAACATTATCAGTTGAAGTATCCAAGGACAGCTAACTTTGTCTGTCTGTACTGGTCACACATGACTGTTGCAAGCACTGTCACAACCTCAAATGGCTAATACTTTGCCTTGCAGTTGGTGAAGCCATATCTTCAGCTAGGCAGTGAGCCTGGGTTCTCTCTTCTATTGACTCTGGAGCCCAGTTATGTCACTGAAGTTGCACTAATAGGGCCAGAAGCACTACAGTTCCTTGGGTGTAGTGCAGGGCCACAGTATCAGCCAACCCTATATATTCATTCAATCAATCAATAAATCAAATTCCTCCATTCATTCAATTTCTATAGCCACCCATCTCACTCCAATTGACTCTCATATGATTGCTTCTTGGCAGACCTGGCTGATTCAACCCCAGATGTTATGCTTAATGTTATATGACACTCGAGTCACAAAGTTTATGAGTTTTCATCGCCTTTGTTTTCAATGCCTTGATTTTTCTTACTGAAGTGGTACATTTCATCACATGCAGCAGTTCGGATCCAAGCATCCTAAGCTTGATATTCTTCTTCTTATCACACACATTTCCATTTGGGCCAGATGTGGTATTTCAGTATTTAGAGTGAGAAATTAAGTGTGGAATCCTGTACAGAAAGAGTATTAAATCAGTTTGCTGATCTCCATTATGACCCTTTTGTGTGGGCTATTTCAGAAGAACTGAACCTAACTAACCTTTCCCAAAATATAATTTAGATTCTGTTAAGCTGTACTACAATGATTACCTGTCACTGCATCACCTGAATAATATAGGAGATAAGGGAAAAACAGGACTGTGCTGATGTGCTGAGTTGGAAGATATCGTTTTAAAAATATTGGATTTCCCCCCCCCCCAGAAGGCTGTTAAATTGACCTCAATAATCTATCCCACCTCAAAGAAAGCAAGAGGTTTCCTCCAAGCAATATATTCTAGCCAAACAATTAAATGTATCAAATGCAGCTCCTGGGTGCTAATGCACCCCCAAATATTGGATAAAGGGTAGAGCAGAAAGAGAGCAAAGCACATATTCTTGAATTATTTTCAACAGCAGTGAAATTCCTTCAACGGAGAATTATTTGAGAAATATCTCACAGTCATGGGGTTTCACATCTCAGTCATCTAATTTTAATATATTTATCATTTTATGTAATTTAGGTTTTTGGTATCTTGGTCAGAAAGTACAACAAAAAATATGAGACTCATAACTGTTAATTAACAGCAGATCAATACTAACCAAAATACCGTTTCTTTGTGTCTGAGTCTTTATGAAGATCAGTGTTTGAAAATAACATTTGAAATCATATTTAAATAAATTGATTATTTTTTCCTTTCGTGAAAGGTGATTTCTTCCCATTTATAGCATTGTAATAGAACAGAAACCACAATAACAAATTAATATTTCACATTAAAAACTTAAATAGGAGTCTAAATGGAGTAAACACCTCCAGAGAGAGATGGGACAAACATACACATATTGTTATCCTGACTAGCCCAAATGAATCCACTGCAAAATAAAAACATCTTCATTGAAGGTTGTAGACCACAATTTACCATACTGATCCAATGTGGGTTGATGATCCTTGGTGCTCCCTGTCACGATGTTAAAAAGTTTGCTAGGCCTGAACTGCCTGAATTGACACTCAAGAGTTAAACTAAGAAAGCTTTATTGCGCAGGTCATAAAACAAAATGTTATCTGAAAGTGATTTATTGCGCACGCGTTACACATTCCAAAATTCTTCTCTTCTTTGTTCGCCTGCTAACTTGGCAGACGTAGCTTTCATTATCAAAATGTAACCAATTAGTTATTTCTGTTTCATTTACTTTTATTATTTTATTATTAAAGTTTGTTTATTAATTAGAATACTTTTGAAGACTCTTATTTTTTCTCAATATCTCAAAAGATATGCAGAAGGGAATCAGCCACGGTCCATTGATCTCAGATTTCCCAGGGCATTTTTTTTCCCTGACAACTTGGTAGCAGAGTTTTGGTTTTGATGATACCAGCTGAGATGGTTACAATTTATGGCTGTATTTTCTCTTCACGCTATCTCAAGATAACCGACTAAGCCTAATTAGCAATGTCGGAGAAAAAGAAAAAAAAGAAAAAGAAAGATGGGGCGAGCACAGATGAATCAGCTTCCTCTGACGAGGAGGCTTCCTCGGACACAGAGAAGCAAAAACCTTCAAACGTATTCCAGGAGCAACAAAGTGCCGAGCCAAATATGGGGGAAGGAGCTACAGGACGCGACATCCACGAAACGAGGTCAGTGGTTCCTCCTTCTAAAATATCTCCAGGAGATTATGAATTTTTGGGGGCCAAGCCAAAACTTCCCACTCTGCCAGAGCCACTCCATTCCCAGACACTCGCAGATTATCAAACGATTGATGAATGGCAACTGCCGGCACAAAAAAAATCCTCCCACGCAGAAAGCAGATTTTATGAAATCCCCCCAGATGATGAGCAAGAAATGCAAAGCTATCTTGATCAAATAGAACGTTTCGAAAGATATGCTAGGGAGGCGAGAGTGTGTTTTGAAGAGATAAGGCGAAGTAGGAGAAGCTCCCCCACTCCCAAAATGTCTGAGGACGCCATCTTGTCTTCAAAACAACAGCCTAAGACACACCCCACAGAGTTCATTGGTCAATTAGAACAAAGAGACATGTACACGTCACCGAGGTCACGTGGTCCCTTTGAGTCAACTGAACTTCCGCATACGTATAGAAAGGAGAGGCAGCCAAAAAGTGAAGCTGCACTGCCATCTGCTGGCGGAGAAAAATTATTACAGCAAAAGATGAAGCAATTGGACCAGATTTTTAGAGATCTGTCTATGAGTTTTACAGAAGCCCAAACTTTGCCCCCAAAGGTTAAGTCTTCAACACCCCCTGGCGGCGTTGAATCCTCCCTAGATGGAAAAAGGCAAAGCCAAAGGCGAATTCGAGGAAGCCAATTTGATGTTGCCACGCAAAGGCCAATGATGCAACCCCAGCATCCCCTGGTTCAACAACCAGATTTGCAACCAGAGCAACAAATTGTTCCTCAGCAGGTATTCACAGTCACCCCCTTGACTGGTGAGTCCAAATTAAAGGAGTCAGGAGAGAATTATAAAGCCTGGGTCAGTGAAATTGCGCTCTTATTTCGAAGAGAAGGCACACATTCCATGATTTTTAATCCTCCTCCTCCACCGTGGACGCCTGCAATAAGAGACCTCGAAAACAGAGCAATCACGACTTTACTCATGTCAATGGAAATTGAGATCCAAGGTATCTTTCCACCTGATGCAACTGCCCAAGAAATATGGGCTATTTTGGAAGATTGCTACAGGCCCGTTTCAATTGAATCTTCATGTTTGCTCATGTCTGAGTTCCATGGTTCGAAGTTGAAACCTGGTGAACGAATTGGTGGACATTTGACCAAACTGAAAAGAATGAGAAGTGAATTGAGACAAAATGGCCATGTAATCGATGATATCCAAATGATTAGCATCATCATTAACTCATTGAATTATGAATGGAAAGATGCTGCTGCAAAGATTAACTACGTGCCTATTGCTCAACGCACAGTTAACCACGTTTGCAGACTTTTAGTGGAAGACGAAGCTATCAGGTTAGCTACCCCACATCTGCAACGACCTCCAGCGTCAAAGGCTCCAGCCAGATGTCCCTTCCGAGGAAGAGGCTACGCTCCAAGGATGCCAAAATGCTACACCTGCAACCGTGTGGGACATGACACCCGGGATTGTCCCCAACGAGTTCCAGCTCTCGCCACGTACCAGCCCAGAGGAACAGATTCCAGAGGCAGAGGTAGAGGCGGAAGACAAGGTCATCGTGGTCCAAGGCGTGATTCACAAGCTCCACTTGTGACACTGGCCATAACCAACGTTCCACAACCTGATCCAAACTTCGACAGACGTCTTTTGTGGACTTTAGATAGTGGAGCAGCTGTGCACGTTACCCACAGAAGGGAACTTTTCACAGAGATGGGCGAACCAGAGCCCGAGTATCGAGAACTGTATTCCTTCACCAACCACACTTGCAAGGTCATGGGAAAAGGAACTGTTTACATTGAAGAGCTCGATACACACATCCCTGATGTTTATTACATACCTTCAGCAACCAGTAATTTGCTTAGTCAAAGTCACTTGTCTAGAGAGTTAAAGTTCCAGGTTCACCACCTCGAAAAAGCAAGTTACTTAGTTAAAGATGGTGATATTGTTGCTGAAACCATGCTGATTGGTGGTGTTTATTACTTAAAGCCAAAGCCTAAAGGGCAAGCACAGGCAAGTATGCAAACTCCAAAAAGGCACAACGCAGACCCAGAGAGAGTTGTCCCAGAGAGAGAAAGCGTTACTGTGCCAAAGGCTCCTAAAGCCAACAAACAGAGAAAACAAAAACAGATTGCTCAGAGCAAGCCTGAGGGTCCTCATGAAACTGTTAATGTTGAGAATTCACTAACTGGTAAACCTTTGCATTCCAGGTGTATTCATAAGTGGCACAGAAGATTGGGGCATGCCAGTTTCCGTGTTCTTAGAAAGATGCCGGAGTTCGCAAAAGGTTTGGATCTAAAGGGGTGTAAGGTGTTTTTGGATTGTGCGGTTTGCAAAAAGGCTAAATCCAAGGCGGCTGCAATTCCCAAACACGCTACACGCCTGTCAACACGCATTTTTGATTTGGTACACACTGACATAGTGGGTCCTTTCCCACCAACACTTGGTGGCAGAAAGTATTTTTTAACAATTGTAGATAATCATTCTAGATATGGATTTGTATATCCTATGAGAGAGAAATCTGAGACCTTTCAGATCTTTAAAGACTTTGCAGCTTTTGTTTCTACACAATACCAAGTTCGCATCGCCAGAATCCAGAGTGACCGTGGTGCAGAATTCATGTCTCAGCGTTTCCAGGACTGGATGCGTAAGAATGGAATTCTTCATCAGACATCTGCTCCATATACACCGGCTCATAACGGAGTCGTAGAAAGAAGACAAGGGGTTCTACAAACCATGATGCGTTGTCTTCTAGAAGATGCCAATCTCAGTAACGCATACTGGGGTGAAGCAATCAAATATGCAAATTACATTGTCAACCGTACTTGGAGCAGTGTAATCAATCAAACTCCTTTCTACATGCTGTATGGCTACAAGCCTGATCTCAAGAACCTCCACATTTTTGGTTCATATGCTATGGTGAACACTCCCTTAAGTCAAAGAAGAAAGGGAGGTACAGTAGCAAAGAGACTGAGATTTATGGGTATTGATGATAATTCAAAATGGTACAAATTCATTGATACTAAACATGTGATTGTCATTTCACAATCTGCTAATTTTGAGGAAGACATTGACTGGTCCAGGATTCATTCCAATGATCCTGAAGTTTATTTTCCTAGAGATGGTGTTCCAGATGCCACGCAGCCTGATGACAATTTGCAGGCAGATGTTCCTTCTACCAGTTCTTCACAACCTGATGTTCCGTCTTCGCAAGCCGCGGATGCTGATGCTAGCGACGAACGTGAGGACGAGGATGATGATGATGAAGAAGAAGAAGACTGGACTGATGTTCCTAGACGCTCCAAGAGGGCCACAAAAGGAATCCCTCCACAACGTTATTCATGGCAACTGACAAAGTCACCATTACCTTTGATTTGCAACGTTACTCTTCCTCCTGAGACATTCACACAAATCAAAAAGCTTCCTGATTCAGAACAAGACAAGTGGTATGATGCAATGCAGGATGAAATGGACAGTTTAAAGAAACTTAATGTATTCACACCTGCAAAACCTCCAGCAAATAAGAAAGTCATTGGCACCCGATGGGTCTACAGAATCAAGAAGAAACCAAATGGTGAGTCTTTATACAAAGCCAGACTGGTAGCTCAGGGTTTCGCTCAACGTTATCCTGAGGACTACACAAACACTTACTCACCAACAGTCAGAACTGAAAGTGTAAAAATTGCCTTAACCACTGCAACTATTCTTGGTTTAGAAGTTTTCCAATTTGATGTAGACACAGCTTATCTACATGCAGACCTAGATGAAGAGATCTAAGTGAGAAGCCCTCCAGGATTCCGAAAGCAAGAAGGGGATACCTGGTTCCTGAACAAAAGTCTTTATGGTCTGAAACAGTCAGGTTTAATGTGGTATTTATGTCTTACTGACAAACTAAATTCAATGGGCTTTATTAAGTCCGAAACTGATGAATGCGTGTTCACAAAAAGATCTAACAATGCATATGAGATAATTCTTGTTTATGTTGATGATATTGTTTATATTGGTCCAAATAAGAAAATGAGTGAGATTTTTGCCAAAAGTTTGCAGAGATACTTCACACTAAAATCTTTAGGACACATTAGGACTTATTTAGGTGTTCAAATTGAAAAGACACAGAAGGGATTTAGTCTTTCACAAGAAGAGAAAATTGACCACATTGTACATCATTGCAACATGAAAGATGCTAGCACAACAAAGACACCCATGCAAACATATTTTCACAACTTAACACATGATCCAAGTCCTGAGTTCGAGGATCAAACACTTTATCGTTCAGTCATTGGTTCACTATTATACATTAGTAGTTGGACCAGACCTGACATCGCACTTAGTGTTAATCTTTTATCACGACACGTAGGTAAGGCAACACAATTTCATTGGTCATGCATTAAGAAGTTGTTGAAATACCTGAAACACACTAAACACATGAAGTTATTGCTAGAACCAACACACACTGATCAACCAAAGTTGATTTGTTTTTCTGATTCCGACTGGGCGAGCGACAAGAAGTCACGCAAAAGCACTTCTGGTTACATGATGTTCCTAAATGGTTGTCCTGTTTACTGGCAAGTGAGAAAACAGAGTTTTGTTTCATGTTCATCTACTGAAGCTGAATATTCTTGTGTTTCAGATGCTTGTAATTCTCTAACGTGGTTTGATGCTTTGATCACAGATATCTGGACACGTCCGATTCGACCAATCACCGTGATGGAAGATAATGTATCTGTTGTCTATATTTCTGAGTCACATTTTACAGGTTCTAGGTCCAGACACATTGACATTCGTTATCAAAACACAAAGCAATTAGTTAAGCAAGGTTTTGTTAAATTGCAATATGTTTCTACACATGATCAGATCGCAGACATGCTTAACAAACCACTTGCCGCAAATCAACACGAGTATCTGCAAAAGAAGATGTGCCTTAATTGATGATTTGATGACGTCAGCCCAGACTAGCAAAAGAAGGGGTGTCACGATGTTAAAAAGTTTGCTAGGCCTGAACTGCCTGAATTGACACTCAAGAGTTAAACTAAGAAAGCTTTATTGCGCAGGTCATAATAATAATAATAATAATAATAATAATAAATTTGGATTTATTAGCCGCTCCCTTTCCAAGTAGGACTCGGGGCGGCGTACAATGGAGCATATAACATGAAACATATATAACAACACCAAACGTACATACATACACAACACACATACATACACGGAGGAGGAAGCAAATTACATCAATAGACAGTTAAAAATCTGCTTTAAAATACCCCAATTGTAAAAACCCAATAAAATTAATATTTAAGAACAATTTAAAAACAGTTTGGAGGAATGGGAAAATTACGATTGCGATTGAGCCAGGCCGGATAATTGAAAGAGGTGGGTCTTCAGCTGTACACGGAAGGAGCGGAGATCGGAAATCATCCTGATGTCACGGGGGAGGTCATTCCATAGGGCTGGGCCCATCACAGAGAAGGCTCTGCTCCTGGGTGTCGCCCCCCGGCACTGTTTGGCGGACGGCACCCGGAGAAGTCCCTCTCTGTGTGAGCGAATTGGTCGTAGGGATGTGTGGGGCAGGATGCGATCCTGCATATAACTAGGCCCTGTGCCATGGAGCGCTTTAAAGATCATAATCAAAACCTTGAAACGCACTCGGTAGACCACAGGCAGCCAGTGCAGCTCGCGCAGGAGAGGTGTTACAGGGGAGTATCTAGTCCTCCCCATAATCACCCGCGCGGTCCAAAACAAAATGTTATCTGAAAGTGATTTATTGCGCACGCGTTACACATTCCAAAATTCCTCTCTTCTTTGTTCGCCTGCTAACTTGGCAGACGTAGCTTTCATTATCAAAATGTAACCAATTAGTTATTTCTGTTTCATTTACTTTTATTATTTTATTATTAAAGTTTGTTTATTAATTAGAATACTTTTGAAGACTCTTATTTTTTCTCAATATCTCAAAAGATATGCAGAAGGGAATCAGCCACGGTCCATTGATCTCAGATTTCCCAGGGCATTTTTTTTCCCTGACACTCCCTGTGTCAGCCCTGGAGGTCATCTTTTTCTTGAATTCTTCAGGGCTGCTACATTTTAGTGCTGTGGGAAACTGGGAGGGGGGATTGCATAGGGTTGCAGGGATATCTAGCCATAATAACATTCCTTTCTCAGAGAGTCAAGGACATTTGGCCTGAATCTGGAATAGCGTGACTGGGAGGCAGCTCCAGTTGGGACGATGCATTGATTGGACCATGTGATGGACATGTGGGTGCAGGGGAAGGGTCTTGGACTTTCTGTTGGGTGAGGAAAACCTGGAAGCTTTCAGATTTGTGTTTTCACAGATGTGCCAATATGACATCTCTAACAAAATGGACCGTTGAGGAAATTCTAGCCTCGGAGTCTTCTTTTGTTGGGTGTTTTACTTGGAACCCTGACACCCTGAGCTTGGTTGTTTTCTTGCAGATGTTTCATTACCCAAAATATAGCACATCATCAGTGAGCACTGTTACCCACCTAATATCAGTGCTCATTGATGATGAACTGTAGTTTGGGTAATGAAACATCTGTAAGAAAACAAGCAAGCTCACAGAGCCCCAAGGACCTTTCATTTCAACCATGAGCTACATAAATTCTTCTTTATTAGTACCAATGTGAATTGATAGATAGATGTTTTTTGACTTCTCGGTTTCGCCTGGGAGAAATTAACCTAAAGTGATATGGCTGATTTGTGTACTTAAGAGACATAGAATCTGGATTGCCCTATCCCCAATGTACCACATTGGCTGGTGTTGTGGGTTTGCAGATTAAAAAGAAGTATTAATTATGATTAGCTAGCTATTGTCCTCCAAACCTAATTGAACAATAAGCCTAGGTTTCTGTTTGAATCTTCAGAATTCATAGTTCTACTGCCCCTTTGCTTATAATTTAGATCAATAAGGCGTATTACACTATAGGAGGTAGAGATGAGAGCATTAAAACATCTAACAGCAAGAATATCTATTGGAATATGCATTGGTGGTCCCATATTTCTCATTGGTTTCTTTTTGTAAAAGATGGATGGGAAGACACTTTCCATCTACACTCTACAATTAAATGCCTTATATCTGGATTGTTCTCCATATACATCAATTTTTAAATTTTGATTTTACAATCCTGTGAAACTGTGGAGTCCACTGTTAATATACAGTGGACTACTTTTTTTCCTGACAATGACAGCTGTCTGGTTTAGAAGAAGGCTTCATTATTGTAATATATTCGAATTAGGACATCGTTTGAAAAAGGCTCAGGAACTTCAACTGCCCAAAAATGTAACAGTCAGTTTTTATTTGGAATATATTGGTTGGAATAGCTCATTTCTATTCCATTAACTTCATTATTCCTAGGCTACATTTACTGTTCTAATCCTGAAAGAAGCATACTGTAAAGAATTAGCTATTTCTTTTTCCACTTAGTTTATAATTGAACCAAACATTACCTTTAGTATCAGGGAAATTTCTTTGATATTTAACCGAAAGCACTGACCTTGAAAAGGAGAATGTTTGGTTGTTTAGGATATTCTGAATTGTCATTTCAAAAACTAATATGGCTATTAGGCTGGATTTTCTATGGATATGTGTGCTGTGCTCCTGTAATTATTCAATATTCTAAAGTCAGAAATTAGATCATTTTACTATTTTTTTAGTGCAGAATATAATAAAGACAATGTTAGTGGTGTGTGTGTTTTTTTAACCAATCTAAGCAGAAAACATTCCCAGTCCTTCCCTCTATAAAGCTGAGGTCGACATAAAGGCACATAGCCAAATGGGAGATACTTATCTCGCCTTTAGCTTTTTAAGAGGGCAATAAATTCAAGGAGTTATTTCTGCTGTGTGGATGCTAAATAGTGAAATTTTCAGTAAAATAGATTATCAAGGGAGGCTGCATATTACTTCATGCATTACCATGCATTTTATTGCTAATCCTGACATCCACTTCAGTTTGCTTCCAAATGTATGATAGCATAGTCACAGCGTGGTTATTTCCCAGTAAGCACCTAAGGATCAAAACTCTGTGTTTCAGATGCCAGTCAATCTCAGAAAGTGAAATTTACATAACATACTATATTTGTCTACATTTTCATTAAACATACCCTTTTACTCTCGGTGCTATTCCCTCCCCATCACCAGAATATAGATGGTAGAGGCAAGAGGAAAGATACGGTTGCTTCAAGCAATAACAGCTGCCAGAAAAGTCTAAATAAAGTAGTAATGCATAATGAAGCAAAATTATTTATTTTTAAACAAATTTATAGTACAGGTTGTACTCAATGCACAACCGTTCATTTAGGGACTATTCGAAGTAACAACTTTACTGAAAAAAGTGACATAGGAACATTTCTCACACTTGCAAGCATTGCAGCATCCCCATGGTCATGTGATCAAAATTCAGACGCTGGGCAGCTGATTCATATTTATGACGGATGCTGTTTCCCAAGTCATGAGACTACCTTTTGCGACCTTCTGACAAGCAAAGTCAATGGGGAAGCCAGATTCACTTAACAATCGTGCTACTACCTGAACAGCTGTGGTGATTCGTTTAACTGTGGCAAGAATGGTCGTAAAATGGGGAACAATTCACTTAAAAATGTCTCACTTAGCAGCATCAATTTTGGCCTCAATTGTGGTCTTCGGTCAATGACCATCTGTATATAGCCACTCTAATTACACATACCACAGGTGGCACAGGTTGAAAAATTCAACCAGAATTAAACCATAATCTATATGTGTGAACAAAACAACAAGTAAACACAAGATTAATTGTAATGATTGTCATCAGTCACTCTTGGACTTCCAGTAAATGAGTTCCTTCAACCTAATCTAATCATAAGAACTGTATGGACAATTACTTTCTGCTCACTTTTGAAAGATGAATCCTATAAATATCAAAACTTAGGAGAGCTTTTACAAGATATAATATGGCCTATTTACCACAAGGAAATTCCCATGCAAATGGGAAATTTTCCAAGATTATGACTTGTAGACACCATTTTGCACAAAAAAGTAACCCCATTTTAGGAAAGCAAAATAAATTAGTTTTGAATTTATGTCAAGGTATGTTTAAAAAAAATCAATGTACTCAGAAAACAAAACCCCAAATACTGAGCATAAGAAAGCAAGAAAATCAGCAACAAGATAAAAATGTTATAAAAGAGTAACACACATAATGATACCTAACTAAAAACTAAAAGTATCCACCAAGTAGACAGTTCCAAAATGAGATCCAAATCCTCCTTCCTGTAATCATTTTTGAACAACAATTGACAATCTAATTGATATTTCTGTAGGCAAATGCACGAGCAGTGGAAAAGAAAAGAAAAATTCCCCAGGAGCACTAATAGAGCAGAACACTTGCTTTGGTCCAGTGCAGGGGTGTCAAACTAATGGCATCACGGAGGCGTCATGTAACGTATCAGGACTTTTCCACCCTTCGCTAAAACGGGTATGGGTGTGACCAGCGTGTGACGCATGGGAGTTTGACAGCCCTGGTCCAGTGGGACAAAACGTGAGTCTAACTCAGTCAACAAATGATATAAATAATCTTCTAACGAGATAATATTATAGTTGATCTCAGTATCATAGATTGTAAAATGCTAAAGCTCGCAAACGAGAATTTTCCTCTGTGCAAGACAGCTATGATATTAAAAAAAAAACCAAAGTAAAAGACCGTTTGCATTGAAACGCTTTTACAGAATATTTCAAAGAACATCCCTTTTTCTCTCTGACTTGCTTTCTTATACTATTGTTGGATTAAGAATTGGGCTGAAAGACCACACCCATGCTTTTCTTCCAGGTAAACACAGAGTTTTAAGGAAGAAGAGATTCCATTGAGAAGATTAGTTTGAGCTGCCGTTTTAATAGCAGATTCTCCTGCCAGCCTCTGCAGAAGAGAAAGACCAAATTCCAGACGAAAGGGAGCATTTATCACATCTGGCATGTGAAGCATAGCTTTTTACAATTTAGTTTGGATTCCTTCTAAAGCTCTTAAACCTTTATACTAACAGAGGTACATGTCACAGAGCAAAAGGCTTTGAATAATTTCACTGTATCGAGTACAAAAGTATGGCCTCTGTCTGCAGCAAGTAGAACAGCTTTAGGCCTGAATAGCGATGTTCCTTCTGTGCTGAAAAGGGACCCTGAAGTACAGGTACTTGGTGCCTAACTTGTTCAATGATGGTATAATTAATCTTCCTATTAGGTTTGCTATTAATATACCTCTTAGTAAACACAAGCACTTAAGTTTTCTTATAATTAACAGGTTTTTTTTCTTTGCTGCAAAATGTGGCTGGTATTTGAAGACTCTGCCCCAGGCCAGCCTGTTACAAAACTAACTGAATTATCAGCATGCAGAAGGAGAAATACAGATTTCTTTGCCAACCATGAAGGATAAAATGAATAAAATCAATTAAAGAGGAGGGGACTGAGAATTTAGTCTCTTTTTTTTTCGGGCAGCATGCACCTTAGATGAATAAATAGTGATTAATCAAAGTACTGGGTGATCAGTAGGGACTTCTTGTTGTTACTTTTCCCCATAATGTCTCCTCTCAGCCTGCCAGCTTCAGATAAATAAAGACAGCAGAGAGGTAGCTTTGAAGGTAATCTAAGTACTTCTTCATCAAAACGATGCATTGATTGAGCTCCCGTCCAGACCTACAGTTGTCAAACTTAGTATATTGAGTCAGCCAGTGAACAACTTTCTTACCTAGATGCCTGGATTTTAATTTTGTAATAATGCTCAGGATGCTGTTTGGACATAAATTGGTCAGGCCAGTTTACTACCTTTTTTAAAGTTAGAGATTGATGCTAGCCATGAATCTGAAAGGAAAGGTCAGTGTGGTAATACAGGATATGTATTGTATGACAGCCCACCAGTCACAATTTGCTTTTTAATAGTTCTGTCAAGGTCAAATTCCGTCCCCCCCCCTTGCCTCACCCACAATAAGTAATGTAGTTGTGTTGTTCTTTAGCTCTGCTATGAGGGCACATATCTCAGAAACAAATAAAGGAGACCAAGCAAATAAATATTTTATAGTCACCACCCACATATGTTAGTTCTGAATAGGCTCTATCCATGTCTCAGTTGAAATCAGCACGCTAACCTAGAGGCATTTTTGGCTGAATAGTAGTTCAAAAATTGCAAAAAACCAAAAGAAAATATGTGGATTATTGATCGTTTGTTGCTTCAGCTACCTTCTTCTAATTAACAATTTCTTCTTCTTTTATTTTTTGGTCTTCCTTTTTCAGCAGTGTCTTTCAATGCTTTTTTTTTAGATTCAATCCAATAATCCTATTATTATTATTATTATTATTATTATTATTATTATTATTATTATTATTATTATTATTATTATTATTATTATTATTATTATTATTACTTTAGCTTCAGGGCATTGAGAGACTACAAGGAAGCTAAAAAATGGAAAGTGGCTATTGGGTATTCCTGACTGAGATGGTTTCATATGCACAACTGTGCTCTGGCCTTGAAACCTGAAGCCTTATAATGCAATTTCAGGTTAAGAGAGAAATGATCCCTATCATAATAAAATCAATCTTAAAACCAACTATTCTGTTGGGTAACGTTTGAGATTTACATATAATGAATAGCACTTCCACCCGTTTCCACTCTAGAGGATTTTGTCTTAGGAATCACCTTTAACTGATCCAATTAGAATTTAAAAACAAACAAAACCAATTCTAATTAGCTAATCTCTACCCTCTGTAATTATTTTCCTTATCTTTCGAGAAAGCAGGTTGGAAATAAAAGTGACCAATAGATAATTAAAATAAACAGAGGAAGTAAAGGGTTCTTCATTGGATTCAATGCCCTGTTAAAGTCACTAGCGGGAATTAGTTCAAAGTTGGTATATTTTACTAACAAACCCAGGAAATAATTATCAAACACACTCCCAATGTCATTAAAATGAGTTAAATAGACATTGATTAACAGCAACAGTGTTTGTTATCTGGTTTCAGTTCAATAACTATAGACAAGAAATGAGAAGTGACATGCTTGGATATAGTTTGGCTAAAATGGAGATGCTGAGAGCTCCTTGGCTGCGTCCTCTTTCAAGCATAGCTTGTAGTGAGAAAGAGATATAGCCATTGAGCCACTAAGGTTCACTGATGAGAGTCTCTTGAGACAATTATGTAAATTGTATTTAATAGACTCATGAAAGTCATTCCTTTCGGTGGAGCATCTTGCTATATTTTTTTAGAAATCAGGAGAGATCCCATTGGATGCCTATCAATAGATTCATCATTCATTCAATTCATTCATTATCATTCAATCATTCAATGGATCTTTCTATCTAAATCAGTGGTGGTATTCAGCAGGTTCTGACCAGTTCTGGAGAACCGATAGCGGAAATTTTAAGTAGTTTGGAGAACCAGTAAATACCATCTCTGACTGGCCCCACCCCCATCTATTCTCTGCCTCCTGAATCCCAGCTGATCGGTGAAAATGGGGATTTTGCAGCAACTTTCCCCTGGAATGGGGAGGGAATGAAGATTTTACAGTATCCTTCCCCTGCCACGCCCACCAAGCTACACCCACAGAACTGGTAGTACATTTTTTTGAATCCCACCACTCATCTAAATGCCCTCAGATGGAAGAATCAAGGGAAATCCAATACGTTTTTTTCTAAACGCAGAATATGACTGAGGGTAATACTGCTAGAAAAATGCATAAAGCAATTTGTTCTTTTTTTTAACAAAAAAATAAGTAAAGTTTACTTTAAAATATTGCTATAGGAAACAATTATGCACAGCATAATACCATAATAAATTGTGGTCATTTTTTAAATAAGTAAATAAGTAGATAATACCCTTCCAAAATTATGCCTTATTGATATGGATAAGAAAAGGCAATGGATTTCTCTTGATTGATATAGCAATAGCACTTAGACTTATATACTGCTTCATAGTACTATACAGCACTCTCTAATTGGTTTACAAAATCAGCCTATTGCTCCCAACAATCTGGGTCCCCATTTTACCCACCTTAGAAGGATGGAAAGCTGAGTCAATCTTGAGCCAGTGAGAATTGAACTGCTGCCAGTGAGCATAATTAGCCTGCAATACTGCATTCTAACCACTGGAATGGTTTTCACAGCACTCTTTTTGACTCGTGCAGTATACAAATCCTAAATGGAAGGCAGGCTGGGAGCAATTGTTTTTTCTGCAGTTCTAATTATCCCTTGAAATCTGTGTCTGCCTTGTTTGGTTGCAGAGCCAACCCAGACAGTTATAGAGGTACAGATGACAGACTCAATAATTCCTCTGTAGAACAGAATCAGCAGCTCTTTAGGCAGTTTGAGCTTTTTGAGTTGGCTCAGAAAGAACATTCTTTACAACATTCACTTTACAACCTTGTCACTACATGACAAGGTTGTAAAGTGAATATTCATGTGACTACACCTGATTTACAACAGCAGTTTGTAAATTCAATTTATGATTGGTAAATGAATCACCTCAGGTCATTAAGAAGACACTACAGAAGTCTGACTTGTGACTTTCTGTTGGCTTCCTCATTGACTTTGCTTGTTGGAAGTTGGCTGCGAAGTTCACAAAAGGTGAGCATGTGACTATGAGATGTTGTAACCAGTGTACCAGCTGCCAAGCTCTTGAATTGCTATCTATCACTATGGGGATGCTTTACTGGCTACGATTCTCAGGACTAGTTGTAAGTCTGTTTATTCAGTGTGCTCCTAAATTTGAACAGTCATTGAACAAAGTTGGTAAGCGACATCTACCTGTACTTCACTTCTCAACAATTAAATAAAACAAAGCAAACTTGCCCGTTGTAGAACTAATTTTAGATATTACGCCTTTACTACAACTATTGCAAACCAAGGTTTCTTCTCATTCAAATTGCTACATTGTATCTGTGTAATTGTTGATTACATCAGTTGTAATCACCTGTGACTATGACATGTCACATCAATTACCAGGATGTACTTTTAAGTTATAGATTTTTCACCATTTGGGTACTATATGAGTCAGAAACATCTTAATTGGTAGGCCTAATTGAAGAGATGCTAAGCCTTCTGGAAAGCCATATTTTTAAAACACCTTATGTATAATTGATGTGTAGTCATCCTTCAAATTTTCAATCTACAAATGGGCCATAGTTTGATTTAGATATGTTCACCATTTGTTCATTGCTATTGCTATGGAAATACGCTGATACCAGTTTATAAATTTTACTGCTGTATCCTTTCAAGGAACACTTATTGAATTCACCAAATACTCTTCCAAGTAAGCATTCTAGATGGCAGGTTTAAATCATTGCAACAATACCACATTATACAATGTATAACTAATATTATTAGCCAACAGGATATGCTATTATGCTATTAAGATGAGGTAATTCATTTGTTGGTGGCGTGAAGCAGTGGCCTAGAGGTGGAGCTCTCGCCTCATAATCAGGAGGCTGTGAGTTAGATCCTAGGTAGAGACAGATATTTCTTTCTCTGGGTACACTGAGAATATATATCTGCTGAAAAAAACTCCACATTGGCAACAGGAAGGGCATCCGGCCAGTAAACACTCAGCTCCATTCAGTTCCCCAGAGTCCACCCTGCAAGGGATTATGGGGTGGTTAAAAAAATCATGAATTTATTTGTTGGTGACTACATACAGGAAATGTAGAGCGGTGAAGTAATTAAGAAGCAGAAAAATGTTCCTAGAATGTTTAGCCTGACATATGTAGCAAATCTATTTGATCCTCTTATACAATTAGCATAACAAGGAAGGCCAGTGGATTGTGATGATCAATGAAAATTATAGGGCAAGCAGCAAAACCAATTAGGTAGAGACAGAGGTCATACGAATGGTGAACAGAAATTACACACTCTACATTGGCAAAAGAAAATTGACTAAGTAGTGGCTTGAACTCAAAGATTAATATTTTTCTCCATCCATTTAAATAACTTAGTACACATTATTAGTATCTCTAGCAGTAAATTTGTATATCTCCCTGGGAGATTTCTGAAAAACCTGAAATATAAAAAAGTATTTTGTTCCATTTTGGTTGGCCCTAGAGAGATTTTGGAAGTTTTTCAATGTGGCTGTGCAGGTTTACTAGAAAGTGATTCCTATGATGTTCAATGGATATTTTCTAAGCAAGCAAAAGCTGCAGCAACTATGAAGACTTCTAACAGGTACTCAAAATTAAATCCAGTGAGTTTATTATTAAATAAATGGACATTCTTAAATATGCAATCTGACTTTCTGACTGTTTTGTGCTATTGTAATGTTCAACTGTCATGGCAAATCAGTCTTGAGAATTCTGTGTGCCTGCCTTTTAAAAATCTACTGGACACTTGTTGATAGAGATAAAATGTTCTTACTGTATTTTTTGGAGTATAAGATGCACCTTTTTTCCTTAAAAAAGAGGATGAAAATCTGGGTGCATCTTATACACCAAATACAGCATTTTTGCCTCCCGAAGCCCCGCCCCTTCACCAAAATGGCCGTGCATACTCTCAGGGAGGCTTTCAGAGAGCTCCTAGGGCAGTGATGGCGAACCTATGGCACGCGTGCCACAGGTGGCACGCAGAGCCATTTGTCAGGACACGCGAGGCGCTGCCCTGTCAGCTGAGTTCACCCTTTTTTAAAGCCATTTTCCCCCCTCCCCAGGCTCCAGAGGCTTTATAGGAGCCTGGGGAGGGCAAAAACAGCCTTCCCCGCCGGACGCCCTACGGAGGCGTCAGGGAAGCCTCCAGATGGTCCCTGAAGCCTTCAGAGCGCTCAAAACGATCCTCTGAGCAAACCGGAAGTCACTGTAAAGCCTCTGAAGCCTGGGGAGGGCGAAAAAAGCATGTAAAAATGGGGGGAGGGTGCCTGTAGTGTGCGCATGCACACTGGGGGTCACGCATTGCATTATGGGTGCGGCACACATGACCCCCCTGCGCTCCCCCCACTTATGGCACGCGAGCCAAAAAAGCTATCCTAGGGGCTGGGGAGGGCAGAAATGAGCAAAAAATAGGCTGTTTTTGCCCCCCCAGCCCCTAGCAGCACTCTATAAGTCTCCATAAGGCTATGCATGCAACTTATTTTTGATAAAAAACGGGCCCATTTTTGCAAAAAATGGGTTGTTTTTTGCTCGTTTCCCCCTCGCCCCCCAAGGAGCATTCTGCAAAACCCCCCCAAGGCTATTCATGCCTTTTTTTGAAAAAAACAGGCCCGTTTTCATGAAAAACGGGCCATTTTTGGGAGGTTTGCAGAGTGCAAAAACTTTTTTTCCCCCTTTTGGAAAGCTCTTTAACTGATTGATGAGAATTACATTGATCAAGAGCTGTGCCAGCAGAAACACCTACCTATCTACTGTATGTCTATTTCTCTCTCTCTATCCCTCTACCTACCTATCTACTCTCTCTCTCTCTCTCTCTCTCTCTCCCTTTATCTACCTACCTAACTACTCTCTCTCTCTCCCTACCTACCTACTATATTTCTCTCTCTTTCTCTCCCTCTCTATCCCTCTATCTACCTACCTACTTTTTTAAAAATTTGCCTCTTCAAAACCTTGGTGCGTCTTATACTCCGGTGCGTCTTATACTCTGAAAAATATGGTAATTATTCTTAGTATTAGGGAATAAATTTATTGCTGTTGATATGCAGAAGGTTCTACTAGTTATGATGTTCTCAGTATCCGTGGTTTTGGGGTGGAGTATCATCTGTACGCTGACGATACGCAGCTGTACATTTCCACCCCAGACCACCCCAACGAGGCTGTCGAGGTGATGACCCAGTGTTTGGAAGCCGTCGGGGTCTGGATGGGGGACAACAGACTCAAGCTCAACCCCTCCAAGACTGAGTGGCTGTGGCTACCGGCACCCCGGTTCAGTCAGTTGATTCCATCGCTGACCATAGGGGGCGAGCAATTGCCCCCTGTGGAACGGGCGCGCAATTTGGGCATCCTCCTAGATGCCCGGCTGTCAATGGATGACCATGTGGCAGCCGTGGCAAGGGAGGCGTTCCACCAGGTTCGCCTGGTGTGCCAATTGCGCCCCCTACTGGACCGGGATGCCCTACGCACGGTCACTCATGCACTGGTGACGTCTCGGCTGGACTACTGCAATGCCCTCTACATGGGGCTTCCCTTGGGACGCGCTCGAAGACTGCAGCTAGTCCAGAACGCAGCCGCGCGGGCTATTTTGGGGAGTACTAGGTACTCCCACGTAACACCGCTCCTGCGCGAGCTGCACTGGCTGCCTGTGGTCTTTCGGGTGCGTTTCAAGGTGTTAATCACCATCTTTAAAGTGCTCCATGGCTCAGGACCTAGGTACTTGCGGGATCGCATCCTACCACACACTTCCCTACGACCGATTCTCTCTCACAGGGAGGGGCTTCTCCGGGTGCCATCCACTAAGCAGTGCCAATGGGCGGCACCTAGGAGTAGAGCCTTCTCTGTGATGGGCCCAACCCTCTGGAATGACCTCCCCCCCGATATCAGAACCACCACCGACCTTCCCTCCTTTCGACGAAAACTGAAGACTCACCTGTTCCGTTTAGCCGGCCTGGACCATTCATAACCTTATTATACCTCCTGGCAGATATATTTTAACTGGGTAATTTTAATTGGGTATTTTTTAGGATTGCTGATATACTGTTTTTATTTGCTTTACCTGTACAGTGTCGTATTGCCTCCTCTTCTATGTTTTTATGTTTGCATATTTGTATTCCATTTTATCTGTTTTATTTGACTGTACACCGCCCCGAGTCCCTTTCGGGAGAGGGGGCGGTATAAAAATCAAAAATAAAGGTAAAAGGTAAAGGTTAGTAGGTTTCTTGTGCAGGCAGACCGTCGTTTACACTTTTAGTGAAATACTAAAACAAAACTGATAGAAGTGGTCCAATTATGTAGGAATAGATAACATTGTGACTAATAACGAGGAAAGAGGCCACCAAAACACATAAACACAACTCATTAACTAACTGTATTAATTAGGGTAGAAGAATTGTAAGCAGTGACATTTTAAATTGTCCCAGTCAATGCCTGTGGATTCGGCTTTAACAACTTTCCCAACTAACTTTAATTCATCTAATTAGCTTATCTCTCATACAGATTTTCTCTATTAAACTGGAATGATTTTAAATGTATACATAGACAGGATAAGATCCAAAGTGGCTTAAACCTTTTCTTGCCTTTGATGCAATGTTAGTGCCATTAATGTACTGAGATATAATATAAGAAAGCCTCCAGTAAATGAAAATAGTGCATTTTGTGGTAAAGTTACTGATATACGTGCCATGATGTAAAAATGAAAGATTAGAAGATTAATCCAAGCAAAGGATCCTGTTTAATATGCTTGCAATAAGAAACCTCCCTAGGTGATAAAGTATTTCTAAGGCAAGAGATATTTGGAAAGTTAAAGCAAAGTGGAAAAACTTACTTTTCTGACATCTTCCTCCAACATAACCTTCCATACAGGAGCAGAGGTTGTTTCTCACACATAGTCCTTTGTTCTTACAAGGAGGATTGCAGAATGCTAATGACAATGCAAACAAATAAACCAAGGTTATTGGTAATAGGACAGAAATTGCAAAATAGACCTCAGCAGCCTAATGCTATAGCACAGGGCCTTGGTAGTACCGTGCCCATGATGATATTTAGGATTACAGATTACTGATAGAATCTGATTTCTCAAGGAAGCCCTTCCATCAGAGGATTTTCATTATTCTAGCATAGCTGTATATAGGAAGAAAAGCCAGAATGTGGGTTGTTTTCTTTCAATTCAGTTCACTCTATGACCTTAGCCACCATATCTTAAGGCAGGGTGTCCAAACTTGGGAATTTTAAGACTTGTGGACTTCAACTCCCAGAATTCCCCAGCCAGCATGGCTGGCTGGGGAATTCTGGAAATTGAAGTCCACAAGTCTTAAAGTCCCCAAGTTTGGACACCCCTGTCTTAAGGGGTATTGTTCCAGTTATGCAATTATTATTATTTATTATGATTTGTCGCACAACGAGCTAGATATTGAGACTAGATTTGGCATTTTTGACCGCTTATTGAGTCCTTGCCAAGGACCTGGGATAGGCAGATGTGGATGTTTGATGTGGTTACAGATATTCTTGCAGGATGTAAGCTGTTGGGAGTGAAGCTGCCTTTTGCAATTAACTAATGGTGTTTTTGTCATTGCTGGTGGTAGTCCAATTGTTTTGGGATTTTGCCCAAGGCGCCTATGATTATTGGTACTACTGCCACTTTTGCTTTCTTTTGCCGCAGTCATAGTATTTCTATTTGCAGCTCTTTGTATTTAGTAATATTTTCTCCTCCTCCCCCCTCCTCCTCTACTACTACTACCTTCACCATGATTGCACAAAACATAGCTTAGCACCTACCCACCTAACAGCTTGAAAGCATGCAAATGCAAATAGATTAATAGGTACCACTTTGGTGGGAAGGTAACAGCATTCTCTGCACCTTTGCTGGCACATGACCATGGAAATTGTCTTCAGGCAACACTGGCTCCCTTGGCCAAGAAACAGAAATGAGCACCGTACCCTAGTCAGGCATGACTGACAGGGAAAGCTTTATTTTTATATGTCTACTAAGAAAAAAGTCCCATTACATATATTTACACTACTTTGAGGTAAAGAAATATAGGGTAGCAGCTATATAGCCTTTTATCAAAGATGATATTACTGGAGTTTAAGAGATTGCTGGAATAAATAAATGTATTTAGGTGTTAGCTTTACAGTGCAATGTTATGTATGTGGTACTCAGAAGGCATCTCAATCAGACTTCCTTTGAAGTTGTTCATTTAAGATTTCTATTTTAGGCTTTCAATGGAAATCAACTTCATTACTACGGCATTATTGTAATAATTATATTGTATTACTACTGTTACAATTATTGTTTTACTTTAATTCCTCATCTTCCCCCTCCCCTCAGACAGCTAAGAAATAATACCATTTTAAAAAGAAGCCACACAATTTAAAACAAAATACAGTAATTACAAAATAAAAAATTGCAATAAGATAATTTAAACTACTATTAATGACTATTTAATGAGGCATTAATTTGTTTATATGCAGATCATAGACACAATTAGATGTAATAAGGTTATGTGGACTTCAATGATTGGAATATTTTAATCACTAAAAATATGATGATAAACACTTTTTTCCAAATGTTGCTGGTAAGAAAAAAATAATTTAAATGAGAAAGTGAAAAGCAGTTAACTGCAAAATCTCTGATAGATGTTTAACAGAATCAGTGACAAATGGCAGTTACTTGTTACTATCAGGGCTGGCACTGTTTTCACTCTTTCAGGATACGAAATGGCAAATGTTTGGTTATCAAAAGTTTCCTTCTTAACAGAACAGAATAAGAGAGTTGGAAGGAACCTTGGAGGTCTTCCCTGTTCAAGCAAGAAACCCTATACCATTTCAGACAAATGGCTATCAAGTCTCTTCTTGAAAATTTCCAGTGTTGGAGCATTCACAACTTCTGAAGGCAAACCATTCCACTCAGAGGTGGTATGCAGCAGGTTCTGACCAGTTCTGGAGAACCGGTAGTGGACATTTTGAGTAGTTTGGAGAACCGGTAAATACCACCTCTGACTGGTCCCGCCTCCATCTATTCACAGTCTCCTGAGTCCCAGCTGATTGGGAGGAAATGGGGATTTTGCAGTAACCTTCCCCTGGAATGGGGAGGAAATTGAGATTTTACAGTATCCTTCCCACGCCCAACAAGCCACACCCACAGAACAGGTAGTAAATTGTTTGAATCCCACCACTGATTCCACTGTTTAATTGTTCTTACTGTCAGGAAATTTTTTAAACTGTATTTCATTAGAATAGAGCAAACCAGAAGAAACCAAAGTATGGAGTGCAAAATTCAATCATCCTTGACCATAATATAATTTAATACATCTCACATTTAAAAAAAAATCTATGTTGTATTGACCAGGAAGAAATTACTGTATGGATTGCTGCAATACAAGCATATTATACCAGTAAATGTGTAACATATTTTGAACTGTTAACAGTCTTGTAATTATATTAGATTAGGAAAATTATAACAGTAATTTATATCAGATTATTAGAAAGAGTCTGTGTATGGGGAGAAACAGTACATGCAAACCAGTTAAGAAGAATTTATCTCCTGGCTGATAGAACAAAAAGGAAACTTGCCATCTATCCATCCCTTTTACTCTCATTTAAAGTAATACAGTGCCTATCAAGTGTTCTCGCTTACAATATTGAATGTACTGATATAGTAGAGTACTGTATATTTTGATATTTTGCCAACATATATTTTAAAGTTGAGTTCATTATGAATAACAGATTTTTTTTGCTGTGATAGGCTCAATACATTAGTTACCTATATGCCTTTCTGTCTTTAAAAATAATACAGGGAAACTCGATATATAGCACTATTTCAATTAACATCTTACAATGCATGTCATATAAACAATATGCCAGCACATGGTTTGTTTTGAATGAAAGTGACGCTGGAGCAAATAATGGGAAAGAATGTACAATATTCTTTTAGGGAAGGGAAACAATATTTAATCATTAGAATTTAAGTTATTCATCTTACCAGATTGACACTGAAGCCCGAAGAAACCAAATGGGCAAGCACATATATTTGGGCGAATACAGGTCCCACCATTTAGGCAAATGGGTTTGCAAATGGCTGTCCCAAGAGAAAACAACATAAAACTTATTTCAGGTAAGGAGGAAAATATCAAATATTCTTCTTTGCTCTCTCACTATTTTTTTATTAAGAATGCAGAATAATTCTGTTTTAAGCAATGGCTCAGTGAGCAATGAGACATGCTGTCTCCTAGAATCACAGTAATATTTTGTTTAATATTTGTTTTGCAATCTGCTTCTCCAGGTGCATCTCTATTTCTGAAGGACTTTGAGACAAATTTCTTCTCTGCTTTTTCTCTCACCTTTTCTGTCCATTGTAGAAGCAGTAACACCTGTTCAATTTGTTGTAAATGTTATTACACTGAAGTCCATGATATTTTGACTACTATTTACTGGTTCATAGCATGAAGTTTATGCTTTGTATTTTACCAATGCTGTAAAAATGAGGATTCAGTCAAATCTATAAATAATATAAACTGGCATTCATGTACAATAAAATCATCCATGTTGCCTTGTCTTGAATAAGACAAAACAGCTTAAGAGAAATGGGAGCTACTTTGTTAGTTTGAGGATAAAATTAATCGGATTATAAATATATATTTCAATGTTTATTCAATGTTTATTTAGTGATCTGAGCAAATCTATAAAGTACATTAATTTGTATGAATTGTACAATTAGACATTAGTACTTTTATGATACCTGTATGCATATTTCTGTGTTTGTATGTTAGTCAATGTGCAGTACTTTCAGTGAAAAATAATTGAAGCAAAATGCCATGAGCACTATTAATATTTAAGTACATTAATGCAAATCGGTCCGTATTTGACTTGGATATACAAGCTGCTACACCTGTAAATATAATTCTTAAGGGTTATTCATATAAACTGACAAAAACAACCTAAAATGTGTATACAATAAATACAATAGACTTTTTACTCCACTCAACATTCAGCTTTTATTGCATTTTTGTTGCATAGTGTAGCCAATTAGAAAAGCAACTTGCAAATGTTTCCTTTAAATCTAATTATTAAGAAAGCTGCTTCCCTCTCCCCACAGTAGAAATATGGCAAAAAAAAAAAGGACAGAAATAATATTAACACTAATAATCCCTACAGGGATACACTGACCATATTGACATATTTTTCCCCTCTTTTCACATTAATCAGAAAGTGAAATATTGAATATAGTTGATGCCATGATGCCAACCTGAGATTTATGAAGACAGGACACTAGTGTTATATTATAGCCAGTTAGGTCGTTAATATTTCAAAAAAGTGGTCCCAGCAGGAAGCAGGAGGTTTATTGAATCACTGCTTGGGTGTTGTTTATGATTTGCGTGCTTGGCTTCCTTGGTGCACTTCAACTTGTGTAAACTTGTCGTATAGAACTTGCTCTGCATCAGTTTTTACCAGACCCTAACCCTGATTCCATTTATTTAACCCCTGACTTTGGTAAAAATGCAGACTCTGGAACTCTTTAACATCCCAAAGCCCCCCCACCCCCACCCACCCCATGGCCACTGCAGTATGTTCCTATGCGATAGGGAAGAAGCAATTTTGACAATTCATAAATGGTGTTAACAAAAGTGAAATGGAATGAAATCAGATTTAGCATTAAAGTGTAGCTTCCACCGAGTGCAGTTCACAGGTTAAAAGGACTCACATATCTTCATTTATAGTGATTTGTAGATTTTTTTGGGGGGGGAGGGAACACCCCCCCCCCCCATATTTGCAGCATTACCTAGGAGTGCTAATTACAGTTTACAAAAATCTTCATAGCATGTGCTTTTGCACTTAGGGTCCTTTCTTAAGACTTTCTTATTGTTATGGGATGCATAACAATACTTTGGGGCCAAGTGTTGTATTTTTCTTAGAATAATTTGCCGGTTTCTATATTCCAGGAAGTATAGATCCAATAAGTCATAGGTTTTCAGCTAACATAAAATTACAAGCTTAATTTTATTTGTTTCTACTTCATTAAAACTCTTACTGTTCAAATTATTACTCTTCAATTGTATTATAAAAGATTTCCCCTCCTATCATATAATAATATTACTGTCATATTATAATATCTTACTATTACCATAGTAAGAATGTTTGAAGGTCCTCAACAGAAGCTTCAGAGGCCACATGCTGCCCTAAGATTGAATCACTACTTTGGCTTCACATTTGGCTGTTGGTGAAAACAAGAAAACTAGACTATGAAATGTCTACTGCATCAGAAATGTCTGCTGTTAATAATCGTGAGATGTAAAGAGGTATACTTATTGAACTCTTTGATGCAGTGGTGGGTTCCGGATCCCATTGCAACCGGTACGATGCAATGGGGCCCAGCGTCCACCCCATGAATGCATGCAGCATGCGCGCACACGTGTGTATGCGTCCTTACCTCCTGTGGTGCCTCCGCGACGCTCCAGCTGCTTGGCGGAGAATTTAATATGTGCCCCAAATAAATGTGTTACAGAAGTTGCATGCTATACCTTTAAGAGAATTATCATATACTGTGTTTTCATGGAATTTTTTTAGTAACATATACCTGTTTCACATAAAGGACCACTCCATCCAGCCTTGCATTGGCATTCATCTGGTGCTACACATTCCCCACCATTGTGACAATGCTTATTACAAACCACTGAAAAACAAATTAAGGCAAGGTCAATTGTACCAATTATAAGCACCTGAATTTTGCCCTACATTGTGCTGATTGAAAGCAAGGGCAGCCACTGAAAGCTTCTCAAGGACTATGTTATTAAAACCAAAATTCAAATGTCATGTAAACCCGTCATTTCTTAATGAACAGCTTTTAAAAGAACGTGATTCACACAGAAACTTCTTTTAAACCTACTGTAGATATCTTTGCAGAGAGGTGTTTTTTAAAAAAATGATCAAGGATCACAGGATAGTCAGTCACTGACCAGGGTTTGTAGTTAAGATAATGTAAAATGTGTGTACTATTAAATTGTGACTAGTTTTAAAGACAGATTATCTTAAAGTTATTAACATATTAGTATACATGTTGAACAATAACTTGACTCAATGACAACCTCCCCAAGTCCTTTATATTCTCAGTATTTTAATGTATTTTTTTCAATGCTTTGAATTTTGCAAACATTACTATAAACAAGGTTTCTCTGCAACAGAGCTGTTTCAAAGTAAGTATTGAAAAAGATTGAATACATTTTACGGTGTTAATGTGCTTTTAGAAAGCACAACATCGGATTTGATGTTATTGAGCATTAAATATATTTATTAATATTGAAATACTGAGTTACATGTTGCATACTAGATTAGAATTGATTTCAAATAATGTCAGAATTATGGTTTGTCACACAGTCAGCCAGATGCTTAGATTGGATTTAGCATTTTTATCTACCTATTGAGTCCTCCCCAATTATTATTATTGCTGTTGTTGTGTAAAGTTTGCATTCTTCTTTCTCATATTATTTATTAGCTATCAAAATGTGGGAAGATTGCTAAAGTTACATATGCATAATAGTATACTTACATGTTTCGCATCTTGAACCAACAAATCCATATGCACAGGAACAGATATTGTGACTGATACAGGTCCCTCCATTTTCACACAGTGGATTGCAAAGTGCTATACAAAAAAACAGAAACATGATAACTGAATTTAGAATAGATTGGCTGTAATGTAATGAGGATCCTGTTGATCTATATTCTATCACTGACCTATCTCTGCTTTATCTATGTAATTCTAAAATTCTGATGTTTGCCTGTAACCTTAATTGAGCAAAACGATAAAGCATAGGGAAATAACGATTGAACCAAGATAACGCAAAAGATGCCCAGAATGCTGGGACCCATTCCCAATTCCCATGAATTGAAGTTGGGGAAGTTGGTTTGCTTCAACACCACTGCCATTTACCTAGCTGCTTCCCTAGGTCTTGCAATTCTGCTGGTTTCCCCACTGATCTTGCGCCTGCAAGCTTCCCACAAGGAAAGTAAATGGGGAAGACAGCAGGAATTCTAGGGAGGGAGGAAAGGGGATTTCCAAAGCTCACTGCCAGCTTCCCACAAGGAAACTCAATTCAGTTATTGAGTTATTATTACATATACTTTCACAAAGAGAAGCTAAGCTTTCTTCTGTGATCTTTGCCTGCCTGCTTCTTCTTGCCTGCCTCCATACTTTCCATGTGGCAATTGATTATAACGTAAGAAAGATGTATGAAAAATATCTATAAGGTTTTCCAAAAATTATAATTTAATTGGATAAATGACTTTATAGCTATAGACACATTTTATTCCCTGGCCTTGACTTCCATGGCTTTTTTTTTAAAGCTATTCTTGTTCCCATATTATAATGCCACTAGAAAATGGTAAGCAAATAAATATTCTGCAAAACTGAAAGCATATTGTGATACTTTGGTTGTAATGCTGAATTATTTGGAAGTAAGTTCCACTTAATTCAAAAGAAATTATTTTAGAGTAAGGATTTTTTTTAAAAAAAGCCTGTAGAATGATTTGGATTCAAAGGCAAAACAGGTTTTAACTATAGGATAATGTGAATGTAGCACTTCTTAAATCAAATACAAATTTTCTCTGAATCACACAATAACTACTCAATCCCAAAATAAAACCTATAGGTATTCCATCTTCCACATTGCTATTAGGCAGGTTAGTTATCGTGTGAGTTCTATGCACTATGAAACTAAGAAACAAGACACAAATTAAATTACACATATATTTCTTGTTTCTAAACAGAGGTCTTTTAAATTGGTTTTTCATGTATTTTTTTTTTTAAAAAACACCATGCCATATTTAAAACTCTCTCACTTACAACTCTGAAATTTAAAAAAAGCCACTGCGGTGTATTTGTGTTTTTTTCATTTTTCATTTAAAACTATACACTCTGACATAAGATCCATTTCAATATATGTGCATGCCTCACCTAGACTGACTTTTTAGGCATTTTATGATTGCTCAGCACGAGCAGAGTTAAGCAGAAGCTTAAAAGCCTAAAAAGTCAGATTAGGTGAGGCACGCAGTTCTCCTGTCCTATAGTAGAGGCCGCTTTTTTAGAGGCTTTTTTAAACAGTTAAGCAGAGTCATCCACAGTGAGGCAGCAGCTAGCTCAGCCTCACCTCAGCTCTCGCCTGACTAGTTGAACGGTAAATTTATTTTTTCCTTTTACATTTTTTTTTCTTTTCATGATGAGAGGTGAGGCTGTGCCTCACTTGCCTCCAAGGAAGGCAAACCAGTCTTCAGCTTCTGAATTTACTTGAATAAATAAGCTGAATTTACTTGAATAAATACATCTCATTGGAGAGTTTTATAAAATTACTGATCACAGGCACTGCTGTTGTTACCATCCCATAATTTAAAATAGACTTATATTGTACAGGAATGATACTTGGTGAATAGTAACTGAAGTAAATTATTTATCAGTGTCTAGCATAAGGATTTATTTATTAAGTTTGTGTGCTATCTAACTCATCTGGAGGCGACTAATTGCTAAGTTTGTGCAAAGCTTTCATCGAAATATCTGATTTTAAGATGATTTGATGAAATTACCTCTTTGAACTGAATAATCAAATCAGTTCTATTCACTGTCTTTCAGTCATTCAGAAAACCCGATGGACTTCTGCACAGGCACATAGGCCCTTGAATTGAATCAACTCATCAGATTGCAAATTTGAATCAAATCTACGCTTTGCACCAAAGTACAAATTCAAACTGAATTGTAATTTATTATCAGACATATAGTAGCTGCATAATAAAGAACATTTCATATTTTGAGCCGGTGAAAAAGGCTGTACACATTAACTGAATGGAACAATATAAGGAGTTGCAATAGATTATATAGATAGATGTTGGTCAAATGGTAGCAAAATATGTTTCCCAAGTGACTTGAGCAATATAAGTACAGAGGAATAGAATCAAGATCATGTGAAGTGTTAATACATTATAAAGTGTTATAATGCCTTGGTAAGGCCACACTTGCAATACTGCATTCAGATGTAAAAAAGATGTTGAGACTCTAGAAAGAGTGCAGATAAGAGCAACAAAGATGATTAGGGGACTGGAGCAGTGGTGGGTACAGGCGGTAAGGCCCAGTACGGGTGTACCGGAGTCTGCCCGGAGCACCGGATACCATTCCGGTACGGTGCTCCGGAGGGCCCACCTGCCCGCCCGAGCTCCTTACCTTTGCTTTAAGCATTTGGCGCCTGTGCAACGCTCTGCTGAGCAGCTGGAGTGTTGTGGAGGCTTGAGGGAGCGTCACAGGCAAGTATGACGCATGCACCCACAACGCGGGTGTGCGCACGTGCTGTGTGCATCCATGTGGGTGATGCTAGGGCTGTTCCAACCGTATCGGTTGGAACGGAATCCGGAACCCACCATTGGACTAGAGGCTAAAACATATGAAGAACAATTGCAGGAACTGTGTATGTCTAGTTTAATGAAAAGAAGGAAACACTGATAGCAGTGTTCCAATATCTCAGGGGTTGCCAGAAAGAAGAGGGAGTCAAACTATTCTCCAAGGCACCTGAGGGTAGGACACAAAGCAATGGGTGGAAACTAATCAAGGAAAGAAGAAACTTAGAACTGAAGATAAATTTCCTGGCAGTTAGAACAATTAATCAGTGGAACAACTTGCCTCCAGAAGTTGCGAATGCCCCAACACTGGAAGTCTTTAAGAAGATGTTGGATAGCCATTTGTCTGAAGTGGTATAGGGTTTCCTGCCTAAACAGAAGGTTGGACTAGAAGTCCTCCAAGGTCCCTTCCAACTCTGTTGTTCTCTTCTCTTCTCTGTATATCTCATTACAGTATTTGAAAAATCATAATAGACATACAAATGAGAGTGCCTATTCCGGGCGTACCGGAGTCTTCCCTGAGCACCGGATACTGTTCCGGTACTGTGCTCCGGAGGGTCCATCCGCCCGAGCTCCTTACCTTTGCTTTAAGCATTTGGCATTTCAGTGCACATGGCGTGCCCATACTATTTCTAAGTATGACTTAAATTGTAGCTACTGTGTTCTAGTTAGCTACTAACAGCTCCCAGTAAGTGGACACTAAAAATAAAGCTGCCATTTGGACCAGAGAGTGTGAAAATGAAACTGTGCTGTCTCATTTAGCTGCTGCCTGCCATTGCTTGCCTTAGTGTTACCTGTGGAAAACAGATTTCTCACAGGATCAGTTTTTGATTAAGTGCATCAGATGCCCGGGGTTTGAAATTACCTCTGCCCAGGTAACCCTCTTGTTACCTCTTTGCATCACAACATTTTCCCCTTAGGAAAGTGTGAGAGAAGTATTGTGGACTGCATGAAGAATACACTCTCTGGGGAAAGTGAAGAACAGAAAATATTCTGTGATTGAACAAAGCAAATCTAAATATGGTAGGGAAGAACAAGTAGATTATTGCAAGAAAGAATAGGAGTGTTGATGATTGACTGCCCTTTCGTTCCCTTTGCAGCCTATAGGAGGAAATCAGTATGGTGTAATAGTTAAGGTACCAAGCTGCAAAGCAGGAGACCATGAATTAAGTCCCACCTTAACCGTGGAAGCCAGCTGGGTGACTTTGGGCAGTCACTCTCTCTTAGCCCAAGCCATCACAAAGGTTTTTTTTTTATTATTATTATGGGGAAAATAGGAGGAAGAAGTGTATTGCATACATTGGGTTATTTCTAAAATAATAATATAAATGAATGAATAATCTCTAATATGTTCTTAGATTATATGGGGTTTCTTGTCCAGGAGAATTATAATGTGCATGCTGACATTGTCCAATCAAGAACAATCTGGGATTTCATGTCTTCTTTGACAGCCATAAATTTGTCTCCCTTAGTAGTAGCTGGCCCAACATATTCTGTTTGGATGGGATTGATGATCTGAAAGTGCAGAATAACCACGTGAAACCAATGTTATACATAATTTTAGATGGGTTCAAATCATTGTCACAAATACCACAGGAAGAGTAGTTTATATAGGTATGCACTAAGTTATATAAGATCTTATTTATTTAATTCAATTAGCTAGGATAACTTGGGAAACATGGTTAATTGAAATGAGCAATGTTTGCTGAAATGAAATGTGTTTCTCCCTGCCTGTAGGAGGCACTTCTAAGATTTCTAATGAAAAAGAAAAAGAACACTCTTGGCCTGAATAATGTATCTACCAACTATGGGCCTATCTCATAAATATCATTTCTGGGAAAGATGATCAAGAAGGTGATAGTTTCACCCTTCAGATGCTTATGAAGGATTCCAATTATTAGGATCTAATTCATTCATAAAGATGCTTTGATTATTTTGGGGGAAATGCTAAGCTCCTTGGAATTCTCAAGGGTTCATTGTCATCAGCCACAGAATTCTTCTGCTTCAACTGGGGGCCTGGTCTTTGGGGGAAAAAAGATTTACAATGCTTCACTCTGATGCCAGGGGTTTACATAATGGAATTATTGCTCAACAGTAGGCTGTTGACCTATGGTGTCCCACAGGGTTGCATCTTATCTTGCATTTTATTCATTAAACAGCTGGAGAAGGTCACCAAGAGATTTAGAGTGTGGTGTCTTCAGTATTGCTCCTTATCAGTTAACTGAAAGAGCAATCAATATGTTAAACATTGCCTAAATCTGATAATTGGGAGGATAAGGGAGAACCTACTCAATTAAAACCAGAGAAACCAAGGTACTCTTGGTAAATAGGAAAAGAGACCTTGGAGATGGAGTAACTCTCCCTCTGAAAAAGCAAATTCACAATATAAGTGAATGGGTAGGCTGGTAGGCTTCTGGGCTGAATGGATTTGGTGTTGATTCTCAAAGCCGTGGTTACACTTCATTGGTATTATTACTACTACACATTCTATTTAAGCTGGTACTATCTGTTAGATATTAGTATATATCCTGGCAAGTCTCCCCTCTGGTCCGCTGCTACAGCGGGAAACAGGTATCGTTCTGATTGGTCGAGGGGTGTACCCGATCCCTATAAAAGGGGAACCCTCCGACCACAGAGTAAGCTGGATCACTACTACTACTAATAAAGAGCTGTTAAGTCACTTCGTGTCCGCAGTCTGTCTCTCGTTGCCCAGATCTAACACTATCTTTGAAAAATGTGCAGAAACAGAAGCTTGTACAAATCATACCAGCTAAGTTGCCAACCTGTACAAGGTACAGGATCATATACTACTGGTACTGCAAAATCAACCACTGGGCACACTTGTAGAGCCTATTATAGAGATTAACTTTCCCATGATGAAGCTGTTCAGGATTTGAACATGAAACCCTTTTGTGTATCCTGCCTCCCCATTATTTTTAGTATTATACAAGGACCTTTTCTTGCATTGTTCTCAGATATGGAACAACTCTTTTGGGCATTATATTTTCCCTCAAATTTCTCAGCATTTAGAACATCTGTAAAAAACTTTTGCTGTTGCTAAACTCATAATTGCTAATTGATTTTAGCATTAATTTTACTATTAATTTTATGTATGCTACATTGTTATTATTTAGCCACCTTGAGTATTCACTAGAATAGAAAGGCAAGGCACAAATCATAACAGCAAATCAATAACATTTACCCTAGCCATGAATATTTATCCTAATTTAATCTTCCTTTGCAGAAAGTATTTATAATCCTTATCTTTGTATATTTAGTTAGTTGACTATAAAAATCCACCATAGAGTACTTCTTTTCAGGAGGATGAAGAAGTATGAATAAAATACAATTATTTCCTTTGTATTTATAATAAAAATTGATTTTCTTGATTATCAGAGTTAGTTGTGGATTATAATATAATTACCACATTTTTGGAGTATAAGACGCACCGGAATATAAGACACACATTAGTTTTTGGGGAGGAAAATAGGGGCATTTTTTTTGCCTACCAGGTATTCATCTGGCTTGTCCTTAGCCTGGTCAGTTTCAGCACATTAGTTCACTTGCTGATTTTGCAGTTGAGGATGATGGGGGCTGTGCTTCTAAAGCACAGCTGATTGTTGGAGGAAGCAGCAATTAAAAAAGGAGGAAAAGCATGGAAGATTGCTTAGCTCATGTTTGGGCTGAAAAACAGCTTCAAAAGCACAGCTGATCTTTGGAGGGAGCTCTAGTGACTAAAGCAGGCAAAGCGGAGAAAGGGTAAGAGAAGGCAGCAGCTGTTCCAAATAGCCATTTTAGTTACCATGTGCCCCATTTGGAGGCTGAAAACGCAATGCGCAGAGTCCAAAAACACAAGCCATTTTTGATGGCAATCTCGGCAGCCAGGAAGAGGATGCACAGAGACCAAAGAGTAGAGACCGGCAGGTGGGAGTGACTACATTCGGAGTATAAGATGCACCCAAATTTTCAGCCTCTTTTAGGAGGGGATTAAGTGTATTTTATACTCTGGAAAATACGGTAGCCTATATTTCTCCCCATCCATTGGCCTAGCAAAGAATCCTCATTTATTTAGACTATAGTTCTTTGAAATCCTAATACATCAAGAATCAATTTATAAATTTATAATATTGATTTTAGAATTTAATTCCATTTTATAGTTTTGTATCACTATTTATATCTAGATATATATGATTAAGTAAAATTTCTGATCCTGATCTGAGTTGCAATTTCTGGAACACAAAGCTAAGAAGGAAGTTGTCACAGGAATGTGCAAGAAAAAATGCCTAGTTAAAAAAATTACACATATTTGTGCTGACTAGCAAAGGATGCATACAATTACTAAGAAAAGAAAAATCTGAATTATAACTTGGAATTTTTTTACCTGGGGAAATGAATTCATTTTTGTGGGCCTAGTATATTTCATATTTTAAGAAATTAACTGTTGCAATAGCAAAGAACAGTAGGATATGTGCGTATGAGAAATTATTGAAAATCTCAGATTTGAGTGATGGTTTTTAAATTATTCTATATAGAATATAAGTGGTAAATATTAAGGGGAAAATATACATGCATAAATATTTACAAAAATGTGTTTGCTAGATTACAGACCAATGTGTATTATTTTTTTCCACAGACATATGAGTGCTGAGCACTCAGGAATTGATACAGAATGTTCCTGTTATATGTTAACCAGCACTAAAATGAACAGCTGTATATAGTGAAATGTACAATATACATTAAGGAAGGATAGAAATTTAGTAGATTCAGTGGTGGAAAGACTGCCATTTTTTAAAAGCATTATTGCACTTTATAATCTAAATTATCAATTGTCAATAAATGAGAATGATATTAGCTTTTTAAAAAATTAACAATGAACAATGAAAACTGATGCTCGACTAGAAAAACTGATGACTGAACTCAACAATATGCATTGGGATATCATTGGATTATGTGAAACACAACGAAAAGGCAAAAAATTAGTTGAACTTTTTAGGACTGGGCATTTATTATACACTAGATGTACCAAAGATGGACAAAGTGGGGAAATTAGTTTTTTTCCAAACAAAACAAAATCAAACAAAAGCTAAAAGACTCAGTAATAAAATTTGAAACTATATATGAGATAGTCCAATGCATCATTTATTTGAATAAACAATACAAGCTTCAAATCATCCAATCTTACCAGCCAAAAATAAGCTATAGTGATGATGAGGTCAAAGAGTTTTACAATTATGTGGCTGACCTTGAAGACAAAGAAAAATGCCAATACAAAATAATAATGGGTGACTTTAATGCAAGAATAGAAAGAACAATACCTGGAGAAAAAGTGACTGGCCCATATGGAAGTGGTAGATTTTGCTGAAGGGCAGGAATTGTATATCTTGAACTCATTTTACAAGAAAAGGGCTAGCAGAAAATGGACATGGAAGAGTCCATCTGAGTAGACAAGTGAAATTGAGTACAACATGTCAAGTGATAACACCATATTCTGCAATTGTACTGTCATCAATTGTGTTAACATTGGAAGTCACCATAGAATATACAAGCTAAAATGAAGATTGTCTGTCAAAGAAGCTGTATGAAAATGATACAGATGTCACGAAAAATAAAAATAAAGAATAGAGTGAAAAGGTGTTGGAGGAGAATAGTGATTTTTGAGATTAATCTATCAAATCGCTTTGCTCTATGGCAAGATTTGGAAGAGATGACCATTATGGACCAAAATGAAGGGATAGTCAAAAACATCCTTGAATCTGCTACATCTATAGCACTGTTGGAAAAAATACTTGGTACAGTCAAAAAAGCTCTGATGAAACTATTGATTTAATGAAAAAAGAACGAAGAATACTAGAAATTTCACTAATAAATTGAAGTATGTTGAACTTTGCAAGACCATAAGAAAATGTATCCAAGAAGAAACATATCAATATAATGTGAAGCTTGTGAAAAAGACAATTGAAGAAAACAAAGGGATTAATAGAGCAAAATGGAAGCTTAAAAATACAAGAAAAAGTTTTGCAGTGAAGATGGATTTGTGTGTAGAACAAGCCAAGAAAAGTTAGAAATAATTGGAATATTACTTGGCTATGCAAAGATCAGGATAACTCAAATGTAACAACATCCACAAAAGAGGAAATGCCAGATATCCTAGTGGAGGAAATATCAAGTGCCATAAAATCAATGAAAACTGGCAAAGCTTCAGGCAATGACTGTGTTACGGTTGAAATGCTGAAAGTTACACAAGATATGAGCAAAACTGTACTCGAGATGCCTCAGAGAAGAAAAAAATATACCTGATGCATGGAAAAATGGTTTAGTGATTCTTATACACAAGAAAGGGGCCCAAGATGATTTCAAGAACTATTGCCCGATAACCCTTCTTTCAGTCATCTACAAGGTTTTCACCAAGATAATAGCAAAAAGAATATTGGGAACATTAAATGATGCACAGCCAAAGGAGCAGACAGGGTTCAGAAGTGGCTGCAGCACAATGGATCATATCCAAGTTGTTCAGCAAGTCATTGAAAGGCACAATGAGTACACCATGCCTCTGTACATGCCTTTCATTGATTATGAGAAGGCGTTTGACTCAGTATTCTAGCAAGCAAAGATTAAGGCATTGTTCAACCAAGGTGTAGACCCTGCTTACAGAAACTTACTACAATCAATATATGAAACAACAATGGCAACAATTTGCCTTGATGATATTAAAGTGGACATCAACGTAGAACGAAGTGTACAACAAGGTGATACAATATCACCTATACTTTTCTTAGCTTGCCTTGAAGAAGTATTTCACAAACTAGACTGGGCAAAAAAATGGAATAAAAATAAATGGCACTTAAATCACTCTAACCCCAAATCATACATTTAAAGTATGCCCAGAATTAGGCAGAGAGAAGCATTTAGGGACTGTTGAATTAATATAAGCCCATTTTAACTGTGCATTGCTGTGGGGGTCAGATTCAGCAAATAAAGTTAACAAAATAAACTGTTCTCCTGTCCCAGCCCTGTGGAATGACCTCCCCCCGGACATTAGGACCACTACTGACCTCTGCTCCTTCCGTGTAAAGCTCAAGACCCACCTATTCCAAATAGCCGGCCTGGCTCAATCATAACTTCATAACGCTCCTGATGGGTCTTTTAATTCAGTAATTTTATTTAACGGGATTTTAAATTGTGTTTTTTAATTGTCTTTCACTTATGAGTGAAATTATCCTCCATGCACATGTATATGTCTTTGTTCTTTATGTATATATGTTTGTCTTTATCTGTACTTTATCTGTTTTGATTGTACGCTGCCCCGAGTCCTTCGGGAGAGGGTTGCGGCTAATCAAATAAAATTATTATTATTATTATTATTATTATTATTATTATTATTATTATTATTATTATTATTATTATTATTATTATTATTATTATTATTATTATTATTATTCCAGTGCACCTAGCAAAACCATTTAAATGAGGTTAAATTGGACCTTGAAGTTATGTTGGATGTTTCTATGAAGAAATGCTTTCACTTTTGTCATATCTGAGTCAAGACTAAGTGGCAACATTCTGTGTCCTTTAACAAGATCGATTTTTCAACATTTCTTTTGCTTTGTCTCTTACCACATCCAACGTCTTCAAATCAATAAATGCAAAAAACACTTGCCATCTTCTAAGCTATGTTCTAAAACGTGTTTCCTATTCTATATGTGTGTTACTCTTAGAGAAAAATAAGGACAAATCCCAGTGCATCAAAGATCTTATAAAATAAATGGCAAGCCACCTTAATGGATGTAATGATTTGACTATTGTAACAAGTCTGCATTTTTCCAAATGGAAATTAAAATCAGCAGCTTAGAGTAGAATGATTTTCTTTAGGAGACTGCGTATTTAATGAAACCTCTGGACAACTTGTAACAAGGGCATGAAGAAAATTGTGTTGAAACAAAATAAGGCAGCAGTCACACAATCAGGTGATATAATTGGCAATGAAGATTTAAAAAAAAAACACCAAAGGTCTCATTCATATGTCACGTCAATAGTGAGATAGTGATGAGGCCAAACATATGGCTAATATTCTTTACTCTGAAGACTACATAGAGTCGCATGTTCATATAACCATCCTTCATAACTGTATGCATAAAGAAACATGGTTCACACTTACAGTATTTCTGTCTTTCCATCTCACCCTTCTAATGATCCCAGGTAGTGATGAGGCTCATAGAACCCATATTTTCTAAGACATCTTTTCCATGTTTTATAAGAAAAGATTTATAAAATGATAAAAAGAGTGCATTAATTTGTCACTTCAGTAATGTCACATCGCTGCCAATTATTCCCATGGCAAGTGGTGTGTGTATGTGAGTGTGTGTGTGTGTGTGAGTGTGTATGTGTGTTGATCGGTATACTGTATACTCCAGTGGTGGGTTTCAAAATTTTTTGGAACCTACTCCATGGGTGTGGCCTGCTTTGTGGGAGTGGCTTGCTGGCCATGTGACTGAGTGGGAGTGGCTTGCTGGCCATGTGACTGGGTGGGGGTGGCTTGCCAGCCATGTGACTGGGTGGGAGTGGTTTGCTGTCCATGTGACCGGGTGGGAGTGGCTTGCCATCCATGTGACCGGGTGGGAGTGACCAAGATGATGTCAGCATTCCCAGTCAAGATAGAGGTATAAATTGCACAGAAAAGAAAGAGGCATCCATACAACTGAATTTAACTTCAAAGCAGAGGCAACAACTTAAATTCATTAAATAATAATGTTTGTTAGGGCTATGCACTGTTTTTGAATATATAGGAATGTAAAGCCCACAGCATCTACTTGGTACTTTTTAAAGCAGCGGCACATTTTTCCTGGATTCATGAAATATCTACTTTAAAGAGTTGTGGGTGGGGTACTATATTTACAGTCTTGTATTCTCTTCAGTACTTTGTTTGGAACAGAATCCAAAGTACCATGCAGTCCTAGCATTTGTACTAAAGCTAGGCAAGTTATTTTACAGGGCTCTGAGAACTCCTCCAGATCTGGTCAATGAAGCAGATGTTCCAAAGTACTCCCACAACTTTCCAATGCTTTGAAATCCCACCAAATGATTTATACAGGCCTATTTCATACTTTCTTCTATATGGCGATCAGGGTGGTTTTACATATGGTTCACAGGTGGTCTATTTTCCAAGTACTTAGAGGGCCAAGAACTGCCTTTCCTAGATTGCAGCTTTAGCTTCTTTGAATGTTAACACACCTTCAGGCCATTCAAATATAGACCAGCTCTGATCCTGGAACTATATCACATGCTTTATATATTAATATCATATTCAATGTAATCATTATTGCTAAACAAAACAGGCAGCAGTTAGAGTAGTTTGTAACAAAACATGGGCAATAAACAAGAAGTTGATTCACCACCACCACCCCTATTTTAGCTTGTTTCTGTCTTATCTAATATTTTCCTGCAATTCTTCCATAATCCAGACTACTAAAAAGAGTTCTACATAATGATACTTTTAAAATAAGTTTGATGTCCAACAGATTTCCTACTTATTAATATGAACAGGTTCTGGCCTGTTGCTTAAAAAAATAAATTCATAAATATATCCCTAAGAAAAAAGAATAGTATGTTGGAGTACTGAAAAACTCAGCCAAATGGGAAAATCCAAAGAAAAAAATATTGGACTTCCTGCTAAGAAGTAACAATTTATATATAGTATGCACAATTCTTTTAGTTAAATTATTGCTGAACAATTTACAATAGTTATATCAAAGTATTATTCTAAGATATGTGCCACTACTACCCTACTTCCTAGATGTTCACTATTGTCCCCCCCCCAAGATTTAAGGGCATGTGAAACAGTTTTGATGAAAGTTGCATGATATGAAACTTCTCTCCTTTGAAATAAGGTTTGGTTTTAATTCTCCAATGAATCAAAAAGAATGTTTCACACTTCCTTGTTACACAGCATTTGTTTTAGCTTTCCATAGCTCTCCCCAAAACCAACCAAGGAAGGTAAAACCACAGAAATCTAATACGGTTGTGCACAGCTTTGCACTAAATTATCTGTCTAGTAAGCCAAAAATAGTTTAAGATTATAATTAGACCACCTGTTTCCCCCATTAACATGCAAATACATTTTTCTTGTTCAGAGACTGCATGAGAGATTTCCCAGTCCTTGCAAAATATCACGCATCCACATAAAGTGAGCAGCAACTCCTTGTGAAGGGGTGGGGGAGAGTTCGACTTCTCTCTGCCATTTAAAAGCTGCAGCAGGGAGAATCCCAACTTTTTTCCTCTCCCTCCATTTACAGAGGAGGTGCTTGTCCCTTTCAGGTGCTTCGACCCTCGGGAGGGAGGATCTGGGGGGGGTGCACCCTCATTCCCGAGGGTCAAAGCACCTGAAAGGGACAGGCAGGCTGCCACAGCTTTACTGAGAAGACATTTCTGAGAAGAGAAACTTCTCCGGTCCAGCTGCACCCCAGCTGGTGGAGACCCCATGCAATTGGAGCAACCACATGGCTCACCTCACTGGCTGTCTCCCTGGCAAAGGGCCGGTGGTTGCAGGTGCTCCACCAGCTCGGGTGCAGCCAAACTGGAGAAGTTTCTCTTCTCAGAAATGTCTTCTCAGTGGAGCTGTGGCAGCCTGCCTGCCCTTTCAGATGCTTCAACCCATGGGAGGGAGGGGGCCAGGGGGAGCATAAAGGGAGCCGCAGCTCCTCTGTGGATGGGGGTGGCGGAGTTTGGCTTCTCTCTGCCATATAAAGGCAGCAGCAGGGAGAATCCCAACTGTTTTCCTCTCCCTCCATTCAGAGCAGAACTGCTCCAACCTCACACACACACACATGTTGCCCAGTAACCCTAACCTTCACGCTCTGATCTGCGCTCTCCTCGGCTCCTCACGACTGCAATAGATGTCCAGAATCAGCTTTTGGGGCTAGAGTTTCCAGCCCCTGTAAACCCTTCTGGATGGCTATTGCCATCACGAGGAGCCAAGGAGAGCGCGGAGAAGAGCGCAAAGGTTCTTGGTGCTCCGGGAAGCCGCGAAAGTGGCTGGGGGAGGTGCGCAGCTTGGTTTAGCCTCCCTGGACATCACAGCAGCATCCCCAAGTATGCCAATCTCACCATTTTTTGCATCGTGGCATGCTGCAAGAGGGGGGGAGTGAAGACCTTTTCCAGCTGGTGCAAAGGACTTCCCTGGACTTGCTCTAGTGAGCACGGGCCTGCACCTCCACCACCAACAATCCAGAAAAGGTCTTTACTCCCTCTCTCTTGCAGCACGCCCTGATGCAAAAAACTCTGAGGCCTTGCAAGGTTCCCCAAACTTGGGCCGGCTGCGCCATGTAAGCTCCCGCCGCTGTCCCCACCCCCGCACTTTCTGGTAGCCATGCGGCCCTGTGCTATAAGCGAGCCCGGGATCCTTGCAAGGCTGCAAAAGGTCACCAGAGTCACTTATAGTGCAGGGCCACAGCAGCCCCCCCTGCCCCATGCTTAGTTGCAGCTTACTTACCTCCTCGGAGTCAGCAGGCAGCAATAGAGAGCCAAACAGGAAAAAGGTAAGTGGGTTTAGATAGGGTTCTTAGCGGCGGGTGGGGCGATTGGTGAGGTAGCCAATCAGTGAGCAGTGGGCGGGGCTAGGATAGTGCAGACGGGTGGGGGAGCGAGCAATGGAGCAGCTTCTGGACGGGCAGGGGCGAGCGAATGAGCGAGTGAGCGACAGGGCCGGGGCAGGAACTTACTTCCGGGTCCATTGACCAACTGGTTCGCCCGATCTGGTGCGAACTGGCAGAAACCCACTACTGGTATACTCCTAATATATAGATTTAGATTTCGGCAAATGTGTTGGACGAGCAAATTGAAAATATCAAAGCATGTGGAAAATATTTAAACTCTAACCTTGAGTGGAGGTATTCCTTGTGATACCCACTTGAACCTGCAGTTTATGGTCTGAAAGTTTTTCAGCAGCTCCTGCTTCATTTTTTTGAAGAAAGGCTCCGTGGGTGCCATTTTTTATTTTTCTGAATGGAAAGGTTTTTCCTATAGATGGCATAAAAGACAGAGGCACCACCCGTTCTTTGAATGGAGTTTGAATATCAATAGTTAGGGAATATCTTGCTGTGTGGAAAGTTGTTTCTAATTTTGGAATATGATCTTGTGAAGATGCAGAATCAATACCTTGCAATTTCTTTATAACACCTTGGGAAAAGAAGATTTTGACTTCCCCAGGGACTTCCCCAGTTACAACAGGCAGACGTTTTGCAGAACTTGACACTAAATGGAAAGAAAAAAGGATCAGCACAAAATACTTTATATTTACTTCTCTCTCACCACACACACACACACGGGGGGGGGGGGAGAGATGTGTGATCAGGATCTGTGCATTTTTGGGTTTGTCTTAATTATTACTTTATTGGATTTTTTTCATTTATATATATATATATATATATATATATATGTGTGTGTGTGTGTGTGTGTGTGTGTGTGTGTGTGTGTGTGTGTGTATATTTACAGAAAGACGGCAGCTCCGTTCCCATTTTAAGCCCAAGCCCGAAGATGGCAGATGAGATCTTGCCGAAACGTTGCAAAGACAATCTCAATCCTACACGGGAAAAGACCCGAATACAACAAAACCAGCAAATACATACATACATACATACATACATACATACATACATACATACATACAATGAAAAAAATCATATATATATATATATATATATATATATATATATATATATATATATATATATATATATATATATATATATATATATATATTTGTGTTACAACCCCTGGTATGCCTAATATATATCACAACTAAAATATACTGTAAAATTACTACAAAATATACAAAATGCTAAAATCAGCTAACTATTAAGAGGAGATATTTCTCTTCTCAGATTTTGTAAATATTTTCTAAATATTGTATTGCTAACTAGAGCATACAAACATTTGCTAGACCAGTTCTCGAATACAGCTCATCTGTCTGGAACCCGCTCTGCATATCAGACTAATACAATTGAGTGAGTCCAGAGATATTTCATGAGAAGAGTCCTCCACTCCTCTGCTCACAACAGAATACCTTATCCCACCAGGCTTGAAATTTTGGGCTTAAACAACTTAGAACTACGCTGCCTTCGGTCTGACCTAAACATAGTACATAAAATTATCTGCTACAGTGCCCTGCATGTCAGTGACTACTTCAACACAACAATACACGAGCACACAATAGATACAAACTTAAGGTAAACCGCACCAAACTCAATTGCAGAAAATACTACTTCAGCAACAGAGTTTTCACCCATCTATAAAATAGATGCACTTGTGATAACCGAAACACCTTCAAAAGGGTAAATGTTAATCGGTCAGACTTTAAAGATCAATTAGCACTTTAGTAAATATGATCCTCTGTTTAATAAGTTAGGAAGAAATTTATCTCAAATAATTTTGATAAGAATACTGCTACATTTTCTAACTTAAACACTCAATTGTGATTATCTGCAGAGAAACCTGGTTCCACAACTAAATTTCCCCGAAGCAATCCACAACACTCTCTTCCAACTCTGTCCTCCCCCTATCTCAAAGCTTGGAGGGAAAGGCAGCTCTTCGCCATCCAGAATGTTGTTTTTACAAAAGACTGCTGCATTTTCCAGATAAGATATGTATCTTAAATATATTTGTCAGCTAGAAATTCTGTCTATTCCTCTAAAGTTTGAAAATATAACCAATTTTTCACTTGGACGGTCCTTTCTATCCGCTTCTGATTTTGAAATTATATATCCCAACATAGCTGATTTCCTATTCAAAGGGACACTTAATGTATCAGCTAATTCTTTCCTACACAATACCTTCTCCAAATTAATACTGAGTATCAGAACTGCAACAAAACAAAAGTACTGTAGAACCTTAGTGAAAGTCAGCTATTCTGATAAGTTCAGAATTGTCCCTATATTATTATTATTAGTAGTACCAGTTGAAATCTTCTATTTCTTTTCTAATTTCCTACCCAAGTTATTGATTTTTAAATTTTTGATTCATTTAAAATATTTATATACCACCCTATATCATATTCTCATACAGTATCATCTTCCATTGAATGCATAATTGATACATTCCCAAATGGGGAATGCATTGAACTAGTCATACAGTAGTGTAATAGGATCTTTTTCACTTTGCTTGCCAATATAAGTTTCTAAGGAGTTTTTGAATTAATGAAGAAAATAACCCACTAACTGTGTGATAGACATGTCTGTTTAAAACAGCAAGTGGCAAAATATGGTCTCCAACTTTCTCTTCCATTTAATATTATACTGTACTTTCAGTGGCAAGGATAATCACCTTACTTAAAATGCTACATAATTTACAGACGCGAAGAAGAAATTGGGTTTTATAAGTAGAAATTAGAATCAGAACAGCATTTTTTTAAAATGGCACTTTTATTAAACTATGGAAAATGGTTAACACTGAAAAGTTGTCCGAGATCCAATGTGCTACCATATAATTGAAGATGATGAAAAGTAATGGGGACAGCATAAAATGTACAAGGTCGAAATGAAATCTGCATTCCACCCACAAAGCAACATTATTTTGTATAAGATCTGTCAGGATAGATTAATTAATGTGCTTGTATTTATGAATAGATAAAAAAAATCTGATGCAAATTGGATATATTCCTGTCTTTAACTCTTGCATAAATATGAAAATAAAGAAGAGAGAGATGTTTGCTTGGCATTCTCCTAATACAAGAATTTGATCAAAATAGTTTTGGGGATCTTGTGGAGAATACAAAGATCCGTGCATTTAGGAAACAATAGGATGTAAAGGCCAGGTCAAGAGCAGTTGTAAACTACATAATGCTTTAAAGCAGAGGGGTGCTTAGATCTGGCCTGCAGGGACCCCCCGGAAACAGTGAAGGCCTGCTGCTTCTGCCAGTGAAAACGGAGCTCAGGCGGGCTGTGCACGAGCTTCATTTTCACTGGCAGTGTGCTAGCAAAAAAAAAGTACTAGAAAAAATGGCATTTGATCACATAAGTGACATCAAGCTGCCCCCCCTTGCTCCCCCCGGTCAAACACAACCCTGCTGTGCGGCCCTCAATGAAATCAAGTTTGACACCCCTGTTTTAAAGAGATTCTGGCAAAGGCCACTGACATGGGGAGCGAGGAAACCCCTGAGGTATGTAATTTGTACTTTTATTCTTGGGGCTCAGTAGTAAAACATAAACCTTTTACTTTCTTGTGGACTCTTTTTTGTGTAACCCCCCCTTTTTTTTCTTCATTTCTGGGCAATCAGAAGACCTGTCTGGGGATCATTGATACAGTTTTCAGTGTTACAATTGCTGGAGCTTTATTAGCTCTCTTTCTCTTTCTCTTTCTCTTTCTCTTTCTCTTTCTCTTTCTCTTTCTCTTTCTCTCTCTCTCTCTCTCTCCCTCTCCCTCTCTCTCCCTCCCTCCCTCCCTCTCTCGTTTTCTGAGCCAGTTGTAATTGGGAATGCTGAAAGAAAGTGACAGGAGAATATTTTCCCATCATTCCAGAGCAAAACAAAGCAGCCTCAAGAATAGGGGGCATCCTCAATTTACAATCATTTATTTAGTGACTTACAACTGTTTTTCACACTTATGACCATTGCACCATCCCCATGGTGACATGATCAAAATTCAGATGCTTGGCAAGTGATTCATATTCAACGTCCTGGGGTCACGTAATCACCTTTTGCAACCTTCTGACAAAGTCAATGAGGAAGCCAGATTCACTTGAGAACCGTGTTATTAACTTAACAACTGCACTGATTCACTTAACAACTGTGACAAGAAAGGTAATAAAATGGGGCATATCTCTCTTGCGAAGGAAGTTTTGGTCTCATTTGTGGTTGTAAGATAAGTATACTCCCCTGTTGATAACAGGAAAAGCATAGCAGATCAACAGTGGTTGTCATAACATCTGCTGGTCATAGCTTTTGCTGTCCTAATGGCTTGGTTGGTTTACAATCTTGCACATGTAAGGAATGACTGTTCTACTACTTGCCCATCAATCCATGGCCTTGTCCCTTTTGGATACTTTCTGAGTAGCCATAACAGGCCAGCGAGAATTCACACACGAGCCAAAATATTCCAGCCTGCCCGTGTTTTATAGTGTTGCTGTTAGAGGGTAGTTTCATAATATATAGCCAATATTCCTTCAAGTCATTGTATTTAAGCATCTGTTTACTTAATTGTATGATTATCTGCTTGCCAGGAATTTAAATTGATTTTTATCAGCCTTTTCATTATTTGCTGGGACAGAAAATTGAATGATTAGATACCTGCTCTACATCACCTCCAGGTTAAATTACTATAACAGTTTTTCCACAGAGCTGGGAAAGCATTCTGAAGATCAGCCAATACAAAATACTGAAGCCTGTTTTTTAATTCAGTGATACTTATAATTGCTTTGGAGAGAAGATATTTAAATTGCTCCCTCTTTGCATTGAAACCTGCCTACATCGATCTTTGAAGGACACCTTACTCTGTGTTCTATCTTCTGTCTGAAGTGTCAGGGCTGTCTGGGAATGTTTGATACATTTTTGATAGTTACGATAGCTGGATTTTGAACTAGAATTCAGTTCATACCTTTTTTTTCGTGTTAATTGCAGCTTTTTAAAAATGTCTGGTTTTATTAAGTTATGAGTTTTAATATTCTTACATAATTAAATTGCATTGAGCCAGTTTGATGTGGTTAAGGAGGCAGGCCTAGAAACCAGGAGATGGTGAGTTCTAGACCCATTTTAGGCATGAAAACTGGCTGGATGATCTTGGATCAGTTACTCTCTCAATTATATCCATCTCAACCAGTTTTTGGGAAAAGAGGGCGAAGAAGAAGTACTAGGTATGTTCGACGCCTACTTATCAAGTAATAAAGCCATTATAAAAATCTAATAATTTTTTTTCAAAAAATTATATTTGATCAGTTTTATGTTGTATGAAAATATAACATTATTTTATGAGTGTTGATTTTATATGTGTGTGTGTGTGTGTGTGTTCGTAGATTTTCACGTGTGTAAGTATGCTGGTCTTGTTGTATTCAGGTCTTTTCCCATGTAAGATTGAGATTGTTCTGGCAACGTTTTGGCAAGGTCCCACTCGCCATCCTTAGGCTGGTGTTTTTGGCTTAAAGCATGGTCAGAGATGCCGTCTTTATATATACCCCCCACCCCCCCACCGAGATTTATAGAAAGACGGCAGCTCTGACCACGCCTTAAGCTGAAAACACCAGACTGAAGATGGCGAGTGAGACCTCGCCAAATCGTTGCCAAGACAATCTCAATCTTACATGGGAAAAGACCCGAATACAACAAGACCAGCATATATATATATATGTATGTATGTATGTATGTATGTATGTATGTATGTATGTATATGTATGTATGTGCTGGTCTTCTTGTATTCGGGTCTCTTCCCGTGTAAGATTGAGATTGTCTTGGCAACAATTTGGCGAGGTCTCATATGTATGTATGTATGTATGTATGTATGTATGTATGTATGTGTGTATATATATATATATATATATATATATATATATATATATATATATGTATATGTATATGTATATGTATATGTATATGTATATGTATATGCAGGTCTTGGCGTATTCAGGTCATTTCCCATGTAAGATTGACAGTATCTTGGTGACGTTTTGACAAGGTCCCACTTGTCATCTTCAGGCTTGTGCCTTCGGCTTGGAGCTTGTGTGAGCAAAGCGTGATCGGAGCTGTCGTCTTTCTAAAATATTGGTGAGTGTGTGGAGTGCTGGCTTTGTTGCTGTAAGCAGGTTGGTTGGCTGTGTTGTTACACACACCCCACCAATATTTATAGAAAGACGGCAGCTCTGATCACGTTTTGCTCGCACAAGCATTAAGCCGAAGGCACCAGTCTGAAGATGGCGAGTCAGACCTCATCGAAACATCACCAAGATACTCTCAATCTTACACGGGAAAAGACCCGAATACGCCAAGACCTGCATATCTGTGAAAATCTACGAAAACAAATATCTTACCCCTATGGGGAGGAAACCTTCCTGCTGACTAGGCCCTACGAGAAACTCGAAGTCTGAAGAGCCACCAACTTATGTGACTTCACATTCCTATGCAACTGCTGAGACAAAAATATGATTCCCACATGCTTCCAACTAAAATTCCATTCTAAAACCTCAGCCAATGAAAGGATCATGAAAAGAACTGAATTAGCCCTAATCAGAAACAAACTCCATAGAAAAAGATTCCTACTAGACAAAACCAACAGGGACCTACTCACTCTTCACCTCAATCTCAGTAACAAAATCCACCCAACACTCTGGGACATATCCAAACAACTAGCCCTCTGGAGAGCCAAAACTGAAACCTCCCATAAGACACACACCAACAAACTCTACAGACTAGAAAAACACCAGAAGCCTCACACCCCTCCACAGCAACTCATGAAACAAACAGTACATAACATATCAGACCCTCACCATAGCAGAACCAATGTCCTTTCCAAAGGATTCAATTTTGCAGTCGCCCCCAAACACATCCCCACTGAAAACATCATATGCGGAGTTGAAGCTACCCTAACGAAAATCATCACAGATGAAACCAATAAAATCAGACTTGAAGTCACCAATGTCCTCTGCTCCAGCAATCCACCCAGAAGCAATTTACATAAAGAACAAAAAGCACTCACTAACTTGAGGAAAAACAACAACATAATCATTCTCCCAGCAGACAAAGGTAACACCACTGTGGTGATGAACACATCTGACTACCAAGCCAAATTATCCAACCTACTCCAAGACCCTTCTTACAAACCTTTAAAAACAGACCCCACCACGTACCTGGAAAAAACCACCAAATCCAAAATAAAAGCCTCTCCCATCAGTGAAAAGATCCAGCAAAGAATCATCTCCAGAGAGAAATCATCCAGATGCCCCAAGCTCTATGGCCTCCCCAAGATACACAAAAAAGGCACACCACTCAGACCCATAGTCAGCTCCATAGGCTCACCTCTACAGAATCTTGCCAAATTTCTTGCCAAATAACTTCAGCCCTACACAGAATCCATCACCCCACATGTAAAAAACTCACTCCACTTCATAGAAACAATAAAGAAACATAACCTACAACCCAGCGACCTATTCGTGAGCTTCGATGTCATATCCCTCTTCACCCAAGTGCCTATTAAAGAAGCCTTGACAGCTATCCAAAACAAATACAACCCCCCCAAGCACATCCTAGATCTGACCAACCACTGCCAAAACCAACACATATTTCATCCACAAGGGGCAAAGATACAAACAGATAGAAGGAGCACCTATGGGATCACCCCTGTCACCCATCATCGCAAACCTATACATGGAACATTTTGAAACCAACACCTTAGATAAATCTGAACACAAACCCAAACTCTGGCTTAGATATGTTGATGACACTTTTGTGATTTGGTTACATGGGAAAGAAAAACTGGACAACTTCCTCACAGATCTCAACAGCCTACACCCCAAAATACAATTTACTATGGAAATAGAAGCTAACAACCAACTTCCCTTTCTGGACATCCTAATCTACAAAAAACCCAATGGCTCCCTAGGACATACCATCTACTGGAAAAAAAACACACACCAACCGCCACTTATACGCACAATCCCATCACCACCCTGCACAGATCAACTCCATAGCCAAGACCCTCATCTCCAGAACCAAACGCCTAGCCAACAAAGACCACCTGAAAACTGAATTACACACTCTCACAAACGTATTAATTTTCAACAGATTCCAAAGAAACACAATAACCAAACTAATCCAAAAGGAGACTCCCCCAAAAAAACCGAGACACAGAACAGGACAATGACATCGCCCTCATCTCTTGCATCAAAGGCACCACAGATAAAATCAGCAAAATTCTGCACAAACACAATATCAAGACAACCTTCAGCATTGACCAAAAAATAGCCAACATCTTAAGAAACCCCAAAGACAAGATCCAGCTAGAAAACCAAGGACTCTAAGAAATACCATGCAAGATGAGGGTCTTGGCTGTGGAGTTGATCTGTGCAGGGTGGTGATGGGATTGTGCGTATAAGTGGCGGTTGGTGTGTGGAGGGGTGTGAGGCTTCTGTTTTTTTTCTAGTCTGTAGAGTTTGTTGGTGTGTGTCTTATGGGAGGTTTCAGTTTTGGCTCTCCAGAGGGCTAGTTGTTTGGATATGTCCAAGAGTGTTGGGTGGATTTTATATACATATATTTATATATATATTTGTGTTACAACCCCTGGTATACCCAAATATGAGAGGGAGCTCACTACTCCCCCTTTCTGTCCTTCGGCTCATTACCGAGGACCATCCAGGCAGAAAACCATACTTTTATTTTTAATGTTGTCTTTGCTATGTTTGTGTTGTATTTGTGCTGATAAATAAATAAACGGAGACTAGTATATATATATATATATATATATATATATATATATATATATATATATATATATATGTGTGTGTGTGTGTGTGTGTGTGTGTGTGTGTGTGTGTGTGTGTGTGTGTGTGTGTGTGTGTGTGTGTTTTTTCATATATTTTCATGGATGTAGGTATGCTGGTTTTGTTGTATTCAGGTCTTTTCCCGTGTAAGATTGAGATTGTCTTGGCAACATTTCAGCGAGATCTGACTCGCCATCTTCAGGGTGTTGTCTTTGGCTTGAAGTGCGAACGGAGCTGCCGTCTTTCTGTAAATCTTGGTGGGAGGGGATGGAGTGCTGGCTTTGTTTCAGTAAGTGGAATGATTGGTTGTGTGGTTGTATCATGATTAGTAGATTGGTGCTGATTGGTGCTGGCTGTGTGTGCATTGTTGTTTTGTATTGTAACAGCCTGGGTGGTGGGTGGGGTTCGTTTGTTGACTAGGGCTGATTTCTAGATGTTTGGTAGGCAGGAGGTATTGTCATGTTTATTCATATTGTGGGGGTGTTTCTCTATTTCGATGGCTTCCATAATTATTCTCTTGTTGAAGTGTTCTGTTTTGGAGATTAACCTGGTTCCTTCAAAATTGATTTCATGTCCTGTAACTTTAAGGTGCTGGAAAAGGGAAGAAGTTTTTTTCTTTTTTTTCTTACTGCATTCTTGTGTTCTGTGATGTGTGCATTTATTCTCCTGTTTGTTTGTCCTATATATGTTGCAGGGCAGATTTTGCATGGTATTTCGTAGACTCCTTGGTTTTCTAGCTGGATTTTGTCTTTGGGGTTTCTTAAGATGTTGGCTATTTTTTGGTCAGTGGTGAAGGCTGTCTTGATATTGTGCTTGTGGATAATTTATCTGTGGTGCCTTTGATGTAAGGGAGGAGGGCGATGCCATTGTCCTGTTCTGTGTCTTGGTTTTTTGGGGGGAGTCTTTACAGTGGCTACTAATGCAGCTGTGGTCTGGCTTCTGGTTTGTGGTCGGGCTTCTGGTTTGTGGTCATCATCGGTGTGGGTTTGGGGTTGCTTTTTGCATGGATGTGTGATGGTGACATCCTGTGTGGTTTTCGTGAGTGTGGGTCTGGTATCATTCTTTGTGTTAGGGACTCGTTTGTCAGTGAGGGCATTAGTATCCACTTTAAACCCCTCCAATCCATACATGAAGCAAACTGATGCCCACCACGGAGATGTGGCAAGACCACAAACGTGAAGCCAAACAACAGTAACGCAGCTCACCAGCTCAAATCCCTCTGCAACTCAGACTAACACAAGCACAACCAGGCCCCCACCCAAACAGAACACGCCCCCATCCAATCAGAGCACAACCAAACTCCCATCCAATCAGAGCACAGCCAAGCCTCCTACCAATCAGAATACACCTCCACCCAATCAGAATGCAGCCAAGCTCCGACCCAATCAGCTCAAACCCCCACTGGCAGTTAAAAAGATGAACTGGCTGAGATCTCACATTGCTCCTGGAAGCAGCAAGCCGGAAGCACCAGCCTGAAGATGATGAATGAGACTTCATCGAAACGTCGTGAAGATACTACCAATTCTACGCGGGAGAAAACCCGAACAATCAAAGACGTGTGTGTATGTATGTATGTATATACACACACACACACACACACACACACACACACACACACACACACACATATATATATATATATATATATAATTAAACCCACTTCTAATAGCACCATAAGCATTCATATACTATAATTTATTTACAAATTGTTTAGACCTCTTACACCTTGCTCAATTTTAACCATTCACTATGCATCCTATTCATTCTTACAAATACTTTATTTTCATCAAATACACTTTAAAGCATTTAGCAATCAAAATTCAACTGCTTATTTAATTACATCTGCAGCAAATGTTCACATAATTCAAGCTCATTTACTGTTTGAAAAGCAACCACCACACAATAATATTTCTTTCACAGGTTCATACATTCTCAATGACCTGCTGAAGAACAAAATTCTGGTCTGCATACTCCTGTCCAACATAAATTATACCTCACTTCCCAGATATTATTCATTATTCATTCATTTATTATCCATTAACATCTGCTATACTGCCAGATGACACTCAGCTTTATATTTCTACCTCAGGGCCTTTAAGTGATGTTGTGGATGTGCTATCTGAGTGCCTGGAGGCTGCTGGGGAGTGGGGCAAAATGGGATCTGATTAAATCCTAGCAAGGCGGAGTGGCTGTGAATATTTGGACCTTCCCAGAGACAAGGTTCTTCCATTTTTAATTCTGGGTGGGATTGTGCTGCTCCAAACAGACCCAGAATGCAATGTGTGGGGCCTAAAGGACTCACAACTTCTGTTCAAAGAACAGGTGGCAGCCATGGCTAGGAGGGCCTTTGCAAATCTTCAGGCTGTGGGCCAGATATACCAATACCTGTACAGGGAGGACTTGACCACAGTAATTCACATCCTCACAATTTCTAAGTTGGACTACTGTAGCACATCTGTTCATCCCAATCTTTTAGCTATACAATTTGGGATGAACATCCTTTGAATGGTCTGGGAATAGGAATGAATTTCCAGAAGAAAAATTGCAGACTACAGGAACAAGGAGAACTACTCGGGTGACCCTGAGGACACAGATAGACCTCCAAGTGCTTCAATGACCCACTAAAAAGATGCAGATTACCATCAAATGACCAGCTGTCTGCAAGGAATATAAATCCTTCCATTCCCCACTACCCTGTCAGAGCTCGGGGGCACCGTATTGCGGTGGTTCTGCTCCTATCTCTCTGGCCGGACGCAATGTGTGTTGACAGGGGAGCAGAGGTCGACCCCGAGGCCCCTCACTTGTGGGGTCCCACAGGGGTCGATCCTCTCGCCTCTCCTGTTCAACACATATATGAAACCGCTGGGCGAGATCATCCGTGGTTTTGGGGTGAGATATCATCTGTACGCTGATGACACTCAGCTGTATATTTCCACCCCAAACCACCCCAACGAGGCTGTTGAAGTGATGTCCCGTTGTCTGGAAGCCGTGCGGGTCTGGATGGGTGACAACAGGCTCAAGCTCAACCCCTCCAAGACAGAGTGGCTGTGGCTTCCGGCACCCCGGTACAACAGCACATTCCATCACTGGCCATCGGGGATGAACAATTAGCCCCGGTGGAACGGGCACGCAATTTGGGCGTCCTCCTTGATGCCCAGCTGGCTATGGAAGATCATGTGGCAGCCGTGGCGAGGGGGACGTTCCACCAGGTTCGCCTGGTGCGCCAATTGCGACCCCTTTTGGACCGGGAGGCCCTGCACACAGTCACTCACGCGCTGGTGACGTCTCGCCTGGACTACTGTAATGCTCTCTACATGGGGCTCCCCTTGAGGTGCACCCGGAGACTGCAGTTGGTCCAGAATGCAGCCGCGCAGGTAATTATGGGGAGATCGAGGTTCTCCCATATAATACCGCTCCTGCGCAAGCTGCACTGGCTTCCTGTGGCCTACCGGGTGCGCTTCAAGGTGTTAGTTACCATCTTCAAAGCGCTCCATGGCATAGGGCCTAGTTACCTGCGGGATCGTATCCTGCCCCATACATCCCTGCGACCCATTCGCTCACACAGAGAGGGTCTCCTCCGGGTGCTGTCCTCTAGAGATTGTCAGAGGGCGGTGCCCAGGAGTAGGTCCTTCTCTGTGGCGGGCCCTACCCTTTGGAACGACCTCCCCCCAGACATTAGAACAACAACCGATCTCCGCTCCTTCCGCAGTAAACTGAAGACCCACCTGTTTCGGCTAGCCGGCCTGGCATAATTCGACAACTTTTCCACCCCTAGGTCATTTTTAATTGTCAATTTTAGTTTTTAAACTATTAATGTTATTGGGGTTTTAACCTTTTTCAGTATTGTAATTATTTATTTATTTTTTACCTCCTCTGTATGACACTGTGCTGACTGTTGCTTGTGTATGTCGCCCCGAGTCCCTGTGGGAAGAGGGGGCGACTAATAAGTTTAAATAAATAAATAATAAATAAATAAATAAGCGATATGTCTTCAAAAGAAAAAAAAAACAAGAAAATCCTCTTTAAAAAACACCTTTGGGATAAAGAGCTAAACAATCACCATTCTCATATATTCTTGGATCTCCAAATCGTCCAACCATTTTTTTTCTGTACTCTCTCTTCTTGTTTCCCCTCACCCATTTAAGCAACCTAATGGAGGAGTCCCAGATCACATTCTTTGAGAATGTTGCACATTTTTTTCCCAAACCTCTTTCATTAGGTCCGTTTTACTGGAAAGTAATTGATTCTTACTTTCCTTTGCACGCACAACAATCAAGAGACTAAATGTCTATGGAGATTATCAGTCATCCAAGTCATGGTTGTCCCAAAAGTGCTTTTTCAAAAGGCAACTGGACTTTGTTTTTTTTTTCCTGGAAAAAGCAACGTCCAGTTGCCTTTTGGGAAAGCATTTTTGGGATAACGGGCTAATTTCTTTCTTTTGGCTTACATTTCAGACCTTTCATTTGCAATTAAACTTTGGTCTAGCAAACTTATACAAGTTGCTTTAAAAAAAAACCCAGTAGCTAATTTTTTATTCTCAAGACTAATTCAAGGCACTGATTTAATTTTAAACCCCTGAACAGTTTGCTTCCTCTTATATCAGCTTGCCAATCCTTTATTTTTCAGTGAGATCTATCATTATAGATTTACAGATTAGAGGACTGCTGAGCTCTCATGCCAATTGTGTCCTTCCAAGAAAGACTGGTGCTATTTCTTTCCTGATGCTACCAAATCATAGCATTCCTTTTGACCTACGCATTCTTATTTTAATATATTTTTCTTGATTGATTTTAGTTATTGCAGTTGTTATTTTAAATTTTATGGTAATTCTATAATATTTCTGTTTTTATAACCTTGTTATCTTTATGGATCAAAGTCAGTTTATAGATTTCTACAAAGATCAAAAAACCTATGTAAGTTTGTATTAATGCATAACTATACTTCACGGGAAGAGTGGGCACATCTATAGTAAATGTATTCACTTAGAATAAACCTATAAAACGCTGAATATGAGAGCAACTGCATTAAAAAAGATGTAGGGAATAAATTTTTTTATTTTATTGATAGACATGTACATGCTACATTAAACAAAACAGGTATATAATATTCCATTATCTGTTCATTAAGAAACTACCCACGGTGCTTTCCAAGGAAGGAACAATCCATCAAAATTATTTTCACTTTAAGCTTAATTAAATTAATGTGTACATTAGCCAGGTAAGTTGGAAAGACACTAGAAAGAAGAAGTGGGAAGAATACCAATATGGTAAGAGTTTTTAATTGTAGCCTTTGTTCATAAAATTGAAATAATTCACTTCTACTAAGGGGCATGCTGGACGCAGAGGAAATGCAAAAATCAAGCTCAAATCACAACCAAGATTAACATGTTTAGTTATGAACAAGGGAAACAAACTTGTATGCATTCAGTATATTTCCCCTTTACAGAGTGCATGAAAAGTTGTGCCAGTGAAGAATGATCCTAGTGCCTGGGCACATAATTTTATTATAATTCCACATAACTATAATCTCATGAGGGAAAGAGTGCCTGAATAATCTTTTTTAGACATTCAGCCGTGTTGGACCTGCTGCTTACCTAACCAATATAATTGCAACATTATATTTGACTAAAGAATTTTTCACAGGCTCCCTTTCAAATGCTCACAGAAACACAGAGAAATTAATAAAATGCCGTTCTTATCTTATGTCTCCTGTGCTGTCAGATTCTTCCTCCTGGCTAAAACCAGTGTGATACTGACACATATAAATGAGCTACACTCAAAAGAGATTCAATCTTTCTCTCTGACATAGGCAAACAAAGATGCAGAAGAACATATTGTGGAGGAAATTCCATCATTTTTCTCCCCAAAGAGCATCATTACATTTCTTCCAATAAAAAAGAATGAAAGATAAATGAAATATATTGCAAACAACTTGAGTTTCACTTAATTCGGATGAGAAATACAGGTAATCCTTGTTCATCTGGTGACCTTTCAAAGTTATAACGGCACTGAAAAAAGTGACTTATGGCCATTTTTCACACTGACAACCACTGCAGCATCCCCTTGGTCATGCGATCAAAATTCAGATGCTTGGCAACTGACTCACGTTTATGATGGTTGCAGTGTCCCAGCATCATGTGATCACTTTTTGTGACCTATTGACAAGCAAAGTCAACGGGGAAACCAAATTCACTTAACAACCTGTCACTAATTTATCAGCTGCAGTGATTCGCTTAACAAAGGTCGTGAAATGGGATAAAATTTGCTTAAGTAATGTTTTGTTTAGCAACAGAAATTTTAAGCTCAATTGTTGTCATACTAAGCATGGGCTCCAGAGGTGGTAATCAGCAGGTTCTGACCAGTTGTGGAGAACCAGTAGTGGAAATTTTGAGTAGTTCAGAGAACCAATAAATTTACCACCTCTCACTGGCCCCGCCCCATCTATTCTCTGTCTCCTGAGTCCCAGCTGATTGGGAGGGAATGGAGATTTTACAGTATCCTTTCCCTGCCACACTACCAAGCCATGATGCAGCCACCAAGCCCACGCCCACAGAACCGGTAGTAAGAAATTTTGAATCCTACCACCGAATGGCTGCCTTTGAAGACAGTGCAAAAGTGGGACTGATAACTGGAAGTAACAGATTCCAGTTGGTGGCCACCACACTGGCTTTCAGTTTAATTCCAGATCCAGTTGAAAGTGTTTGTTATCATATTTAAACACTTTATTTATTGGCATCCAACTAACTCAGGGGTCATTTTTTCTACCAGCCCCATGTGATCATAAAGAGGGTCCCTACCCTTTGGAACACTATGCCTTTCCCAAGATTAGGAATGATCCTAACTTTCCACTGTTTACGAAAGCTTTAAAAATGTAATTATTTTGCAAAACAAATGAGCCATGACAAAAGAATAGTCTGGGTTACTAAGATTTAGTTTGATTTTGTCTTAATGCTTTTGCGTTGATTCCTTTCTTGTATTAGTTTGCTTCTTTATAAATAAATCCTGGAGACTGAAAGGATTTCACTTGAAAGAAATTTGTATGTAAAACATGTAGCCAGTTGTATTATTTATGTCAACATTGATTTATACCAGGCAAAAATGAAAGAAAATATGATGTAGGTACAAACTTCCAGAAGTGGCTGTTAGTAATATTTTTAACTATATGCAGAAGTGGAACTAATTTCCCCCATCTCTGAGATACTATGCACTTATTTCATTTACAACCCATTGTGTTCCATCTGCATTCATGAGGATGAGGTAACTCCATGGATGAACTGTAACAATGGACTTAAAAATCATTTTAAAATGTTTTCAAATTATTTTCTTTCAAAAATGTGCAAACATAAATTGCTTTACAAATACTGTATATATTTGTATAGTTCTTTCAGGTATTCAAGCATGTGACTAATCTATAGTAATCTTTTTTCTTCTTCTTTCTTATGTTGGAATGGAAATAAAAGAAATGGATGGCTGGATGTACAAGATTAATACCAAGTAAGTGTGGATATGGTGTCCCTATTTAAAGGATCTGGAATCCAAATAGCAAGATAAAAATAAGGAGTGATTTCAGATAACCAGATTTCCTGATATCATATGCAGTTTAGCCCTTCATAAATATTATCCTCGTCTAAAATTTGGTTATTTTGTGTGCCACTGAGGGTCCCTGTTATCAATTGTGATATTGGATATAATCCTTTAAGTTATTGTTGTAAAGAAAATATATAACTCATCACATTTATGGGCTGCTCTTTTAAAGATACATAATGTGATCGTATCAAGCTTATAAAGGTAGTCCTCTGTGTACAACAGTTCATTTAGAGACTGTTCAAAGTTACAGCAGCACTGAAAAAAGTGATTTATGACTGTTTTTCACAGTTACGACTTTTGCACCATACCTATGATCATGTGCTTCAGATGCTGGGCAACTGCTCTGTACTTATGACAGTCGCAGTATCCCAGGGTCATGTGATCACCTTCTTTGACCTACTGACAAGCAAGGTCAATGGGGAAGCCAGATTCACTTAACAACCATGTTACTAACTTATCACTTGCAGTGATTCACTTAACAACTGAGGCAAGAAAGGCCATAAAATGGGGCAAAACTCACTTAGCAAATGTATCACTTAACATAAATTTTGGGCTCAATTGTAGTCATATGTCAAGGACTACCTGTATGCTAGCCAATTTTTTAAAACACATTATCTTACCTAATAACCAACAAAGTTATTAGGAAATGGAATGGATATAATGTGCTGCAGATGTTGCAACTTAATGTAAATATTATTCAAGGCCGGTAAAATTGGCCTTTTCCTCATGGTTTTATAGCTTAGAAATCACAGGTTTTGTGTTGCTGAGCAACCTTGCTGGCTAATATATCATCTGGATCTGAAGAGCATAATGAATTCTATATTGATGGACTGTATGAATCAGCTAGGTTGGAAATAATTTATCTTTTCCATTATCTAAAATATTACCCCCATCTTATCTACCATTGGGTATTATATCTGGGTCACCGAATACTCTGTAGAAAATCTCTCTAACCTTCTTTCTTTCTTTTTCTGAAGTATCTGGATTTTAATAGCTGTTGCCTAGGTGGAGGCAAATTAATTTTAAGTGGGTTAAATTAAATTTAACCTGAAAATGAGGATGATTACTGGCAATTTTTCCAAAGTTATTTGCTAGATAGTACTGGATTTGGAATTTTGCATTTTGGATGGAAAAAGTATTTTTCTATCACCACTAACCAACCTCCCTCCCCCACTCCCTTCCTCCCCCACTCCCTCCCCCCATTCCCTTCCTCCTTCCCTCCCTCCCCCACTCCCTCCTTCCTTCCCTCCCTTCCTCCCTCCCCCTCTCTCTCTTTCTTTCTTTCTCTCAAGTGCCCTTAAGTAGGTAATAAAGCACTCAGATTCTTCTGATTTTAAAAGATAGCAAGACAGTTTTGTTTAGATTTATTCCAGTATCAGAGAGGAGAAATCACAAAAAGTAGATGCACTTTCTCTTTGTGTTTGTGCTCTTTTCTTATAAAGTTCCAATTTGGAGTTGCACATACTAGCCAAATGCTATTTTTCTCTTGACAGGATCCCCGCAATGACCTATGATAAATTTGGAATCATATAAAGAAATGAGGACCACTCTAGCCACAATCACTGATGCAAAGAATGGAGTAATTAATTATCTTCAGTGCAAATAGTGTGATTTAGAATGAAAACAAACAGCTGCTCTCTTTTCTACACACTGGAAAAAAAAAACCTAGAAAAAATATCCCAGTATACCCAATCTATAGCTTTATCGCTGTTTGCAGACCTAACAATATTATTGCCTCAAGCAATAGTTTAGATCATTCTCTGGAAATTTTTTGCATATTAAAAGCTGAAACTGAACATAATTCATGGCTATATGCCTCAAAGTCTTGTTCACAGCAGCATCCCAGAATCAGGTAGCACTGGAAATATAGGTTCACACAACAACTGCAAGTTAATATCTATTTGCTACTGTAATTTTGTGCATCCACCTTGCTGCTAATCATCTCTTCTTCTGTTTCCATTCATCTTTCCCAGTATTATAGACTTCTCCAGAGACCTAGGTCTTTGCATAATGTGTCTAAAATAGGATAATTTGAGTTTGGTCATTTGTGCTTTGAGTGAGAGCTCTAGATTGATTTGTTCTGTGTTGCCTCATTTTGGCAGCGGGGAGAGGGGGGAAATGTTCCTGAGAGGATTGAGCAAAGAATGCAGGTAGTATTTGCCAAGAGTTAATCTCTCATCCCAGACTAATTTCCTGGCAGCAGTGCAAATTGGACAGGTGACAGTTTGGCTCCTACTAAACCCAGACAAGTCATATATTTTGAGCCCTGCAATAGTGACCACCATGGGATGGGATCTGCAGCACGATAACTACTTTATCTGCCCTGACTTCAGAAGCTTTCAGATGACTCACTGGTGGCTAGAATACATTTATAGCACTCCAGAGACATGAGGCCCCATGTGTCTACTAGGCCTGAGCCTCTGATCAAGCATGTTGGGTGCTAATTCTAGATCACTGAAGAAACTACACTAAGGAAATGTTACAAAGGCGATTTTTCCAAAAGGCAACTGGACTTTTATCAGTTTTTTCTTTGAAAATATTTCACTTCTCATCCAAGAAGCTTCTTTAGTTCTGTTCACACACCATTCAAAGGGTGTTCATCCCAGATTGTATAGCTAAAAGTTTGTAGAGATTCTCAGTCATTCAATCCTTCCATTCCCCAATATCTTGTCAGAACTGAAGAAACTTCTTGGATGAGAAGCAAAATGTCTTCATGGAAAAGGGAAAAAAACCCAAGAAAGTCCAGTTGCCTCCTGAAAAGGTACCTTTGAGACAATCGTGACCAGGATGACTGAGAATCTCTACAGACTTTTAGCTATACAATTTGGAATGAACACCCTTTGAATGGTGTGGGAGTAGGAATGGATTTCCAGAGAAAAATTGCAGACTACAAAGACCAGGAGCACTACTCGGGTAACCCTGGGGACACAGATAAACCTCCAAGTGCTTCAAGGACCCTCTAAAAGGATGCAAATGACCAGCTGTCTGCAAGGAATATAAATCCTTCCATTCCCCACTATCCTGTCAGAGCTGAAGAAGCTTCTTGGAAACGTCTTCAAAGAAAACAAGAAAACAAGAAAGTCCAGTTGCCTCCTGAAAAAGTACCTTTGCGATAAAGATCTGAAGAAATCCATGAAGCTCAGAGAGTGTCAATGACCCTAAAGATGATACAAACTCTGTATCCAAACTGGCTGCAGAGACAGTTTATATTCTGAAACATCCCTGGTTGCCTTTTTGCTGATCTTTATGAAGAACTACTGAGAAAGAATATGTTCTTGTTGGTACACTGATTTATGAGTAACCTTTGATAACATCAAATATGGCATTATTTAGGACTACTTGTGTAGGACAGATTTGGGGATACTAAATTACAGTGATTCAAGTTGTCCCTTGGAATCAGTTTGAGAAAGATGTTTGATGCCTTGGCTTTTTGTTTATTGCGCTTTGTGAGCATTTGTTTTACTCTCTATTTTTATCTATACAAAAAATATCAGGGATTAAGGATGGGTTCTCATTAATCTTCATATGTAGCATGGAAAACTATTCCTCTTTTACTTCCACGACCAAAGAGAAAAACCTTGTTGGGGTTTTGAAACGCTGCTTGAAAGAATCAACAGAGATATAAACCAGGTAAGATAGGGGAGACAGAGGCACCTGGTACAAATCATAATGACACCACAATGTGCATTCCTCCTCACCTCTTGACACTGAAATGAACTGGGATGCTTTATCAATTTCTAGAATGCATTTTATAATTGATATTAAATATTGTAAACTATTCTGAATGGTATATAAGCACTAGAAGGAAGATATAAATATTTATATAATGCATAAATCTGTGTTCGCCCCTGTCATGGTGAAAGAAGAAATGCAAATTGTACTTCCAAATGATTGTATTTATGTCTGCTAGTGACATTTTTCTGTCAGTTGCAGCTTTACTACATATAGTATATGATAACAAGAGGAATGACTTCATGGAATTTTTTTTCCTGCTTAAACAGATAAGTGTTTCTATTTGTAGGGGGAAAAATCATACATTATAGAGGAGTGTCCATCCAAATGATTTGTTTTACTGGCTGTATGTATGAGTCATAATCTTATCTCTGGGCAAAAAAAGAGAAAGAAAAATCCCTCAAAAACATTGACAGAATCACTGAGCCTCAGTTTTTTTTGAAGCCCTAACTTTCCATTTTGTCAAGAGTTTAATTAATATGGCAAAATGACATTAATCTTGATGCCTGCTGAAGCAGCAGGAGTGAGTGTTGCTTTCCAAAATAATTAAACTGTATAGCAAGAAATGAAAGAAGGGAATCTAACTTGAGTAATTATATAAATTCTTCCCCTGAATTCTCAGTAAATAAATTAAGGGTTCTTTGATGAAGTTGTTTTAGGCATAACTTGACAGGAAAGGTGACTAAATTCTGTCTATCCTTCAAGAACTGGGAAGAAAGATTTTTTTAAAAAAGCTGGGGAAACAAAATTGTATGGCTCTGTCTTTCAGCTCACTCATTTTGATTCATCCAGTCTACAATTATAGGAAGACATCTCTTCAGCATTCTATTCATTCTCCACATTCAAAGATTAGTAAAAGATGTGATGTTTGGAAACTCCTAAAGGCAGACTTTTTGCAACATACTACAGAGAGGTTGAATGTTTTAATTACAAGTTGCTCTCTGCCATTTATTTCTTCACTTATGGATGGGTGACATTGGTATAGTTATAGCCTGAAGAAGTATAAATGAGGAGCAAGGAAGCAAGGTTGACAATGGCAAGAGTTGTCAGTTTTTTCCTTGGAATTTAAAGAAATGGGTTACTTCATGTTTGCAGTTCTGTATGGAGTATTTCTGTTCAGGTTTCAATTTGAAGCGCTTTAGGAAAAGTTAGCTAGAAGTGTATTGTCTTCTAGAATTCTGTATGCTTTGAAAATGATTTGGAGGAACAGCTTTAGAACTTGCATTGGCCCTGCACTTCTTTGCAATTCGTTAAAGCAGACCTTTTCCCAAAGGTTTCTGCATAAGCTTAAAAAAGATCTACTTGTTTAACTCATTATATTTAATGCGACTCCTAAAGCAGGCACATATTTATTCAGACTCTCTGGAAAACTGAAAAAGGATGAGGTGCTTTAGAAAAGACAGATTTTTTTTTTGCTTGCCTAAGATTGGAAGCACTTCAAATTCATTCTAAAAGCACACATTGTGCTATGATTTTCATCCTGTGGGTTTATATTCCACAAATAAGAATATAAATTATGAGGATGTGAAATACTGTAAAGATCCATCATGTACCAACAGTATCCTTGTTGTTTCATCTAGATTCTACACAGGGGTGTCAAACTGGCGGCCCGCGGGCGTGGTGCTCATCCCAGCTCTGCGAATGGGAAAAAGGTCATAAAACGTCACGTGATAGCAACATGATATGGCAAGTTTGACACCTGTGATCTAGAAGGACTAAATCAAATATCCTTAGGCAGGAGTAGAGCATCTGTAGCTTTTCAGATATTGCTGAACAACTTTAATCATGGTGGCTCAGAATTTTGTAACATTTGAAAGCCAGATGTTTCTCTGGATTTTTTTACAGAAGCATAGATTGCAGTTGAACAGTAGGAGAAACATTTTGATAGTAAATAAGAATTCAGTAACAATTCAATTCAGGTAGGAACTTGTGTATTCAATTCTACAACAACTTTTCTTCAGTTCCAGACAAAATATATATGAAAAAAATCTAACTCTTTTCAAATCCCAAGTGGCTTCAACCCTGATGTAGCAGTTTTTGTACCCTTCTAATTTGGAACCTCTATAAAACAACAGTCACTGTATTTCTACAGGGCTTAAAACAGAAAATCAATTGTCCTTTCTAATTTAAAAGCGGTCATTGATTCTGGACTGTGAGTTCCAGTTTTGATGGGAAAATGTAAGTAATCATTTCCTTAAACAACCGTTACCCCATTCTGGTGGAATATTTTGCTTCCCAAAATCCAAATGATGCCCCCCCCATCTTTTCAAAGAACAATAAATATCTGGTTTCTGGAGGTATGGATTATTTTAATCCCCATATGTAGTTTTGTCAATCGTTGTGCTTCTACTATCATTACTAATGGTAATAATGTAATAATGTAGTATTGAGATTGGTAAGTAATACTGGGCTATATACAAACTGTTGATGAAGTACGGATAGTTTCTTATACTTTTTCTGATATAATGAAATGATTATGATGTTGCAGCAAATATGTTGACAAATCAATTATCTAGTTCAGTTCTGCAGCTCTGATACCCCAAATGAAAGAAAAATACCTGGTCTAGATGCTTTTGTGCAGATTCGTCCATTCCCATATAGACCTATGGGACATCGGCCACAGAAGTATCCAGTCTTTGGAGGTTTGCGGTCAACACACAGCACTCCAGGAAAACAAGGTCTATTAGCACAGTTAGTAAGAGATGGTAGGACTCCCGCATGACCTGAAGGAACATCCAAGACCATTGTTAATTTAAAAATAAACCAGGGAGCAAATATCAGCACTGGCTAAGGCTTTCTGATTCTTTTATTCTTTCAAAACATAATTAATGCTAGAGGCTCCCAAATTGTGTGCCTAGTATAAGAAAACCCTAAAGGCACCACATATCAACCAGCTGTTTCTCATTAAGGCAAGATTTATTAGCCCTCTAATTACATGTTGTAAAGTTTAGAATTAAAAAGTGTGTGGCATTTATCAGGTGAAATTGACTTTTCTTCACTGCCAGGAACACCTAGGTGGAGAAGTTTCATTAGTCAGGGGGCAAACTACACATTTCTCTGCAGGGTTACATAATGAATTCCTAGAGGCCTCCTCTCCTTTGTGAGGCATCTAGTAGAAGGCTTGTTTTGTAATAGAGAAGAAAGAGCGGAGAAAGTCATGCTAACTCAACCACTTCTTGCCTGAAGTTTTCTCCTTTAAACTCCCTCACTCTGCTTTTAACTTACTTACAATATAGCTGTGCAATCATCCAGAAGGGGAAGATATTGTGAAACAGGCCATACAATGCATTATCCATACCCATATCATGATTTGTTTACCTTTAACTTTATATGTTGTTTAAACCCTGACTTTATGATGTATAGAAGATATATGGTTTAGTGTCATACAAAACTATCCAAGTATGATTTATTAACTAAATCAAAGTTAACCAAACCACGATCTAGTAATTGTGTGAATCCAACTAGTGATTCAGAGGAAAAAGACTGTCAGGATAAAATCATATTTATTTTTCCTTTCTTCCCATTTCAGTGACTAATTTACAAAAAAGAAGAATTCATTTGGGACTTTATTATTTGCAGGTAATTACTTGGTTCGTACACTGTGTTCAATTATGAATACGCCCACAACTGACCAGATTAATATATCATTTTAAACCATAAAATAGCTTACAAACTGAATTATTGGGCTCATACAATAAAAAAGCAAGTAAGATGCTTAGTGCAATGTGCAAAACCAGCCAGCATAAGATATACATGGTCTCACATACAATTGTTTCCAAATAGATGGCTTTCTGGGAAGTAAGACTGGGAAAATGATGTTGTTTTGCTTGAAGGTTTTCTAAAGATTTCATAGTTAGAAACAAGATACTGCACTATGACTTTGTTTAAACCCAGAAGAGTGCTATTTATGACTCCAAAGAAGAAAGGAAAGGTATGACTTATGACTCCAAACCAAAGGCTAAGGCAAAAATCCAAACCATTGACAATAGGAGTCTAATGCAATTTATATTTCCTAATCGAGTTCTATTCTGGATATTTTATATTTTGTTAGTTAGTAGATATAATTGATCTAACAAGATGGGCACATCCCAAGTGGAGCTGAGCCATAACATCAACATTGCATCTTCTCAAGTAACTTTTTAAGAACCGTAGCACAACTGATTGCCTTTTGATTGTCTGCTCTATCCATTGTACAAACTTTCTTTAAAAGTTATCTTTGTGCTGTGTTCAAACTCTCTCTGTTTAGGTTGATATGCAGTGACTGCTTAGGGAAATAGTTTCACATAAAAGCTGACAGCTTGGAGCAGAACTCTTTGACACCCATCTACTTAGACTATACTTACCATGGACCTTGCTGGTATTAACATACTTAATTGCTGACAATGTCCTTGCTTCTTGGCCTTTCTCAAGCTGTTTACTTTCACTTGTTTTCCATTCACCTTTGATATTATGATGATTAGTAATGAAAGCTTCTATCCTGTCAGCAAAGTCTTCAGCTGCAATGATAGAGAGTGGAGATGAAAAAAGCCATGGCATTTGTTTTTGCTGTGATTATTGATGGAGGTGAATGCTAATATCACATCACATTATCTTCCAGGTTATTTACACCCCCCCCCCCACAAGACAAATGTGGAATCAAAGAGATTGAATGAGTTAGCCTCTGGGATTTCATTAGAACAGGATCTCATTTAATATCCACATATAGTGGAGGATCCAGAAGTAGAGGCAAACAATTCAAATGGCTTATAGACTAGCGGCAGGTGTACAGCTAGAGCAATGAGTAACACATTGGCTTGACCAATTCTAAAAGAAAATCATGCTGGCTTGACTCCATCTGCCTACCCATGGACAATTGCCAAACTATACCACACTAACTCCAGGCAGCAGCTGGCTCAAGAAAAGTACTTTGGATACCGTGGCTTGAAGTGCTCAAAGAAGTAAATCAACTAAATTGTCAATCAGGGACCATTTAAAATATTAATTTCCTCCAGTAAAGTTACAGAATGAATGTTCCACTTGTAGCCATGTTTCAAAGCAATTAGCTACTTTATTGGGAAGTTATGTGTGAATATTTTAATTCAAATGGAAGAAAGTCATGATTGTGCTCAAGTTAGTAAAAGTTTTCAAGAATCCTGGGTAAATTTTAGAAAGAGGAGGAAGAGGGGATTCACTGTATATAGTTTACATAATATATCTTACATAGGCAAAAGAATTTCAATAGCCCCCCCCCCCCTTTCTGGCATGATGTGATTGTTATTTCTTCAGCAAATCATACAAGGTGTTACACAACTTTATGAGTTGAAGAGCAGTTTTTAGATTAATCCCATCCTCAGGAAAATTCAGATGAGAATGAAGTGCCGATCATAACAGAAAAACCACTACAATCTGACAAACAATGAAATGTCATTCTGATGCCACTGTGCTAAATCAAATCAAATTCTTGGGTGGGAAATACTGATTTTGTAGCCCAATGCCTATTTTCTAGCAACAGAACACAACTCCACATTGCTTTCTAATATCACTGCTTTGGAACCCTTAGCTACTGAACTGTATATATTTCAGTGTTGTGTTGTAATCATAGTCTGCAGTCTTTGACTGACGAAAAGTTGATTATCTTTATTTAAGACTGCTGCCAACCAAGTACAGGGGTATGCTAATCTTTGGAACACATTTGGAATTTTGAGACTTTGTGTTAGATGCAGAGTTGTCATGGGAATTTGCTAATGAACAACACAGCTACTATTCACAGACATGGTGAATCACTAAAGGTGGCTTAGTCTTTCAGATGCTGCCTAGAATCTCAAAGGGGCTTCGGTAAAGACTTCTCAAGACATACCAGTAAATAAATATGATGCTACTGGTGCTTTGCTTTACAGTTTGGCTACTTTCTTTTAATATATTTCATTTTTAAAAGAGTCTCTTTAAAAATCAAATGAGACAGGTCTGGTGTACAGTAAATTATACATTGCCTATCTCTGACTTAAGAAACAAGGAATAACATGGTTTCTTAAAGTTCCCAGTGCAAAAAGTGACAGTATAACATTGGATAGGTCAGATATAGCATAGAAGTGGATTGGGAGCCTTTCTACTTTTCCTGTAGCTTCATGACTTTAGAGCCTGCTATATAGTACATAGTGGAACCTGGTTTGCATAAAGGGAGGAACCGTTGTTTAAATCAAAGTGAGTCGATTGGTCGATTGGTTTAGCATAAGGGGATCTTTCCCCAAATTTAAGCCAGACATACAGAAGCATCATATTTCAGAACTGTAACTTTTTCTATCTTTCCCAATGTCACTGAACTTTTGCTATGAAAAAAGAACTTCGCAACCAATAACCACTTTCATTACTTCTGTAAGGTAATTTAAATGAGTAGTGTACAACTGCTGTATCAGATGAAGCATTTTAAAATCCTGAAAGTGTGCAAATAAACAACCACATTTCAGTTAAGGGCAGGATTTTACTTAAGCATTAATTGAATCTTCCTTTCTCCAGTCATGCTTAACAGAATTAATTCACAGAAGGCAAAAACACTTCAAGGCAGCCACAAATGTCCTGAAACAAGGCAAAGACTAGAAAATAGTTTCTATAAGGTAAAACTATAAACCAAGGGAAGACTGAGTCAATATTACCACAGACTGTTCATGTTTTCTAGGATTTTTCAGCTCTAAGCCATTGGTTTTGTCTCCCTACATAATCTGTTGTTTGTACAATGAACAAAAATGAGCAGGAGGAAGAAGAAGAATGCTCTTGGATAGTTCATTTAATTGTTTTCTACACTGAAGGTTAATAGTCAGGTATACATGAACAAAAATACCAGGGAGGCAGGCGGTTACATCCTCAGGAGCATTCATAAATTATTTTATGCATAATGAAGCAAACGATTTATTGAACTTCCTCTGTAACACTAGCTTGGGAGTCTCTGGGCATTTTTTTCCTTGAGGATGGGGTTAATCTGAAAAGTGCTGTTCATCTCATAAAGTTATTTAACAACTTTTATTGATTTACTGAAGAAATAAACTTGTGTTTAACAGAAGCAACAATTAAAAACAAGGATAATGTTTAAAGTTTGGAAAGACTTTGAAAGACTCTAGAGGAAAACTTTACAATGTATTCAGAAATATATTTTAATAAAGGAGGGAAGGATAATATCAAAGCATCGTTACCAATGTTTAAGTTAACTAGCTAAATAATATTGGACTACATCAATGTTCTACTAACAGACTTCTATGTAGAGACTAGGTCTTAGCCTTTCTGTCTTCCCTGTGTTTCGATATGACCAGAGGAGACTGCAAATGAATGTTAGATTCAGTAAATTACTACTTATGTGTCATGTCTACGTTTTCTCATGTCCCTCGGTGAAGGCATTAAATGTCCTTTGTATGCATAGTCAAATTGTAGAAAGGTGGATAGTGTTACATGATATAGAATACAGCATACTGAAAATCTCTATTGTTTAGACAACTTATCAGGATAAGCAGCATTATAGTTTTGTGCTACAAAAATAAAAATATGTGGATATTCATAAGCAAAACACATTTTGGGCAAAGTGTCTGGTTATCATGCCATATGATCTACCTTATTTGTGCTTATCCTGTGCAAATAAGACAAATGAACACACACACATACACATTCAGAATATGCTTCGATTAATGCCAGTCCAGTATTTATCTTATTTTCAATTCAGTTCAAATTATATTATACACTTTTCTTATTCAGCAAATTTCCATTGGGGAAAAAACCTCCCTTTCTTTTTCTAGATACATTTGATTATATCAGAGATAATCCATATATATGGATATATGTATATAAGGGTAGGTAGGTAGGTAGGTAGGTAGGTAGGTAGGTGGGTGGTTGGGTGGTTGGGTGGATGGATAGAGGGATAGACAGATGACAGACAGACAGACAGGAACAAAGACACAAATATTGCATTATTTTGACTCACGGAATTTATTTTGGGGTTGAACCCATTACAATTGTTTCCTTAATTACTGTAACATCAGTAACAAAATACTCACACTTGCAATTTCTACCATCACCTTTCATCCCAATAGGGCAGCTGCCACATTCAAAAGACCCCATGGTATTTGTGCAAGAGACCTCAGGAAAGCAAGCATTTGCTTCACATTCATTTATATCCTCTTGACAAGTATGCCCTGTGGCAAAAAAAATAAAGCTTAGGTTAATAAATAGAAAGATGTTGCTACTGCTGTTTAATCCTTTACTTAAATCTTCATACACATTAGGCAGACTTCCCAGAAGTAGAATTGGTGAAGGTGTCAGTCATTTGTCATTGAAAGGCACCCAACAGATTCACCTGATGTTGTAGTTGTCTAGTGGCACTAGTGTACTGCTTCCCCAAATGTAAAAATGTGAATGTTATTCACTCAAATAAAGCTAATATACTCCTAAAACCATGTTTTATTATCACCCCTCCAGGTATATGTCATTTGTGCTGAAAATACTACTGGGAATTGTCTAATTGTGGTCTACAAATTAGTCCTCAGGTTTTAATATCAGTTTGATTGAAAGAAAGAAAAGAGCTGACAAAGCTTTCCATGATGGAAGCTGTACAAAATGATACATGAACTTCAGATCTAACACTTGTAAGAAAGACAGAAAGCAGTTTATTTTTTTCTTCCTTTGTTAAAAAAAGATAGTTGCCCATCTCACCAGAAGTGACTCAGGTGACATATAATAAAGTAAAACTACAATCTGAAATATATATATTGTATATATATATATTATAAAAACAATAATTAGAGAAATATAATTAGTACAAATTAAAGAATAATTGAAATATGAAACTATTATCTTAGAAAACAGTTTTATGAAACTATTTGTTAAGGTAATGATGATTTAAAAGCTTCATCGATAGTTCTGCGGTAGAATGGTAGGTAGAATAGTTGCTTGATATAGAGAATATTTCTAATTTTAGACAAGGTGTGTGTGTGTGTGTGTTTCTTTATACAATATACTTATTTTTTTAAAAAAGTGAAAAAGTCCAGCAATGTACTATTTCATAATTACTTTGTCAGTAATCTGTGCTTTTTAAAAAAAAAACATTTCAATTTTTTAAATAATGAAGTTAAAAAAAGAAACTGACTTCACCAAAATATTTTTTGTGACTATAGAGGTAGCCCTCAATTTACAAGCATTAATTTTGCAATCATTCGAAGTTACAATGGGACTCATGACTGGTCTTCGCACTTATGACCATGTTACAATGAGGCTGGTCCTCATTGCTTTTAAGGTTAATTGCTTAATCACACTTATGACCATGTTACAATGAGGCTGGTCCTAATTGCTTTTAAGGATTGCTTTTAAGGTTAATGTTTATTAACTTTTTTAAATTTTCTAAAATTTTTAATCTAACTTAACTAAATTGTACAGGGAATTTCTACTACCTCCTCCAGTCCTATGTTTAATTTATTTATTGTATACTTATAACATGTATATTTACTGTCTAACTGTTTTAATGTGACTGTACACCGCCCCGAGTCTCTTTTGAGAGAGGCGCGGTCTAAAAATCCAATAAAGTTAAAGTTAAAATTAAAGTTACTTATGACCATCACAGTATCTCCACAGTCACATGATATAAATTCAGGCACTTAGTAACTGGCATGTGTTTATGATAATTATTTGTTATAGTTATCATTATTTCCAATGTTAAATTCAATATATATTCCACTGGTTGAAAACAATTGACAAGCAGAGAGGGTTAATTATTGTCTCCTTCTGTTAGCTCTCAGAATTATATAAAAACTTTGAGCATAGTCTGTTTTCATTTTGCTTTATATTAAAACACACACAAAGAAACACTACCTTTTGCTTATAGTTATATGGCAGAGAAAGTTCAGCTCACTCTAAACAATTTCGGAAGAGATTGCTGTTTCAGCTGGGGACAGTGAGATAATTAAGAGGACAGAATATGAAAATATCTTTCTGAACCCATCAAATATTTTCCTACTGAGCCTGATATCTCAAGACAGACTATTGTATTACATTTTCAAGTCCAGTGGGGATTCAGTCAAAATATCAACTGCAGTGGGTACTTTCCCCATTATAAACATTAACAATTAAATGAACAGCATAGGCCATATTCTAAATTACAGGTAAATATTAGGAAAAACAGCATAGTCGAAAGGACTGCTTTGTTTTTGTACTAGGTGGAATGTGGAATATTTCTGGGTAGAAAATATTTGAAGAAGAAGATTTATTGAGACATCTAATTTTTCATATGTCTAATTTTTATATATATATATATATATATATATATATATATATATATATATATATATATATATATATATATATATATATATATATATATATATATATATATATATATGTGTGTGTGTGTTTTCGTAGATTTTCACGGGTGTAGGTATGCTGGTTTTGTTGTATTCGGAGGAAGCGCACATTGAGGGGTTTTTTAATAAATTCTTTTTTAAAAATTGTAAGGGGTTCCAGGGGTGGGGGGGGAACCAGTCAGGAGGGATGGAAGAGCCAGGCACCTAGGTGTGGTCGAAAGAGGAGGGAGCGGAGTGGGGGAGGAGAGGGAAGATAGCATTCCTGTGCAGGGCTCCTTAATACCAACGGTCGTGGGGAGGGGCAGGTGCGAGGACAGTTTAAGAGCGCATAGTCGGTTGGGAGACCGGGGTTTTTGGTCATTCCCGGTCGTTTGTACCAACCCCTGCATACTAGGTGGTCAGGATCTACAGACCCAAGGCCTGAGACTGCTGTTATGCAATGCGAGGTCCGTTGTTAATAAGGCCCCCCTCATCCACGATCTAATTTTGGAGGGGGAGCCGGACCTCGCCGGAATAACCGAGACCTGGTTGGGCCACGAGGGAGATCTACCCCTTGTGGAAATGTGCCCGCCAGGTTATCGAGCATTTCACCAGCCTCGGGCCCAGGGAAGGGGCGGCGGGGTAGCAGTGATTATCCGGGAAGACTTAGAGCCGAGAGAGTTCACCGTGCCGCAGACATCCGGGTGTGAGTCCCTCGTCGTGAGATGGGGCCCAGGGAGGCAGTTGGGCCTGCTGATAGTATACCTGGCTCCTCGCTATACCTCAGCGGCCCTGCCCGAACTCCTTGAGCTGATCTCATCGGTGGCGGTTGAGACCCCCAAACTTTTAGTGATGGGGGATTTTAATCTGCCGTCGATGGGAGAAGCGTCTGAGGGGGTGCGGGAGTTCATGGCTTCCATGACAGCCATGGACCTGACCCAGTTAATTCAGGGCCCTACTCACGAGGGAGGCCACACCCTGGACCTTGTTTTCGTCTCTGGCCAGTGGATGAGTGATCAGGGAATAGGGGATCTAGACATTATTCCCCTGTCATGGTCGGATCACTCACTTCTCCGGCTGGACTTCCCTGGTGCTACCCCCCGCCGCGAGGAGGCGGAACTGGAAGGTATTAGATGGTTCCGCCCCAAGCGCCTGATGGAACCAGATAGGTTCCAGACGGAACTTGGGCCACCTCCTGTGGACCTGACCCGCCCCCGAGTGGAGGACCTGGTAGACGCATGGAATAGTGCGACTACCGGGGCCCTAGACCGGGTGGCGCCTTTGCGGCCTCTCCTGCGGCGACGAACCACCCTGGCACCTTGGTTTACCGAGGAGCTAAGGGTGATGAAACGCCACAAGAGACGCCTAGAGAGTCGTTGGAGATCCTCCCGTTCCGAATTTGACGGAGCACAGGCACGAGCCTATTTGAAGACGTACCTCGTGGCATTAAGAGCGGCCAAACGTCAACATTGTGCCGCTCTTATTGCGTCTGCAGATAACCGCCCTGCCGCCCTGTTTCGGGTGACCCGCTCCCTCTTGTTTGAGAGACCACGGGAAGCCCCATTACAGGGCAGAGCAGAGGAGTTTGGGAAATATCTACAGGACAAAGTCGCTCAAATCCGGATGGGATGGGCCCCTTTCAGTGGTTCAGTAGAGACGCCCGTGGCGAGTCTTGAGGGACCGCTTTGGGAGGAGTTTGACTCGGTTGCCATCGAGGATTTGGACAGGTTGCGTGGACGTCTGCGACCCACCACATGTTTATTGGACCCGTGTCCCTCCTGGCTTGTACTGTCATCCTGGGAGGTTACGCGCGACTGGCTCCTGGGCCTGGTGAACGCCTCGTTGGGTGAGGGGTCTCTACCGGCCGCCTTGAAAGAGGCGGTGGTGAGGCCCCTGCTCAAGAAGCCTTCCCTGGACCCAACGGACCTAGTCAATTATCGTCCAGTCTCCAACCTTCCTTTTTTAGCGAAGGTTGTAGAGAGTGTGGTGGCACAGCAGTTCCCACGTCACCTGGAGGAAAATGATTATCTAGACCCGCGCCAGTCCGGCTTCCGACCCGGGCACAGCACGGAGACGGCCTTGGTCGCATTGGTTGATGATCTCTGGAGGGCCAGAGATAGGGGTTGTTCCTCTATCCTGGTCCTATTAGATCTCTCGGCGGCGTTCGATACCATCGACCATGGTATCCTGTTGCACCGGCTAGAGGGGCTGGGAGTCAGGGGCACCGTTTTACGGTGGTTTGGCTCCTACCTCTCTGATCGGACGCAACGTGTGTTGGCAGGGGAGCAGAGTTCGACCCGGAGGTCACTCACATGTGGAGTGCCTCAGGGATCGGTGCTCTCGCCTCTCCTGTTCAACACATATATGAAACCGCTGGGCGAGATCATCCGTGGTTTTGGGGTGGGATATCATCTGTATGCTGATGATACTCAGCTATACATTTCCACCCCGAACCACCCCAATGAGGCCGTCGAAATGATGTCCCGGTGTCTGGAGGCCGTACGGGTCTGGATGGATGGCAACCAACTAAAACTCAACCCTTCCAAGACGGAGTGGCTGTGGCTTCCGGCCTCCCGGTTCAACCAGGTGCTTCCATCTCTGGCCATCGGGGGCGTCCAACTGGCCCCCATGGAACAGGTGCGCAATTTGGGCGTCCTCCTAGATGCCCGGCTGTCCATGGATGACCATGTAACAGCCGTGGCAAGGGGGGCGTTCCATCAGGTCCGTCTGATGCGCCAATTGCGCCCCTTATTGGACCGGGATGCCCTACGCACAGTCTCCCATGCGCTAGTGACGTCTCGCCTGGATTACTGCAATGCTCTCTACATGGGGCTTCCCTTGAGATGCACTCGGAGACTACAGTTGGTCCAGAACGCGGCCGCGCGGGTGATTATGGGGAGGACTAGATACTCCCCTGTAACACCTCTCCTGCGCGAGCTGCACTGGCTTCCTGTGGTCTACCGAGTGCGTTTCAAGGTTTTGATTATGATCTTTAAAGCGCTTCATGGCACAGGGCCTAGTTACATGCAGGATCGCATCCTGCCCCACACATCCCTACGACCAATTCGCTCACACAGAGAGGGACTTCTCCGGGTGCCGTCCGCCAAACAGTGCCGGGGGGCGACACCAAGGAGCAGAGCCTTCTCTGTGATGGGCCCAGCCCTGTGGAATGACCTCCCCCGTGACATCAGGATTACTTCCGATCTCCGCTCCTTCCGTGTACAGCTGAAGACCCACCTCTTTCAATTATCTGGCCTGGCTCAATCGCAATCGTAATTTCTCTTATTCCTCCTAACTGTTTTTTAAATTGTCTTTTAAATGTCAAATTTTTAATTGCATATTGGGTTTCTTACAATTGGGGTATTTTAATGCTGATTTTTAACTGTTTAAATGATGTAATTTGTTACCTCCTCCGTGTATGCGTGTATGTGTGTTTTGTATGTATGTATGTTTATGTGTTTTGATACATCTTCTATGTTTTATATGCTCCATTGTACGCCGCCCCGAGTCCTACTTGGAAAGGGAGCGGCTAATAAATTCAAATTATTATTATTATTATTATTTTCCCGTGTGGGGTTGGGATTGTCTTTGCAACGTTTCAGCAGGATCTCACCTGCCATCCTCAAGCCATGGGCCCAAAATGCGATCGGAGCTGCCGTCCCTCTGCAAGTCCTGGTGGGAGGGGATGGGGTGCTGGCTTTGTTTCAGTAAGTGAGCACCCCATCCCCTCCCACCAAGACCCACAGAAAGACGGCAGCTCCGACCACATTCCAACCTGGTACTAAAAGAATCTCTTCAATTCTATGCATTAGCCCGCACAATATTTTTGCTAAAAGATAAGTCAAAGAACTTCAGGCTTTTAGTCCAAAAGGAAATTTTAACAATGTTCTCAGAAGACAAAAAGATATAAAAATTGCCAAAAAGTTACTGATGAATGAAGGAATGCTTGATTCAGGGAACCAAGTCAAAACCCCAAAAATATACAGGCGCCAGATCTGCTAGAAAACAAGCAGAACAGGTAAAACAGTAGCTGCTAAAACAGAGAGCTCAGTGCAGGAAAATGTGAATAACATAGAACTCATTAATATCATGGTTCTAACATTAAGACTTAGTTGAGGAATCCAAAATATTTATTACACTAGGAAAAAATAGGATGCCAGCCCCATTTTCTGGACACAACTGGGCAGCTAAAAATCAGTGTGTACACAGTACTACTAGGTAGAAAACTGTAAAAGTGTGCAAGATACTTGGTATATATGATTAGAAGGTTGAAGTGAAGGACTTAAATGTTGAATTAATCCATCATCCTTATTTTTGGTTCCCAGCCCCTTCCAAACATAGATACAGATGGAGAAAATACAAGTCGGTAATAAAAATGAAGCACTCTAGCTACAGAAAGGTTAATCATAGGAAGATAATTTACATATGTAGTAAAGGTTAAAAAACCATAGTCTTAGCAGGGATTCTCTTTATTGTCCCATGTGATTGTTTCATTAAAAAAACAAATTGAGATAAATCTCCAGGATACTTATCAGTTATTTGTCCATGTTATAATCTTTTTGCTGGAACATATATCCAACTGGTTATGTTAACACATTTTCAGATTTGATGCAAGTAAATAATGACAACTAGTTACTAATTGTCTATGACCAGCTGTTCTAAAATTAGAGCACATTTCTCTTCCCAGCTGTGAAAATGCACATGCTTTTTTGGTCACCAATGCTTTCTCAATCAACATATACCACTGAAGCAATGCAATAAATTGTGTGCGCTTTTCAAGAAGTGAAGAAATGTTTTGATGAACAAGGTTCACTCTGAAGCTTATGTTTCACATGTGTATTTGTGTTTTTCTACTGCTACTAAGGACCAATAGCAAACATATGCACTAAATACTTTGAATATCCCAAAAGAGATTTGGAATGAGGTCCCAACAGGAGAACCTGTTTATGGAAGTTTAAACCACAAAAGATTCACTCTGGGCCTGTACTCTGTGTAGACATTTCCATCACTCGTGCTCATTTTTAATCTTTGCCTTCTGCTTGTTCCCCTATGGACATCTGTAATTACTATCATCCTGTCAGTGACAGCAAAATGGGATTTAGAATGCAGTGGTAGTTTTGCATGCATAACAGTGCTTCCTACTCTTTTAGTAACGAGCTTCTCTAGGGATGATATTTAAAAGTGATCTCTGAAGAGCAAGTGTTTTGTTACTACTATCTGTTTGCTATCTTTTGTAAAGGTGTGATGCCATAATGGTCTTGTCACTTGAGCAGTGCAGTGTTACCTGCTCATTAGATTATTGATGGTTTTCTGGGGAATTGAGACAAACACGACTTCAAGAAGCTTTATTGCTGTAACAGAATCTGCCCTGGAGTAAAATCATCTACCTCTTAGCTGGTTTTCAGCTCCACTTGCGTATAATTTTTCACCTGCTATTAAAATACTGAATGAAATAGGAATGCCTCTCAATCATTTCTTTATTCCTCCCCCCATTTTTCTCATGTTTGCTATTTTCAGCTCAGGAAGCAGCTGCTGAAACAATGAATATTTTATTTAAATCAACTAGAAAAAGGAGAGTAATTGAAGCAGGTGTCTTTCTTTTTCTTAGCAGGCAATATCTTATCACTATGTTCATGTGGATGAAGAAAACAAAATTAGCAGACTAGCATCCAATGAAAATGTTGGAAAGCAAATGCTTAAATTTAAGTTTATGGGGAAATAGGGATGGTTTTTAAAAATACTGCAGTGAAGAGCTTCACACAATCTCACAGGATTTGATTTTCATTGTACTTTTACTTAAACTAACTGCTTTTAGTTTTGTGAATTAGGTGGTACACAGCTTGTAGAAGCAGAATAGGAAAAATATTGTGCCAATGTATTATTACCAACCATAGATCTTAGATAACCACTCTGCTATTACACCATCAGTCTTGTGTTCCATTTGTGTTGGGCCTGTAAACTGGCACACAAAATAACCCTAATTTCAGTACCATGTTAGTACTTTAGTTTTTATCCTTCAAATGAGCATAAAGGCTCTTGATTGTCCTTATTTGTACTTATGCTAAACACATTCTGAAGACAAAGAAGATACTGGGTATGAGTTAACATTGTTCTTCCATGTACTATGGAAGATGGAAGTTCTATATATAGAACTTCCATCTTCAGTCTCCCTTTATTTATTTATCAGTACAAATACAACATATATATATATATATATATATATATATAAATCAAGTAGGCTTATACAGTTTTAAACTATAAACAATATCTTGCAAAACACAGTAGTTAGATTTACAAAACACACTAACCTAAAATCAAATGCACCATACTGTGACTTATATTGATTGGCAAACTTTTTCTTTTTCTGTCTTGAAATAACATCAGCTTATCATTTTTAGTCTTCCATTTGCAAATAGCTGCCATCAAATGCTTACCTTGGAAAAAACCCTTTTTTTGGCTAGGGAGTCAATGGCTTTTTCAAAGGAATATTTCTGCCATGATTCTCAATTTTTATTTTGAATACTACATTTATAATCGAATTGTGTGAAAATAAAACATGAAAAGACAAGATTATGAACACAACTCACCTTTCCAACCTGCTGGGCATTTGCACTCGTAGCTCTCTACTCCACCAGTACAAGAACCAATACCACATGGATTTGATTCACAATGATTATAGCTGTTTTGGCAACGGTCCCCTTCAAATTCACTGGGACACATACACAGATATTCCCCAACACCAGGAGGGAAGTTAATGTTGGTGATGCAAGTTCCACCATTTAAGCAGCCACAAGGCTTCACTGAAATCTACAAAAGGCAACAATGTCTTGTATTTAAGCAAGCATTTTATTACTTTACAATAAGGCTACTTATTGAACTTCGTATGAAATGATATATGTAAGAGTGATTTGTGGATTTATTCCCTGAAAGATATCAGAAAAAGTTCCCAATATTCATAGATGATAATGAGAAACAAAACACAGGCACATGATAAATGCATAGCTGCCACTTGAAAACTGAAATTGTTCATTCATCTTTTCCTTTCTAATATATAATAGAACTTTTAACAATCTTTATAACAATGTTATAATGTTCTTCTGTTACTGGCTGTTAAGAGTCAATAAACATAAAGCATCATGATATAAAGGTATGGTTGACTTTTAGACATCACAAAGGAAAAAGGACCAATTCTGCATTTGGCATTCTTAAAAGCAACTGGTTACTTAGCATAATGTATAGATTGGTCTTGACTGCTCAATGAATCTAACTCCTAGGGGCTTTGTTGCTAATACCTCCAGGTTCTGCATAAATTTTATATCTAGTGATCTGTGTTAACATTTATTTTATACAATTCCCTTAGCAATTATCCATGTTAGCCAGCCTCTTTTAGCTGTAAGTTTCTTCCTCCTGTGCATTTGCATTATTAGCAAATGCTACTGCAAAATTAATAGAATAGCTTGCTATAAGGACAAAGCAGGAAAGCATAGCCAAGAAACCAAGGTTACAGAGTAATGGTATAAGGGGGAGGGGGGGGAATCCTATAAAAATATTACTGCAAATGAATTATAATTTTCCCTTTATGGCTAAAACCTGGTCCTTTATGTCATGATGTGTTTTTCTTCAAAGATCCACATGCACACAGCAAGTTTTAAAGCAGATTAATTAAACATTAACCAGCTTGGCAAAAAAGTGGTCTTTCAGACAGCAATCGATGCAGAACTCTTTCTGATTCATTGAATATATGGGATTCACTTTCTCCAAGATATTCATTAGATTAATTCATCATTACTGTCATGAATGATACTATTCACTCACTTGAAAACAGCCGGAGTCTTAGCTTTTTAAAGACTATAACACATTATTAACTATTATTGGAGTAACCAAGAGCCAACAAACTAGTTTTTGAAGGATTGTAAGATCTCCATAAAAAATGCAAGTAGAAAAAATAGGAACCACCTTTGGTGGGAAGGTAACAGCGTTCTGTGTGCTTTCAGCATTTAGTCATGCCGTCCACATGACCACGGAGACGCCTTCAGATAGTGCTGGTGCTTTGGCTTTGAAATGGAGATGAGCACAGTCCCCTAGAATCAGGAATGACTAGCATGCATGTGCGAGGGGAACCTTTACCTTTACCTTACTTTAAGATCTCCTTCCTACCTGCACTGAATGTCTGCTTTGTGCATTGCATTCATCAGATACCGTGAATTCAAAACTCTTCTCTTCTCCAGAATGGACCTGCCAGATGAGAAGGCCAGCAGGAGAGAGGGAGGCTTCTGGAGGGCCAGTTTCTAAAGTAAAAAGCAGGGCTGATCTCTCGGGATCTACTGCTTGCAACTGATAAACAAAAGTTTCCCCTGCAAAGGTTAGAAGCTGATTGGATGGGGCCAGAAACACAGGTGGCAGGTTGTCTAAATTAAACATAAAAAATTGGAGGGGTGTTACTTTAGGAAATACTGTTTTATTTAAGAAAAACTGTAAACATTTTATTGCAAATGACAAGCAATTTAACAATTTGAGCTAGTAATTTGGAGGAACACCATTGATACTTAAAGGGTTAAACACATCTAATAAAATTAATACATTTACAGCTGCATTTTTTTTGCATTCTCTCTCTCCCTTTTCTAATCAACAAAACCTTTAAAAAATCAGAGTTGAAATGAGCCCTCAAGTGATTATCTAATATGATGCAGAGAGTGGAAATGCATCAACAGGTTTTTATGGTGGGAGAAAACCTCTCATCTTATTTTCATATTTCAGAAAGTGATTACCATCTGAATCTGAGTGTGATGGCTGTGGTGAATGTAAAGCGGAAGTTTAAAATACAACCAATGGAAGGCCAATTCTACAGTCAGAATCCTACCAGAACTTCAGTCAGTTTAAATCTACATTTTACATTGTGTTTTTCTGCTGGAAATGCACCATGTGAATAATTTTTAAAAAAAAAGAAAAATCAAAATAATTGTCCTGAAAATAAATTAAAAGTTTGCTGAGTTGGGAAAAAAACCCTGCAATTTACTTATAAGTAATTGATGAGCATTATTATATTGTGAGAGGGACGTGGTGGCTTAGTGGCTAAGACGCTGAACTTGTTGATCAGAAAGGTTGGCAGCTCGGCGGTTTGAATCCCTAGCGCCACGTAACAGAGTGAGCTCCGGTTACTTGTCCCAGCTTCTGCCAACCTAGCAGTTCGAACGCATGTAAAACTGCAGTAGAAAAAATAGGGACCACCTTTGGTGGGAAGGTAACAGAGTTCTGTGTGCCTTCGGCATTTAGTAATGCTGGCCACATGATCACGGAGACGTCTTCAGACAGCGCTGGCTCTTTGGCTTTGAAATGGAGATGAGCACAGTCCTCTAGAGTCAGGAATGACTAGCACGTATGTACGAGGGGAACTTTTACCTTTTATTATATTGTGTGGTACTTGAAGTGGTACTTGTGATCAGTGGTGGATGTTGATTTTATATATTATGGTCAACTGTCAAAGATCAAGTCTTTTAGATGAAAGCAACCCATCAAGAAGTAAAACCAGAATCAAATCTATCTCTGCCAACCAGCAACTCCATTTTACAAGGATTTCAGCTTAGCACGCTGTGATCCATCTAGGTCCTCACAGCCACCAGGAACCAATACAGCTGAATTCAAAGAAACTCTCTTAGCAATGAGGTGCACTAGAGCTGCAGGAAACACCCTATCTCAAGTTGAAGCATTGACCATCTCAGGTTCCAGCCAGCCCTGTCCCTTCTGACCTATGCACATGCTTAACTAACAAATGAAATAGAACATATTAGTAATGATCGTGTTTAGTTCATCAGATTCTGATGAAGCTAAAAAGGATTTCAGTTACCATGGCAAATCACCACCATGGATTCTGCCAATGAAGGGGCAAGATTTTCATGTAACTGAGCAACTTTTTTCAACAAAGTGTTATGCAAAATAACCATAACTACTTTATGGGCAATTGTCTTCCCATAAAGGTATTTGCCCCCCCAAAAGCAGCCATCCCACATAAGAGAAGTGTAGGTGCTTTCCTTCCTTTTCATATTCCTACATTGGTTCTCCAGGCCCTGCTCATCCCTGACCCTGGCACTAAGAGTGACGAAGGACTTAGAAGAGCAAATTTCTATGAAGGCCACACTGCTGACCTTATTCAACCATGTTTTGACAATACATGCCAGTTTCTGCTTCTTATCCAGTACCTAGCTAGCACACTTTTATTACAGATGGACCTTTAGCATTTTCAGAACAAGGTCACATCAATCAGTCACCAGGATCAGCCCCTCCACCCCCAGGTTGGAAGTAGAGAGATTGCATTTTCCCATTTGAACAGGGAGTGCAGCCCAACATTTTCCTATCTGTCAAGCTGCAAAAATAAGGAACCAAAAACTGCAGAATTCAGAAAGGTCAAATTTAATGTACAGAATAAATTCAGAGTTTTGGAACATAAAATATGAATTTTTCAGACTTTCTCATTTATGGCTTTATAAGGTAGACCCTGTTTGAATACTTTGAAACAGATTTTCCCACATTTCTAACTCACCCTCACCCTCAGGTAATTTGCTGTTCATGAGACAGGCTGCCTGCTGCCTTGCCTGCTGCCTTCCATTCCTTTCCCAGTTTCTTCATAGACTCTCAGAAGACTACATCTCTCTTCACCTATCAAAACTGAACTCCTGACACTCTTCAGAATGATTGTGGGAGGATTGGAAAGAAACAGGAGAGTAGACATAAACAGGATAGGAAAAGGTTAATCTACTGGCAACACAGCCAAGGTGGCAAGAAACCTGAGAAGCAGCATTCTGAATCATTTAAAGTGGTTGTCTTATTTAATTCACTATAAATGTGGACATTCCCCATGTAGTTTCCAAAATTCTGCATTAATCACTTTAAAGATCACGGAAGCAAGAATCACACAGAACTAAGACTGCATTAAATGCTCTATGTTTTACTGAACTCTAGGTAGTTCTTCCTTCTTGTATCAGCAAGGCATAGACTGATGGATTAAGTACACTCACTAATCTCGAGAGTTTCCATTTGCAATCTGGCAGTGCAACTCAGCGGATCGCCAGCTCTCTAATCATTTCCTCTTACTATCTATCACAGACCAATTAGGGGCTCCCATGTCACAAGGCTCCTAATTTTCTACACAGGCAATCCTCACTTAGCATCCAAAATTGGGAGTGGCAACTTGGCCCTGTGAGAATCAAAAAAATATAGCCTATTTATCTATTAGATTCAATAAGTCCAATGGACGATAGAAGGCCCCAGAAGAAAGAGATATGTACCAAAGTTTTCATCTAGGATGATTTCAAAATTTACCAGAAACATTTGTAATCCTGCTGAACCATTGCTCGCTGTGAAATACGTCTTTTTGTAAAATATGCACTTGTATGGATTCATTTAAAATGGGAAGAATGAAACTATTGGAAATGAGTAATTGAAAGTACACAGGTGTTCACAGAAAGTGACAGTGAACTTGTGAAGCATGTATGTGGTTAGAAGAATAGTATAAAGGGTAGGGTTCAAGATCGGCTCGGCGCTCTTTGATTTATAGCGGTCCTTGTAGGACTTGCTATTTCTCATTGGCCCACTGCATTAATATGTCAATGCAGTGTATTACTGCTATTATATCTTTTATATCTATTCACTTCTAATGTTCCAAATTATTAGAAACAATAAACCTCTGATCTTAAAAATAAGAATGTTTGCTTGTGTTGCTGCCTTTGTTTCCTATTGGAACTTTCCTATGACAGCCCTTAAGCAAAGCAGTTGCTAAGTGAAACCATAACTATGCTTATTATCTTCAGCTTTCCTTTGCTTTATAAACCTGCCAAGGTTATAAATGGAAACCTTTTTATCACCATTACAATGGTAATAAATAAACAATAAACAAGCGCTAGCTGCATCTACCCCAACAAATGGCTTTTAACACTTTTATCCAATCAATCCAATCAACAAAAGGAGAAAAATGGAGAAAGGAATCCAAGAACAGGCTCACAGTTGCTAGGTAGGCTATGATGTTTAAGGCTAGCTGCCTCCATTCCCAGAACTTAACAGCTAAAGTACCCCAGTGTTAAAGACCTTGGCTTTTCTACCCCCAGCCCCATGATATGTTCCAGGAGATCAAGGTGTCAACTCGTAAAAGCATTCTAGGCCTGCTTTCAAGTTGCCATAAGCAGGAGGAAGGGGAATTGATGGAGCTGCTCGGCTGCCTCGACCTAAAGTACATTCCACACATGCCTTTCTCCAGATTGTATCCCTGGTTATCAGAGGAAGCAGGAGGGGTGTGGTTTCTACAGCCCGCAAACATTCTCTATTGGAGAATGTGATTAATGAAACATCCAGGGAGGAGGGGGGAAATAGATAGGGGCCCATAAATTACGTGAGGGCAGAGCTGACTCTGCTTGGGTACTTGCCGAAATGTTGCTCCAAATAAATTCCTGGATTTCTTTTGAAACTTGGCTCGAGGGTCATAATGGTCATATTAAAAAAAATGAAAACCTCTATATAATGACAAGGTCTAAACTGCTTGGTTTGCAGAAATCAGGATGGTCTTCTCCAAAAATAATAATTTTGTAGCCTGGATAAATATTAGAAATATATGCTATCTACTTCAAGCCAAGAATACACTCAATCACTTAAATGCATTTTTGTATCATAAATAACACCTGATTTTATAAGGCCCAAAGGACTTACTTTCATTGATAGACCAAGTAAATTTGGAAATTGATGGCTCACAAAAAAGACAAGAGCTGGTGAGACTGAGATCACCCTTTGCATAGCACAAGCCATCTATTTTGCACATATTTTCCTGCCAGGAAAAAAAAAGCAAAAATGAGCTGTTAGTCACTTGAAAGAGTATATCATGTTTATTTCTAGCAATAGTCAATTCAATCCATTCTCAAGAGAAAAAGCTAAATAATTTCTCCTTGAATGTTAAGCTGGTGAATGATATATATATGAATGCCCAATCAGTCCCTGGCCTAACTTCATGCCTATTGTCCATTCCTGGTTTTCCCTACCCAGGAACTGATTGGCTCCTGTGTTCCCAGTGTTTTTGATTGATGGATTGATTTATCCTGCTTTTACTATTTTTACAAATAACCCAAGGCAGTGAGCATGTCAGGTAAACATCTTCAAAATGCCTGTACATGGCTTGGAAGGACCTTCCAATTCTATGTGATTCTTCAGCCATCTTTTTTCTTCTTCTCCAAATTAGATGGCTAAAAGAAAAAAAAGTTGACATTTTCATAAAAATATACAATATTTTGATTTTCTTCCATTTATCTTCAAATAAAATTTAGTTTTATTTGGCTATAACATATTACTTAATTATATATTAATAATGAAATGTAGTATTTATCAAGTAATTCCTCTAAATTGGTGGTGGTGGGGAGGTTGAAACATAAAAGCCATAGTATTGATATATTTCTCTATTCAAAATCCTTGATAAAGGGAAAACAATCTTGTAAGTTTTGACAGCATTCAGGCACCTATTAATTTGCTTGCAAGGAATTCTATATCACCCATCCCAAATGACTTCTAGCAGTTTACAGCAGTAGAAAATAATTACTTCTGCTAGGATAAAAAAACATGGTTGCTATTGTGAAGAATGACTTAGGTATCTCCAAATATATTGGATTTCCCATCATCCATAGGTAGCCTGGGATAATAGGAGTTCGCATCTAACACAAGGTGGGGGAAAATCCAGCCTTCAGAGACTCATTTAAACAAACTAGTGGTTGGGATGGCAGAGAGGCCTGTAATGTTATGGACATTATGTTAGTTCAAACAATATGACTTGCTTCTAATTGAGAAATGCTCCTTTGGATTCTTTACAGTTGTCTTCCTAAGTTGTTATTTCCTGCAGGGGTGTCAAACTGGAACCTCATGGTCTGTATGTGTCACACGCAGGCCACGGCCACCCCAGGCTCAAGGCGAAGGGGAAAAATATTATGAAACATCACATGATGTTTTAAGGGTTATTATTTGCTCCAGGGTTCTTTATTTCTAATTAATCCAAGAGACTTTCCATTGTATGTATGTATGTATGTATGTATGTATGTATGTATGTATGTATGTATGTATTGTGTCACAACCCCTGGTATGCCCAAATATGGGAGGGAGCATACTGCTTCCCTTTTTCTTGTCTTTCGGGTCACTCTAGGAGCCATCCAGGCAGAAAGCCATTTTTTTATGTTGCCTTTGTTATATTTGTGTTGCATTTGTGCTGATAAATAAATCTATACTAGTCTCCCTTTATTTATTTATCAGCACAAATGCAACACACAGACACACACAGACACACACAGACACACACACACACAGACAGACACACAGACACACAGACACACACACCATTTTAAGCTGCCCATCTCCCCTATCAGCTGACTTGGCAGCTTCCATGACCACTGATAATATATTATGAAGTACATAAAGCAGCCACAGACAATATATGTAGGAAATTATCTAAATCTGTGTTCCCAATGTAACAAGTAAGGGTGCCAAAGTACCTACATAATACTTTTTGGGTGCCTGCCAGATCCTATCTCATCTGATCTGGCCATTTAAATGTTAAAAAGGGAGTAGTTGAAAAGGTTTCAGTATTATCTTTTTTTTCCATGAATATATCTGGCCTCAAAATGGATCCCATACATTTTTGATCGGTATGGCAATTATGATCTACCAATTATAAAATGATTGGTAGATGCAGCCATTGCTTTGTTTGAAACTATGGGATTCCATAAAGCTACAGGACATGAAATTAATTTTGAAGGAACCAAATTAATCTCCAAAACTGAACACTTCAGCAAGAGAGTAATTATGGAAGGTGTTGAAATAGAGAAACAACCCCACAACATGAATAAACGAGATGATACCTCCTGCCTGCGAGACATCTGGAAACCAGCCCTGGTCAATAAATGAGCCCCACCCACCACCCAGACCGTTACAACACAAGAAAACAATGGACACACAGCCAGCAGCAATCAACCAAACATGATACAGCCACACAGCCAATCAATCCACTTACTGAAACAACCCCAGCACTCCAACCAGGGCTGGTTTCCAGATGTTTGGTAGGCGGGAGGTATCATCACGTTTATTCATGTTGTGGGGGTGTTTCTCTATTTCGATGGCTTCCATAATTATTCTCTTGTTGAGGTGTTCTGTTCTGGAGATTAACCTGGCTCCTTCAAAATTGATTTCATGTCCTGTAGCTTTAAGGTGCTGGAAAAGGGAGGAAGTTTTTTTCTTTTTTTCTTACTGCATTCTTGTGTTCTGTGATGCATGCATTTATTCTCCTGTTTGTTTGTCCTATATATGTTGCCGGGCAGATTTTGCATGGTATTTCATAGACTCCTTGGTTTTCTAGCTGGATTTTGTCTTTGGGGTTTCTTTAGATGTTGGCTATTTTTTGGTCAGTGGTGAAGGCTGTCTTGATATTGTGGTTGTGGAGAATTTTGCTGATGTAAGGGAGGAGGGCTATGCCATTGTCCTGTTCTGTGTCTTGGTTTTTTGGGGGGAGTCTCCTTTTGGATTAGGTTGGTGATTGTTTTTCTTTGGAATCCATTGGAGATTAATACATTTGTGAGTTTGTGTAATTCAGTTTACACAATACCTACACCCGTATATATATATAACACACACACACACACACACACACACACACACACACGTGTGTGTCTGTGTCTGTGTATATGTACTTATACATATACAGCTGATCAGTAAACAAATCTGGTTCCCGGAGACATGTCTAGTCACATCACTCACTTTAGAAAGCTGGAGGGTTAAGAAGAAGATGAATGTTCACTGCTACACCTCTAAGTGTTTTGAAATTACCTTTAATTTGCAAATCCCATTTTGATGGAATTTGCAATCCTGGCAGAGTCCATCATACAAGGTCAGAACTTTTGAATTGCTGTACCGGAATCCATCATTAGAAATCTAAAAAAAATAATAATACAAAAATATATCATTTTGTGTGATCCAGTTCCACGTAGACATTGTCTGTACATTCTAAATACAACCCTGAACTAAATGTCTCCAAAGAAGATAAATTAAACTACTTGTGAGTTACTTTCCAGCAAGCTAATAAATCACTGGATACTGCACACTGAAAAGCCATTCGTTTATTACAAAATATCTTTTTGCTCAGATCAAATCTCAGGTTTCTGATAATTGTGTGCTTTGTTAAATCTGTTCCGTAATTTTTTTTTTACTCAAATAGACACAATTTTGAACAGTAAATCCTGCTCCAAACTGACTACATTCCATAAAACATTTACTCAAGAGAAAATTTATGGATGTCAACAGCATTTCATTGAGATTGCTTCAAAGCAAGACAATCCTGCTGGGTAGATTGTGTCCTCTATTCCACCCAAGATACAAGATAAAGTTATATTCCTGAGATACTAATTCATTCATAAAGTGTCACATCTTGAACAAACATTCTGTACAAGAAGCTTCTCTTACATGTATTTCCTATAGATAGAGGAAGAATACATTTAACTGGAGACAGACTGATAGGTACAAGAGAAAAAAAGTTCACAGGAACAGGCACAGGACTCAAACCGTAATAGGTCAATTATGTAAATTAATTGTCTAAGTTGTATTTGTTCCAAAATATTTAACCATATGCATTGATAAATTCTTTGTTAGGCACAAAAGATCAGGTCCACAAGTGAATGTCCAATTAAACTGATTTATCACTCCTCACGCTTGTCCACAGGAATATTCTCAATTAACAGTTTTCACCTGCTAGGGGTTAGATAAGTCAAATGATTTCAAGGAGAGTTGATCTTAGCTCATTTGTGATTACTTTGAGATTCAAGGCTGATCTCTCTTTTACATCCACCCCCACACTTTTGCCTCTTTTCCTCTTACATTTTTCCCACTATCTCATCTCATGTCATCATTTGCTATTTTGTTCAAATAACGTAATGATAATACTAATATTACTATTATAAGCAATGAACCTTATTAGGTAGGCCTTACTTGTTTGCCTCTTGTGAAAACAGATGGGGATATCAAATTCAGATTTTGACATGAAAGGTAGAATTACATTTTAAAGGGTATAATATATTTTACATTCAAAGGCAATATATTTCATATTCTATCACTACATTTATTGTAAAATAGATACAGAGGATTAAGTTTGCACTTGTAGTATAGAATGTTGTTCTGAATGGGCACACCAGCTTTCCAAAAAGAGATATGTCAGTATTTTTAAATTTCAAATATACTTTTGCCACTCTATGTGAATTTCATGTAGCCTGTGTTTTAGTAACTGTATAGAAGATAGCGTATTTTACTTAATTTGCATTTTATTTTTCTCTGAAAAATAATGATCACAGACCTGTTTATTAGAACTCTAAATACTGAGTGGTAAATATGAAGTTTCAACTAGATTGTGCTCAATTTAAAAACTCATGATACTTATAAATTAACATTCTACACAAAGGAAAATATCCACAATACAAATGTTATATTTAAAGATTGAGAAAGCTATTAAATGTACTTTTTATTTCATTGTTTGAAAAGAGTGCTGAAAGGGAGCTGCTGTTAATACCTTCCATTATTGAAATATGTTTTGAATATGTGTTTTTAGCTTTCTCTGCATTTCAAACTATTCAGAGGATATGCATTGTATGTTTTTTAAAAAAAAACCTATTCTGTTTTAAATGTCCTAAATGTTCATATTTATATTTAAAATAGATATCACACTATTTGTGTTATATTTTTTCTTGCACACTTGGAAAATTAGAGTAATATATTGAGCTCTGAAGTCAGAATATTAGCCGTGGTGATGCAGTGGTTAGGATATAGTACTGCAGGCTACTTCTGCTGATTGCCAGCTGCTGCAATTTGGCAGTTCAAATCTCACCAGGCTCAAGATTGACTCAGCCTTTCATCTTTTGGTAAAATGAGGTCCCAGATTGTTGGGGTCAATATGTTGACTCTGTAAACTGCTTAGAGAGGGCTGTAAAAGCATTGTAAAGTGGTATATAAGTCTAAATACTAGTGCTAGTGCTATTAACTTGAATGTAGAAACCAACATTTATTCTAAGATCCGAAGTAAAGGAGAGAATAAGTGGAAAAATAAACACTTATTTCACTAAATGGGACTGTAAATTAACTATTAAAGTACAAGTAGATTAACTTCCATATCTGGAATTGGTGACTCCCATCACTAAGTGATTAAATTGTTAAGGGAAACATCATGTGACTGTGCTGAACTTACAACATTATTTTCACTATGGTCATTGAGCATGATATAACATGACTGTGACTTGTAACTTATTGCTGTTGTTTCCATTGACACTGTTTGTCATAAGCAAACTGTGAACCTTGTATATTGTGATCACATAACCATGGAATGCTGCAACCATCATAATTTCATACAGGTAAGAAAGTGACTGAATCGTGATTACATAATCATGGGGACACTACGGCTATCGCAAGTTTATGGACTGGTTACAAAGCTACTTTTGCCAGCACCATTATAAGTTGAGAGGAGTATCTACAAAGGGTTCACATTTGATAAGCCAATCCTTTTGCATCTGATAAAAATGGGAGGAGACCAAATGCATTTGCAAGTAGAAAATGAACTTTATGGAACCTGTTTTTCACAGGATATATAGACATTTATGAACAGCCACCCAATTTATTTCCTAACTAGCATTTCTGCTCAGCCACCCAATTTATTTCCTAACTATCATTTCTGCTCAGCCAGTGAATAGCTCAAACTTTTTGTTTGTTTTCATTTTCTGGCAGAATTAAATCTGCCAGAAATAGCCAGATGACTTTACGTTTCTCTTGCTGTATGCATCTTGTGCTGTGCGACAAACACAACTGATAAAACAGATGTGATATGACCTTTCCATGTGTGTCACAGAATACGGATTATTGTTCATCAATTCATCAATTTTTACTAGAACTCACTGCGACCTACTAATTGAAGCATGAAGTTGCCTTTGCTGAATATGTGTTGCATGAAGCAAATGTGTCCCCTAGGTTTTCCAGAATTTATTTGTGTTAAGTCACAAATATTCCTCCAAAATTAGTCTGGTTGCGATACATTTTGTTGGGTTGATTTTGTCTGTGATGAAAGAGTCAAAGGTTGGACAATTCTGCTCATGTCAATAAACATCTCGCCCATAACGCGGGAAATAGTGTAAGTTTCTCTCTTTTGACTTTAGCAGAAGATTGATGAGCAGCAGGGAGAGAATCAATTGCTTTAATAATTACAAATGTTTTATGTAATCCTTTTGACTGTGTTATGATATAACACAGTTAACCATGATATATTTTACTCTTAGGTTTATCTATAGCAGTGATGGCTAGCCTTTTCTGGTCAAAGTGTCCAAAGTGTACATGTGCAAGTGTGTAAGTGTGCTGTGCCTGAACCCCCAAAATGCAATGTGCACACCCTCGAGCATGTGCCCTGACCCATGCATGCATTCATGTGTGCCCCCCGCACCCATGTACATACACACAGGACTCCCACACATGCATCACCCCCTGTATGCACGGCAGAGACCCAAAGACCAGCTGGCCAGTGGGAGGCGCACGTGCATGTGTGGCAGAGCCAAACTGGGGCAATGGCTCACATGCCATCAGAGAGGGTGCTGGGTGCCACCTCTGACACACATGCCATAGCTTTGCCATCATGGATCTATAGTATCATACTGGGGCCAGTCTGTATGAGCAATGAAATCGGTTGTTTCTAAATAAAAGTTTACAGTGTTCTGCATTATCTCAGTTTACCCCAGGTGATTGTTGCCAGGCAAAATAAGTTGTACTTCAGTAGCATATTGTCAGAAAAATAGGCTTACAGTATGAAAAATGTATGCTTCAGACTCTCACCAAATAATTTCCTTTCCTTTCCCCTGATCAATCGGCTAAGAGGCAAGATGTTTCACTAGAGCTGGAAGAAGGTAGAAGGATTAAAACTCCCATCTAGTTCTACAACTGCAACTCAACTGGCTGCCTGTGGTTTTCCGGGTGCGTTTCAAGGTGCTGATTACCATCTTTAAAGCGCTCCATGGCACGGGACCTAGTTACTTGCGGGATCGCATCCTCCCACATACATCCCTGCGGCCAATACACTCACACAGGGAGGGACTTGTCCTGGTGCCAGCGGGCGACACCGAGGAGTAGGGCCTTCTCTGTGATGGGCCCAACCCTCTGGAATGACCTCCCCCCCGACATTAGAACCACTTCTGACCTCCGCTCCTTCCGGCAAAAACTGAAGACCCACCTGTTCCGATTAGCAGGCCTGGCATAATTCAACTGTCCCTCCTGGCAAATGTATTATATCTGGTTATTTTAGGGGCTTTTTAATTTACTGTATTTGTTTTTAGGGGTTTGAATTTATTTTATATCTGCTTTGTACAGTTCTTTTAACTACATTTTAACCTCCTCCATGTCAATTGTCAACTGTACATATTTAATTTAATTTTATTGTATCCTGTTATATTTTGTATGAACTGTACACCGCCCCGAGTCCCTTGCGGGAGAGGGGGCGGTCTAGAAGCATTAAATATTATTATTATTATTATTATTATTATTATTATTATTATTAGTGTAAAATACATTCAGTTTGCATTGCATTGAATTCGTTTCCATGTGATCTTAGAACACAATGGGATTATATGTAGCAAATGTAAATCCTACCTAGGGGCTACTTGGAATTAGACTCTATATTCTGCCCCTGATAAGAGTCAAGGTCCAAAGTAATGTCAGTGTAAAAGTGATGGAAGTATTGCAAACTTCTAACATGGAGAACAGGTTGTAATTCCAAGCAAATCAAACTTTGGAATGAAATGAATATTAGCTTAACATTCAATTGTTTTGCAGGCAAAAGCAGACCGATCTTTCTTAATGCAATTTTTCCTCAATTTCTTTCTTTAACCAACACCCTCAAGACTATTATTTTCTCAGTGCAGCTCTAATGATCAAACCAATGAGCATAAATAATGGGTAGAATATCAGGAGCTCTTTGCAATAAGATATTCAAATAACACCCCTTTCTTTTCTTTGCTGCTCTTTTCTTTGTGTTTTTAATTATTTTATAACAATGTTGGTCTATAACCCAAAATGGATTGGTATAGCTTTGAAAGCTAACAGACAAAATAATAAATACACATCTTAACTGTTTTGATTTGTTGATATGTAATATACATTTGTGTTTGTGTGTGTGCATGTGTGCACACATATAAATGTTTATCTATTTCCTTTCCTAGAATTCAAGATAATCTGCATAACCTTTCACTAATATTCTCATCTATCTTTCTAACAACTTGGGGGTAGATGAGACTAAGAAACAATGGGTAGACCTGCATTTTTGCAGGAGAAACAAATGGGAAAATCTTCTCAAAAGGATGGAACTTGCTTTAAAAAGTGCTATTGCAAATGCAGGGGAGAATAGTATACAAAACTGAATGAAGCTTTTAAAATAATACAAGACAAAGAAGGTGAAAACATGGAAAGCAGATCAAGGAAAATGCTGACAGGTAGCCTAGAACTGTAGAGAGGGCACTAGGAAAGCTAAAGAGCAAGATAAATTGAAATTACAATATATGAGAAAACACACACAGACAAAACAGGAGGGTGTATCTAACATGCTAATTGCTCAGTGAAATTGTGAGACTAAGTAAGAACGAAAAGCTGCTCAATTACTATTATTTTTTTGTCTAAATAATTTCCAGTGAGACAGTTGTTGTTTGCCAGACATTGGTGAAAAGCAGAATGAAAGAATTTGAGATTGATAAACACATAGTCATGGGATTTATATTTTAAACAGGATCAAATTTTAACCCCCAGGTGAATTGCATCCAAATGTATAGAAGGAAATTGCCGAAGGTCTTGTGATCTTTTTACATATTATTTTTGAAAAATATGGGAGAATTTTTGAAATGCTAGAGGAAAGAAGAAAAACACTATCCTTGTTTTCCAAAAGAGAAATGGGGACAATGCACAGAGCCTTCACTTATTCTGATATTAAAGTGTGTGAAATGTGAGAACCATTCATGAAGACATTATCTAGACCAGTGGTTCTCAAACTTCCCAATGCCGCGACTCTTTAATACAGTTCCTCATGTTGTGGTGACCGCCAACCATAAAATTGGTGTCTCGGTTCCTAAGACCATAGAAAATATGTGTTTTCCGATGGTCTTAGGTGACCCCTGTGAAAGGGTCGTTCGACCCCCAAAGGGGTCCCAACCCACAGGTTGAGAACCACTGGCCTAGATGCTCATTGAAAGAATGCCATGATTACCAGAGATCAGCAAGGATTTGTCAAGATTCAGGTTTTTTAAAGTGTTTTTTTTTAATAGATTGTGCTAGTGTTTAGACATGATATGTATTGATTCAGTAAAACAGCTGGAAAAAAAATACCACATGACATTCTCATTAGCAAACTAGTTCAATGCATAGTTGATGGTATGACACCTACATAGATACATTCATGGTTGAAAAATTGTTGAAGATCAATGGATCTTCAACAAATTAAAGTGAGATATCTGGTACATAGGTCAGTCTTGGGTCATGTACTCATCAACTTATTAACAGAGGTGGAAAGTTATAAATGAAGGCAGAAATGGGATTTTTAAGATTTTTAAGTAAGGATTTTCGCAATGTTGGAGCTAAAATAAATAAGGAATGCTGAGTAGATATTGCTTTAGATAATAATACATATTGATACAACACAACCACACAGCTTTGGAGCCTATCTAACAGTGTTGTAATTGTCTGAATGTTGGTATTAAAATGAAATACTAACAAAAATAGAAATACAAGAATACTTCAGTCTGCATACACTGTAATTACTATGTGAAACTTTCTATCTCGTTCTAGTTCTTATAGCATTTCACTCTTTCTCTGAGAGAAAATTGAAATGCAGCTTTGAAATATACTACTATAATTACATCAAAAGCTATTTTATTTTTATCTAAACACATAATGAGTCCCTTTGAGTTCAGTGGCACTTTTCTGAACAGACATATTTAGATTACCTCTTATTTAGATGAGAATTTTACAAGAATCAGTATTGAAACTAATAAGAGGCAAACAAATGTAGCACTTCTAAAGACACTGTACTTTTAAACATTATCTTGCCACTTGATATCAAGTTCAATATAACACAATAACATATACACCAGGGGTGGGTTCTGGCAGAGACTACTGCCGGTTTACTCAGGGGTGCACCGGCGCATGCACATGTACAGTACAACTAATATTAATATTAAAAATAAGATGGCGCCGCCTATGGTGCTGCCAGGAGTACTGGTTCAGGGGTGTGGCAGGTCTGGGTCGCTACTGGCTCCTGCAACACAGGCTGCCAAGCTACTACCGGTTTGGTTCAACGGTCCAACCTGGTAGGAACCCACCACTGATATACACATACTGTATCTATGTATGCAAGCCCTCATATGGTCAGCATAAATCTATACCAGAAATCATTAGCTTTTCCAGGTATTATCACATGATTTTCTATGAGGTCAGGGAATAAAAAAGTGTAATTCTAAAATGAACTCATTTTGAAGAAATGCTTTGATTATGAATTACTCCTGAAATTATTATGGGAAGCATGGTGCCTGTATCATGTGGGCAACCCTAGACTGACTTGATTCAGTCACTAAATCATGTCAGGAGTTCCCAGTAAGTCCTACGGACACCAAGCACTGCTGTCTTGTATTCAATTTGGAGCATAGGAGAATTCCCAGATACACTACAGAAGCTTCAACAATTCAGCAATTGTGGCTCGATCAAGATTTCAACCTATGACCTGAGAAATAAAATGCAGTTGATCTGCAATTAATTCAACTATTATACCTAGAATGATTACTAATAATACTAACTGTATTCTGCACTTTAAGAATAAAATTAATGCAATGCTATAATTTCTGGCATTCCTTTGTTTCTTTACTTAATATTAGTCAATACTAAAATCTTTGATTTCTGTCTTTCTTGTGTAGGGATTAGCAGGAAAGACTAACTTTCCTTCCAAAGTATAAAAAAAATTTAAAAAAATATTTACTAGTACCACAAGCAATTCCTACTTTCACTTGCCATCTTGCATATGGTTCAATATCAATCTTGAAATGAAGATTTTCTGTTCCTGTGAAGTTCAGAAGAGGGATTGAACATTCAACCACTGTCAGATTCAAAAATGTTGCTTTTGTGATTTCGTGTTCTCTGGCTATCCATTCACCATTGTGATACTGCAGGAAACAGAGCAATAAGATGTGAATTAATTATTGCAGATCTATATATATTACAAATATTTCAAATGATCCCTATGTATTTTAAGATAGATTATAATTAGGGATAAAGCTGTAATAAAAAATGGGTTCAACACTGGATCATAGTAGACATTATTAAAGTAAATAATGGGTTTTAACATGATATAATCTGAATATAATAAATATAATGGAATATGATGATGTAATCCAACATATTGTGTTACATTTGGATGTTGTATTGTGCTTCACTTTCATATGGAATGAAAGACCTACTTCATGGATGTCCATTAAAAATCTTGGTATTAAACTTTTTACAAGAGAAAATATGTAAAAATAACTTTAAGTCCTGTAGAATAAGGTTTGAAGGTATGTTTGAACCAGAGACCAGAACACATTTATATTAAAGTATCAATAGCTCTATGGACAGTGCTGGAGCAGTCCCTTTTAGATTTCTGCCAAATAAAGTATACATATAATTTGTTATGGAAAGATATTTGATTGGATTATCATTATACAGAGCCAGTTTGCTGTAGTGGCTAGAAAGTGAGATACCGTGAGTTCTACTTTTGACTTAGGCACAAACCCAGCTTGGGCCAGTCGCTCTTTCTATGCTCTAGGAAAGAGACAAAAGGAAACCTCTTCTGAAATTTTGGCAATAAAACTAGAGGGACTAGTTCAGGCAGTCAAGGGGTGTCAACAATGATTTGATAGGCGCATGCGCGTGCACACCCAGCAGATTATATTAGTAGGGTCAGTGAAGTAATTATGGTGTCATTATGAAGTAATGGGATAGGACTACACAGACAATTAAGGTTTTGGAAGAACAAAGAAGCACTATAGCAGCGATGGCGAACCTTTTTTGGCTCGCGTGCCATAAGTAGGAGGAGTGCAGGGGGGTCTTGTGCAGGCGTGCCGCACCCATAATGCAATGCATGCGCCCCAGAGTGCATGTGCGCACTACAGGCGCTTCCCCCCCATTTTTACATGAGGGTGTGCGGGGGAGGCTGTTTTCGCCCTCCCCAGGCTCCTATAAAGCCTCTGGAGCCTGGGGAGGGAGAAAAATGGCTTTAAAAAAGGGTGAACTCAGCTGGCTAGTGTGCTGGCCAGCTGACAGGGCAGCGCCTTGCGTGCCCTGACAAATGGCTCTGCGTGCCACCTGTGGCACGCGTGCCATAGGTTCGCCATCACTGCACTATAGCAATAGCACTTAGACTTATATACCACTTTACAGTGTTTTACAGCCCTCTCTACTTTAGCAGTTTACAGAGTCAGCCTATTGCCCCCAACAATTTGGATCCTCATTTTACCCACCTTGGAAGGATGGAAGGTTGAGTCAACCTCAAGCCTGATGAGGTTTGAAGTGTCAAATTACAGGCAACAGGCAGTCAGCAGAAGTAACCTGCAGTACTGCACCCTAACCACTGTGCCATCCTGGTTCCATAGTTTCATTCTGTGGAGGAACTCTTGTAGGGTTTGGCAAACTGTCCGTGCTTAGAGTCTATGTTTGTCTCCTAGTATCTTTTTTCATCTTTGTTATTTGGCCTTCTAAATGTTTTATAGCTGAGCTGTTGGTTTAGTTGGGAAATCTGACACCATATAGCTGAGCTAGTAATTTGTTTTCCTGGGAAAACTTATGTGGGTTAGCTTGACCCCCTGAAATCTCCTTCAATCCAATGATAAGAAACAAACACGTTTATAGGGCACATATACAGTTCAGAAATTGATTCATGTTCTGGAATAGTAATTAGCAAAAAACATCATTCCCAAGGCAGGAGTAGAGCTAAACAGGGACAAGCTGTTCCCTAAAGTTCTTGCATGAATAGCTCTGGAATATATTTTCACATTTATGTAAAAATCCAAAAGGTTACTTAACATTATATGATTAGTTACTGAAATCTTTTTAAATAACCTTTCTGCAAAGGTCTCTGAAGGAATGTAAAACAGCTAACTAAATAAAAGTGAAGCAGTGTACTATATACTACATTAACGTTTGAACAGTAAAATACAGAACACAATTTAAAGCATTAAATTAAAACAATGCACACATAATTATAGACGGAGGCAATTCCATAATCTGAGAACACATAGAAGAAAGTGTGTCCCTCAAACCCTCAAACCCTGTGTTTGAGGGACACAACTACATCAACATGATATCCTTGAGAGGGCAGAGCTAAGAGGAGAAGCTGTAAAAAAATAAGCAAAAACAAAAACAAAAAGCCATGGTCTTCAACTCTGAAGCGTTGCATCTTTCAACATTTTCATAAAAAGTTAATTTGACACAATGTACTGACTGACATCTGAGTTGCCTCATTTCAAACTAGTCAGTGATCTAGAGTTCTATACAGAATACATTGTAAAACAAGTCTAAATAAAACATAGCCAGGACAAGGATAACTGTTGCCAGGTAGAGGACAGTTGACAAATGGTCTACTACAGCGGTGTCAAACTCAAGGCCTGCAGGCAATTTCCAGCTTGCAGGATGCTTAGATGTGGCCCACTGGACAGTCCTGGAAACCACGAACCAGCCTGCAGTGCCTCTGTCAGCAGAAATGGAGCTCAGGAGGGCTGCACGCATCCCTCCAGAGCTCCATTTTCACAGGCAGAATGCTGGGGCCACTACCGGTGCCCCCGACACAAGTTACACGAAGCTGGCCATGCCTACCCTGGTGACACACCCCTGATGCCAAACACAACCCTGATGTGGGTCTCAATGAAATTGATTTTGACACCCTAGTCTACTACATGCAATAGTGTAAAGATATTTCTGACACTACTTAGGGTTGAATTGCCTATTCAAAGCTGAGTAGAATAGGGTTATAGCTGTTTATGTTCCTGAGAATCTCACCTAGGCCCTAGGCCAAGCTCCTATTTGTGGCAAGTTCTCCAACACCACTTTGCAGCAGAATGGGGAAAATTGCTCTCAGATTTTTTTTTCCAGGAATCTGATAAAACAGTGTGTCTTCTATGCAGGAAAATTAAAGGAGCATCCTTATCTTCCTTCTATGCTGAAAAAAGTGGGTTGGCTGCAAAAGCCTTGCAATTGGTCTACCACTGACCAAAGGGCATGCAATCAAACAATATATTCTCCTCTGTTTACAGCACCGCCAACTGAATACCATCTGACTGAAAAGATGAAAGTCACTTACTTTAACAATGTTTCCATGACGTAACACTGCCTAGGTAGTCCAGTAAAATATCATCCCTAATTGTACAGGTGCTGTTTGTCTTATTTTTGCCCCCCATGCTTAATAAAATGTGTTGAGAATATTTTTGTTATTAAAGCCTTATGGCTTGATTCCATTTTATAATATTTGAAAGAATGCTGTACTCTCTAGCACTATCTCCAAAAAAGTTGCTGGTGTTATATTAATGTAACTCTAAATCAGAGGTCTTCAAACTTGGCAACTTTAAGACTTGTGGACTTCAACTCCCAGAATTCTCCAGCCAGCTATGCTGGGAGTTGAAGTCAACAAGTTTTAAAGTTGTCAAGTTTGGGGACCCTTGCTCTAAGTGTTCAGACCTTTCAATACATGGGGATCCAGCCATGCCCAATGTGAAATGCATGAATAAAGGCAATGATATTTAGAGCTAGTTTTGTTTGTAATTCAGGAGGCTACACACTAGTTTCCACTGATGATTCGTGAAATATTCTGGATCTTTCTAGTTTCACTGAGAAAGTTCATGACAAAATTTATATAGTTTTGAAAACATATGACTGAAAGGTTCTCCCATTCATGCACTTCTAAGCCATAGATTTCTTTTTACTTAGATAATGCAAAGTGTTAGAAAACTTTGTATTATCTGATGTGATGTATAATAACATTAATAATCCTTCAGTTCAGATGAAGACTACAGCTGTGTATCAAGAAACTTGGTTAGTTAGCTGTGACACTTAAAATTCAAGTGTCTTTGGAAATACAGTCATGCGTATAGATTCCAGATGCACAAAATTGAGAAGTAATAATAATGTGATTTCAAGCTTCAGTGAACTATAGTAGAAGTGGGATAAAAGCCCACAGAAAAATGGAAGATGCTGCATGGTTTTGATTTACTTATAAACTAATCTCTGAAGTGCTCTGACACCAACTGTATAAAATGTATGTGTCAGAAAGAGAACTTTTTACTTTTAGATCCCATAATTTTAGCTAATCTCTATACATATCTATGCTGGAAGATAAACCAATCAGTAAAACAAGGAATGTAAAACAAATCCATCATAGATTTAGTTTAGCTGTAATTACCATAGCCCACTAGAGTAAATTCTACCATTGCACATCAGCAGTAATTAATGGAGTTTGCTGCCAAGTTTTGGTCAACTAGAAAAAGTTTATAAATATAAATATATTTAGAAAAATAATAATAAAAATAAGCATGTATCTTGAACTTTATAGAAAACATTTTATTTAACATACTAAAGGAAATGTATAGAATAAATACATAGAGTACATTAAAATATGGAGCAATTATGTATAAACCAAATAGAAAAAAATATTTGAATTATGGAAATTATTTTAACATGCATATGATAACACTTGGTGATTTACAGGACTTTAAAAAAGAATCCAGAGAAATTACATGCATTACAATAGCATTTGAGCACCATTTGAGATTGCTCAGATTTGTCTAATTAATATGCTGTTAACTTGGGATATATATATATATATATATATATATATATATATATATATATATATATATATATATATATATATATGTGTGTGTGTGTGTGTGTGTGTGTGTGTGTGTGTGTGTGTGTGTGTGTGTATGGTGACATATAAAATACATTTTAAAAAGGAGTCATTTATTTAGATATTGTTCTGCTTTACTTCCATTGTTTCAATTCATGAAATGCATGTATTCTTGATTTTGTACAGAGTTTGGAAATAAGACTGGGAAAAAGCACATTTATTTAATCCCACCTTTATTGTTTTTATAAGTAACTCAAGGTGGTGAACATATTCAGTACTTCTTCCTTTTCCTATTTTCCCCACAACAACCACCAGTTGGGCTAAGGGAAAATGACTGGCTCAAGGTCACTCCGCTTCCATTCCTAAGGCAGGCCTAGAACTTATAGTCTTCAGGTTTCTAGCCTTGTGCCTTAATTTTTAGACCAAACTGGCTCTCTTGCTCTCTAATATGTGACTTTACTTTCAAAAACATGTCATAGACATCTTTATCCCAAATAAAATAACTTTGGATTTAAGATTATTCCCAGCTCCAGCACCCAAAGAAAAATAGCTAAAAATGATAACCATTGAAAAAAATATGTTTTTGCTTACTTTTCATATTTTATCAATCTAAGGCTGCCAAAACTAACTTTGTATATAGATTCTTAGCCCAACATTCAAAGCAGTGTCAAAATATATCATATAAGAATGAAGAAATCTAAGTAAAACTGAATTGACTGATTATAAGGTATTCCATTTATCAAATTCTGATTCCCCATATACATACATACATACATACATACATACATACATACATGCATGCATGCATGCATGCATACATACATACATACATATATACCTTCTCCTCTTTCCTAAAAGAAGCTGGGAAAAGAAAGGAAAGGCTAGAAACAGAGAAGAAAGAAAATACAATTACCTTGGAAAGAGAAAAAAGGAAATCAACCTGAATAGAGATGAAGAGAAGGGAACAAGTAACTTGAAAGAAAGGAAAGTCCTGATTAAGAATTAACCCCCCCCCCCCCCAAAAAAAAATCATCAGCATCTCCCAAATAATTGATAGCCACCAGCTACGGTAATATTCAAAGACATAAAGTATATGTTAATGCCTGCAACCAACTGTGCTTGAACACATTCATTGTCAATCTTCTTCCTAGACAAAATAAGAAGACTCTACATTCCTACATCTGCCACTCAAAAGTATTTACTTGGGGGCGGGGGGAAATAACATTTATATCTGATAACCATTCAGCTACCTAGCTAAACTTTCTTGAAATTGAATGTTTTGTCAATCATGACTCTCCTCCTCAGAGAGTTTATTGAATTCAAGAAACTTTCTGATGAATATTTCATTCTTTTCGTGGTCTCATATTAAACTACTTACAGTCAGTCTGGTAACTTCACAGTGAAGATCAGGAGAATCATTAAAGCCAACTCCATACACTTGGATGTTGCTACAGTTGGAAAAGCTTACATCACAGAAGCCTTCATTGAGTAGACTGGTAATCTCCACAGAATGCTCTGATATGGAAATAAAGATGTGATAATCAACTGATTATTTATTTGTATTTAGTTACTTTCTGCATTTTTTTTTACTGCAGCATTTGGTCAGATTTCTGATGGGTCACAATTCAAATCAAGTGAAAAATAAACAGAAACATAAGAAATAATACTATGATGTTCAAAACACTAACTATCTAAAACCTGAATTGCTGCTCAGAAATAATTGTTAAAGCAATAGCACTTAGACTTATATACTGTTTCACAGTGCTTCAGAGCCGTCTCTAAGTGGTTTACAGAGTCAGCATATTGCCCCAACAATCTGGGTCCTCATTTTACCGACCTCAGAAGAATGGAGGGCTGAGTCAACCTTGAGTCTGGTCCGATTCGATCTGCCAAACTGTGGCAGCCTATGATCAGCAGAAGCAGCTGCAGTACTGCACTCTAACCACTGCACCACGCTGCGGTTATACCTAACTTGCGGAAAGATAAAAGGAAGGATAAACCATGAAAGGAAAGTATTCCAAACCATGGAGACTGCTCCAGAGAAGAACTGTTTTGGGGCTCACACATTTTACGATTCATGCAAGGATAGGATTCCCAGCAACTGCTCTTCACATGAGATGATAAACCAGGTAGATTTCATCTAGAGAAGAAGGCTTCTATAGTATTATAGCTTTCAATTTCAACCAAGCTTTTGAAATGGACCCACAAGCATATTGATAACCATTTCAATGATCAAAGGATAGGATAACATTAAAATAGTGATTCTACCTATTAGTAACCTATCCACTGCATTTTGTAGCAATTGAAGCTTCCAAATCATTTTCCAAGGCAGTTCCAAGTAGAGTATATCACAGTCATGTGATGATATGTGCTTGAATCATTGTTGCCAAGGATATCCTAATCCAAGTATATTTGCAACTAGCACACCAATGTCAGTTGGTCAAAGACTCAGTTGGCTACCACTTCCACATTGTTAGCAAGAACCAAAAATGCATCAGCTTCGTCTAATTGCAGATCAGTCCTTTAAGAGAGTGATTCTATCTAGAGTTAATATATACAGTATGTGTACAAGTACATACATCTAAGCTTCTATTTTATTAAAAAGAACCCTTTTATGTACAAGTTTTACTCGCAGGACTTTATTGTCTAAAATACTAGCTTTTGCCTTCCTGTGTCAAAAAGTTAAGTGTCAATCTTACATAGCAATTTCCGAGAAAAAGCAAAATGAAAAACAGACATTGAAAACATGAACTGGCATTGTTCTTACATTTTATGTAGCAACCAAAGCCATCTGCTCAGGAAAGTGTTTCTCATTACAGTGTGTGTTGTTAAATTCATAAGATTATGTTGTTCAAGGCTGATTAGGGACTAATGAAAACACTTTTTATATTTGGTCTATTCAATGGTCTTGCCAATACAGTGATTTCATAAGTATATAAATGTGAAATAATGTGTCTGGAACACTAGACTATATTTCTATTTCTGGAAATATTCTTTGAAAGTTACTTCATGAACTATCAATTTTAACTTTTAACTACTTGCAAATTACCACAGATATTAACATTAGCACAATTTGTGAGAATTCTGCCAAGAAACATCATTCTGCGCAGTATGCAACATTATATTATTATGACGTCTAATCACTCTGTAGTAAATAAGCAGGGCATAAGAGCCAGATTGTTCTAGTGGTTAAGCCACCAGACTAGAAGACAGGAAATGATGAGTTCTGATTCTGCTTTATGCAGAAAACCAACTGGGGGGCTTGGCCCAATCACTCTCTTTCAGCCCAAAGGATTGTTGTTGTGGGAAAAACAGGAAGAAGGAGTATTAAGTATGTTTGTCACCAACTATCTATAGCCATGATAGCGGACCTATAGCACCCATTCCTGAACTTTCAGTTTGCACTTTGGGCCATTTTCCTCCCTCTGGAGGTTTCAGAAGGTTTCTGAAAGCCTCTGGAGCCTGGGAAGGATGAAAAACAGGTCCACCGTGCCATCGCACAGCAAAAGCAGGGGGAGCATGGGGGGATCGTGCACACATGCACGGGGAGAGAGCACATGCGTGCACAACCCCCCTGCTCTCCCCCCACTTTTGGCACATAATGGCCAAAAATGTTAGCCATCACTGATCTATACCAGGGATCTCAAATTTGCCAAGTCACATTGCCATCACGTGACTTTTTGCGATGTTTTTCCCATTCGCAGAGCTGGGGTGGGCGTGGCATGCCCATGATGGGCCATTAGTTTGATACCCCTATCTATAGCATACGAGGTCCAGATGTATACAGTTTTCAAATTATTACAAACATATTTTAGAAAATGGAAAATGCCACATGAAATTGTTAACCAAGCACAGATCAAAAACAACATAAAACATAGGTAACTCCTTGACTTTTTTTTCTTACAAGAATTGTACAGCTCTTAAGCTGTATTTCTATACCACCTGTTCTGAAAATCATCTCAAGTACTTTCTATGGAACTTTCTAACTTCTGTCACAAGAATTCTTTTTCTGATATCTTGGGAATCTGCTACTTATAAAATGGTATAGCCAATATTATCTATACAAGCAGATCACTTTAGTTTTATATGTGTAAAAACAGTTCCAGACTTTGGAACAGATACCCGCAACCAGCTAAGTAATTATTAAAGCAGCTACTATACTTTTATGTCTGCCACATAAGTAGGAACAAAGCTCCCACATCATCAGTGTGATCTATGGTTGGGAATTCAGAAGATCTGATGCAAACTTCCAAATGTGTGAGGATGGGTTAAAATGTTGGATGGAATGATTTATGGAGTATAATTTGTTTCATTGAAATTTATTGAATAATAACAATAACAATAAATATGGGTCTGCAAGCACTGAATTAGGGTATGAAATACTCGTTTAAATCATAGCAGTTTGTTGTACTCAAACAGTTACTAATGAATGAGATATTTAACCGATCATGAATTTCTTTGTTCCTGAACATTATTTCATTCTATCATATAGCATTCAAATTACTACAATAACATTGCTTTGAGTGAACTGTGATTCTTCTTCCTTTCCTTTTCTAAGAAGCAGGGAAATTGAAATTGGAAGCAAGCATGGGAGAATGCCCAAATTTCCTTTCCTAGACTATAAAATCAACCTGTAATTTGCTGCTACCTTTGGAGTCATTTTGCTATGTTATTATTTCTTTATCAAAGTCTGAAACTGCCCATTGCCCTCACAGAGGAATTTTGTGATTATGTAACAATTTGGCTGTTGCAAGCACACAAAATCATACTACACACTGATTTGAGTGAAAGCATCAAGAAGTGTCTAAGGGAGAGCAGGAGGGATGACAACAATCACTAGCCAATAGCATAAAAAGGATTATGGGAAGAATCCCAACAATTACTGGAATAGAAAGCAGCTTGTATCCCTTTCAGACACTTGTATCTAATGAAGCAATATTTGCAAACATCACGATGAAGAAAAGGCCATAAAAATGATGTTCTTTGTGTGGTACCAAAATAAATAGACTTCTAAAAAGTGACTAAAGCAAACTGAAAAAAGTCACTACACAAATATTCCAGATAATGAGAGTATGATTTTACCTTTATAAATCTAGTTCATGAATATAAATATTGACCAAGATGTTTGATAAAAGAATATTTTGTATGATTCGGGTGAAAATATCTTTATCACAAATTGTTCATAAATAACTATGTACCATGAGGCATGAACACTTGAATATATATTTGATTAGGAAAAATATTAAAATTAATGCTGAAATAAATTTAGCTATTGAAAATGGACAGCTCTTCCTTTCTTACTATTGGACCACATAGCCTTAAAAAACTAGCTAAACCTAAACGTAGAAATGTTAGTGACTCAAACATGCACCTTAATCTATTTTTGTAGATTTTTAACAATTATGTGAAAGATTAGTAAAAAGAAAGAAATTCACTTTTCTATCTGAAAAATTTGTAAAAAAAAAAAAGGGGGGAGGGGAGGAACTCCGGTTTCCGAAGGCGACGGATGTTGGTCCACTGTTCGCTTCTCTGGGGGGCTCCTTTTAGGAGCACAGGGGGTCTTGGAGGGACCACCTGCCATAGAGCGGCTTGCTGGAACTCCCCGGATAGGCGGCAGCCATGGGGGGGGGTCTCCAGTTTCGCCTTAGGAGCCGGGGAGCGTAGGGGGTGCATAACAGCACCTTCGCTGAATGGATTCGGGAAGGAAAGAGTTAACTACATGCAGCGGCTGAAGTGCTAGAGGGGAGAAATTTGCTCCAATCTCTTTAATTGCTTTCAACTGATGAGTAGCGGCTTTTTTTTACAAGTTGTGGATTCAATCTGTTTGAAGTAGGAAGATTGGAGGGGGGTTGTTTTTTTTCTTCTACCCCTCTCAGGCAAAGCGGCATTTTGACTGTCTCTCAATCTCGGAATGGAGATGTCAGCATTCCAAATATCATGCAGAATTAAACCAGAATCAAAGGCAAAACTTTCCTTAAAGTTCCAATTTAATAAGACAGACATGTTGGCATTGTGCTATGAAATCCCAAATCTGATTTGCTTCCTGGGATTCCACCCAGTTGAAAGTTCATGATCCTATCCCCACACTCATAATCCATCACATGGTCCAATCTTCATCTTCCATGCTGGCATCTATACCCCTCTGCTTCCAGTCAGGTGTCGAGGTGCAGAGACAAAAGATAACCTTGGCTTCTAGAAAGAATGACAATACATTCCACAAATCTACTCCATTCTATTCCCCCCTCCCAACTACTACACTAATGAAACAGCATAGGAAAATAATAGAAAGTATGGCAGGCCAAAGATCCTAAAAGGAACATAACTTCTGTGAAGCTACAGTGTATAGTGCAGTGTGTGTGTGTGTGTGCGTGTGTGCGTGTGTGTGTGTATGTGTTATGTATATGCACAGAGAGAAACACATTATTCAATGCCAAAAGATCCAAATATCAAACTACAAATATAATTAAGATTTTAACTTATTGATATGAACTAAATACTTCATTTTTATAGCCTTATTTAAAAATAGAGCTGATACTGCTGCAATTTTAGGATTTTTTTAAAAAAATCTGCAAGTCAAATGTTAACATGTTCAGAAATATCTCTTCCTAGTCTTGATTTTAAATTAGGTCAGATAATATCCTGCCAAAAATGCTTGTAAAACTCGCAGTACAATAAAGTGTGACCCACTGTTTCAAGGTCAATATCATTGCAGGAACAAAAGGTTTGAGAGATGGAGCCCATGAAACTTTAGCGGGATCTATGAAAGGCTGCTTTAAGGAGTTCCCAGCAGGTGTCATCAGCATCCCTGGGCTTTCTACAAAACATTTTCTCCCTTTAGTTCTCCACAGTCCTACTGTTTTATGCTTCAAAAGTGACTCCTATATGTTGCCTAGCTGCAATTTAGTATTGCAATTTCATTCATTTATTTTAAAAGAGCAGCAATTGTCCTCGATGTATGACCACAATTGAACCCAACATTTCTATTGCTAAGCAAGACAGTTATTAAGTGAATTGCACCCCAAGTGAAAAAGAACTGGAGAAAAAAATTTGGAACTCTGTTATTATATATGTTGGCAGAAGCAAAACTATTCTATGCCCAGAAATGGAAGGACACTATGATTCTTACTATTGTCGAATGATTCCAGAAGTCGATGGAGTTGGCTGAAATGGCAAAACCGACTACTTTGATTAAAGAAAAGAAGATAAATACTTTTGTTTCCACATGGAAACTGCTTCTGAACTTAATACTTGAAATAGAAAATAATGAAACTTTGATTTTGGGGTTTACCAAGTAAATTGATAGATCTTTACAAAAATGCTTGTTCATATTATTATGAAAAAGCAAAAAAGTTGTGTTGATGCCTTATTTTGCTGCAACAGAGAGAGTCAGAAGTTGATCTGGCTTCTCTTATTGACTTTGTGTGTTGGAAACCAGCTAAGAAGGTTACAACTGGTGATCACATGACCCCAGGACACTGCAACTGTCATAAACACATGCCAGTTGCCAAGCATCTGAATTTTGATCATGTGACCATGGGGATGCTACAACAGATGTGTGAAAACTGGTTTTATAAATCACTTTTTTCAGTGCAGTTGTGAGTTTGAACAGTCACTAAGTGAGTGATTGTAACTCAATGTGATGAAGATGTCCTGAAGATGTCAGCTCAGGGGAGGCTGAACCAACTCCTGGCACCTCAAAGCTGATTTTCAAGTTTGGAGAAAATTTAAGGGAGGCATAAGAGCAGTTTGTTTCTAAGAGGGCTTCAGCTTCCATTTGTAGCCTTTAAAAAGCAAACAAAATGCAAAGATTCCAGCCACGGTACCCAGAGGTGGGTTCCTCCTTATATAGTCCAGTACACCAGAAGAGGTAGTGAAAATCTGGCATACCGGATAGGACCGGTAGTAAAAATGGTGGGTTGGGCACACCCCCGAACCTGTTCTCCTGTCAGAAGCTTCATTAGAATTTTTTTTTTTTTAAGTTAGCTTTTAAAGCCTGCCAGTTCAGGCTTTAAAAGCTTTAAAAAGTAAGAGTGGGAGGGAAGGAGGAAGGAAAGGAAAGGATGCTGTTGCTTTAAATCGGAACTGAGCATGCCTGGCTGTGGAATTCTGGGAGTTGAAGTCCACAAGTCTTAAAGCTACAAATTTTGGAGTCCTACTTTAAATTGAAAAGCTGCTCAAGTTTGCAAACTGACATTCAGCAGTTATTTGGGGGGGAGGTTGCTTCCCACAGAGGGAAGGGAAAAAGAAAGAAAGAAAGAAAGAAAGAAAGAAAGAAAGAAAGAAAGAAAGAAAGGAAGGAGGGAGGGGGTAAAGAAAGAAAGAAAAACAGCACAGCAATTTAAGGCTACTCAGAGGTCATCTAGTCCAACCCCCTGCTGTAGCAGGAAACCTTACATTGTCTGAATTATTTTGGTGCCTCTAACAGAGAGGAAAATTGCCAGAAAGGAGAAGGAGTTTACTGAGACAAGACTTGCCATGCAGAGGAAGGCAGAGATAGTCCTTGACTTATGACTACAATTGAGGCCAAAATTTTGGTTGGTAAGCAAGAACATTGTTAAGTGAGCTTCACCACATTTTACCCAATCCATGACATCTCCTGGTGAGTGACATCAAGTTGGCCATGTCCACCCAGTCGCATGACCACCAAGCCACACCCACAAAATAGGCCACACCCACAGAATAGGTAGTAAAAAGTTTTGAAACCCACTCCTGATGGTACCCCATCATTGGTGTACCTTCTTTGTCCTTCCTGTGGTGGGAATTGTGCAATGGTGGAATTCAATTTTTTTTTACTACCAGATCTGTGGGTGTGGCTTGGTGGCATGGCATGGCTTGCAAAATCTGTATTCCCTCCCCACTCCAGGGAAAGGATACTGTAAAATCTCCATTCCCTCCCATCAGCTGGGACTCGGGAGTCAGAAAATAGATGGGGCGGGGCCAGTCAGAGATGATATTTACCGCTTCTCTGAACTACTCAAAATTTCCGCTACCAGTTCTCCAGAACTGATCAAAACCTGCTGAATATCACCTCTGGAATGGTGGCCCCTGACTCAAGGAAACCTCCCTTGCCTATTAAAAGAATAATAAAATCTAAAAATGTGGTAGAATTTTTTAAAAGTGTTTTACTTTACTGCTGGAAAATATTTCTCTCTTTTTCCCCTCTACTTTCAGTCAGGTTTTTGATAAATGAAACTGAAATATTAACTGTCATTTTCTGCTTATCAACACTCATCGGTAATTTCAGCAGTTGTGTAATGCACAATAATGCTGGAAAAACAGGATGAGCAGGTTTGATAAATGATAGGCAATGCAAAAAATAAAATAAAAGTGTCATTCTGATGTTCATGAGGTTTTAATCACCCTGCCCATTGTTCCCTAGCAAATGTACAAGTTTTTTTTAAAATAAACAAAAACCTATACATCCCACAGAACTACTACAGTATATTTCAAGTAATAACTATAATTATTATTTTGTTCCATCAATACTAATTCATTGATTTGTTTGAATTTTTAATTCATAGTTTCCATAGCAAATTTGCACAGGTGGTTGAAATCTATACATCAGGTTGAAAAATACTGTTTTAATTTAAAGTTGCAAGTCATAATATCACAGTATTCCTATATTCTCAAAATAGTATAGATCCAGTATATTTATGAATAAAATTATGGTATTCAGAACAATGGTACTCTTAGGACTGAATCACCAGGCAATGGTTTAAGACTCTACTGACTGGAGGTTTAAAATATACTGTAGTGCCATGAAAGCTTGTTAAAAAAAAAGATTCTGCCAATTTCTAAATCCCTACTACTGCCTTTCTTTCCTTTAAAATTCCTTTGGGATGCTGACTTTTTCTTCTAGGGCACTAAAATATTTTGAGAAACAAAGAGATGATAAAAAAAATCAGTGTTATTGCCTGGTAAGGGGGACAAAAAAGACAGAAAGTGCATTTGTGAAGAGGTTTATGTTCTGAAAGAACAAAGGTTTTAGCAAAGGAAGAAAAGAGGGGAAAAAACTGGAAGCGGGTGTGTGTGCTGACAGACCACTGGCTAGAGAAAACACTCCTCCCAATCATTAATTAAAAAAAGGAAGCAATTTTCCTCAGATTCTAATTCTTCCTATGTCTCTTACACTAAGTAACCCAAATTTGCCCTGGAGATTTGGAGGAAGGATGGGACATGCTTGGATTCAATTCAGTCTTCCTCAGCCTGGTGTCCTTCCAATATATTGTTACCGCAAAACCAGGATTCCAAATCAGTAAACTGGTTTAGGATTCTGTCCAGTGGTGGGATTCAGCCAGTTCGCACCACTTCAGGAGAACCTGTTGTTAACTTTCTGAGCAGTTTGGTGAACTGGTTGTTGGAAGAAATCATTAGGGCAGAGAACCGGTTGTTAAATTATTTGAATCCCACTACTGAGGCTGCTTGCGTTGGAAACAAATTTGATTCCATTTGTACAATGTTTTGTTTTGTTCTGTTTTCTTTTAAATTTAAGTTGGTACCTCAGAAGGTAAGTGCTGTTGGATTCAAAGCCAAATAAGACTGGTTAATAATTGGATAGGGGACTCTTCAGAAACATGAGGACTATAGGCTACCCTCAGAAGTTGAAAAACATCTCTGAAGAAAGTAGCTATTAGGTATTTTCACATTGTTGCTAAGACAACTACATGGACATGTCCTTAAAGTTTCCAGGTGTGGGCTAGGTTTCCCAAAATTTTCTAAAATGTGCAATCATACTTCCAGTTCTGAACTTTGATAAGACATATATTTCCTTACATTTCTTATTAATTACTTACACCTATCCTTTTTCAGAAAGTCTACAGGCGATACTATTTTAAAATGTTCCTTTCTCCTAAATCATGGGATTCAAACTCGATCATGTCACATGATGTATTATGACGTATCGTGACATTTTTTGCCTTTGCTAAGCCAGGGTGGCCGTGGCCTGTGTGTGATGCATCCAGCCCGTGGGCCGCCAGTTTGATATCCCTGCCCTAAACTATGCGTACACCATAATAAAATGAAAGCATAGGAAACAAGATTCTAACAGACTAAGCATGCACACTGTGGGATATACACATTTAGTACAAGGAACATGCTAACACCAACTGTTGAAAGCCCCAAGTCACTTAAGAGCCAAACAATTGCTGATGGCCTCAAAGTGATTAAAGTCTTGTCAGTTACAGGCAGAATATGTCTGCGGGATAATTAAGATCTCAAAGCTGAGCTTGTTAAGATGTGGTTAGCATCTTCCAGGGAAGCACTGTACTTTGGAGAGAAGAAGCTCAGGAAGAGGTTGCTTGTTTAAGCAATCACTCCACTTGGCAGTGGGGAGATGGGAAAATAGGTAATGCACAAAACAACATGTACTAGCTAACTGCAATGGCAAATATATGACTGAGTAGGAGATGTTGCAAAAGTCATAAATGTGGGCATTGGCTGCAAAGGTACTTTTTCATCACAATCATAACTTCAAAAGATTGTGCTGCCTGAGGCAGTCACTAAGCAAGACCTATCTATATTCCCAATTAGTCTTTTCAAAATTATGGTGCAGTGGTGAACTATTGCCATTAAAACTGTGTCTATTCACCTTGCTCCTAATTGTGCTCTTTTTCTCTTTCCTTCTACCTCATCCAGCATTGCAATCTTCTCCAGAGACTTAGATCTTCTCATGAAATGTTCAAAATAAGATATATTTGAACATGTTCATTTATTCCTTTGGTGAGAATTTTGGATTGATTTGTTCTGTAATCCCTTGTTTGTTTCCTTTGATAACCATTCTATTCTCAGGAGTATTCTTCAATATCAAATTTCAAATAGTGTCAATACTCTTTCTATCATGTTTCTTCAAAGTCTATAAAGTATTACAAGAAAACCCATCACCTGCACAGTGCAATTTTTTAGGTATAGACACTACACAGCGTTTGAACTGCTGGTTTATGTTGTATATCTTGGTTGCTGGTTTCTTTACATGTAGTCCTCACTTAACAACACTAATCAGAGCTAGAATTTCTGTTACCAAGCAAAGTGGTCATTAGGTGAAAAGCATCATGTGACCCCACCATTTTGCAATGGCAGTTCCAATAGTCCCATCGCCACTTATCTGTGCCACATTCAAATGACGGTTGTCATCTGCATCCTTCCACTGCTGGAGACCTACCCAGTCAAGGCAGTTGCTGGATTTTTGTGATACCACACAAGGCCTAGAGAAGGGCAAGCAACTACCTTGTCAGCAATAGAAGGGAAAAATAACTATGAAAGTTAACTTGGGGTAACAGGGGCTGGCAGGTTTAGGCATAGTAGAATGTAGGGTGGCCAAAAGTGCACAGACAGTGGGAGATACTTTTGTGGGGAGCTGAAGCATACACTGTGGTCCTAAAAGTGGGCAGTCTGCCAAGAGACCAAATGTTGATCATATAATTTGTAGGGGTGCCAGAATGGTTGTAACTTCTGTTACTAATCATAGCTATCATTTGCTCAATGCTGTCATGACTTCAAATGGTCATTGAATGCATACTCATTAAGCAAGGACTACCTGTACCTAGAATATAGAAGCTATTCATCACTGCAAAATCTTAATTGTCATTTAAAAGATTCATTGATGTACTTGTGGTTATTAGTTTAATTGTTCTTCTTTGTATTTAATTGTCAAACTTTTTTTCACGGTGTTCCTTTATTTTCATTACTAGAGTTTGCAGACCATTTGTCTTTTAAGCTATTAGAATAATGTAGTCACCTGTGCAGTTTCTTCTAATTTTAAAACCACATTCACATTCTTCTAATCCATCTTTTTTCAATATATTTTGCATTCAGATTGAATAAATAAGGGTATATAGCCTTGTTTAATTCTTTTGCCAACCTGTAATCAGTCTCTTTTACTAGGTTCTTTCTGGACTGTGGCTTCCTGATCTACACATTTCATATAAGGATAATGAGATAATTGGGGATTTTCCGTAGGCATTTCCTCCAGAGTCATTCCTTGGATTTGAAAGGTAATTAGTTGCTTGATATTATTCTCCTATAAATTCCAATTTTGAATTTCATAATAATGAGAAACTGATGTGGTTGTGGGAATCAGTGTAGTAAAGGTTGGCACCAGCAAGAAGTAGCCAAGATGCTCCATAACAAGAAAAGCTAAGGTCATTTAAATAAATGAAGAGGATATTTTGGATTGAATTTCAGAGTTATCTAGTTCAGGATTATATTGCTTCCTCTGGTTGCTTTACCCCTATTTGCTGGTGCAGACTATTTTCTTTTCTTCTGAATTCTTCATCTAATTTCACAACTGAGATATAAAAATCAGCAAGGAGAGATATTAAGCTTTTGCCTAGGCATAATTTTGCAGGCTGCCCTTGATTATGGCTGTTCGTTTTTCAAAGTTGTACCCACGTGCTCACAACAAGTCAGTTCATGGCAAACCCATAGGCCATAATCTGACTTTATATCAGCACAGATACAGAAAGAACAGTGTAACATATTGGAGGGTGACATAGTCAACGTCTGGCTCACATTTGATTCATCAAATTTGTTAATTGACTATGCTCATAAACTGCATAGGCAATACTCAGACTTGTAGAGTTATGATGAAGGAGAAAGTAATAGCAAACTACTTCCATATTCTAGCCAAGAAAATGCCATGGGCATGTTCAATAAGTCATTGTGTGTTGAATTCAACTCAAGGGAGTCTTTACCTTTTACTCACATATTAAATCAAAAGGGAAAGCCATTATCTCAATCTAGTTTAAGTTCATGATAAATAAAAGCTGCTTACTGCATTTGAGGTGCTGTACAGGCAGAACACCTCTGTCAGATTAAGACAAATGATCAGTGTTCAAGGAGGCTTCTCGCTTGAATATATGACATTGGGATACGATAGAGGTTGCATTGCACTCAGGTAGACCTTTACATGCTGGAAACCTCCAAGAATACTGCCCAGCTTTGGTTATAGGAGCTGGACTCCATAGTAGCAAGACCACTGTGTCCAAGACCATTTTTTTCACTGGCATGCTTGTGAGCAGAGTTAATTGGCTCTCTGGCTCAGCTCTCTGACTAAATCAACATTGGTGAGTTGTCTGTTGATGCATCATGCTCCATTTCCATCTGCAGTGATTATTTATATGCCATGGACATGACTGATGACCGTCTCTCTCTCTCTCTTGAAAAAAGTTTTTGATTTACGTCTATGAACACAATGGGGTTTTTTTGCCCATTCACTTCATCCATAGCTGGCACCTTAACTTAACTTCAACTTCCCACATTGTTATATGCCACTGATGTCTAACCTTTTCCAGACCGAGTGCCCAAGCGTGCACGTCTGAATCCTCAAAATGCAATGCCTGTGTAGCCCGCACATGTGCCCTGTCCCCTGCACATGCACCTGTGCCCTCCCCATACTCACTGCCCCCCATGCATGCACGCACACACCCCTGCATACACCCCGTCCATTGCACATGTGTGGCAGAGACCCGAAGACCAGCTGGCCGGTGGGAGACACATGTGCATGTGCGGCAGAGCTGAACTGGAGCAACGGCTCACGTACCCACTGAGAGGGTGCTGCGTGCCACCTCTGGCACGTGTGCCATAGGTTCACCATTATGGTTGTATGTTATCCCTGGATCAACATCTCCAGCATATTCTCCTTCATTTAACAATCCTGTGGTAGTCAAGTGAGTATATTATCCATTATCTCTTAATATTAAAACAACTTAATCTGAACCAGAAATCAGAGACTGCATCTGCAACTCTTGACAACACTTTTCTGTTTGGGGAATTCATCCCACTTCGTGTCTCAAAGTAATAGCTTGCACTGTCTGTGATTCTTATTGCTCATAATAACCCGCCCTGACACTGGGAGTACATCAAAATCATTGACCTGAACTTCCAACACTATATCCTTGGTGTTATAATTGCCGTTAAGATTATATTTGCCACATACTGTTTGTATGATGTATGTATGTATGTATGTATGTATGTATGTATGTACGTAAGTACGTACGTAATAGATTCTGCATAGAATCTATTGTGCACTATTAAATAGATTAACTAGGGGCCTCCAAAGTTCAAAAATTAGCTAGCTACTTGAGTTTCATCTTTTTCCTTGCATCTATAAATATGGGTTTCCTCCTATTTCTCCTTCACCTCATTTATATCAGATGATTTAGGCCCAGACAGCTAAGCCTCTGAGAACCAGAGGATTATGGCTTCCATGTGCTCTATCTAAGACCCATTGCTTCACCGAATTCTTGCGAATTCAGGCAACTTTGCAGAATAGTCTTTTTATAAGAAATGAAATGAAAAAAATATTGTTATAATTTTTCTACCATGGTCAGTCACAGATCACAGTCACCACAGATCAGAGTGTAAACTTGTGAGGCTATTCCTCAAAAATTTTAATCACCATTGATACATTGATTCAATTGTTTTTGCCATTCTTCTTTATAACTGGCAAACAAACTATGGTTTATAGTCATCCACTCTATTTCTAAAAAAGTATTTCAAGAAGGGTTAGGGATTTCAGAAATATTCTGAGAAAAATGATACTAAAGACTGGTGTTTTATGTTGTAGCATGATAGATCCCCCCCCCAATTGCCTTTCATTGTACAGGCAGATCAGAAAAATGTGGTAGGCCTTAATGGGGATATTGAATTGTGAATGAATTCTGCCTTCCAGAGCATATTAAGGAAATCAAAGGATTAATCCAAGCAAGTATGATATATTCACATGCAAGAGCATGCATGCATCAGTGGTGGGTTGCCAATTTTTTTTTACTACCGGTTCGGGCACGCTCATGTGTGCTCACAACACTTCTCTGCATGCACAGAAGTGTTCGGGTGGGTGGGTGGGGAGCCTCCCACTGCTGCTACTACCGGTTCACCCGATCCAGGCCGAACCAGGAGCAACCCACCTCTGGCTTGCATGTAAATATACAAAAGTTTAGCTTTTGACTCTATTTACACCTAAATTCCCTTGAGGTCAGGCTGGTTCAACCCTGAAGGCCATCCTAAGGGGCCTGAACATGTGCCTTGGCATCTGCCCTAAGGATCAGAGAGTGATGTGTTGCCCATAAAATAGTGGTATTGTTGTTGAATGTCTATGCTTTCACAGTGATTGTATCCTATGGCTTTTAATTATTTTAACATTTTACATTATTTGTATGCTTGTGGGTTTTTTCCCCATTATTGTTTATATTTTAATTATAAGCTGCCCAGAGTCACAAATATGTTATATAGAATGAAAGAATGAATGAATGAATGAATGAATGAATGAATGAACGAACGAACGAATGAACGAATGAATAGTCCATCAACACATGTAGGGAATTATGAACAGTCCAGTTGGAACTGTCGGTATCATTGTATATATTATATGTCTTCAACAAGGAGAATGGTGAAATAGTTAAGACCCTCTTTCCCTCTTCTACAAAGAAGGATGGATGGCAAGGCTAACTTAAACAGTGCAATACGTATGTTCTTAAAATAAAGGTCACTATTAGTTTATTTGCAGCCCAACATTTTTTTTTATTGTATAGGATATTTTTGCCAATATCACTACAGTAGCCAAAAGGGCTATCATTACTTTAGCACTAATAACCTAAAAGTTTTATAAGACAAAAGATTTGTATTATCCCCTGAAAAGAGATTTCTTATTCAAGCTTCACGTAAATGTGGGCATTATAATTGGTTTAGTGAACAGAGTTATTTATTGCTCCATATCTGCAACATAGGCTTGAAACAAAAATTGAGCTTGAGCAAAGCTCAAATTAAGTTGGAAACAGAGACTTCATATTTAACTTCCCTTGTGTCAGTCCTCCCAGGTATACCAGATAGAAAACACAGCCAGGTGAACTAATTCTATTTTACTCTAAGGCTGCATTAATGGAATCGTGCAAGCCTGAAAATGTAACTCCTCCACCATCACTTTTAACAGTCTGATCAGTTAGGGTGAGTCCTTCCTAAGTTGATTTCTCTGGCTGTTATTCAGCTGGGGAATCTTCCCTTTCTTGTCTGCTTGTATCTCTTCTTCTCATCTCTTAAAGTCATTCCCACATAACATTATACTATGCTTAAATAAAAAAGTGATAGGATGCTTTAAAAAACCATGCAAATCAAGAATTGCCATTCTAAGAACTCGTAAAAATGACTGTTTTAACTAACTGCTGCTTAGTTCCTAATTTTGAGAGCTGCATAAATACATAATCGTTTAAATAAAGACTTATGTATTCATTCTGATACAGAACAAATGGTTTCTTATAATTTCCCACAAATTGTCTCATTATATGTGGCTGGATAGCCATAGCAACGTATTTGTTGTTTGGAATTGAACAGGGAGCATATTTGTGTTTTAAGAGAATGATTATGAGTTAACAGTTAGCTTCCCCCCACTCTTTTTCAATGATTTAAACATGTTAGGTCTTAAACATTTTTACCTGATAACATATTGTTCAATAACACTCTGCCTGTACAACCTTCCCTACGGGCTCTTAGGACAGTATTAAAAGCCAAATTATTGCAGACAGTATTTTCATAATTTTGTTGACTTAATTTATTGCGCGATTATTATTATTGTTTTACGCTCCTTTGTTTAGGTCATTTATTTAGTATTCTACACAGATATTTAAAAACTTAGATCATTGTATTTATTGTAAGCCTCTTTGAATCAATTGATCAATGAGTAAATAAATAAACACAGAGGATAGCAATAGCACTTAGACTTATATAGAACACACATTTCTCAAGTATTTTTAATACCTATTTTCTAATTGTTTCATTTACAGAGTTGTTTTCAAAATTTTGCAAAAAAAGAAAATAAAAAGAAAAAAAACTAATCACATAAGAGGCTAATCCCCATTACCGTATTTTTTGCCCTGTAAGATGCACTTTTTTACTCCAAAAAAGAGGGTGAAAATCTGGGTGCGTCTTATAGGCCAAATGTAGCCACTTGGGCAGTGGTGGGTTTCTGCTGGTTGGTCAATGAACCCGGAAGCCCCGCCCCTGTCACTCACTCGCAAGTCCTTGGCGTTTTTTTGCATCGGGGCTTGCTGCAAGAGAGAGGGAGCAAAGACCTTTTCTGGATTGATGGTGGTGGAGGTGCGGGCCCATATTCACTAAAGCAAGTCCGGGGAAGTCCTTTGCGCCAGGTGGAAAAGGTCTTCACTCCCCCCCCCTTGCAGCATGCCCCGATGCAAAAAATGGCGAGATCTCTTCTCAGAAATGTCTTCTCGCGCTGGCCGGATCTCTCTCCAGATCTTGCGGCTTTTTCAGGGTTTTCTTTTTAAAAAACACCTGTCCGAACTATCTTGAAAACCTGCGATGTTGCTTTGGGAGGGGGCAGGCGGCAGCATTTGCCCCTGCCGTCCTCCCTGGGCACCTGCAGCCTTGGAGCCTGCAGCTTTAAAATAAGCCTTTGCACAGCTGCCCGTCTTTCCCCTCCGAAAGCAACCTCGCAGGTTTTCAAGATCGTCTGCAGAGGTGTTTTTTAAAAAGAAAATGGTCTTTTTTTGGGGGGGGGAACGGGCTGTGTATGGAGGAGCTGGCCGTCAGGGCGCCCTGAAGCAACGCCAGCCAGCATGTCCCTTAAGGGCAAGGGCAGCAGCACTGTGCCCACCTCTGCCCTGCCCACTTCTCAGCAACGCGCCCCTGCCTCCTCCTCCTCCTCCTCAGCAGGCAGGCCGGCGGCAGGCCGGCGGCTGGCTTGAACTCCTCTCCTGTTCCTTCTTCTGCGGGGGGCGCTGCCTTGGTTTGACAGCCACCTCGTTTCCAATTGGGGGGCGGGGGAAAAATCCTCTGTATGGATCCCCCCAATTGGAAGGAGGAGGCTCCATCCACGGGGGGAGAAATCTCCCTCACATTCCTCGTCTTCCTGGATGGGCTCCAGATCAGTGAAGCCTCCTCCTTTTTAACCAGGCGATCTCTGTCTGTCTGTGACTCTGCCGGAGAAAACGTAGAAGGCGCGGTCACGTGCCCACCTGCCTGCCTGTCTTATCTTACACAAGTTTGCTGAAGCGGCTTCTCTCTCCTCCTCCTGCCAGCCGAAGGAAAAGCCCTGGGGACATGGGCTCCGCACGCTGCTCTGCCGGGCTGCCGATCCTCCGCTGACCCCTAAAGAAGAAGGATCGGCTGCGGGAGTCTGGCAGAGCAGCGCGCGGAGCCCGTCTCCCCGGGGCTTTTCCTTCGGCTGGCAGGAGGAGGAGGAGAGAGAAGCCGCTTCGGCCAACTTGTGTAAGATAAGACAGGTAGGCGGGTGGGCGCATGACTCTGCCAGAGAAAATGTAGAAGGCGTGGTTACGCTCCCACCCGCCTGCCTGTCTTATCTTACACAAATTTGCTGAAGCGGCTTCTCTCTCCTCTTCCTCCTGCCAGCCGAAGGAAAAGCCCCGGGGAGAGCAGCACACGGAGCCCGTCTCCCTGGGGCTTTTCCTTCGGCTGGCAGGAGGAGGAGAGAGAAGCCACTTCAGCCACTCTCTTCCAGACGCCCAGCTGGGATCCTTTTGGCCAAGAAGGGATCAGCTGTGGGATGTGGAACTGCGGGGTCTTTTCAAGTGCGTAAGCTGAGCAGAAGGAACATCCGTTCCTCAAACCTGGACAGCGCTACTCCCACCTCCCCATTGTCCGAGTTGCAGCAAGTGAAGTGCCACAGGTGGCAGGGAAAACGAGGCTTCTTTGCCAGCCTCCCAGCTGGCAAAACAGAAATTTTTGCCAACTGGAAGGTATGTGTCTGTGAGGGGGGGAGAGTGAGAAAGAAAGAGTAAGAGAGAAAAAGGAAGGGAGAGAGAGAGACAAAGATAGAAAGAGAAAGAAAGAACGTTGGAGAGAGAGACACAAGAAGGATGGAGGGAAGGAAGGGAGGGAGGGAGGAAATAAGTGGGGGAGAGAGACAAGAAAGAAAAGGAAGGAAGGAAGGAAGGAAGGAAGAAAGAGGAAGAGAAAGGAAGGAAAGAAAGAAAGAGGGAGAGAGAGGCACAAGAGGGATTGAAGAAAGAAAGTGGGGGAGAGAGACACAAGAAAGAAAGAAGGAAGGAAGAAAGGAAGAGAAAGGAAGGAAAGAAAGAAAGAGGGAGAGAGAGACACACAAGAAAGGAAGGAAGGAAAGGAAGGAAGGAAGGAAAGAAAGAGGGAGAGAGAGACACAAGAAAGAAAGGAAGAAGGAAGGAAGGAAGAAAGAAAAATAAATAAATAAATAAAGAAAGAAAGAAAGAAAGAAAGAAAGAAAAAGGAAGAGAACTTATGATCACAATTGAGCCCAAAATTTTGGTTCAGAATCTTTTTTTTCTAGATTTTCCTCCTTTAAAATTGGGTGCGTCTTATATTCCGGAGCGTCTTATAGGGCGAAAAATACGGTATATGATTTTTACAGGGAGCGTATATCTTACAAGTCATGCAATCTTGGAAGTCTCTTTTATTAAAGTTTATGTATTTTCTTTATTTGATTTATATGGGATTTTATATATGTCATGTTAAAAGAATGGCTGAGAACCAGTCCTATTTGTGGTTTGGATAGAATGGAAACTAAAACTGTAAAGGAATGGCATTTTTTTAAAAAAATTGTTGTTCTTTGAAATGTATATGTTTATTTCACCTGCTCTACAAAAATAAAAGTCAAAAAATGCAGTTTGTATGTCACCATTTTCGGCTGTTTGTATTTTAAAATGTGCATATCAGAAAAAAAAAAGGTCTAGGTTCCACTTTAGCCTATTATTCATTTCTATTATACCGCTAGTACATGTATCTGCCAGGTCAAACTTTCACTTGCTTTCCAATTCAGATTTATTTGTTTGTGTGATTTATACAACTTTCACTTGGCACAGTGTATGTCTTCGGTAAACAGCAATTAAATCTACACAAAAACAATACAGTGAACAAGTAACAAAAAACAAAGCCTGAAACACAAGGACATTAAACGCAGGAAAAATTTCAGCCAATGCTACTACTCTCTGACTCGGTGCCTAGGGAAAGAGTCAAGGTTTTAAGGGCTTTTTTGAAAAACAAACAAGGTCAGGGCCAAGGGAATCTCAGGAGGGATGCTGTTCCAAAGCCTTGCAAGAAAGTCACACGTGTTTAGGACAAGGCCATACACGGCCTTGGAAGAGGAAGGTCTGGCATGGCCAGCAATTGTTTTCTTAAGGGCCAGTATAAATGTGCCTCATCAGCAGTGGAAAGAAGAAGACAATGAAGGTCAGATGGCAGAGTGGTAGGGCCAGCAGAACGGGGGATGGCTGGATGGGTAGAGGCAACCAAGTGCAGGATGATCAAAACGGGAAGGGGAAATAGATGGGTGGGTGGGGAGTTAAAAAGGAGGCAGTCCAGAGGTGGTATTCTGCCCGTTTATACCAGTTCAGGCGAACTGGTAGTGGCGGCAGCTACCCAGATGTCATCACAGATGCTGAACTGGGAGCAAAGATAAGAGGATTTCATGCCTGAGGCAGTCCCGTACCTCACTAATTCAGTAATAAGTAATATTACTGAAGTAATAGCTTGGATCAGGGCTGGTCCTCATTTAACATTTGTTTATCTCACAAAGGCAAGTGTCAGAATTACTAAGTGATATGATCGCTGATATGGTGCTTTACGTCTGTATTGTTTATAGATGGACATTCCGGTCCTAATTACTGTTGTTAAGTAAGGACTATGTGTATTTATGGAAAAGGCCCACTTCTTTGATGTCAAAGTAAAACTTTGCAATAGACACAAATACACATTATATAGGAAACCTAGAGATTGCATAAGTCTGTAGAGATTCTCTGCCATCCAGGTCATGGTTGTCCCAAAGGTGCTTTTTCATGAGGCAACTGGACTTTCTTGTTTTTTCTTTTGAAGACATTTCACTTTCATCCAAGAAGCTTCTTTATCTCTGACAAGATAGCAGGGAATGGAAGTAGTGCTCCTGATTCCTGTAGTCTGCAATTTTTCCTCTGGAAATCCATTTCTACTCCCACAACATGTTCATCCCAGGGTGTAGCTAAATGTCTGTAGAGATTCTCTAGGAATGGATTTCCAGAGGAAAATTGCAGACTACAGGAACCAGGAGTACTACTCAGGTGACCCTGAGGACACAGATAAACCTCTAGGTGCTTCAACAACCCTCTAAAAGGGTGCAAATGGCCAGCTCTCTGCAAGGAATATAAATCCTTCCATTCCTAATTATCCTGTCAGAGCTGAAGAAGCTTCTTGGAAGAGAAGGGAAACATCTTCAAAAGAAAAAAGAAAAAAGTCCTGTTGCCTCCTGAAAAAGTACCTTTGGGACTAGAGACTGCATTTATATATACAGCTTCCAAGCAGAACACACCACTAAATCTATTGTCTATAACCAGTTCTAATGTGTAATTGGATCCATGAGATGTCCAAGGCAGACCATCTCAGTATCTTCCATCCTTTTATGGAGGTCTTGGGTGGTTCTGTATAGTACCCAGACCAGGAAATGATCTGACCATAGCAATGGGATGATTGAAAATGGCTCAGTCTTCAGATCACCAAGTAACTGCTCCTTTCTCAAAATCCACTTTTTGTTCTTTCTATCAAACTTCTTTTGAATAGTTTTTGTTACAGTGCTCAGACTTCAGTTGTGTTAATTTCACTCTAATACACTCTTTACCTCTTTCCTTTATTTCTGTGTCCATTTCTCCCTGGGGTTCACTCTTGACCTTTCCAAACCATTGTCTGTCCAACAATCAAAGTTTTTATCGTTATTTCTTTCAGTAATTCTCTCAAATTTGCATCCAAACCAATCAAACCAATTGTGCTCTTAGATTCATTTCTTTGTCATGTGTACACTTGAATAGATTTATGCCTCGTACATTTGAAACAGATTGCTATTCTAATTTATTTCTGATGTTTTGGGCCACTCAGTTTTTCTCTACCCTCTCATTTAATTCCGATCCACCCGTTCATTTCACCCCTCAAAATTTTCATCTCAATCACATTCATTCAGAATACTGCATATTTTCCCCATATCTGTCCCTGTTTCTTTCATTTACAACATGTAGCAAGCATCCAATTATTTCCAACTTTTGCAACTACAGACTCACAACAATCTAGTTGACATCAGATCATACTTTTGATAAACATTCTAGCATTCAATAATAACCAAAACTACATAGTTCTCTGCATATATTCCTCAAATCCTTTGTATAAGATCTGACCACTAATCACATGTATTAAATTTTCCCTTTCTTTTTGTTAACAAGCAATTTAGCTTAATCTATTTTTAGTCATGCCACATATTGTTCTACGTATATTCCAAGTGACAATTTCCATGCAGTATGTTCATCAATAAATAAGCCATTAATATTGACCTCCATTGCCCATCATGGTTTTGGTCAACATTTTGTAAAACTTATTAATAAAATAGAGAAGATGTAGACTAGATAATCTAGATTTAGATTCACAGCTGTGTAATATGCATCCTTCCATGTTAATCGTAAGGATAGCACCAGTCAGTTTTCATATATTTTGGGCAGTATGCCATAATTATAACCAAGGCCCATGTATGTTAATTCTACTATTTCCAAGTTAGGATCTCTAAACTAGAAATAATTTTGCAACAGAACATATTGGTCTCTGTATTCCTCATGTTCAAACATACATACAACATACTGACACACTAAACATGACTTTAACAATTAAAAACGTAGATAAAGATAAAGGTTCCCCTTGCACATATGTGCTAGTTGTTCCTTAGTCTAAGGAGCAGTGCTCATCTCCGTTTCAAAGCTGAAGAGCCAGTGCTGTCTGAAGACGTCTCGGTGCTCATGTGGCTGGCATGACCAAATGCCAAAGGTACACAGAACGCTGTTACCTTCCCACCAAAGGTGGTTCCTATTTTTCTACTTGCATTTTTACATGCTTTCGAATTGCTAGGTTGGCAGAAGCTGGGACAAGTAGCGGAAGCTCACTCTATTACCCGGCCCTAGGGATTCGAACTGTCAAACTGCTGACCTTCCTGATCAACAAGCTCAGTGTCTTAGCCACTGAGCCACCACGTTCCTCAAAAATATAGATAAAAAACCCCAAATAATATAAATCTTGATAACATTGTTCAAATGTCAGGAAGGGCTGGGTGAATGAATGCTCACCATTCATATGTATATCCTAGTTTATGATGCCAAGACCTTTAAGTTTTTGTGCTGTGCAAACATATTTTCTTCTTTCTTCCCACAGACTATTTTATTTAAAGAAGCTCAGATAGAAATATTGGGAATTGCAGCAGGGAGAGAGAGAGAGAAATGAAGTCTGATGTCAGTGAGTGATCTTCATAACACTTTCTTTATGAAAAAATAAGGGGTAATTTCATGTGTATTATACAAAATGGAAAAAGAAAATGCTAAAGGTTTCCCATGATATTTTGACCTTTTGTAATCACTGCTGTATATCATCTTGATTTTGTTTTGTAGTGATATTTCTGATTATTTCAAAGGAGAGCAGTATCAGTGTGTGTGTGTGTGTGTGTGTGTGTGTGATGTGTGATGTGTGTACGTGTGTGTCCGTGTTTATGCATGTCTATATGAGCATATGACTTTCTGTGCCAGTTTTTCTTAGCCTTATTCTCAACCAGCTGTCTGACTCTATCTCATATCTTGAAAACCCCCTGAGGCATGATGTTCTCAGAAAAAAATAATTTAAGATTGCAATCACAAATGCAACTTTCGGGAAATAAGTTGAATGTGGTATCAGTTGGATTTTCTTTCAAGTAAATATGCTTTGGGACTGAAGTGTCAGTGGTCATTTTGTAAAAGAAGGTCAAAACATTTTTAAAAAGTAGCTACAAAGTTGAAATCCCTTTTGTTATTGATTGTAGTAACTAATTCACAGTTGTTACAACTGATATGTTTGCACTACTATAGTAATACTTACATGTACATTAACAATATAACATGTCTTTAAAAATGTTGGGCTCAATTAAACCACACATCATGTGTGAATGGATATAGATCTTCTATAAACTTGGCATGTTATTAGCCACTATGACTTATACATAATAATACTAATGGAAAGATGAAGGTTTGCAATAATGGTGAACATCTGTAGCTTAGATGTAGGACAGTGGTGGGTTCCGGATCCCGGTGCAACCGGTACGGTGCAACGGGGCTGGGCGTCCAGCACATGAACATGCGCAACATGTGTGCACATGTGTTCATGCGCACATGCATACTTACCACCTGCGATGCTCCGTGATGCCTCTGCGATGCTCCAGTTGCTCGGTGGAGCGTCACGCAGCACCATACGTTCCATGCACGTGTGCAGAAGCCCTGAACAGCTGAAATACAAGTAAGGATGTCGTGCGGGGGGGGGGGCTCTGAAGCACCGTACCGGAACAGTACCTAGTGCTCCCAGCAGGCACCAGTACGCCTGTACTGGGGCATACCGGGCGTAACCCACCACTGGTGTAGAATGAGGGTGGAGGTTCATTCTCTAAGCTTGTAGGTTGGTTTCCGAACATTTTGTTACCATGCTAGATAACATTTAGGGAAAATTCCAGAGGTGGACTGCTACCGATTCAGACTGGTCGTTTTGACCAGTGGCTGGGCCTGCCCACCTGCCCCAGAGCTGCTATATAATCATTGTGTGATGCAGAAGGCACACAGTCACATTTTCGGTTCCAGCCGAACCAGTTGTTACATTATGTGTGAGGCCCACCTCTGGAAAAATCCCTACATTCCAATGAAGATATTACCTAGCCTGACAATGAAACATCCAGAAACCAACCCTCTGAGAATGAACCTCTACCCTCAAAGATAAAGGTGCTGGTCTACTAGTGCCAGCTCATATTCATTTGTGAGAGTGGATTGTTACATTTTTGGGACTTTTGAAGGTGAGTTGTTAAACATAGTCATTATTAAAAATTAATAATGTTCCCCCTCTGCCCTTGCTTTACACTTCTCAAACAAACCTCCTTCAAGGCTTGTCAGGCGTCAGTAGGCAAGTGAAATGGGAAAGGCATACATGCACACAGACAAAAGCACACAGCACCGCAGGAACCTGTTATAATATCAGTGAAGCTTAAGAAAAGCAGGGAATGGTCTTCATAATGAAAGACGAAGCTATTGTAGTCCTGATTGTTATTAACTCTTTTCAGCACTCTGTGATTGGTACCTACCTCAGACGGCTAAACTGAGCAGGGCCTGGCTCTTTTCTGAAATTAAAATTGCTGTCTGCACATAGAAAATGATTTTAAAGTAATCCTTGAATGTTGGATTTTTAATCAGTGGAGTTTGAGTTGGGTGTCTTTTGTCTGATGGCCAATTTTTAAGAACTCTTTTCAGCTTGGCATATTTGCTTAGGTTTGTCGGCAATTTTGAGACTACAATAACATATGCGCTTGACTAGAACTAAATTCAGAAATCAGCATGTAGAGATTTACAGAGTACAAAGGTTTATGTGCCAAAGATTATAAGCGTAACTGTTAGATAAGTCAAATAAAAGTTTTGCAGTCAATGGTGTACAGTTCCTAGGATAAATCTTTTAATTAACATAAGTGCATTATTAAAATATTTTTCCCATAAATTGTAGAGAATGGTGGAATCAGGGAGAGCTCCTTACAAAACATTTAGGAGGATGAAAACCAGTGTGCATTATGAACGGCTTTTCAAATTGAGTTCTTTAGGGTAAGAGATTTGAATGGATTCTGAGGAACTAAAGAAAGAAACCCCTTCAAATCCATTCAGCTATCTGCTTCGGTCTTGATAACTACTCTTTCTCTCTTGCTTGCAAGCAACAAGCATTTGCAAGCAGTCCATGGAGGAGGTGAATGGCTGGCTTTTCTTTGCCACATGCAAATACACGAAAGCTGATTCTTTGCTTGCCCTCAAGCTCTGACAACATTTCTAACTGTGCAACAACTATCAAAGTGTGTCTCTTCCTCCCTCTTCAGTTTCTACATTACTTGAGTGTATGCATGTATTGTACATGTCCCCCAGAGGTATGCTTAATAATCATGGCAGCATCCTCTGCACATCTATTTAGACCTAAATCCCATTGATCTGGATGAGAATTAATACAGAAATGTCAGATTCCATTGCTTGGCTGCTGTACATGTATGCCTCAAATCCCTTCAGAATGGTATATCCACCAGTTAAGAGAATCAGATTTGCAAAGGCAGACAAGCAGACAGAAAACAGGTCTGGCACTCATAATGGTGAAAAAAAATCCAATTTTAATTTCACTATATTAATGCATTACTATTGTCTATATTATTACGCTGTATGTCATGTTATGCTCAACTGTCCATTGACATGTCTAAGAAAGGGATTGTTCTAAGTGATATCTCAAATTGTGACTTTCCTGCATAATTTTTCAACTTCACAATATAAAATTGTCATTCCCATCCTGGATATCTCTCTCTCAGCATATGCATATTGTGTTTGTTTTGCTTTTTGATTAGGCTTAATAAATATTTATGTATGTGAACAATTTTTTCAGACATTGGAACATTGGCTACAAACTAGTACAATTGCATACCATATTGAGGCAGGTGAATACAGAAAAAGGGAAACAAATGGCAGTGCTGTAATTGGAACATCCATTTTTGTGAAATAAGTTTAACATATGTATTTGCATAAATAAATTCCAAGAAGCGCAAGTTTTATTTTACTGCCAATTTGTCATCACTACTACTTTGTCTCTTCATTGGGATTTTTTTAAAAAAAAAAAACCTTTAAAAAGTTATAGAAAAAAACCTAACAGGTTCCATGGTTGGAACAAGTTTAAAATAACTTCTATAAGTTATAAACATTCTAAAAGAACATCTATAAATGTTGTGAATAAACTACAAAATTAAATATAAGTAAGGGTACAAATAAGTAATTGTACAGTGACATACAATTAATACCAACGTTACAAAGACCTACTGATGACAGTGATCAATTTAGATAGTGACTTTGTCCTTTTGCCACAGTTTAAATATAAATTCATTCCATTGTTATTCAAACTATTATTTTCCCCTTCATTTTAAGATTATACTCAATGTTTTAGTTAGGAGACCAATTAAAAGTGTCTGAAAAGACTAACATTTAATATTTTTCAGTCATTTTCTGAAATGCCATCTGTACTCTTCAGCCCATTAATCCCCTCGTCCCCCAGCAAATTTTCTCCTGGCAAAAGTGACTGATGACCTCATTCTCCAAGGTTATCTCTTTGGCTGTATACACATATTCACCAGTCTTACATCAATGCTGAGAGCATTGCATTGCCCTCTGATTAGTTCCTGGGTCCAATTCAAGATAGTGATTATTGCCTTAGAAGCCATTTATGATTTGTATTTGTGTTCCCCACCACATATGGCTGCCCCATGTGATCAGAAGGGAAGGTATTCAGAACCTCTCTATTCCATGAAAGGTGAGGGGGGGGTTGAGTGTCAGCACGTTGAGGTATTCCATGCAAGAAGCATAAATCATAAACTAACTTTAGTAGTGCTATAGTAGTGTTTATAATGGTTACAGTAACAGAATCTTGAAAGCCGCAAAGCGCTTCTCCCCTCCTTTATTTTTACTTCCCAGAAAACTAGGGAGGTTCCTTTCTCAGGTGCTTCCCATGCTCCTTTTCCTTCTCTGGGATGAAATACCTTTTGCACAGTAGTTGTCTAGGTTGCAGCTCTTTCTCCTGTCTCCCAGGGTCATCCCCATATACCATTATACTGAGGGACAAGGTGTCAGATGCCAGGGAAATCAGAAGATCTAGGCAGTTCAAATGGTTATAAAGATTTATTGCAAGCTTAAGCTCTCTGCAAAAGACTAAACTACTAATGGCCAGAGCAAATTGGAGGTAGATAAGAGTCAAATGAATTCAAGGTGGGCTGGGCTTAGATCTCTTGTGGGTGCAAAGGAACTCATGACTGATGATGCATTTGACCCCTTCCTCAGGCTCATCCTGGTCATTTCCTACACAAGGATGCACTATCTCATTGATGGCCCCCACCCTCTAGACTACCCTGTCATATTAGGAATACCAACAACTCCTCTACTTTTAAGAAAGTTTTAAAAAGTTTACTACTGCAGTAAGCTAGTATGGTATAAAATTTATCTGAAATAACTAGGTTCAATTATGTTTTAATTCTTCTGTAAACTACCTTGACACTTTGGATGCAGTGGTCAGTCTGTACAAATTGTATAAACAAAATACAAATTCTTAACTTTCTTGCATTAACATAATACTTCGATCAGACTTATATTTCCATTGGCATGTAGATGACAAGGCTAAAACATAATTCCATAAAGTCAATTTGTTTAGCAATAGTAATAGCACTTAGACTGCTTTATAGGGCTTTTACAGCCCTCTCTAAGTGATCTACAGAGTCAGCTTATTGCCCTCAACAATCAGGGTCCTCATTTTACCCACCTAGGAAGGATGGAAGGCTGAGTCAACTTTGAGCCAGTGAAATTTGAACTGCCAAACTGCAGCTAGCAATCAGCTGAAGTAGCCTTCAGTACTGCACTCTAACCACTGTGCCACCTCGGCTCTATACCCACTTTAAGGGAACCATCTCACCCATTTTTACCAGTGAACTAAAGTAAAAACAAACCTTAGCCAAAAATCTTCTATAAAATGATCAACCAGATACTATAATAATCTTAGTAAAAACTAAAAACTTATTTATTAGTTTGAGCAACAGTTTACTGCAGATATTCATTCCATTTATTCAAGGCTATAAAATAATAAGAGTTGCCTCAAACTGCAAGATGGGTGGCATACAAATATAATAAAGAAATAAAGAAGACGATTAAGAGGAAATTGAACGTTTTACTTACCTTTGGCAATCCTACAGTCATAGGAGCTGTAGCCTTCAAAACATTGACACCCCCTTATAGTGCATTGTCCATGGCCATTACAGAGATTGGGACATCTCAGTGCTGTAATAATTTTGTGATGGACAGCAGGTATCTCATATGTTGAATGAAAATATTCAGTTACATTTTCTAAAAGGATCTTTTTTTCACAGACGTTTTCCAAAAATGGAATAAGTACTTCCCCCCATTTGAGATCATCCGTAATCTGCACATCTGAAAGACACATTTCAATGGCCACATCGAGTTGAATGGCGAGAAACCCTTTGCAAGCTGAGCCAATGGTAGAATTTTCAAGCAATGTCTTGCAATGTCTTAAGACTTCAGCTGAGGTCAGGCCACTTGGAGTTGGCCATGTAGTCTCAACTTTAGGCCACTTCCCTTCAAAATAATCTTCTGGGAAAAAATATGAAAAACTTTCAAAGTCAGTGGGACTTTGGAAAGAGGAAATAGATGAATATTCCAAAGACCCTTGCCTTTTTTCTCTTTGGAGATCTTCCCAATGATTAGAGATACTAGAAGCACTTTGCTCATCATTTAATAAAGGATCTGCTTCAAGGTGAATGACATAATCTGATGTGACATCTCGATATGGAATTATGGAAGTGTAATAAATTTTCTCATCATAGCAATCCAAAGATTGTGGGGCAGGATTCCAAAACGTATGCAGAGAATTTAAAGGTGGCAAGTATGGTTCAGGCTTCTTCTGACATAAACAGAAATGTTCTGTCTTCTGCCATTTCGAGGAGGATGGAATGTAGTCAAACAAACTCATCCCTGGAGCTATCCTGATAAAATACAATAACAGGAAAAACAGTTAGCATGCCTGACACCTCATACTGATACAAATTCTTAGTTTAAAAAATAAATAAATTAAGAAGTATAACCAGGAGTGGGTTGCTACCAGCATTACTGCCGGTTCAGCGTGCAAAAAAATTTGCTCTCTGCGCACGTGCACATTTGCAGCATAAAAGGTTTGTGCATGCGCAGAACATTAGAAAAGGGGGAAAAAACCTTAAATTTTTGCAATGAAGATTCTATTGATGGTGCCGCCAACAATAGAACCGGTTCGGGGACATGGCAGCCTGAGTTACTACCTACTGGGCCAAACCAGTCTGAACCGGTAGGAACCCACCTCTGAGTATAACAATATGCTGAACTACAAGTAATAAGAATATAAACTCGAACCCCAATACGAGTGACAAGAGCTTATCATTTTTAAGGATTAACGACCTCTGACTGCTTTGCATAGCCTCTAATCTGCCAAGCAAATTCTGTTTACCAATCAAGAGGTATAGTATGCCAAAGATGGATGGAAGTTTCCATTGCAACCATTGGTCCTTTCAGAAATGCAAGTGGCAGAGATGAAAACCTCACTTCCAAAGGCCATGACTTCTTTCTCACATAGCTAATATTTCAGGCAGATTTTCTCAGAATATAAATTTGGATTGACAATATTATTATTTTTTATAAAAAAAAACCTTTTTATGACCTTATAGTCTCTATTTGGGGCAGAGTCAGGGTGATTGGATTGAACTGAGCGTTAACTAGATGGATGCCCTTCCTGATGTCTATGTGGAATTTGCAGCAGATATTTTTCTCTTTGTGCCCTAGGAGAGAAACATTTACCGCTACGTAGGAATGTTTCTGAGTGGGAGGTGAACATGTTCACTACTAAGCCACATATACAAACTCAGCACTATCCCCTAACTCCACCCATCCATCCTCATTTTTTGGCACTGTACTTTTGGTTGCAAAGCAACTACAGTAGAACGCATAAGGAATTGAGCTTTAATCTGAATATTTTTCATGAAATATTATCTCCTCTGGGTAATGCATGTACAAAGAACTAGTGCACAGTTTTGCAATCCAGCCAAGTACTGTATAGTGATTTCTGCTTTAAGAAAATGAAGCCTAAGTGCTCTGCACTTTCTTCCCAACAGATTACATAACTTTGTCATTCCTTACAGAATATAAACTAAACTCCTAAGAAGTTTATCACAAATCTCCACCTGACCTGCAACCAGGAAATTTAAAACATTTTTTTCATCACTGAATAGAATAGTATGGGTGAGATTGCCATTTTATACAGCAGTTGTGTACACCATTGTAAATTATTTGCTGGAATTGATATATCCATAGATTAATAAATTGCAACCAAGAAATTTAGCATTTAAAACTGCTTAGAATTTGTGCTTCTGAAAAAAGGTGAAACACATATTAGGTGCTTGGAAAGGAGAGAATTTGTTCAAGCAACATGGAACACTTTTTGAAGGACTGAATGCTGTCTCTTTTAAACAGCTGATCAACAGAATAATCAAGTCTTTTGTTTATTTTATTTTTAACAGCCAAGTGCAGATAGTGTCAAATTGCATACTATACATAGCAATAATCTACACTCCTGCTTTTTCTATGGATTTCTGACATCTTGGCACTTGACAGATCAGGTGCATTATCATCCTCACATATCACTTCCTGTTGACCCACAGGTGGTAAATTTATCAGTTTAGCAGGTTCCTTTGACAGGTATTTTCTCTAGCTGGGTACAGGTAATAGGAAAGTATAGATTAATGACCTTGGAAATGTTGATGCTTACTCCAGTGACTAAGAGGAGAAAATATACGTTCCCCTACAATGATTTTCATACACAAATGTATGCTGGCAAAGTGACAACGTTGAACTTTATCAATAGGGTTGTAAAATTCATCTGGAAAAGTAACTGCTGCTGAATGTTTTAAAAAAATCTGAGTAAAAAAAATGTCATAGATGATATTGATATAATATCATATTCTAGAGTTCTGAATATCTGATAACATTTGTCTCTGGGCAGGTGTTCTTTTTCTCCCTTACGAAGGCAACTATCATTATAAGGAATATACAGAATTTTAAAAAGATAAAGAACATGTTCTGAAAGAAGTGAAACAAGGAATAGAAGTATTTCCCCCTAAATGAGGATGCTTTTGAACTTTCAAGCAGCAGAGTGAAATTTTAAACACCGTCAAATGTTTTATTCTATGTTATTCCTAAACATATTAGCATTTTCTTAAAAAAAGGAAAGGGTCAATACTTATATGAACTATAGTACATTTTCCAAGCTAGCTTCACAATGACTTTCTAAAGCCTTTTCCACATAGAGATAGCACAATGATTCATGAACCGTTCCCCTTCTTTATAACCTCACAATGCTGTGAGACTTGTGGATCTTGGAAAGCTGAGCCAATCAACCACCAATTTTGCTCTTGCTCCAGAGGAAATGCTGTGAAGACCTTTGAGATGCAAGATCTGCATTTTGCAACATAGATCTCTTACCTCTAGGTCTTCCCACTCCCTCCTGTAAAAAAGCTACTATCATATCTTTCAGACTTCCCTCATCCTGTCCAAGAAGCAGTTTGATGAAATGCCCTACTGGGCTCTTTTTTTATCATGATAAAAAACAAATGTGATGATAGAAGGGAGGGGAAAGGTATCATTTGAACTATTTTTTTACACTATCATTGGTAAACTTGGGGGAACATTAGGAGAATGTAACATAGGTTTGTAGATATTCAGGTGGCAATTCAAAACTGCTTTACAAGATTTGAAGGAAAATCTGTAGCTGCATAGAAGCATATTAAATCAGCTTTCATTTTTTATGTACCTATAACAATTGTAAATCTTATATTGGCTGAAAGGAATGCAACATATCTTCATTAGCAAGATTTGAAAATGATATATTTCACACTTGGAGCAATTCACTCTGTTCCTTTCAAAAGTGCCCTTGGGTGGACTGAATTTAAAATTCACTAAATCCATATTGTACAAATCAGGCCTAATGAATGAACATTTGTATTGAAACACAGAGTATAGTTAATTTCATAAGGATGTTCTCAACTACTCCAATTGGATATTGGATCTTCCTTTCTGTCCCAGTCTAACTCATAACATATGATATGAAGTCTTTGCATGTAGAGTTAGAAACTGGATAGGGTTTTTTTGTCTGCAAATGTATCGCAGATGCTGGGGCTCTGATGTATATACAAATTGTATATAACCCAGCCCACTTTACAGGATTGTTATTGTGGGGCGAATAGAAGGAGGAAGGAGTATTAAGTATGTTTGCCACGTTGAGATAGATAGATAGATAGATAGATAGATAGATAGATAGATAGATAGATAGATAGATAGATGATAGATAGATAGATAGATAGATAGATAGATAGATAGATAGATACTGTATTTTTCAGAGTATAAGACAAAACTTTTTTCCTCCAAAAAAAGAGGGTAAAAATCTGCATACAGTATTTTAGCCTCCCAAAACCCCATCCCCTTCACAAAAATGGATGTGCAGAGGGTTTGGGAAGCCTGTAAAGTGCTTTTGGGGGTTGGGGAGGGCAAAAATGAGCAAAAAAATGGGCCATTTTTGCTCGATTTTGCCCCCCCCCCCCGCCGCCCCCAGGAGCACTCTACAAGTCTCCTAAAGGCTATGCATGCCCTTTTTTTGGACAAAAGAACGGGCCCATTTTCACCCCAAAACTGGCTGTTTTTTGCTCATTTTTGCTCCCCTCCACCCCCAGGAGCAATTGGCAGGACTCTCAAATGCTCTGCATGCCCCATTTTTCACAAACAAATGAGGCATGCAGAGGGTTTGGGAGGTCTACAGAGTGCAAAAAACTTTTTCTTAATGACCTCTTCAAAATCTTGATGCGTCTTATACTCAAGTGCATCTTATACTCCGAAAAATATGGATGGATGGATGGATGGATGGATGGATGGATAGATAGATAGATAGATAGATAGATAGATAGATAGATAGATAAAATAATAAATCAGGATAAAAAAATAAAAATAAAAATATATGCTTCTACAAGTTAGAAAAAAGAATATTTCAGTATCATGTTAGGGACATTAAAAATATCACTCACTTCAAAGGCCTTAGGAATGTGTCTCACTGTATAGAAATTTACAAGCCAGGAGCCTGAGTTGAGAATTGAAATTCAGTATCCTTTGTGGGAAATTTTATATCAAAATATATTTTATTTCTTATATTGTCTCTATCTTCCCTTAAATATTAACAAATTCCACAATGGACTGAGAATCCCTTCTCTACTATACAATTAACAGTCAAGCAGAAAATAAATTAATCAAATACAAATAGCAAACTGGAGAAAAACCTTTCCTCAAACTTCATTGAACCCACAAATAAGTTACCCAGACTTAATCCATATATCAAAGAAGAGGGCCTGTAAACACAAATAGAGTTAATTAAAACTGTCTCTCAGTGGAACCATATGTTCACCAAAATAAAGATCACAAATGACACCAGTGGTGGGTTCCCAATTTTTTTTACTACCAGTGCAGGCGTGCTCATGCACAACACTTCTTCGCATGCACAGAAGCATCTGGGCAGGTGGGCAGAGCTTCCCACCACCACTACTACTGGTTCACCCAGTCTGGGCCGAATCAGGAGCAACCCACCTCTGGATGACACGTACCTACACATGCTCATTCCCCTTAAATATCACACTCTAGAACCAGCACATACACACACTCACACCCCTCAAGAACCACACCAAGGACAAGCTCCCCTGTAAAATGGCCTCCTTGTACCTCATTTTATCTATAGCTATCCCCACAGGCAAACCTCTTTTCTTTTGGGAATACATAAATGTCCTTTCCTCACAGCATATCTGGATTTCATTTTGATTTGTTCTTGTGCATCTCTCCAATTGGAACCCCAAAGTATTTTTCTGACACCGTGCTGAATCAGCAAATAGGCTGTAGGGGTTCAGAACTATCAGGAACTCCTACAAGTTATTGTCTATACTTTAAGATTACTAGGAGAGGCCATTCTGCATATTTTTACGCCATCAGAAGTGACAGCAAGTAAATGGCATGCATTGCATTGCTGGAAAAACAGCATTATGATGATAAATTAAATATCTATTCAAGTGTTATCAGGGTGCAAATCTCCCCTAACAAAGTTATGTCAGGGAATTATAGTCTCTCTTCAAAATCCTTCCTTTGTCACCATCTAGATCAGACATGTCCAACCTACAGCCTGTGGGCCACCTGTACCCTGGACAGCTAATAATGCAGCCCCACAAGATCATAAACTTTTAACATTATTTATAATACATACACACAAAACTACATTATATATTTTATATGCAGCCCAAGGCAACTTCTCTTTACTCAATGTGGGGCAGGCATGTCAAAAGGTTAGACATGCTTGATCTACATGTTGTCCTTCAGCAAAGGTTCAGGATTATAGTCAGATAGGTCTTAGCTTCCTTCTGAATTGAGGTAGGCCTCCCATTCTCCTTTTCTACAAAGAAAGAGAGGCAGTGAGATTTGGAATCAAAAAAGATCTGCAGTGCTTTGGCTAAAGTCTTGGAATTTTATATTCACATAGACTTGTGAAACAGAAAGAGATATTGCAACAATATGTCTTCTACCTTTTCAAAATGTAAATTCCACTATCATCTAATACAGTTCAAAACATACACATATTTACATAAGGAATTGGTGAGATATAGGAAGCACTACTTGCAAGTTATCTGGATGAGAATATTAGTGACTCAAACAAAAAGTATTCCAGGAAAGGCATTTGATGACAGACTAATGAACCAAAAAAGAATTCGGGAAAGAAAACATACATTTAATTTGATGGACAGCATTTTACATTCTTACCCTGACTGATAAATATTGATACCTAATTTTGGTCATTGGAGACCCAAGGAGGGATATAAAATGAAGAATGTTGGAATCATAGATTCCTTGCTTTTTAGACAGCCAGATATCCAGGAAGTGATGAAAATATGATAGAGGACAATGCACAAATATTGGAAGCAAAATTTTAACTATATCCATCAATCACAGGAAAATATATATTGATAAATATGTTTAATACCTGAATACTTCATGATTTATGATGACATTTTCTCAAGTATTTGTTAAGTACAGGCATGAACTATTGAGTAAACATTAGTAAGAATATAGTTTATGCTGAAACTACATTAACGATCCAAAAGTGACAGGAAAATCCTTTAAAAGTTTTAATAAATGCAATAATTGATCATGTGTTAGTGCGCCATGATAAATAAACTCAACAATTGATTGATATGATTTTTGTTAATTAGAACATGTAACAGAATTATGTTTGGGGGTGGGGGAGCAGAGAGAATGTTTAAAGACATAAAGACCCCAAGAAGACATTAAGCCCTCAGATAAATTTGGTAGTCTACTTCAAAATGTGCTTGGTAAAGTGCTAAGCTAGTTATTTAAACCCTCCAAGACGGAGTGGCTGTGGTTACCGGCCCCCCAGTTCAACCAGTGTATTCCATCGCTGGCCATCGGGGGCGAGCAGCTGGCACCCGTGGAGTGGGCGCACAATTTGGGCGTCCTCCTAGACGCCCGGCTGTCTATGGATAACCATGTGGCAGGTGTGGCGAGGGGGGCGTTCCACCAGGTTCGCCTGGTGCGCCAATTGCGCCCCCTATTGGACCGAGATGCCCTTCGCACAGTCACTCACGCGCTGGTGACGTCCCGTCTGGACTACTGCAATGCTCTCTACATGGGGCTCCCCTTGAGATGCACCCGGAGACTACAGCTGGTCCAGAATGCGGCCGTGCGGGCAATTATGGGGAGAACGAGGTTCACCCATGTAACACCTCTCCTGCGCGAGCTGCACTGGCTCCCTGTGGTCTACCGGGTGCGCTTCAAGGTGTTAATCACCATCTTTAAAGCGCTCCATGGCACAGGACCTAGTTATTTGCAGGATCGTATCCTGCCCCATACATCCCTGCGACCAATCCGCTCTCACAGAGAGGGACTCCTCCGGGTGCCGTCCACTAGGCAGTGCCAGAGGGCGGCGCCCAGGAGTAGGGCCTTCTCTGTGGTGGGCCCAGCCCTCTGGAACGACCTCCCCCCAGATATTAGGACAACGACTGATCTCCGCTCCTTCCGCACGAAACTCAAGACCCACCTGTTCCAACTAGCCGGCCTGGCTTAATTAGAACTCTCTAACCTCCCTGGCAATTTTAAACTGTAAATTTAAATCTTTTGGGTATTTTAACTGTTTTAATTGTAATTTTACTGTTATTTATCTTAACTTTGTGGCTTTTATTTCTATTTGAATTGTTAAATGTTGATGTATTTACCTCCTCCATGCCACACGCCTATATATTTGATTGTACATCTCCCCGAGTCCCTTCGCAGAGAGGGCGCGACTGATAAATCGAATAAAATAAATAAATAAATAAATTAACTGAAAGAGGCATACAATAGGATGAGACATCTTCCATCATGGTTCCAAAGTTTATACTGAAGGTTCAAAACACATTTTAAGTGGTATAGTCTGAAGGTCCCTGCTAGTATTTTTGTCAAGGTAAGACAGAGCTTTTGCCCAGATCACTGCAAAAGCACACTATGGAGTTTATATTGAATGTTTTTATGGTGGCTCATTTTTCAGTGTAAACTTTGCCACTTAAATCTTACCTCCAAGCTTCTATGAAATTCTCCTCCGTTGTGCTATTCTGGTGAGAAAGTAAGATGCTCCCATCAGCCCTGTGGAAGTCATTCTGACTATTTCTGTCAAAAGTACCACATAAACCTCTGGTTCTGTTAAAATCACTACTTGGTGCCCTTACTGTCAAACTCATTCCCCAGTCATTAAGATCAGCTCGAACGAAAGCTCCCGAATGGAACAAGATCTGGAAAAACAGAGAAATCTGATGAATGGAAACATTTTAATGGATGTATTTATTTTCCACCTGAATTTATGTACTTAAGAGAATTTATATGGCTGCAGTCACTTTCAGTGACTCTGGTCAATACAAAGAATAAAAAACAATACCCCCCTCCAATAACTAAATAACCCTTTCTCTACTAAAAGTGAAAATAAAACACCTTTACCACCTTTTATACTAGCCGGCAGAAATTAAAGCTCTGCAGATTATACTCATAGGATTCAGATCTCTGGGCTGGAGAATGTCAATACAGTAATAGTACCCCAATGTATATCCAAATGTTTGGGTTCCCCCCCCCCCCAGTCTAATACTCCCATTTTTGACTACCTGAATGAAGCATAGGATGGCTTAATATTACTCCATTCATTTTTGACTGATGAAACAAGTCGAATCAGTCTTCTGACCCTAACAGTAATATTCAAGTCTATAACACATCATTGGTGTGCAGAATTAACTTCAGTTTGCATTGTTTAAGATGCCTAACAGTGAATGTTCAATTGGCTAAACAAAGACTAGAACTATATCACTATGAGGTTTTAAAAGTCACACTTTTATTCTTTGATTTTCATTTACACATTTTGTTCTCCATCAGTAATAGTATAGTAAATAAAAGTGATATACATACAGTGATTTTTTTTCCTCCATAGGACTTCATGATTTTGACATTTTGTTGGGATGAGGCTCTGATGTTTTGTATTATCACCTGAGACTTGGTTTCCAGAAATTGCCTGTTGCACATGTCAACAACAACAATATCATTATCTTCCAGTGCAACAACACCACAGTTACAAGCGATGGCGATATGGTGGCTGGCACAGTCCCACTGACGAACATGCACCTCAAACAGACGGCTAAGGCTCTTGTACAAGACAAACGTCCCAACCATGTAGTTATTGTAATGCCTAAGAAATCAAAATGACAACACCAAGGAAGAAGATACAGAATGGCATACTCTGTTTATTTGCACACTTTTGCTTTTAACAAGATTCTTTAATTAATCCAATATGGTAGCTGACTTCAGAGGAGACAGAAAGTAAACACTTAACGAGTAAACACTTTTCCATCACTGTAAGTAACCTAAAACACCACAATGAAGTTATTAACTAGGAATGCATAAGAATTCATATGAGCTGTTCAAAGGTGTCTAGACTGACTGCTATGACAGCAGACATAAGCAAGGCAGATAAACATTTGACAAAAGTAAATGGCGATATACAGTATCTTCCCCTCTATATCTTAATAAATATACTTTAGTTGTATCAGGGTGCTTTATGGCTTAATACTCTTGAAAGCAAAATCAATGTTATGACAATATCTTTGATGAATAATAACCAACATTTGCAAGATCTACAATTGCTGAATGAACATTTCATAGGAAAAAATAGAGCTTCAACAGAATCCTATTCATCCAGAAAAATGGGACTCATTCTTCAATATACCCTTGCTATAAACTATTGTATTTGAACGGTTGTATAATTTATAGGAACTAGAAGTTGCAGCTGCTGACAGAACCTGTTGGTGACCCCTTTATTGTGAAGTTTTCATGAGGTTTGAAGATAGGTGCTGCCAAAAACTGACAGAAAACTGTGAATGGTGCCACAGAATATCATCCACAGTTGCTATAACAATGGACTGCAAACATATCCATAGATGAAATTCACAACAGTGTGTCTTCTTCAAACCTAAGGGCTACCATATGACAATGATATATTCATCTTCACCCTTAAAATGAGCTTCAGCCTCCCAGAGTGGACTGACTTGGTTGTTACTTAGGGCCATATCCCATTCTAGTAGCTGCTATGCTTATACTCAAGTATTACTGACAGGTGTTACTATGAATTGACTTTGCACCAATAAGATCTCATGATTGTATAAAGAATAATTGAGCCAGAGAAATATTATTCCTTTAGGTGGTTGCGATGTTACCTCAATATACTTGGTTGGAAATCTCTCTTTCAATTAATTGAACTTTTTGAAATAAATATTCTTTAGATTTTTGTTTGCTAGATTGTTATGGTTTAATCCTATGGGTTGCTCTGTTGCCACCAAGGATGAGACAAAAGCACCCAAAGGAAATCCAAATTCATTCTGCGCTATAAAAAAAGATTTTACTTCTATCATTTTGAACCAACTTCCATACAAATTGCTAGTATGATTTTTGTTTTAGAAATATTTTACTTTCAAAATAATTTATTGACTAGTTTCCCCTTGGTTTTTACTAGAATTTTTCTTTTTCTTCTTTGGATTCTGTAAAACACTGGGCAAAGGAATATTCATGCATCAAAAAAGCAAATGGATTTAAAAAAACAATTCGCTACTATAGAGAATCTACATAATTTCTTGAAAAAAATACTCACCATCCATCAAATGTGATTATGTGTGGATCTGTGAAAGAGTAGCAATAACCTGTAGGGAGGTCTTGAACTGTGACCTAGTTAAAATGAGAAATGGAATTCATATGGTCTTTGAGGTAGGATTCCAGAATTGCTCACCAGATTTGGGTTGCATTTAATTATAGATGAATTCAAATTAGATTTAACACAGTACAGATATCCTAGATCAGCGATGGCGAACCTTTTTTGGCTCGCGTGCCACAAGTGGGGGGAGCGCAGGGGGGGTCGTGTGCGGGTGTGCCACACCCATAATGCAACGCGCGACCCCCCCCCCATTTTTACATGCTTTTTTCGGCCTCCGGACGGTCCCTGAAGCCTTCGGAACGCTTAAAACGACCCTCAGAGCAACCCGGAAGTCACTTCCGGTTTGCTCAGAGGGTGGTTTTAAGCGCTCCGAAGGCATCAGGGAAGCCTCCGGACGGTCCCTGAAGCCTTTGGAACGCTTAAAACGACCCTCCGAGCAACCCAGAAGTCACTTCCGGTTTGCTCGGAGGGTCATTTTAAGCATACCGAAGGCTTCAGGGAAGCCTCCGGACAATCCCTGAAGCCTCCTATAAAGCCTCTGGAGCCTGGGGAGGGCGAAAAAAGGTTTTTAAAAAGGTGAACTCAGGGCAAAGGCTAACAGGGCAGCGCCTCGCGTGCCCTGACAAATGGCTCCACGTGCCACTTGTGGCACGCGTGCCATAGGTTCGCCATCACGGTCCTAGATCATAGTTATTATTGGAATTTCAATTGTTTATTTTTGGAATCTCCATTTAAGAAGTAGTGGTGGGGAATATAGCCTGTGCAATACCTTTGTTTTATGAGTTGCACTGATTTTTGGTAAAAATCTAAGTCTAATTCAAAGCATTAGAGCCCTGGCATGCCATAGGGCCTAATGATATGAGGGACCATCTGTCTGTCTCCTATAGTATCTACCTGTCCTGTGCAATCAGGCAGAGTTGGCTTGCTTTGTGTCTCATAAACTAAGCATTGTCATATAGCAGGAGCAAGGAAGTGGGCCTTCTTTGTTGCAATACCTGTCTTCTGGAACAGCATCCCCCTGGAGATTGCTTTGGACCTCACCTTTAAGACAGTGGAAACCTGACAGCTGTAAAAAAAACATGATCCCCACATGATTCCAACTAAAATTCCATTCTAAAACCTCAGCCGCCTAAAGGATCCTGAAAAGAACTAAATTAGCCCTAATCAGAAATGAACTCCACAGGAAAATATCCCTACTAGACAAAACCAACAGGGACCTACTCACTCTTCACCTCAAACCAGTGGTGGGTTTCAAATTTTTTTGGAACCTACTCTGTGGGTGTGGCCTCCTTTGTGGGAGTGGCTTGCCGGCCATGTGACCTGGTGGGAGTGGCTTGGCAGTCATGTGACCAGGTGGGCATGGCTAACTTGGAAAATGTGGTGAAACTCACTTAACGATGCTCTTGCTTAGCAACCAAAATTTTGGGCTCAATTGTGGTCATAAGTTCTTTTTCTTTCTTTCTTTCATCTCTCTCTCCCACTTTCTTTTTTTCTTTTTCTTTTTCTCTCTCTCTCTGGCTCTTTCTCTCTCTCTCCCTCTCTCCCTCTCTCCCTCCCTCTGTCATTTTCTCTGGGTGACTATCTGTCTCTCTCTCTCTCTGTATCTCTGTCTCTCTCTCCTCCTTCCCCCATCTCTGTCACTCTGTGTGTGTGTGTCTGTCTGTCTCTCACTCACTCTGTGTGTGTGTGTGTGTGTCTGTCTCTGTCTCTCCCTCTGTCTCTCTCCCCTCCCTTCCTCTCTCTCTGTCACTCTGTGTATGTGGGTGTGTCTGTCTCTCACTCATTCACTTAATCACTCACTCTGTGTGTGTCTCTCTATCTTTCTCTCCCTCCCTCCCCCTCTCTGTCTCTGTGTGTGTGTGTGTGTGTCTGTCAGTCTCTCTGATTCCCTCCCTCACTCCCTCTCTCTGTCTGTCTGTATGTCTCACTCACACACACACACTGTGGTCACCTTGTTGAGTGTTCCAATCACATTTGAAACACTCAACAACTGGCTTGCATTTATGGTATTTTGCAGCATTCTGCAGTCATAGGACCAAAATATATGCTTTTAACCATATATTTTGGTCCTATGACTGCAGAATGCTGCAAAATACCATAAATGCAGGCCAGTTGTTGAGTGTTTCAAATGTGATTGGAACACTCAACAAGGTGACCACAGTGTGTGTGTGTGTGTGAGTGAGACAGACAGACAGAGAGAGAGAGGAACAGAGAGGGAGTGAGAGAGGGAATCAGAGAGAGACTGACAGAGTCTGACAGAATCAGAGAGGTACTTTTAACTACCTGGCAGCGGCGTTTTTCCTTGGGGGGCTCCTCAGAACATCCTAAGACTTCGGAGGGAAGCCTCCAGCCCGGAGCAGGAGCAAAGCCCCTTTTCCAACTGGCCTTTCCTCGCTTGGAGGGCTTTGGAGGGAAGCTTCTGCATAAGCCCGGCCGAGTGACAACAAGTTCCCACCGTTACGAAGCCTCGGAGGCTGTAATTTTCTGAGCTGTGCGCGCCAGCCTGTTTTCCACGGCGTGGAGCAGCAGCGAGGTTTGTGTGGCCGGCAATCACTCCAAATGCCATCCGGGAAGACGAGGAACGTGAGGGGGGACCGTTGACGGCCTCCGCAATCATCGCTCGCCTCGCAGAGCCTCGCTGCTGCTCCACGCCGTGGAAAACAGGCGCGCGCGCACAGCTCAGAAAATTACAGCCTCCGAGACTTCGTAACGGCGGGAACTTGTTGTCACTCGGCCGGGCTTATGCAGAAGCTTCCCTCCGAAGCGTTCTGAGCCTCGGAGGCTGTAATTTTCTGAGCTGTGCGCGCGCGCCTGTTTTCCACGGCGTGGAGCAGCAGCGAGGCTCTGCGAGGCGAGCGATGATTGTGGAGGCCGTCAACGGTCCCCCCTCGCGTTCCTCGTCTTCCCGGATGGCATCCTGAGTCATTGCCGGCCTCGCTGCTGCTCCACGCCATGGAAAACACGCGCGCGCGCACAGCTCAGAAAATTACAGCCTCCGAGACTTCGTAACGGCGGGAACTTGTTGTCACTCGGCCGGGCTTATGCAGAAGCATCCCTCCGAAGCGTTCTGAGCCTCGGGGGCTGTAATTTTCTGAGCTGTGCGCGCGCGCCTGTTTTCCACGGCGTGGAGCAGCAGCGAGGCTCTGCGAGGCGAGCGATGATTGCGGAGGCCGTCAACGGTCCCCCCTCGCGTTCCTCGTCTTCCCGGATGGCATCCTGAGTCATTGCCGGCCTCGCTGCTGCTCCACGCCGTGGAAAACAGGCGTGCGCGCACAGCTCAGAAAATTACAGCCTCCGAGACTTCGTAACGGCGGGAACTTGTTGTCACTCGGCCGGGCTTATGCAGAAGCTTCCCTCCGAAGCGTTCTGAGCCTCGGAGGCTGTAATTTTCTGAGCTGTGCGCGCGCGCCTGTTTTCCACGGCGTGGAGCAGCAGCGAGGCTCTGCGAGGCGAGCGATGATTGCGGAGGCCGTCAACGGTCCCCCCTCGCGTTCCTCGTCTTCCCGGATGGCATCCTGAGTCATTGCCGGCCTCGCTGCTGCTCCACGCCATGGAAAACAGGCGCGCGCGCACAGCTCAGAAAATTACAGCCTCCGAGACTTCGTAACGGCGGGAACTTGTTGTCACTCGGCCGGGCTTATGCAGAAGCTTCCCTCCGAAGCGTTCTGAGCCTCGGAGGCTGTAATTTTCTGAGCTGTGCGCGCGCGCCTGTTTTCCACGGCGTGGAGCAGCAGCGAGGCTCTGCGAGGCGAGCGATGATTGCGGAGGCCGTCAACGGTCCCCCCTCGCGTTCCTCGTCTTCCCGGATGGCATCCTGAGTCATTGCCGGCCTCGCTGCTGCTCCACGCCGTGGAAAACAGGCGCTCGCGCACAGCTCAGAAAATTACAGCCTCCGAGACTTCGTAACGGCGGGAACTTGTTGTCACTCACCCGGGCTTCTGCAGAAGCTTCCTTCCAAAGCCCTCCAAGCGAGGAAAGGCCAGTTGGGAAACGGGCCAGAAGACAAGGAACAGCAGTGGCGGCGGGGAGTCAGCCCCGATGCAAAAAAAACGCCAAGGGGGCGGGGCCGAAAATTACTTCCGGGTTCATTCTTCAACCGGTTCGCACGATCCGGTGCGATCCGGTAGAAACCCACCACTGCCTCAAACTCAGTAACAATATCCACCCAGCACTCTGGGACAAATCCAAACAACTAGCCCTCTGGAGAGCCGAAACAGAAACCTCCCACAAGACAGACACACACATCAACAAACTCCACAGACTAGAAAAATACCAGAAGCCCAATTCCCTTCCACAGCAACTCATGAAACAAACAGTATATAACATATCAGACAGGACCCTCACCATAGCAGAAACAATGTCCTTTCCAAAGGATTCAACTTTGCAGTCACCCCCAAACGCATCCCCACTGAAAACACTGAAATACCCATATGTGGAGTTGAAGCTACCCTAACCAAAATCAACCCAAATGAAGCCAATAAAATCAGACTTGAAGTCACCAATGTCCTCTGCTCCAGCAATTTCACCCAAAAGCAACTTACATAAAGAAGAACAAAAAGCACTCACCAACTTGAGGAAAGACAACAACATAATCATTCTCCCAGCAGACAAAGGTAACACCACTGTGGTGATGAACACATCTGACTACCAAGCCAAACTATCCAACCTACTCCAAGACCCCGCTTACAAACCTCTAAACACAGACACCACCATCTACCTGGAAAAAACCACCAAATCCAAAATAAAAGGCTCTTCCATCAGTGAAGAGATCCAGCAAAGAATCATCCCCTGAGAGAAATCTTTCAGATGCCCCAAACTCTATGGCCTCCCCAAGATACACAAAGAAGGAACACCACTCAGACCCATAGTCAGCTCCATAGGCTCACCTCTACAGAATCTTGCCAAATTTCTTGCCAAATAACTTCAGCCCTACACAGAATCCATCACCCCACATGTAAAAAAACTCACTCCACTTCATAGAAACAATAAAGAAACATAACCTACAACCCAGCAACCTACTCGTGAGCTTCGATGTCATATCCGTCTTCACCCAAGTGCCTATTAAAGAAGCCTTGGCAGCTATCCAAAACAGATATAACACCCTAAGCACATCCTAGATCTGACCAACCACTGCCTAACCAACACATACTTCATCCACAATGGACAAAGATACAAACAGATAGAAGGAGCACCTATGGGATCACCCCTCTCATCCATCATTGCAAACCTATCCATGGAACATTTTGAAACCAACGCCTTAGATAAATCTGAATACAAACCTAAACTTTGGCTTAGATATGTAGATGACACTTTCGTAATTTGGCCACACGGGAAGGAAAAACTGGACAACTTCCTCACACGTCTCAACAGCCCACACCCCAAAATACAATTTACTATGGAAATATTTTGGATTTGGTGGTTTTTTTCAGGTAGGTGGTGGGGTCATAGAAACAATAAAGAAACAAAACCTACAACCCAGAGACATACTTGTGAGCTTCGATGTCATATCTCTCTTCACCAAAGTGCCTATAAAAGATGCCTTGATAGCTATCCAGAACAAATACAACCTCCCTAAATACATTCTGGATCTGACCAACCAGTGCCTAACCAACACATACTTCATCCATAATGGACAAAGATACAGACAGACAGAAGGAGCACCCATGGGATCACCCCTCTCACCTGTCATCGCAAGCTTATACATGGAACATTTTGAAACTAACACCTTAGATAAATCTGAACGTAAACCCAAACTCTGGCTTAGATATGTTGATAACACTTTCATGATTTGGCCACACGGGAAGGAAAAACTGGACACCTTCCTCACACGTCTCAACAGCCTACACCCCAAAATACAACTCACTATGGAAATAGAAGCAAACAACCAACTTCCCTTTCTGGATGTCCTAATCTACAAAAAAAAAAAAAAAGGCTCCCTAGGATGCACCATCTACCGGAAAACAACACACACCAACCACTACTTAAATGCACAATCCCATCATCACCCTGCACAGATCAACTCTATAGTCAAGACCCTCATCTTCAGATCCAAATGCCTAGCCAACAGTGACCACCTGAAAACTGAATTACACACACTCTCACTAACGTATTAATCTCCAACGGATTCCAAAGAAAAACAATTACCAACCTAATCCAAATGGAGTCTCCCCCCAAAAACCGAGACAAAGAACAGGACAACGGCATCACCCTCCTGCCTTACATCAAAGGCACCACAGATAAAATCAGCAAAATTCTCCACAAACACAATATCAAGACAGCCTTCACCACTGACCAAAAAATAGCCAACATCTTAAGAAACCCCAAAGACAAAATCCAGCTAGAAAACCAAGGAGTCTACGAAATACCATGCAAAATCTGCCCTGCAACATACATAGGACAAATGAACAGGAGAATAAATGCATGCATTGCAGAACACAAGAACGCAGTAAGAAAAAAAGAAAAAAAAACCTTCCTCCCTTTTCCAGCACTTTAAAGCAACAGGACATGAAATTAATTTTGAAGGAACCAATTAATCTCCAAAACTGAACACTTTAACAAGATAATAATTATGGAAACCATTGAAATAGAGAAACACCCCCACAACATGAATAAACATGATGATACCTCCCGCCTTCCAGACATCTGGAAACCAGCCCTAGTCAACAAACGAGCCCCACCCACCACCAAGGCCATTACAACACAAAACAACAACGGACACACAGCCAGCACCAATCAGCACCAATCTACCAATCATGATAGAACCACACAGCCAATCAGTCCACTTACTGAAACAAAGCCAGCACTCCACACACCCCCACCAAGATTTATAGAAAGACAGCAGCTCCGACCACGCTTTAAGCCAAAAACATCAGCCTGAAGATGGCGAGTGAAACCTTGCAGAAACGTTGCCAAGACAATCTCAATCTTACACGGGAAAAGACCCAAATGCAACAAGACCAGTATAATATATATATATTTATCATCACAAATACAACATACATATATATATATATATATATATATATATATATATATATATATATATATATATGTGTGTGTGTGTGTGTGTGTGTGTGTGTGTGTGTGTGTGTGTGTGTGTTTGTTTTATGTTATATATATATGTGTTTGTGTGTGTGTGTGTGTTTGTTTTATGTTTTATATATATATATATATGTGTGTGTGTGTGTGTGTTTGTTTGTTTGTTTTATGTTATATATATGTGTTTGTGTGTGTGTGTGTGTGTTTGTTTTATGTTATATATATATATATGTGTGTGTGTGTGTATGTATGTATGTATGTATGTGTGTGTGTGTGTGTATATGTGTGTATATATATATTTGTGTTACAACCCCTGGTATGCCTAAATAACACAAATATATACTTATTTCCCTGGCTCAACTGATAAGGAGGCGATCCTGTGGCTTAGTGGCTAAAACTCCTGCCTGAGATATATAACAGCACAGGTTCAAATCCCAGTAAGGGTATGGCTAGCTGATGAGAGCTAATTAGCTCGGAATAGATCTATACTAGTCTCCCTTTATTTATTTATCAGTACAAATACAACATATATATATATATATATATATATATATATATATATATATATATATATATATATATATATATATATATATATATATATATATATATATATATATATATATATATATATATATATATAGATAGATAGATAGATAGATAGATAGATAGTCTCCTTTATTTTATCAGCACAAATACAACACAAATATAAAAAGGCAACATTAAAAATAAAAATATGGGTTTCTGCCTGGATGGTTTTCTGTGATGAGCCGAAAGGACAGACCTGATGAATAACAAATTGTTTGGTTTGGGTTCTGCATAACAGAAGCTGTAAAGACAACTATTGATATCAGGCCTAATTATTTTCAGATACAGTTATTTATTTTGCTGCATTTCTTCTGAATTTTATTCAAGAAAGTCTTTACTTCGATATATTTGAAAATATGGAATAGTTCAAAGGTTCCATTTTTCAGAACCAAATGAATACTTGACAATTGAAGCATGTGAAATATTTGCAACTCAATCCAATGTCACTGAATTCAAGCCAAACAAAATTGAAGCAAATATAAATGACTGAAATCCAACTCATATAAGAATTTTTTCTTTCTTAAAAAGGGTGCTTTTTCAAATGATGAAGTAGGTTATTCAGTACATTTTAAAAAAAATCTCTGTTAGGGTTGGTTTATTAATCTTTTAAATGGCTGATTAGTTTCCAAATTTGAAAAGAGCAAAAGAATAATAAAGGTAAACATAAATTAAGATCCCTAGGAAGGAGTGTTCTGTGTTGTTGTTGTTTTTTACAACTTGCTGTAAAAAGCCCTTGGTTGTTGCTTTAACCTACCTTGACATCCTTGGGCTTATAATCATGCCACAGAGATTTACTTGGCTGAACTGGCTTGGCTGTGATATAACTGATAACGTTTCCATTTTCTACAAAGTCATTCACAGCTCTTACAGCAAATGTTGCTCTTGCACAGCTGCTTTCTCTACAGGGCCTTTGTTCCAGATCCACATGGCATGTTGAAAGGGCTATGCTCGTTGTCCTTTCTAGCAAGTTATCTTTTTAAAAAAGCACAAAAACATATTGGATAAATTTGCAACACTTCCGAGAATTTACTAGTTGTATTTTTCTGTTAGGTAAATGATGTTGGATGGTCTTCTCTGTGTGATAAAAATAATTCTTGCTGCACGGTACGCCATCATTTTGAAACAGAAACAGACTATAATGCAGGAAAAAAGCAATAAAAACCAAATATATATCTTATTAGTTGATACATCAAAACATACATCAATTAGTTGATCTATTTAAAAATATCTATGTTTACCCCCATGCCAAATAGAGGTTCTTAAGGATTCACAATACATTTTATCAAGTAAAATAATAAAGTATTTTAACACATGAAAACATTAACATTTCAAAACAGGATTGTATGACTTTCTGTGTAAAGGAAATATCTAGGGCTATATGTCATTGTTCTGCATCCATGGATTTTAGCTCCATCCATTGGGTGAATGTCGCAGGAAGCAGTGGATTCTTCAGTTGCCTCACTCTTAGAGCAAAAAGAATGAAAACTTCTTTCACTTCCCCCTTTCCAGTCTCGGAGACTGGTTCTTTCCAGTGTTCAGGGGCAAAAAAGAGTGAGAGATATAGATATAAGCAGTGGTGGGATTCAGCCAGTTCGCACCTATTCGGTAGAACCGGTTTTAACTTTCTAAGCAGTTCAGAGAACCGGTTGTTGGAAGAAATCACATTTTGTTTTTTTCCCCACTTTACAGGGCTAATCCTGTAACGAAGGCAGGAAGGAAACATTCTGGTGTTGTTTCTAGCCTAATCGTTATTGCTCTGCTTACAGAAACTGCCTCTCTGGTTAACCCTTATTACATTGTAACAGCGAAGGTGAAGCTCCCATTTACGTGAGTGATGTTGAGTTGGCCATGCCCACCCAGTCACATGACCACTGAGTCTAACCTACTCAGCTGGTCATTAAGGCAGAGAACCGGTTGTTAAATTATTTGAATTCCACCACTGAATACAAGGCCATTTATCTTCAAGCATTTGCCGCTGAGGACAAATTGTGTGAGTTCTTAACCCTGTGCTTATTATTTACTATATCACAATAATTAAGGAAAATGGATCTGAGCCATACTTTTAGGATCAGAGTTCTAAAACAGAAAACCTATATAGGTATGCTTTATCCGTGTGTGTGTGTGTGTGTGTGTGTGTGTGTGTGTGTGTGTGTGTATTTAATAACTGATAATGAAGTATGGGAAGAAATTATTTTTTCCAAGCTAAACTAACACAAAGTATCATTACATTGAGATTTTTGAACCCATTTTTTTCTATTTCAATGTACATTTCAACCACACCAGCTTTATAAAACCTAACATAAAGGTTGTATATTAGCTGTCATGAACATTAACTTCTAATGTTAATAAAAATGAATAAATTGCTTAATGTACTACATCATTAAATGCATGACACACTTTTTTCTCATCTGTTGGTATTATAGCTATGAAACATATTTTACTTCTGAAGCATTTTACCAACCCTGTGCTTCTAGATTCATTACAGGTATGGTGACTTCCGGAAAAATGGACAAAAATGTAGCAGGTTATATGCTACCTGACATAAGGTACTTACCAGAAATCTGAGTGCTTAGCTGTAAAGTAATTTTACAGATGTCATCCTGGGCCAAACATGTAATAGGAATGGTACTTAAGATTGTCAAAATATGTTCCTTTCCATCTTCTGCAATTTGTAAAGATTCTGGTACAAACTGGAAATAAAGACAGGTCATCAATCTTAGATTAAGCTCACATCAAGCCCTAATCCCTCCTCATGGGAAATGGCTTCTTATTTAAAGGCAAACCTTTAATTTTTCTACCTTTGAGACTATGAAGAAAGGAAGAAGTTGTTATTAATTATAAAACCTCTTAAGTAAAAAAGACAGCCTAGCCGAAACATACTGGGGCCCTAGGAGTAATTCTAAGAGCATCCTAAGAACATCAGTTTAACCACACTAGGGTCCATAATCCCTTATTTAATCATCAAAGCCCAGATCAACTTTTAATTTCAGTTTCTCGCAAAAAGTCCAATAATATCACTTTAACCACTATTTGTTAACAAAGCCACAACTGATTTCTTTAGTTGCACCAAACTCTAAATAAAACAGGAATGGAAACTCCTGACTTCCGGTTCCGGCGGCTGACGGCGATGGGCAAGCCTTGCTCGCCCCGCGCATCCCCGGTGGGCTTCCCACTCCTTGGGGGGCACAGGACGCCCCGTAGAGGCATCCTGCCAGAGGGGCGGCACTGCCGGGGATCCCTGGATTGGCGGCGGCTGGCGCCCCCCCCCACTTCGCTCCAGGCACTGGGGAGCACGAAGGGGAGACGCTCCGGCGTCTTCGCTGTGAGGCTCATCGGAGGAAAAAAGAACAGAAGGATGCGGCTGCGGTGTGGTGAGGCGTGAACTTCCTCCATTCCTTTTAACAACTTTAACAACTTTAACAAGAAAGTCAGCTGTTTAAACTTTACTTTCGGCTTGACTCGGAGAGGCGCGGCTGGAGGGAGGGGGATTCCCCCCCCCCTCCCTCGGACAGGCGGCTGGAAACGATTTCGCTCTTAGCCCCAGGGGAAGGAGGAGGGGGAGAGCCAACCAATGATGTCACGCCCCTACTAAGTGAATTTTCGGATTTAAACCTTAAAACAATGATGATCTGGAAACTTTGGGAGCTTTGAACTTTGAAAACTTTATTTTTTGCCTCTAAACCCGAAGCTGGCAGGGCAAGATGGCACACTTCCATTGTCTTTAAGAAATGTGAAATCTGACTCCACCTTTAAAACTTCAGGCTTCCGGTCTTTGTCTCCGTGCTACTCAGACAAATCTCTTGTTGATTGCTGTCTTTTGAACTCCCTGGAGTGAAAAATTTTGCTCTACTGCCAGGGCCAGTGGAAAAAAACTCTCTTCTGCCTGGACCTTCTGTCTCCTGGACTCTCCTGGCTGTCCTGCCTTGCTGATTGACAATTCTTTATACTGACTGAACTTTTTATTCTACAAATAATGTCACCTAAAAAACCACCTCCTGGAAAGCCTGGCTTTGCTGCCTCTGCCCCGACATCTGCAACCTCCAGTCCTAGTACACAATCAACGATAACAGCTTTGATGCAACCTAAATCTACGGAGATGGAGTTTCAACAAATGTTCCAGCAACTCTTACAGGGACAAGAGGAAATAAAGAAACAACTGAAGGAGATGAAAGAAGAAATTAAAGAGAACCAGGCCAAAATTAATAAGAACTCACAGAGATTGGACCTTTTGGAGGGTGGGGCGGTTGAGATGAGGGAGGGGATGGAAGAGATGCAGAAGGGAAACAAAGAACTTGAAACCCAGCAGATGAAAATAGAGTTTGAGAGAATGTCTTTTTATCTTAGATTTCAAAATGTGATGGAGACAGATGATGAAAATATAAGGGACATCATGACAAACATTTTGGCTGACTACATCCAGAAAGAGAAGCAACAGATGGGGTGGGAAATAGACCTGGTTTATAGAGTGAACTCAGCTTACGCTAGAACACACAATGTTCCCAGGGAGGTACACATTAAATTCCTTAGAAAAAGCACAAGAGATGAAATTCTGAGCGCACAAAGGGGGCAAGCCCTGACATACAAAGATAAGGAGATAACCATTCTGAAACAGATCCCCAAGAAAGTGAGGGAAAAAAGAAAAAGTTATTCACAATTAGCGAATAAATTATACCAGAAGGGGGTGTGGTTTAGATGGTTGATGCCTGAAGGTATGCTAATATTCTGGGAGGAGACAAGAGTTAGAATTAATACACCCATAGAGGCACAGGCCTTTAGGGAAAAAAACAAACTACTCCTAGAAAAACCAGATGATTCTTCATCAGATACACAGGACACGGGAGGGGCCGGAGCCCTGTCGGCGGGGAGAGATGGGGCAATACCAAGAAAGCTCAGATCACAAAAATGAGTAAGAAAATCCACCTGACATAAACTGATCGAAATTATTAACTGAATTTATATGCTGACTATATGTTACTACTTAATAATGAATTATGTGCAAATGTATACTATGAGTATGGAGGGGGGCGCACCTACCGCACACTGCAGTTGCCAAAATTTGTAACTTTTCCCCTACCTTTTTCCTTTGTAAAATACTAAAAAAACCAACAAAACTTTGTTATATAAAAAAAAGGAATGGAAACTCCTAAACTCTAGTGTAGATCCATGCTTCTCAACTTTGGCCCCTCAAGTTTAAGGTGCATGGACTTCAATTCCCAGAATTCCCCAGGCAGCATGAAGTTCGCCTATCTGAAACTTGCTAAGACTGAAAAACACTGATCTACAGATAGGGATTTTTCCATTCCCTTTTTACTGGTTTCTACCTACTTATGAGCAATCATAATTCAAAGTCCCCATTTCCAATTCACCCCACAGTAACAATCATGCAAAATCCTTATTCCCTATTCACCCTAGAGCAGGGGTTTGGGGCCTGGAAGGCCTCCTGCCCTTCCCTGGAACCCAAAATGGGGGGGGGGGGTGGAGGACAGTGTGATGCCCCTCCCCTGTACCCCATTTTGGGCCTGGATAGCCTCCTGCACCAACCTGGAAGCCAAAAGGGGGTGTGCGGGGGGACTCCTGAGAGGGGCTGTGTTCTCAGAACTGGGCAAAAAATTAACAATTGGTTTGCCTGAACTATTGCAAACTGGCTGAATCCCACCTCTGCATTTATGTATGTATAATACATGTCCCACATACATACATATGTACATATGTACATACATACATACATACATACATACATACATTTAAGCATTACAGATTAAAGAATTAAGGATTCTTTTTCTCAAATTACTATGCCTTTCATTTTCTTTGTCTTCAAGTATACCAATTTTCACTGGGGAAAGGTTTGCTGTTCTTTTTTCTTTCTTTCTGCCCTTACCCTCTTGGTTGCTCTTACTGCTACATTGGCAAGTTAACAAGATTTTGGATCAATGCCCTCGCAAGATGTGGTAAAATTGTTATTTTGGTGGCTCCCTGAAATTTCTGCTAAGCTCTAAACCATTCAGTCAAATTAGCCACTGTAACTGCTTATTAAACAGACATTGACTTAATTTCCAAATGCTACCTTTTGCTTTTGAACATCTTTGGTAATTACAAAATAATTTCCAGGTATAGTTGGGTAATTGTTTCTTTTTTCTGTTGCAGAAAGTGGACAAAAACCTTTGAAAAATTCTATTAACTAACAGCATGGAACCGACTGGTTTAGTGCACTATAGTGCTAGTAGTGAAGAAAACAAAAGTTAATTAAAATGTGCTGGAGTGTATATTACAATAATTAGCTGGTCAGGTTGCTTGTCTGTTATTGTACTTTGAATGTTGAAATGAATAGTAGAGCAATTTACATGAACATGAATATGATGATCTGACCATTCATCAAGCCACCTGACTAAAATTATCTATTGAGTGAAGTGTCAAGTTTTTTCTCTTTCTCATTCTTAGATCCTAGCATGTTTCGCTTTTATTAGGGATGTTAAGACAGTGTTAAGAATCTGGTTTTATGGATTCCAACTCTAATCTCTGATCATCAGTGATCTTGGCTGCAGCTGATGAATGATCAAGTCGAGTAGTATGTGGAAACACCAAACATTTCATAATTTTGTGGCTAAGGACTGCCTCACGATTTTTTAGATTCCTAGCCAGTCTGTATTTTAAGACTGTTTTATGCCTTTCTGGTTTGTTCATTATTTACAAAAGCAAACTATAACTGATGTATTCTGAATCAAGGTTATGTTGACAACAGCATAACTGACTTCTATCATTCTACATTTGCTACCCTGTTCTAATCTTAATGTGGAAATAAATATAGATATAGTAGTTGTTGAAACATAGCAAATAAATATGGGCAAATATAATTCAAATAATGATACCCACCTTTCCCTCTGACACAGGTGTAAACATTAATTTTAAAGATGTTAAGCCAAAATGATTTTAAAACAGTGTTATATTTCATGACTCTAATCAGAAGACAATGAAATGGGAAAAGTTCAGAGGATAGCATTTATTCACTTTCTTCCCTATCCAAAAGATGAAAAGAATATTTTTCTTTAACTTGCTGAAAACATTTAAATATAGGAGAAAAACTGTGGAAATGGAAAAGGAATAAGAAACTCAGTATGTGACAAAGTATAACACATCCCAAATGTATAAGGTGACCAGACGTCCTGCTTTTGGCAGGACAGTCCCGATTTTTAACAATTTGTCCCACGTCCCGCAGCGTTTTTAAAAAGTCCCAATTTTTTGAAAGAATGTGCCAAAAGCGGGACGTCTGGTCACCTTAGGTTAGGGTTAGCATGGGCGCGGGAGTGGGGATGGCAGCAGGAGCTTACATGGCACAGCTGGTCTCCTAGGACCTCCTAGGGGCCAGCTGCGCCGCTCAAACTATGTCAGTTGCCCCGTATTCAGCAAAGCAAGCACAGGGAAGTCCTTTGCAGGCAGCTAGAAGTGGCCGCCCGCAAAGGACCTCCACAGACTTGCTTTGATGAGCACGGGGCAATTGACAGTAGTATACGTAGTTTGAGGTGAAGCCGCCAAAGCCCCCGCTGCCACTGGAATAACTGCTGCCACCTTCTCCTCCTCCTCCAACACCACTGCTGGATTTGCCGCCCAGCGCAGTGGCTGAGGTGAAGCCGCCAAAGCTCCCACCAGTGCCCCCGCCCATGGCAATGGCGGCAGTGCCTCCCCCTCCACTCGGAGCACCTGAGCTGGGTCCCACATTACCCCTGACGCTTCCTCCTCTGCCGCTGTGCTTTTGAGGAGCCATGAGGCCTCTTTCTTCCCTGTGGAGCGGGAGCTGTACAGCAGGTGCGAACCAACCGTGGGAGGGGAAAAGGGCGCCGGAGCCCTGGCAAAGGTGAGGTGGCAAGGAGGAACCCGATGGCGGTGCCATCGCGGGAGCCAGTAGGAAGGCGGGGGAGGGGCAGGAGCAGGAAAAATAAGGCTTCATGGCTCCTCAAAAGCACGGTGGTGGAGGAGGAGGTGGCAGGGATAATGTGGGGCCCAGCTCAGGTGCTCCGAGCGGAGGGGAAGGCACCGCCACTGCTGCCAAGGGCGGGAGTGCCGGTGGTAGCTTTGGCGGCTTCACCTCAGCTGCAGCACCAGGCAGAAAATGAGGTGGTGCTGTTGGAGGAGGAGGCGGCAGCAGTTATTCTGGTGGCGGCAGGGGCTCGTTGGCATCTTCAGCAGCGGCCCTGCCCTCAGTGAAAAAAACGAAGATGGAGCAGATCCAGGCTGATGACTTCGCCGCAGCTGCCAGGTCCAGACGAAGGTAGCCAGAGCGGTGCCGACGGGAAAGAACAACATGACTTGAGGAATTCTGGGAGTTGAAGTTCACAAGTCCTAAAAGCTGTCAGGTTTGAACACCCCTGGGGTTTTTTTTCTAAAGGGTTAGGGGTGCAAGGATCTTGTAACTTGACAGCTTTAAGACTTGCACACTTCAATGCCAGAGTTTCTGAACCAACATTTTGGTTGCTAAGCAGGAGCTTTGTTAAGTGATACTGATATTACATAACACTTTTAATTAAGCGTGTACCTTGAATAAACATAACTTTGAGTTTCAAATAATACTGATTTCGTTGTTGTCTTAGGTGACATCTGTAAAAAAAATTCAGCTGCTCAGGCATGAAAATGTGCCGCTCAAACACTATACTTTTCTGCTCACACAGAAAAAAAATTCGAGGGAACATTGGACCTTGGAGGTCTTCTAGTCAAACCCCTTGCTCAGGCAGGAAACCCCACACCACTTAAGACAAATGGTTTTCCAATCTCTTCTTAAAAACATCCAGTCTTGGAGCATTTACAACTTCTGGTCGCAAGTCGTTACATTGGTTAATTGTTTCTTAAAAAAATATTACAATACTATTTTTGCGTTGTGTGAAAATTTTTGTTGCTCCATATAGACCAAATTTTAAATCAAGAACGCCCTCCCCCCGGTCAATGGTGTCCCGCTTTACCAATGTTAAAATCTGGTCACCTTACAAATGTAGAGCATAACTGTGCTTCAAAACATCTTCAAGGCAGATCTGGTTGAAATTAGAGGGTAAACAAAATATTTCACCCATCTATGATGTTTGAGCAGATTATTGCATTCTATCAGAGGAAGAAAATAATTTTATACCAGTGACGTGCAGTCAGAGGAGGCAGGGGAGGCAGAGCCTCATCGCTCTCATCATGAAAAGAAAAAAAATGTAAAAGGGAAAAGGCGAGTGCTGAGGTGAGGCTTAAAAAAGCCTCTAAAAAAGGGAGGACTGTGACAACTTTGATCTTTGCAGGCGTGCAAGCAAAATACCCCAGGATCACAATGGCGGGGACAACAACTCCTTCTGCTGCACTGCAGAGAAGAGCCACGCTGTGCAGGAGGCTCCTCAGTGCTAGCCTCAGATCAGCGCGAGCTGCAGTCCCCTTCATGTTGGCTCAGGAAGGAGGTGAATGGGACCGTGTGTGCAGGAGGCTCCTCAGCGCTAGCCTCAGATCAGCGCAAGCAGCGGTCCCCTTCATGTTGGCTCAGGAAGGAGGGGAATGGTCCCATTCACTTCCTTCCTGAGCCAACATGAAGGGGACCGCAGCTCACGCTGATCTAAGGCTAGCACTGAGGAGCCTCCTGCACAGAGTGGCTCTTCTCAATAGTGCAGCGGAAGGAGTTGCTGTCCCCGCCACCGTGATCCTGGGGTATTTTGCTTGCATGCTTTCAAAGATCAAAGTTGTCACAGTCCTCCCTTCATGATGATCATTTGATGATGTCAGTGCCTCACCAGCCATAAACCTCACCACACGTCACTGTTTTATACATATAAATAATGCTACATCAGCCAAAGCTGTGATCATACTATTAAGTCAAAGGCATAATCACACAGATGATTATAAAGCACAGCAATTATTCTATAAAAGTGTTGGATATAAAATACATTAAAAGGTGGGAGAGTGTTTAAAATGTTTATCCAATTAAAATTACTACTTTTGCTCATTTTCTATTTTAGAAAGTTTTATCAGTGTGCTGTTGAAATTGTATTTATCAGTTTTTTAACCTGTTTTTATTACTTTAGAAGTAATTCAAGATGGCAAAACCTACACAACACTCTTTCTTCCTCCTATTTTCCCCAAAACAATCACTCTGTGAGGTGAGCTAGGCAGAGTGATTGATCTAAAGCAGTGTTTCTCAAACTTGGCGACTTTAAGTCCTGTGGACTTCAACTCCCAGAATTCCCCAGCCAGCTATGCTGGCTGGGGGATTCTGGGAGTTGAAGTCCACAGGACTTAAAGTCGCCAAGTTTGAGAAACACTGATATAAAGTCAGCCAACCAGTTTTCATGTCTAAAATGGGTCTAGAATTCACCATCTCCTGGTTTTTAGGCTAGCACAGTGGGTCGCAACCTTCCTAATGCCGCAACCCTTTAATACAGTTCCTCATGTTGTGGGGACACCAACCATAAAATTATTTTATGTTTTCCATATTTTTTCAAAAATATATGTTTTCCGATGGTCTTAGGTGACCCCTGTGAAAGGGCCATTCGACCCCCAAAGGGGTCCTGACCCACGGGTTGAGAACCACTGGGCTAGCACCTTACCACTACACCATACTGGCTGTCATGACATTTCACAAAGGAGGGCACAAAAGAGGGGCTTAGAAATTGTACATGAGCCAGGTGATGTACAATAGTTCCCATGATATAAAAAAGAGAATTTGACCCCCATTTTTGTAAAAGAATGGTGCCTTTCAGAAAATTCAAAAGATTTGAATGTTAATCCCATGCCAGACCTCATAAATATGGCCATATTAAAGACACAGTTTATACTATATTGCATAGTATGAATCTGTCCTGATAGCCAAATATTACCATAACTATTTATTTATTTGCACGCAATTATGCATACAGTACCATACTCCTCAGGTGAATGAACATGGGAGTATTTTCAAATATATTTTTCTCCACCTAAAATGCTGCAGCTGTTAGTGTTTTAAAAGACTGATAGAATGATTGATAGAATGGCAGGCAATTTATTCAAACATTTTCTGCTTCAGCATCTAGAAGCACCCTTCTTATAATCACTAAAGCCAATTTTATGGTGTGTTGTCTTGTGAAACAGGATGGCTAATATAGAAATCTCATCAAGGCTATGCTAGAGAAGTTTATGAAATTAGATGTTGTGTTGGTTACCTTGATTCCAGCATAGAATCCATCGCTTTCCGCAGGGAGAGAGTGGTGATCAGGTGAGCCCCACCTGAAAGCTGTGACAGTGCAAAAGACCTGCAATAAATAAGCCAACTATTTCAAAACCTTTCTGCCTCTCTTTTTTTAATGACAGGCTTATGAAAAATGATGGAAAACTTACTAAGCAATTGTTAGATTACACTTTATAAAAACTTATTTTGCTGCTCTTTGTCCTTGGCAATTGTAGACCTTCACAAAAAGGTGGGCAGCGCCCTTCTCTATCAAATTGAAAAAGCACAGGGGTAGGCCTCCAAGCACTAAAACTGCGAAAAATTGTTCAAATAAATACCTATATGTGGCTTTTAAAGTTGCTAAAAGCTGTTGCCAAGCCATTTCAAAATGCACAGAATGCTCAAGAAGTCTTTGACCTTCAGAACTAGGACATCTGCCAATATATGTGAGATTGGGCGAAACAGTTATGCAGCATTTTTTAAGCTGCAGCCCTGCTTTATTATTTTAAGCATATGGTAACAAAAAAAATTCTCCTTACAATCTCAGCTATATTTCCTCACCCTCACATCCCTGATGTTTCTGTGCATTGCTTTTCAGAAATATAGAACTGGAGAGCACAATGCTACAGGGCTCAGATATAGGGAATGGATTAAGTAGTAGTAGAATCAATAAAGAGAGATGGATTGACATTTTCAAGGCCATCTATTCCCGTATAATTGCCCTATGCTCTTAGGTCATCAGTGGGGCACCTTTTCCAGGTGGTGCTACAGATATGCTGTATTTCTGAACAAATATTATCATTGGAGCTAAGATTGTTATAGTTTATGCCCCCCCCCCCCCAATAAAAGCCCAGGTTTTATGCTGCTGATTTTATGATTGCTGGATTGATCATATTATTTTTTCGATGCTTCCGAATTGTCTAGAATCACCAAAGCTGAACAGGACTATATATGTTATTGTTTTTCTTTTAAATTACCCTTTTTGTGCCAGGTTTGGATCAATAAATGGGTGGTTTTGGTTAGTCATCAAGGACCTACTGGATTTGATTTCAAACTTAGGATGGAATATCTTTGGATAACAATGTCTTTGGCTAGATGGCAAACAATTGCAAAAAACTATAACTCAAAATGCAAAGATTTAAGTATCTTTGAGGTAAGCATCTATACAGGGTGGTCTTTTGGTCCTGGGGAGGAAGAAGCCAATCACATATGCTATTTTTAATATTCTATTGTACCAGGAATACAGAATATCAATGTTGTACATAAAATAATACATGGCCTTTTCAAAAGCACACTGCCTTCTTTCTTGGACTATGTGTTTATAGTGTAAGTTAAACTAAGATCATTAGAAGCTATTTGCCTGCAGTTCAAGCTAATTATATATGCTTGAATAATAGCAATACATGTCTTCTCTCCAATGAGGCAACAAAGCTCCTGTTCTCCTCAATTTCTCTCCCAAAATTTAGCCAATACATCTTTCTTGGGAAAAAAATCTGTTCACACTGATTAATTGTAGGCTTTTTTTCTTTTGTAAAAAAAGGTCAAAATGTATATTGGCTGTGCAGGATATGAATCATTATTAGAATCTGATATTCCTGGAACTTGCTCCTTAGAAACCAAATCTGATTCCTTGCTTATTTATCATGCAGTTATTAAGTTATTAAGTTGCAGTTATTAAGTGACATCCAATTTTATAACCTTTTCTGCGGCAATTAAGCAAATCACTGTGGTTGTTAAAAGGGATATTACATGATTGCCATTTGTGATCTCCCCTGCCAGATTTCCCCTTGACATTGTTTGTTAGAAGCTGACTGGGTGTGTGTGATCACAAATAGAAAATATATGCCCATTGCCAAATACCTAAATTATGATCATATGACTACACTGATGCTACAATGGTCATAAATGGAACAATTGATTATAAGTCACTTTTTCAGCACTGTTGTAACTTTGAATCTGCAACAGAGTTCTCTAGCATCTCTTATTTGTTGCTGTAGAAATTATTAAATTATTTTTTTACAAAATCTCAGCAAAAATCTTGGCTATCTGACAAATTCATGGAATTGAAATTTATACCTCTAAAAGCTCCACAGACTGTGAAATACTGCATTGCATTGTATTTCTATATGTGAAGTTTATTCCTTTGTAAATTTAGATCTCCTCCTCCTCCCAATAGGTAGACATACATTTTAGTCACTGGTCTATAGTCTTGATCATGTACCACAGAATTGTTGGGATATGTTTTCTTACAAGCTTCCTGCCTTTAGCTAAATATTGGTCTTAGTGTTTAACTAAGCAATCATAGGTTTCCCCTCTCATTTTATCATTTCCAAAGAAAAGGGGGGGGGGGTAGAAAAGATACCCCACAGGCTATGTGAAGACACGTTTGACTGTGGGAATGAATATTTTATCCCTAAAGCTTCTCAATAAAATAAAATCCTCCTTATCCCTAAATTTTAAAGTATTAAAAGGGATTGGTTTATTTAAGCTAAACATATCATTGAGATCCAGAACCGTAGCAAACCTATTGAGATGTGGGGAAGGAAGACACCTATAGACACCAGGAGGATTGTTTTGTGATGGAGTTTGAGAAATTGGCAATGTGTGCAGATTTAATTTTTCTATGTGTGCCTTGTTGTACAGTCATAATTGCATTCTTATTAGAGTGGTGGTGGGGGTTTTTGGGGGCAGCAATCCCTTGTACATAAATTTGACAAGTTCACATGATTTGTTAGAATAATAATTGGAAAAGGCAGTTTAAGCCATTAAGCCCAACTGTCAGGACAGGAATCTAAACTAAGTATCCATAACACAGATATTCAGTCTCGGCATGCTGCAAGGAGTGTGCTATGCTTGTTAATGAAGGTTTTCCCCCACCCTGAATATTCAAGTTGGAGTTTGTCTCCCAAGTTTCCATGTCCGCCATTCTGACATGGAATTTTAATTCTGACATTCTTATATACACTGCTTGGAGTCTTCTCTCCTTTCTCTTCAAAGGCAAATATTTCTAGTTCCTTCAGGGTCTCCTTATAGCACTTGGTTACTATCCCTTTAATTATTGTTGTTCTTCATAGATATACATGGTAACCGACAGAGGAACATATGATCGGAAAATGAGCATAGAAAATTATTATAGCAGAAAGTGAGTAAGAATCTGGTCTACTTTTCTGTCTGACACATACAGAATTCTATATGGGAGAGGCTGACCCATCTGCAAATTATATCCTTGCTCACTTTGGATGATATGAAGGGCCATAAAGGCACAGAGTTATGAATGCTTGGGGATGATGTTTCCTGTCTTTAAATATTATTTCTTGATCCAATCATCCTAAATGTGTGTCTCTCTCTGTGTGTGTCTGTGTTGTGCATGTGTGTGTGTGTTGTGGGGGGGGGAATAACATTGTACTCCATGTTGTATATTTTCTGTTATTGAGAAGAACAAATAAAGCTTATCAGAGGAAGGAGAGGGATTTTTAGCACAATAAGTTTTAGACAGAACTATCTATAACAATTACAGCAAGTCAAAATAATTTGAATTGGAAATTATGCTTGATTCAGAGGGGGTAGTTTCAAGATTTGTTTACATTCAAGCCATCCACATCCCTTGCTGTGGAATTTCACTGTGAAAATTCATTTAAAAAAACCCCAGAACTCTTTCTGAAAGCAATATTTAATACATCAAGAATGATTGTACTGCAGTCAACAGTTAGAATTAAAAGTCTTTTATAGTGGAAGCATCTCAAGTAATTACCTTTCTTTCTAATCGACAGAGATAAAATCACTATGGAATTTTATACAAGGGGTTGTTATTTTTCAGTATTTGGGTGAAGAGTTGCCACCATAATTGGAAAATATTGTAACTCTTCAACAAGATGGCCAATGCTAATAACAAACTAAAAAGCAATTTTACATAAGCCTTTTCTAAAGTGCATGCCATTTCATGGCATGAACTTCCAAACTGCTGTGCAGAGCAAAAAATGATCATTTTTTTTTCCTGGCACATCTTGCTTTCTTAGCATTACCCACTGCGCACATACTACCGGCTGCAATTTACAGATGGCTGTCCCTCCAGGTATAGAATGACCTCTGTCAATATCATCTAAATAGATCTTGGGATTGCTACAATTTCAAATCAGATGGAATGGGCTATCTTGAGCATTTACCCAAGGGAAAATAGCATATTACAGATTTATTTATTAAAGGTGCATGAGTTTTGCTAGCATTTGGCTGTCAGCCGAGTTCAAATAGCATAACTGTACAAAGTTGTGATTTTTCTAAACATTATGGGGAAATGGTATTGGCTATTTACAGGTATGCTAATAAAAGTTCAAACTCCGTGGACCAGCCAAACTCAATGACTGGTTAAGGGATTAACATTTTGATATTGGGTGTGAACAATATTACTAATGAAAATTTAAATGAATGGAAAGTAGTTCAGATGTGTCAATCATATGGGAACAGAATGTTAATTTTTAAGCTCCCAGGTTTTTTTTGGCAGCTTTTGAAAAATAAGTAGCACAGAAAACTACAGAGGTACTTTGGAAATTATATTGAATAAATACAAAATTGGCTGTTACAGTATGTAATTCCAGATGCCTTCATTTGCAGCACCCACCATAGAAAGGCTGATTTGGATGGATCTTAATCTTAGCTGACCACTAAAGAAGGTCAAGTGGGATGTCACAAAACCCTGTCAATTCAGATAGTACATCAATCATATTTTAGTATAGTTGGTAGAAATTAAAGGCAGCAAAAAAAAACCATGCTTCACTTGTGTTCACATGTACATCTTGCTTTAGTTTATAGCATTAAATCACTTTGCATGTAATATTTTGTAAGCCTTACAAAAATTGATAAAATGCCTATTTTATTTCAAAATTGTAGAAAGGGAATGATAGGAGAAAGGAGACCTTGCCTATCAGGCTATAGGTAAGATTCCAATTTATTTATGAAGTACCCTGCTAAGAAAACTGAGTGTCAGCATACTTAAATATTTGGATTTTAGTTTGCTAAGTCTTTTTAATTCATTAGACAGAGTAAGTGACATAATATGTGGCATGTCTCCTCAAGTGTGAATAAGGGACAATTAAGAACTAAGATAGAACTTCCAAATCTTTTCATCAAATGAAAAATCTGAAGAAAGAATGATAGACTAGCAATGGAATATTAAGCCAATTTTAGTTTTTCAAGCAGAAACCAGGGCTAAATTTATATGAGGCTTTGAACACATAATCCTCTCTTTTAGGAGTTTCTTTTGTTTCTTATCTGTCATGATCTGAGACCACAAAACTATTGGTGCTATATATTGTGGTCTACTATGGACATCTGCTGTTATTTGTAGGAATATGGGATTCATAACTTTTTAGTTCTTTTGATTATTGGCAGATTTTTGAGAAAGTTATATAATTAACAATGTGTTATATCATTGACTCATTTATGTGAGTTCATGAAAACAAAATTTTGGAGATCCACTTTGGAATCCAGTTGGTTCTCTGCAATTACGGTCAACCAGAAATGGAAAGAAATCTAGTGTTTTTATTAAGTTTTATTTTCACTTAAATACTAAGATTTGTGTTGTAGGTATTTGGCTCAGGTTAACCAAACTGCTTTTGGGTTATTATAGTGCTCTAAGAAGGTAGAGTGGTTTTTATTCAACATGAACCACAGTGGCACAGCAGTTAGAGTGCAGCATTGCAACTGCAGGCTACTTCTGCTGATTGCTGGCTGCTGGCTGCCTGCAATTTGGCAGATCGACTCTCACTAGGCTCAAGTTCGATCCTGATGGGGCTGGAGGTTGACTCAGCCTTCCATCCTTCTGAGGTCGGTAAAATGAGGACCCAGATTGTTGGGGACAATATGGTGACTTTGCAAACCCTTAGAGAGGGCTGTAAAGCACTATGAAGTGGTATACAAGTCTAAGTGCTATTGCTATATGATCTATTGTTACCTATTTACCTGTTTTTTAAAGATGTAATGCTATGCAATCCAACATTTTTTTTGATAAATCAATTAGATTGCTTTATAGTTCTAAACTTAATAAAATATACTCAATAGATGATACAAGAATGGTGGGACTAATCTCCAGGGGGGGGGATGAGTCTGCCTATCGAGATGAGGTGGAACAGTTGCTTTCGTGGTGTTGAGACAATAACTTGGTGCTTAACACAAATAAAACTATAGTGGACTATCGAAGGAATAGATCAGACATCCAACCCTTGCTTATCAATGAAGACTGAGTAGAACAAGTGGCCAGTTTTAAGTTTCTGGGTGATATCATAAAAGAGGACCTGATCTGGGGCACTCACACTGCAGCACTGTCAAAAGGGCCCAGCAGAGATTATTCTACCTGAGATTTCTCAAGAAACAACAAATGAATGAAAAACTGCTGGTGGCCTTCTACTGCTGCACCATAGAGAGTATTTTAACTTACTGCATCTATGTATCTTTGCCAATTGCACAGTGGCAGATAGGACAGTGCTCCAGAGAGCCAATGTCATTGCCCAGAGGATCATTGGTTGCCATCTCCCCTCTTTGGAAGAGCTTTATAGCTCCCGCTGCCTTAAGAAAGTTCAAAACATTCATCCTGGGCACCCTTTTTTTGAACTATTACCATCTGGCAGATGGTACAGGATAATAAAAACAAGGACAAATAGGCTGAAAAACAGCTTCTACCTTAGGGCAGTAGCTATTTTGAATTCTATGGTGTAGTGCAATATCAGGTTTTTAATTTCAATTATATAGAATGTAAAGGATGCATGTTTGTGTTTTTATTTTTATAATTATAATGTACAGTGAAGACGGCATTTCATTTCATGTACAATGACAATAAAGTAAACTAACTAACTAACAATCCTATTACATTAAAATGCATTGTTTCTTGGACTCCACGTTTTACCTTCAGGCCAAATTCAGGCTCAAGATATGAGAGTTAATAAGAACTAAAAAAAAAAAGCACTACAGAATGATTGTCTTTCTTGACCTTGTCTTGTGAGTTCAAGAAAGCTTTACCGTATCTCCCAATCTGAAATTAATTCCATCCATCTCCACATAGGAGAATGTCTGCCCAGTTGTGTCATGATGAAGCTGTTCTTTCACATTGGATGTAGAAAGCCGTGACCAGATCACTGTATAGCCCATAGCCCAATTTGGAGTTGGACTGCTGAAAGTGCATTTTAGGTAGACCTCGGACCCCAAAAACTCAGGAGTAACAACTGGGTGTAAAGCTGGAATCTGTAATTTCCCTAGGTGGGAAGAAAAGGAGACTGTTATATAATGCACAGGAGTTAAAAAAATAAATAATTCAACAGAGTTGAAATTATAAATGAGTCAGTACTATAGAACTGAAAAAGACATATAAAGCCCTATGTTTTCTGAATGAAAATTATACATTTATACTATGCTATAATATGAGAACTGAAGAAACTTCCTGGATGAGAAGTAAAAAAAATAAAGAAAGAAAACCCAGAAATTCCAGTTGCCTTTAAAATAAAAGCATCTTTGGGACAACTATAACAGGATGAACTTCTGTAGACATTTTTACTATGGAATTTTTGCAGACAGGTGAAGACTGAATAGTTGCAAGTTGTGACTAAACTGAGTAGTTCAATGTAACAAGGTAGTAAGAAATGTTTATCAAAACATTTCCAGTGATTGCAAACAAACGAGAGGTTTGCTTAGTAATCCTTCAATATCAACAAGGGAGCATGAAAAAAATGTCCCTACTCCGTTTCAATCACAGTCATTTCCTCAAGGTCAAGAGGCCAGCATATCTGTAGGAGATTCTGAAATTGAAAAACTTCAGGCATTTCTAGTCATAGTATCCCATCATCAACAGTTGCAATTACCTTAGCCCAGGGATGAAGACTGTAATTTAGTGGTAGCCCAAAGTTAGGTGAACACCCTTCTATAACCTGTGGATTTTTTTCTGCCACGAGGATTTTGAAGTTTCAGAAATATTCATGAATTCTTTACATTTAAAAACAGCAGAGAACAGGTTTGTACTTCGTCCTGACTTGGTCTTAATTCCCAAACATCAAAGATTCAGAAACCATAATATGTGAAAGCCCTTCAACTGTGATAATAACCAAATCTGGAGAGATGTATAGTGAGGAAGATTTTTTTCAAAAAAAAAAATAATCCTTTAACTCCAATCCATTAAAGAAATTTCTGTCCATTTAACTATATGACTGGATATAAAACAGGGTGTTATTGGCATTCTTTGCTTTATTTTTAAAGTATTTATCTATATATCCCCTTTTTGAGAAACCAACTGTGGGTGACTCATCAACAAATTTTAAAATGATCATAAAAACATCCATATCAAACCGAACAAAAGATATTGGCAGCCAAGGGCACCAATCAATATGCTGCAAAATAGACTTTACACTCTGTTTTAATGCCCAAATGCACAAGCCGATCTTTAGTACCTTACAAATAGTCCTGGCAATAAGTAAACATTGGTTGCCAACATTGCATATCTGCTACAAATAAGCATAAGAATAAGCATAATAAACCAGTGTTTGCTTATTTAACTCTTAGTTGCATTCTCACCCTACATATGAGCTTTGGGTGGTCTCCTAATTTTCAAAAGTTTCTTTGGAAATATGCATGAAAGATCACTAATGTGAATGTGGAACTATACATTCATTGCTTCTACAGATAAAAGATAATTCATATATTGTATGCAGTTCATGTTATTAAATTACCTTGAATGATGTCTTCTGATTCAGTTCTTTTGGGATCAAAAGAGTTGAGCTGTGATTCTTCAACAATGAAGGAAATAAAGAAATTAACTTGAAATTGTGAAGTGGTGAAGCAAGTGCTATCAGTTTGCGCCTCCATCCCTCCCTCCATCTGTCAGAGATTGAGAGTGGAATGGGACAAATCACCATGGCCAACTTATCACTGTCAACTCATTGCAGGGCAATTCAACAATTCAATTTAATAATTTATTTTTTAAAAAAAAATTAATTCTTGTTATTCACATTTCTTTTTGTTCCTCCTTTTGCATCTTTTCTTTAATGTTTCTACTGCACCATTTCTTTCTTATTATGTAATTCTTGTCTTGCAGCGAGTTGGCTGTGGCAAGTTGTCTTGCAGTGACTTGGATACAGTGAGTTGCCCTGTGGTGCCATACTGTGTGTGTGTGTGTGTGTGTGTGTGTGTGTGTGTAAAATGAAGACAACACCAAAACATAAACACATTCAAAAATAATTTTGGCAGTTTTTCTGATATGCATTTTTCATCATATTTTTAAAAATGTACTACATTTATTTTGCTTCCAGGCTCAATTCAAACTTCTGGTTCTTACCACAAAAGTTTAAATTACATCTTCTAATGTCAAGAAAGTTTCTTTCAATATAAATACAGGAAAGTATTTTGTGTAGCACCTCTCAATTTTTTGATAATTTGAATACAGAGATTAAGCCTGCCAAAGGTTTGTTTCATGCAGATAGTAAAAACATTTTAAAAAACATTTTGTCTTTTAATTATTTTATTAGCTCCACTCTCCTTAAAGTGTTCTTGGTGTATTTTATGTGACTCTTTGATTATAATCTGTTTTCATGTTTGTTATAAATACACATTGGGACTACAGATAAGATTTAAAACTTAGCTTCTAGCACTGAAGTTAATAAATAAATGTTAACATGAAGTTTAATAGTATTGAGATCAGTGAGCCTATTAATGTTAATATTGTGCCATCCATGTGCTTTGCAAATGAGAAAACCATGTTCCTTGCCTTCTTACAATATAAAATCTGATGCCAAAAAGTCAGAAGAAGGGTAAGAGATACTCATGTCGCAAAGTTAAACTGAGTTACAGAAGGCACGGAAGTCAGGAGATTATGCCAAAATCATGACAGAAAAGGGCATTTTCGAGGAGAGAACTGAATCGAAAAAGAAGTGGCATCACTCAAGTGTTTTGAGAGGCAGTTTCAAGCACAAAGGGCAATCAAGGAGAAAAAAAAGTTATTTGAGTAGACAAGAAACTAAATGCATTTATAAATATTATGCTGTAGCTGTCCACAACATGAAGGTAGCAGGGATTTACCAATAAAATGTTTTTGATGATGATTGGAAGTGGAATAAAGGGCTATCTACACAACTGGATTTCTTTGTGTAGATTCCTTGAGATTTAAGTTGTCCTGCAAAATTCACATACTGCTTACTGGTTCTTCTGAGAAAGACTCATTTGTATTATTCTGTAGAAGTGATGGATTTCAAGGAGCAACCCACTTCTGGTGCAGGGGTAGAAATTTCTGATCAAAGTAATTTTTAAAAAAATGCCAGCTAAAAGTTATTGTCTTTCCCACCCCCACCCCCTGCCCTACAGCAGCTTTCAAATGAACTTATTCATTTCCAACAACTATTTCAGTGTTAGACCCCATTTAGTAACAAACATAATACAAAATGTTCAGATATATTATTTTCACTCTTTAAGCCGAACGTGGAAACAAAAGAAAATTGTGCACAAAGTGTAACTGCTGTAAATTTTCCTTGCTGACACATTGCAGGTTAAAATCTGCCAAAGTTATAACAACTATTCTATAAAAACATTTTGGGCAGCTGCTGATTTATTACCTGCATGGTATGCATCTTACAAAAAGCAATGCTTGACTTGCTAGGTCACCAAGGTATGTATGGCAATAACAATGTGTATCAAAAGGAATACATAGAATACAATATAAGCCATAAATGTGGAGTTCATGAAACTCACCTTCTGCACAATAGCCCATGCACCCTTGAGTTGGCTGCAAGAGATAAACAAGGAACTTCCCACAGTGTCTAACTGAGATGGGGATTTGGAAGAGGCAACAGTCTTTGGTGCTTCCAGAAAAGAATTGCCAGGTTCCACAGGCAGTCAGTGCCTTTCTCTCTCCAGGACGTGGGAGAGAATCTGATTGAAGGGATAGCCAGATTGGGGCTTGGGTTCCACATTTGTTCATCTGTGGGGGAAAAATAGTATTTAAAACTCAGGAGTAGAGCACTTAAACAAGGGGTGCCAAACTCAAGGCCCGTGGGCCGGATATGGTCCATGGGTTGCTTAGACCTGGCTCTCAGGGCCACCCTGGAAACAGCAAAGGTCCGGCCCGCGGTGCCTCTGTCAGCAAAAATGGGCTCCCAATCTCCATTTTTGGGTGGGACGTTTTCCTACAACCCTCTGCCAGTGAAAATGGAGCTCTGAAGGGCAGCCCTCCTGAGCTCCATTTTCATTGGCCGAGGGTTGTAGGAGGCCATCCCAGCTGAAAATGGAGATTGGGTGCCCGTTTTTGCTGGCAGAGCACTTGGGCCACCAAAGGTGCCCCTGACATGAATGATATCAAGCTGGCTATCCCGGTCATGCCCACCCTGGCCTCCTGAGGTCAAACACAACCTTGATACGGTCCTCAATGAAATCGAGTTTGACACCCCTGACTTAAACAATAAACTTCTCCCAATGAATTGTGGAAGCAGGCAGGACATAAGGGACTGACCCCCAAATGACATTCTCTCATCAGGTCTGACCATTGATTCAGCTTTTGCCAGTCAGTTTCAAGCAACAATTGGACCTATGGTGGTCTATCTCCAGCAACATCAGAACAGAATTCTGCTTAGGAGCGCAGTTAAGTCAGTTAACAATGAAGAAACTCTTTGTTTCTCGGAGCAAATAATGTCCTCTCTTGAGTAAACTCTATACATGTTCTGAAACAACATAAACAACATCAAGAAACCTTTAATGTGGAAGCACTTTTAAACCACAAAATGGAACACTTATCAAGTCTGTTCTACATTGCTCTGACATTTCAACACTTTACTAGTGCAATATACAGTTGCTTTGACTATAACATAGTTTCAATGTTGTAAAACGGTATTATTTCTTTTAGTGAACAAATATTACTTATCTTAAATTAGACACTAAAAATTCTGTATATAAAATATCGTAAATGATTCGAGCCATACTCTAGAGACAACACTAAATTAACTTTAAACGCTTTGCAGCTTGTTACCATAATGGAAGATGGTTACTGCTCTAAGTTTTTGCCTGTATTATTTATAGAACACATTTACTCTTATTTTCTGCCTTTTAAAATGGTAATCTAAACCATGGTTGCTATGATCCCACATTAGCTGCCCTGTCCTTTATTCATTTAGCTCCTCATCAATACCAGAATCAATGATAAAATATTATAAAGATTAATGTGATTTCTCAATTGTTTGCTGTGGGCAAAAGCAACTTTTCAGGAAAGATTTTGGAAAAATAGGTTATTTTTTTTTCTCAGATAATCACTATTACTGTACCATTCTCCATATAAATATCTATGACCGATAAAGATTCCTGTTCATTCTGCTTTAGATCCTGAAATTTTCTGCAATAGCTAGAAACTTGCACTTTTTTGAAGAAAAGGCTAGGAATCCAATATCAAGATTATGTAAGGTAATGTAATGTATTATGTAAATATATATGGAATTTCATAGCTAGAATTTAGCTAAAGCCTGCTCAACTGAACAATGTGAAGGTTTTGATTGCAGAATATAGAATGCTTCTAACACTAAGAGATAATGTAATTTGATTAACTCAGCCATTCTAGAGCTGCTTGATCTGTTCTTGGAACCCTGCCAATTATTATTTATTTGTATGACCAGAATTGGAGAGGTTACATTCAAATCTACCCTCAGTTACAGTAGCAGTTTGGGTGACTCAGGGCTTCATTCTTCATTCTTTCAGCCCAGTTTACTTCACGGAACTGTTACGTGGGGGGGAAAAATGTGTGTTGTCTTGAGCTCCTGGAGAAATTGTGGGATATACAAGCCATGATTAAGTTCCTCTTAGCTTCCTATGATATGTGAATCCTCCCTTGGTGATGTTTCCTGTCTTCACAAATGACACCTCATTGGAATCTCTGCTGCTTTTTGAAAGAAAAATGATCCTCACAGCACATTTTTACCACGTCTATTTTACTGCTGTAATCAGTTACACTTGAACCATTGCTGACTTTAGAGGCATTCAGTCTCTGTGAATAATAATCTTACGCTGGGGAGGAAGATGCTGTTATTTTGTGAGTATCTTTTCTCAACAGATGTATTGAAAGTTTCAAATGAGCTTGAAAAAAATTGACTAATGGATTAAAAAAAGGAAAGTAAAAAAAATCCTAGCACAAAGTGGGATATATATATGGGCTTCTCTCAGCAAAATATACACATGGAAACAGATGTAAGTGGCTCATTTTCAGCTTTCAAAAACTGATGATCACATATTTCTAGAGTTAACAGTTATCATTGCCAAGTGTAGATAAGTAAAATGATGCACAAGTGAAACCAGTGAATTTGAGTAATGTGTAATGTTTGAAAAATATATAACAAAAGTTATCTTTCTTTTGCACAATTTTGTCTGAGTTCTTAAGGAGTTCCAGCAGCTCTTTTGTAGCAATAAACAAATGGCTCTTGTATATGACAACAGGGTTGGATTAGGGTCTCCTGTAAGCTACGTTTGCTTCACTGCAGTTCTGTCAGCTAAAGTTTATATGGCATGCCAAGAAAGACACACATTAGTTCATACACATACACTGGAAGGCTCCCTCAGCACCGAGAATAATGAGTTAGGCAAACTAAATTAATATCAAACAATTTGACATGGTAAATTAATTTCTTGTTATGGCCTTGTTTGAAAAGCAAACCTTTTGTTTGAAGTTGATGATACAATAATATTTATTTTAATTGGAAGCGGCAAATTGGGACTGTCATTTAATATTCACAGAGTATTAGTGGAAGAGTTTAAAGTCATGAAATATAAACCTTCTCACTATGCTTCATCCCTTTGCTCTTGGTACTTAAATATGTCTTTTTTTTCTTTTTTGCATTTGTTCATATCAGTGTGAGGCTTTTGCTATGATAGCCACTCCACTCAAAAATCCCTCACCCCTTTCCAGAGGGAACAATGAGGTAACCCTGCTGTTGTATGTTTCAATGCAATGCACATAAAATGCATTATGTGGCAAAAGATCTTGAGGTGGTTTAGAATACAAAAATAATTAATTTAATTTAACAAGTCATTCATGTTCTCTGCATACATTTTCTTACAAGTTTGTACTTCCTAGTGCTGAGCAGTACAATGATCTATGGAGGGAAGGAGGAAGGAAAATGTTCCAATCCTTGATTTGATCCAGTCGGATCCTTTCCTGCCACCTGACTACCAGTCTTCTTATGCCAGGAAAAACACTGTGTACTTCTGGCCCAGAAAATGCTGTATTGTATAGGTCAGTGATGACTAACTTTTTTGTCCTTGTGTGCCAAAATTGCACACATGCGGAACAGTAGACGTGTGCATGGCCACACCCACAATGCAATGCACCCCACCCCCCTGTGCCTGCATGCATGATCCCTGTGACCCCTGCCCCCTGTGCATGTGCGCAACCGCCTGCGCTCCCCCCACAAATGTGTGTAATCCCCATGCCCCATGTTGGGCCTAGCAGGCCTCACTGAAGCCCCCTGGGACCAGAAATGGGGCATGGAGAGCACATTGCACCCCCATGGCCTGTTTTGGATCTAGCAGGAATCCTGGAAGCGTCCTGAAACAAAAAATGGGATGCAGGGGGGCGCTGCTCCCCTATGCTTCTCCCGCGGTTGCATGTGTAACCCCCTTCCCCCTCATTCATGCACGCCCGTCTCTAGAATGCATGGCAGAGACCCGAAAATCAGCTGTCTGGTGGGAGGTGTGCAATGCATGCATGGTGCTGCTGAGCTGGTTGACAGCTTGCGCGCCCGCAGAGAGGGGTCCGCGTGCCATCTGTGGCACACGTGCCATAGGTTCACCCTCACGGATATAAGTTATTACAACCATAATTGTGACTAGAACTTCTGTCACTAAGCGATAAGGCCTTTAAGTGAGTTATGTGAGTCAAAAAAAATAATGATCTTTTTTTTGCCATGATAGTTAAGTAAATCTGGCTTCCCCAACTGGCTGTACTTATTGGAATCCCTTTAGGAAGGTCACACAGGACTGCAACTGTTGTAAATGCATGCTGGTTGCCAAGGGCCTAACTATTGATTACATGGCTGCAGAGATGCTGCAATGATCATAAGTGTGATGATTAGACGCAAGTCACTTTTATCAGCATCATTGTAACTTTGAATGGTCATTCAATGAATGGCCATAAATTGAGGTTTGCCTGTATGCAGATGATATATAGTTCTGTTTTTACTCCAAAGCACTCTAGGCAGGACTATATTTGAAGAGAGCCTAGAAACTTGTGTTCTATTCTGTATTAGTACAGAATATGGCAGCAAGAATACAGAAACAGAAATGTTTTTAGCTTTTATTTTGATTTTTACCTCCCGGCTTTTGGTCTTTCTTTTTATTCTCTCATGTTTTAAGCTTTTGAGAATTCCTTTTTTTAAAAACCCGTATGCTGCTTTAACAAAAATCCAAATCAAATTGATTTTTTTTAAAGGAAAGAATAACAATGGTTTTAACACTCCATTTTATAAAAGTTAACCATTCTTAATGGCATCATTTTGTTTTCCTGATCAGGTTTCAGGAAAGGCACCAGATATATGTCTGGCAATCAAAGATACGATCCTGTTAAATTAAGAATATATTTCACACTGATTTTGAGGGCATCTTTAAATATATAATCAACTTGTTGCATTAAAATCAGTGGAATTTTCAAGTGCTCATCATTACTTAGACCATGTTCTGAATAAGGACAGAGAGAAAATTGGATCAGCTATTCTAATCTATCGAACAGGTCTGCGGCTGTAGTTTCCCCATTTTTACTCAAAAGATTAACCTATTCGTTTTAATAGAAGGATCTTGACAAACTTGAACATTGGGCACTATCTAATAAAATGAAATTCAATGGTGAAAAGACAACAAAAATGAAACGCACAGGTACAGTATAGGTGGTACCTTGCTCAACAGTAGTAACTGTCAAAGGGATCTTGGAGTCCTAGTGGACAACCATTTAAATATGAGCCAGCAGTGTGTAGCAGCTGCCAAAAAAGCCAACACAGTTCTAGGCTGCATAAACAGAGGGATAGAATCAAGATCACGTTAAGTTAATACCACTTTATAATGCCTTGGTAAGGCCACACTTGGAATACTGCATTCAGTTTTGGTCACCATGATGTAGAAAAGATGTGGAGACTCTAGAAAGAGTGCAGAGAAGAGCAACAAAGATGATTAGGGGACTGGAGACTAAAACATATGAATAAAGGTTGCAGAAACTGGGTATGTCTAGTTTAATTGAAAGAAGGACTAGGGGAGACATGATAGCAGTGTTCCAATATCTCAGGGGTTGCCACAAAGAAGAGGGAGTCAAACTATTCTCCAAGGCACCTGAGGACAGAACAAGAAGCAATGGGTGGAAACTAATCAAGGAGAGAAACAACTTAGAACTGAGGAGAAACTTCCTGACAGTTAGAACAATTAATCAGTGGAACAGCTTGCCTCCAGAAGTTGTGAATGCCCCAACACTGCCCCAAGTCTAATATAAAACAGTGAACATTTTAAAGATTTAGATGGAAAAAACAATCATACTGTTATACAAGGGAATTAGCTGCACAAAAGTTATAATAGGACTACCTGATCTGAGCTGCATAACTCTGGGTGATCATTAAATGCAGCAAAAGGGCAGCATACATTTACTGGATATCTAGGCTTCTGCCTCTCAAATCTGGTAATTTTAGCTACCTACAGGTAGTTCTCAACTTACGGCCCTAATTGAACCCAAAATTTCTGTTGTTAACTGATACATGTTAAGTGAGTTTTGCCCAATTTTACAACCTTCCTTGACACAGTTGTTAAGTGAATCACTGCAGCAGATAAATTAGTAACCCGGTTGTTAAGTGAATGTGGCTTCCAAATTGACTTTGCTTGTCAGAAGGTCACAAAAGGTGCTCACGCAACCCTGGGACACAGCAACGTTCATAAATAAATAAATATAAATGGAAGCATTCTCCTTCCAGAGATCCGGAGGGTCCAACCCTGCTGGCCTATTGCAAAGCGCTAAAGACTTAGTTCTGAACCTGCAACCCTAAATGTGCAAAAGCCGTATTGTATTAAAAAGCTGTAATCCTAGCGATATTAGTGTTATTGACTATGTAGTTTTTCTTGACTGCTATGGATTCTAATTGTTGCATTTAATTTTTGCATCTGTGGTATTGTTGATATTTTGTTTGTTCTTGTTTGCCACCCAGAGTCATTTATTGAGATGGATGGCTCTACAAATCAATGACATAAAGAATAAATTGGTTTCTAATGTTGACATAAAGAATAAATTGGTTTCTAATGTTTGCGTAATTAGAAGCTATCATGTATTTAGCTAAAATTCAGCTAAAATATTTTTAATGGAATCAGAAATTCCATTGTCTAGCGTATTTCTCACGGTTCATTTTCATGATTATTTCTTAATCTAAGCAGCACTACTGTGGCATAGGTATATACCTCTCTCATAGCTAATCTATCCAATTATTTGATGGACAAATATCCCATTTTTAAAAAAAGTGGAAGAGCTGCCCATTTCAATTAAATGATAAACATACTAGCAGTACTATGCTATATTTTATCTATTTTATCCTGTTTATTCAGGATTTAGATAATCAAATGACTTATAGACTACCACTGATTGAGTGCTCACAGATTGAGTATTCCTAGTTATATGGGGAGAAATCATGCCACTGGTTTGTTTATGGTCTACGTAGATTCTGTTGTTTTTAAATATAAGTAGAGGTTCATGTCTGAATCTCTCGTTTACATTTAATTGATATAGCAAGTTCTCAGTATTATCCTGACTGTTAGTTGCAGGCTGTTTAGAGCCTCACATATTAAATGTTCCATTTTAATTAATTGAAAAATAAACAATATCTCAGTCTTGGCATCACATGTCCTGACTGTATGACTGTATGACATATTAATTAATGTGTATTTCAGCATATTTCATTCGTTTAGTTTCCCATTTCCATTAAATGTTAGTAAAATCCTCCTCCTCCTCCTCCTTCTCCTCCTCCTCCTCCTCCTTATCATCATCATCATCATCATCATTTTAGCCATTGTCTATCCACTGAAGGATGAAGGCCTCTTCAGCATGCTTCCAACCAATATAGTCCCGAGCTTCCTTTTGGTAATTGGGCCCACATTGTTGTAAATCCAACTTGCTTTGCTCACTTTCATGGACACTTTTAATCAAGTGGAATCCATTCTATGACTGCCTTGGTCCACCTGCCATCAGTTCTTCTTGCTATGTGACCAGCTCATTTCCATTTCAATTCCTAATTCATATTGAAATATGAGGTTGCAAAGCTTGAAAAGACTTGAAAAATTACGGCAGATTTCACATCTGGAGTAGTTTGATTAATATACTGTAATTTAAATGAGATGTTATTAACTCTGCTGCATATATTTGGTTCAGCTCTAATGGATTTCCCCTTATTGAGTTAAGTAGCAATTAGCATCTAAAATATATACATTTTTTTTCTGATAACACAAGATCCTAATGCCATGGCAATGCAAGGTATTTCTGAATGAAGAAAGAGTCTTAATAGTAGAAGTGAAACAATAACTGGATTTACACTGAGTTTAATATAGTCACTGAAGAAGTTTCAGTAGACAAATGAATGATATGAAATATTTATAAACACAAAACAATCATGAATGCATCAGATACAGATTGTGTATGTGTGATGAGGAAGCAATCTTGTATATATATTCTCATGATGTATCTGAAATCCTATGAAGCTCAGTTCATATATCTGTACATTTGTATATGTAATATTCAAATGAGTGGAAAGCCATCTGGATCATGTGGTAGCCTATATAGCTTGTTGCAAAGAATCATAACAGGAATCACAGTTAGTAAATATACTTTACTCACCAGCAGTGCTTCAGTTTACTAACAAGGCGTGTTACTTTGTTAATCATAGGGATAACTGATTAACTATACCTTGAATTTCATTGTCCTGGGATATACATGACAACAAATTGATAGAATTAATTGTTTCCTTTTCTAGAAGGAAGCTATTGTATAAAGCGTTAGATTAGAGTTTACATATTTTGAAGTCACCAGAGCTGCATAAATTGTTCCAAGTTCAGAGTGACAAGTTTAAATGCTCACAGCAAATCATCCTATATTCCAGAATTTTTCTTCAGTTGATATCAAGAAATGTTTGTTATTTATATTTTTTAGGTCCCTTCCAACTCTGATATTAAAACATGACATGTTATGTTATGTTATGTTATGTTATGTTATGTTATGTTATGTTATAGTTAAGTGGGCTCTGTTGAAGTGGGGGGGGGGATAAGGCTTTTTGTTTTAGGCATTTTTATTTTCATTGGGGTATCATGATATTATGATGATTGTAATCTTTATACACTCAGATTCACTGCTGTGAGATGGCTTTAAAATTGAATAGCTTTTAAAAATAATCAGGATAATTTACTTTGTGCAAAATTTAGTTCAGTTTGTTGAACCTACACATTTTAAAATTATCACAAAAATGCCAAGGAATTAAGAACACAAACATGAAAAAAATATATTTTAATGATATGATTTTAATTAAAATTGCTTTTTAAATAAGCTTTATTATTTTATTTTATTTTTAAAAATCAGAACTTCTTTCTCAGTTTGAATCCTATTTTATGTTGTGGTTTAAATGATTTTTTTAAAGGTGCGGTGGTGCTTTGAATTAGAAAGTTATTATTTCTTTTGAATTACAAAGTTATCTATAAAAGAAGCAAAGCAATATATTATTTATTTTGAATCAAGAAGCTATCCATCAAAGAAGTAAAACCTCAAAGGTGCTATAACCTTTAAGTAACTGATCAGAACTGCTGAAGATTTTCCGTCAAGCAAATGCCCAATATATTTTGAATTACCTACTTTCCCAGAGGCAGATAATGTATTATTTAAAAACTTCCGGGCAAAAAAAATAGAAAATAAAAAATAGATTCTTGAACTGCTTCACACTTGACACTTAATCCAACCACATATTTCATATGGCTCAAAACATGTCAGCAACAGGTTTGAGCTATAATACAGTAGAAGTGTTGAACTATTAATAATATTTCTGCCTGTGAAATGAATTTTTTGAGCTTCAGAAAGCATGAGGTGAATTCATTTGCATATAAAAGAAACAAATTTGATTAGATCTGTATAAGTATATCAAGCTGTTACCTGGATGAGGAAATTCCTTTGTGCTTCTAATCATACATTGTTCCCTTTTAATGTACCGTACCCACTAATTAAGATAGAAGAATGCATCTGAGGCAAGACGGTGCCACTCAAATACTCAAAAAAGCCTTCAACAGTCTGGTGCCTATCAGTTGTTTGGGTCTGTCACTCCAGAAATCCTAAATATTATAGGAGAGGATTCTAGGAGTTGATGGGCATTTCTGTAGGGCTGCGAACTCAAAATGTCTTAGAAGAACCCGGGTTTATGAAAGAGTTATTGAGAGTGCACATTTCATTCTATTTCATTTTATACTGCATGACTTACTTCTATACACTTAGTTGGCATTTCCGCAGGCTTATTTTCAATCATGAAGCGGTACCACCCTTGTGGAAGTGAATGATCACAAATCATGTCCTGAATAGCTTTTTCCTGTAATTCCAGAGAATCAAAATGGATGCTGCGATAGGCATGATGGAGAATACGATGTCCTTCTGGAAAGCATTCTGGAGCTAAGGGCAGAAAAGGAAGAAAAAGGAAGTATCATAACTGTCAATAAAAAAATCAATATATTGATTGCATCTTTAACTTTACATTCACTTATTAAATCAAGGCTCAGTATGAATGAATGTTTGCACAGAACATTTTGATATCTGTCTGTAGACTGCTTCTAGAAGCTAAATGACATGTTACTTTTACTAAGCAGAGTGAGCTGAATATGTGTATGCGTATATTCTTTTTTTCTTATTCCAAAATAGGGATGACTGAGAATTTCATGCCGTTTGAATTCCAATTTCCAATTTTCCAATGGATATATGTTTCTTCTTTCAGGGACAAGAAAGAATAGGTGATTTATTTTCTTTTAATTAATATATGAATTGAAGGGGAGAAACAAAAATGAAAGATGAATCCATCTTAACAGCTTGAAGAGCCTGAATCTAGCACTTCATCTGGAGCCACTCTGTAAATGTCTTTGACTTTGTAAAACATTTCTCATTCAGTGGAAAGGAAAATATAAATACTTTCCAAAGGCAAGAAAAATTCTACAAAAAATTCATTTATGTTTTGCCAGGAATTTGATCCTCCATGGTTATTATGAGTGTGACTCCACTTTCATTGTACAATCATTGCTCAAACTAATCTGGGTTCCTATGAGACTGCTCTGCTTGCAAGGCCCATGAGGCATGTCAGCCATCACTTTCTATCAGCTTGTACCAATAAAAAAATCTCAAATCACTGAAAAGTTCAAGAGGATGAAGAAAACAAACAAATATTTTTTTTCCACAGAGCAACAAAACTTCGTAAGTGGTAGATTCCAACGTAGTTAAGATCTTGAACTTTTGTTACTGTGTTACTGTGTAACTTTTGGCCAGTCACTTTCTCTCAACTCAGCCTACCTCATGGGACTGTTGTGGTGGGGGGAAATAGGAGGGAGCACTACACATGCTGCCTGGTGCAAGATACATGCTGCCTTTAGCTCCTGAATGAAACGTGCCATATAAATCTCAAGAATAAATATTAAATCATGTTCATGATGGCCTCTTAGTCTTCTTCTCCATTACAAATTTTTCACCATTGTATGTTGAAAATAGCAACTTTGGTATTGCTGTTATGGATGGATAATAAACCTGTTTGCTACTTTTTTTTAAAAGCTTTGAGGTGCTCTAGATATAATGTAAGAGAAAGTACCACTGCCTGAATGAAATGTGACATATAAAGTTATAAATGAATATAAATTCAATTACGTTCTTGATGGTAAACAATCTCTCCTCCTCCCTCATTGATTCCTAAACATTAACCACTGTATTACACAAGATGATACTTTCCATTGGATCTCTCCCTCCCAGTGGTGGGTTTCTATTATTTTTACTACCAGATTGCTTGTGGATGCATGCGCATGCATGCGCAGAAGTGTCCAGGTGGATGGATGGAGCCTCCTGCCGCCACTACTTGCGGTTTGCCCAATCTGAGCTGAACCAGCAGCAATCCACCTCTGTTCCCTCCCCCTCCTCCTTCTTCTCTCTCTCTCTCTTTCTCCCTCTCTCTCCTTCCCTCCCTCCCTCTCCTTCTCCCTCTCCCTCTCCCTCCTGCCCCTTCATGGATGCCACTAGATTTAAACATATTAGAAGCAGCATCAGGTTCTTTTTTGAACCTGGACTGCTTTAGTTTTTTTTTTTTTTGAAGGAAACATAACAGACACAAGATGAACCAGGGTTGTTTCATATAAGTTCTGAAAATTGCTATGGGACTGCTTTAAAATAGGCCTTTTGTTGATCAAAGACAGGTCTAAGAAATGCTGATTCCAGGCGTATTTTCCAGAATGCAACATGAACACCACATTGAGTTTTCTTGATATATTATACAAAAGAGAAAAAAAAATGAGCTGTGAAAACAATGCATATGATTAAATGTATAGAGCTAATGTGAGACAGAAAGACTAAATCATGCTTTTGCAGAGAATCGTGCTTCTTTAGGCGGTCTGCTTACTGTAGCATTTGAAAGGGCACAGGAAGATGAAAGATAGAATCATAGAGCAAACACACTGGGAAATAAAGGGTTTCTCTGATCCCTGAATTATTTGGAGGCTGAGAATTCACCTAAAATTTAAATACGAAGTAGTCTGCAACACCACAAAAGAGAATGCAAGTAGGACTCTCCTAAAGCGATCCAAATCAAATTAGGACCATCTAAGAGGTTCCACAAATTATTGAATATGTTTGAACAGGAAACCCACAGAACCAAATTTTCCACACATTTGCCATTGTCAAATACATTATTTCAGGTTTCCTATCCCAAGTGTATCAACCCAATTTACTATTTCCATTGTTTCCTCAATTTTCATTGTTTTCTAGGTGATATTTCTTGATCAAATATTCTTTGGTCTTCTTGTTTCATCTTCTTTTCTTTCATCTGTTCTAGCTTGCTTGCATCTTATTTTTAAATTTGCCATTTTGGTGGTGCGCTGTTTGCTTTTTTTCTTATTTATTGATTTTGCATCCCAATTATTCAGCTGTGCATCAGTTGATTTGTTATTATTATTGTTATTGTCTTTTCAGTTGGGTATTAATGAATGTTTTCCATTCAAATACTAACCAGGTCCAGCTTTGCTTCACTTATTGAGATCAACCAAGATTCAGCCAGGTCCTGTGAGTATGGAGATATTTTACTTCTTCATTGTCTGCAACTGTCTTCTCCAAACTCTTCACGTGTAATTGAGTACAACTCCCAATGTTTTTAATCAGAATAATATTAGGGTAGCTCCATCTTTGAGAACACTGGCTAATTGATCTAAGATGATAATGATGTATATACTTTTTGAAGATGAGTTCCTAGGTGAGAATAGCTCTGTAATTTCCTGTTAGCCTTTTTTGTTCTATCATGAAACCATTTAATAAAACCACAAACACAGCCTTGATTGTTTTGTTTTTTTATTGTTAGATGAACAAGAACAACAAAATCTTTCTGATGTTTTGGAATTTACTTCTACCTTGTGGATCATAAGTTTGTGTAATCATAAAATGCATTTTATGAAAAATTAAATAGCTTCCACTCCATGCCATGCTGCCACCATAGAATGTAAGCTTCTGCCAATATTATGGTCCTTCGACTTCAAAATCAAAGAAGAATGCAATTCACATAGCTCCACTACCACTATAAACTCCCTTCCTCATTCTTATTTAAATAATTTATCATGGCTGAGGGAAGTACAGTTAAAAGAGGAAAGGAGTTCATATTTACTATGTAATCCATATAAAATTACTCATCCAGTTTGCCACACATCCAACAGTTGCTCTCTGCTACTTCTGTATAAAGACTTGACTGCTTTTAAGTTGCAAAAAAAGTGCAATATTCATTTCTGCATGCACTCTGAAGCATGTTTTGGGAATTAGATCTGAAATACTGCACAGTCTTAATGTTTCCATAGGAACAACAGGGATCACTATTAATTAATAAACAAATAGATTTCTAGCAGGTTTTCATCATAATAGAGCATGTGTCCTTGATGCCAACATGATTAGTATGTAACAAGCTGTTATGTGTTGAATGGCATTACAATTATAATGGTATTACGGAAATGAAAAAGCAGATTAAAACTCTGATTCAAAACATAAATACTTGAATAGGGAACCCACTGATGTTTTGCATTAATTCTACCATCAAATCACTTAATCTGGAACATCATACTACAGACACAGGACTTTGAAGTGTTTTTAATATTGCATGGCTTTGAAAATAAAGGTTAATTCAGTAGCATATTATTCCAGATTTGGAAGAAACAAGAGTAATCATTTTCATTGTTTCTGCGGAACAAATCAGAAAGTAATGTTGATTTGCATAAAAGTTTAAAGCATTACTTAGTTGAAGGAAGGTCACCTACAATCTTAGGTTTTCTATTAGGTTATAAAAATGCTGCTGTTGCTAAAATGCTAGATAACTGTGCTGTCCATTTAGCTACCAAGAAAATAATTACTTAATCATATATACAAAAAAGATTGTCATCAATTAAGTAATTAATTTTAAAAAACCTGAAGACGAATAAGATTATACAACATCCATAAGAAAACAACTCATTCATTAAGACTAATCAAAATTACTCAAATGATTTGTAAGGTTTCAATTTTTCTGAATTTTTCAATAAGCCAGATTGATGATGATGATGATGATGATGATGATGATGATGATGATGATGATACTACTACTACTACTACTACTACTACTACTACTACTAATAATAATAATAATAATAATAATAATAATAATAATAATAATAATATGAAGTGAAGGTGAATTTTGAAGGCGAACTGTGGATATGAACTGGCAAAGAAAGGACTGAAAATTTCACACTTGGTGTACATGGATGATTTGAAGCTGTTTGGTAAAACAAAAGCTGAACTGAATTCATTAATTGAAAGCACAAAAGAATTTAGCCAAGACATTGGTATGCAGTTTGGAATTGACAAATGTGCAACAATGGCAACCAAGGCAGGCAAGGTCCTAGAAGATGGTGGAATACAATTTGAGAATGAAGAAATGATAAAGGCAGTAAACCAGAAGAAGGCTACAAGTACTTGGGGATTTTAGAGGCCTCTGACTTAATGCATAATAAAGTCAAGGAATTAACCTCAGCCAAGGACATTCGACGAACTCACAAGATATTAAAGTCCAAACTGAATGGAGGAAACATCATAAAAGCCATAAATACCTGGGCTATACCTGTAATTCGATACTCTGCAAGAATAATTGACTGGACCCAGATGGAGTTGGACAATTTGTACAGAAAAACAAGGACGCTTATGACAATGAATCATGCTTTGCACCCTAAAAGTGATGTTGACCGATTGTATCTACCAAGAGTACAGAGTGGTCGAGGACTCCTACAAGTAAAGCAGACTGTGGAAGAAGAAAGACACAGTTTGAATGATTACATCCAGAAAAGTGAAGAACCAATGATTAAGGAAGTAAATAAAGGAGGCCTTTTGAAGACAACTGTTAAAAGCTGAATATAAGAAAAAAGTAATTGAAAAGCAAGCTGAAAATTGGAAAAGTAAAGCTATGCATGGCCAATACTTGAAAAGTATTGAATGCAAAGCTGATCAAAAACTAACTTGGAACTGGTTAAGATCAGGAGTACTGAAAAAAGAAACAGAAGGCTTTATTTTGGCAGCTCAAGAACAAGTCTTAGGCACAAACTGCATGAAGGCAAAAATTCAACATGTTACCACCAACAGCAAATGTTGCCTCTGTAATGAGAAAGATGAGACAGTAGACCACTTGATCAGCGGGTGCAACAAAATTTCACAAACTGACTACCTACAACGCCATGACCGCGTTGCTAAGATTATTCACTGGAAATTGTGCCAAAAGTTTGGATTTGAGTAGAGCAAAAACCACTGGGACCATCAGGTTGAGAAGGTTTTAGAGAATGAGAAAGGCAAAATCTTGTGGGATTTCACAATCCAGACTGACAGGCAGTTGGCCTACAACACACCTGACATAACAATAAATGAAAAGAAAAAAGTATGGTTCATTGACATTGCTATTCCAGGTGATGTACGAATTGAAGATAAACAGCAAGAAAAAATCACAAAATACTGGGATCTGCAAATTGAGGCTGAGCGACTGTGGAATAAGAAAGCATGTGTTGTCCCAATTGCAATTGGAGCCCTTGGAGCAATACCTAAAGGGCTACCTTGCTATTTGAAAATTCTAAATTTACCTGACTTGAACATTCTGACTTTACAAAAAAACCATCCCACTTGGAACAACTTATATCCTCTGACATTACCTTAATAGTTCCTAGGTCCTTGGTTAGGACTCGAGCTGTTAGGCTACCAACTAGCCCCAAAGGCTATGAATCTCACCAAATGATAATAATAATAATGAATAAACAAATAAAAATAATAAAGAAAGAAAAAGACTACCTATCATTCACAAAGGGCATAGCAAACGAGTGAAAGATCTGTTAACTGCCGTCAACTACTTTTTAACTTCCATCCCATCCAGCACACTATATGAAAGCAACCAATTAATGTATAGCACAGCTGCCGTTATAACTGCAGAACTAGGTTATAAAATGCCAAAAAAGAAACCCACTGGAACATCAATGTGGAAAATTCGACTTGAAAATAAAATTAAAAAACTAAGAGGGGATATCCGCAATCTGAAGTTCTTAAAGGAAGGAAAACTAAAGAACAAAAAGCTGAAAAATAGTTTAAACAAAAAATACAACCTGGAAGAAAAAAACAATAATGGAAATTATGGAAGAACTAAAACAATGTGCAATAGCAACAGCAAGGAAATTGAAAGATATGAAGGACGAATAAAACAATATCATGAAAATGTCCAGTTCAGAAGAAACCAACACCACTTCTACCGGTCTCTTGATGAAAATCGAATCCAAACTAATATTCACCCATGTAAAGAAAAAACTTTGAACTTTTGGAAAGAATTGTGGGAAAACCCAGTGGAAATAACCACACTGCCTCCTGGATCAAAGATATTCAACAACAAACAACATGGTGGCAAAACAAGCAAAGAAAGTCAAGAACTGGAGTGCACCTGGCTTGGATGAACTGCATGGATACTGGCTAAAACACCTGACAAGCCTCCATCATTGCATGGCCATTCAATTTGATCAAATGCTTCAAAATGCAACAGGCGAAGAATGGTTAACAGCTGGTCAAACATACTTGATAATGAAAGATCTAGAAAAAGGCACAGAACCAAGCAACTATTGCCCAATTACTTGTCTGCCAACAACGTTCAAGCTTTTCACTGGCAAAATTTTTACTGGCAAATTCAGTATTCAATCATCTGATGGAAAACAGTTTGTATCCAGTGGAACAAAAAGGAAATTATAAAAAAATCAAGAGGAACAAAAGATCAGCTGCTCATAGACAAAATGGTACTAAAAAATGCAAAATGAAGAAAAACAAATTTAAATATGGCGTGGATTGATTACAAGAAGGCATTTGACTCATTACCTCACAGCTGGATTAACACCTGTCTGGAAAGCTTTGGAATCAGCAAAAAATCTGTACATTTTTGAAAGCAAATATACAAAAATGGAAAACAGTTCTAACAATCAATGGGGAGAATATTGATGAAGTCAACATCAGAAGAGGAATCTTCCAAGGGGATTCACTTTCACCACTACTGTTCAACGTTGCATTAATTCCACTGACAATAATCCTACGAAACACAAATCTGGGATACCAAATCTCAAGTCAACATGGCAAGATAAACCATCTAATATACATGGATGACTTAAAAATATATGTGAAAAGCCCCACTGAACTTAAATCAATACTTAACAGTTCAACTGTTCAGCAGTGACATTAAAATGAACTTTGGGCTTGAAAAATGTGCTATATTATCCATGCGGCGAGGAAAAGGAGTAGAACTGGGAAATGGAAATATAGTGAAAGCACTAGCAAAGGATGATGGTTACAAGTACCTAGGCATATTGGAAGCAGATAAAAACTTGAATGGAAAAGTCAAAGAGTCAACACAAAAGGAATATATCAGGCGGGTCCACAAAATATTAAAATCAAAGCTGAATGCTGGAAACATAATGAAAGCCATTAATACATGGGCAGTTCCAGTGCTAAGCTACTCAGCTGAAATCACAGCTGGACTCTAGCTGAACTGGAAAATGTGGACTGGAAAACACGCAAACTTTTGAATATGTACCAGGCTTTAACATCCACAAAGTGACATCAACAGGTTGTACCTGCCAAGAAAAATAGGGGGCAGGGGGCTATTGCAAATCCATCAAACTGTAGAAGAAGAGAAACTAAATTTGAATGATTATGTAAACAAAAGTACAGAAAAATTTCTGCAAGCTGTGAAAATGGAGAACAACATAAAAACAACAGAAACAAAGGCAGAATATAAGGAAAAACAACTGGATGACAGATTAAATAGATGGAAAACCAAAGCTTTGCATGGACAGCACTTGAAAAACATTGAAGGAAAATGTGATGACAACTTGACATGGACATGGCTTAAGATGGGAACTATCAAGAAAGAAACAGAAGTTTAATACTGGCTGCTCAAGAACAAGCACTACAAACTAATGCCATGAAAGCAAAGATACAAAAATCCACTGACAACCCAAACTGCCGACTTTGCAATAACAAAGTCGAAACTGTTTCACATTTAATATGTGAATGCAGCAAAATTGCACAAACTGATTACAATCAGTTGTAGAGGGCCGAAGTGTACAGTTTATTGATATCACTGTTCCTGGAGATACCAGAGTCGAAGAAAAAGAACTAGGAAAAATAATGAAATATCGCGACGCATGAAGCATGTAACAGTGATACCCATTGTCATTGGGGCACTTGGCACCATGTCCAAGAATTTTACAAGATACATCAACAAATTGCAGCTTCCTGCAATAACACCAGCAGAACTGCAAAAAACTGTGCTACTTGGAACATCTGATATTTTAAGAAGGCACTTGGTTGATACCTAGGACGCTGGCAGCAAAGCGTATCAACCATTAGCACCTGCTATTTGTAATGCATTTTTGAATGTTCAGTTGGCTGAGATTCATGTTTAATGAATAAAGTATATATAATAATAATAGAAAAAGAAATCCAAAAATAAGACAAGATGTTTTAGCCAGATATAATTTAAAATCAGATTAAAATTGTGCCCTGAATGCAGTAATTTGTGGCAAATATCATTACTCTCAGATTACACTGCATTTAGGGACAAAAAAATGTCTATTCATATTGTTAATTCAAGTCTTAAAAAAACATCAAACAACACGTATGAATAGTTGTGAAGTTAATATTGTCCTGGAAATATGTAACTGAATTGCAAGGCACAATTGCTCAAATATAAAGAGGAGCAGGTAAGCTGAACTGCACTAATTTCAGTATAAGTTTTTATTGGCTTCGTAATAATAAATACTCATGTACAGCTGTCATCTGATAAGGCTATCACATTGCTAATAAAAAATGGCCATATGGTCATTTCTTGTATTACTTAACTAACAAAACTCCTAGTATATTTTAGAATGAGAATTTCTTTTCTGGTTTTATTAGCCTTTGTAGAATTTACTATATATTGTGGACATAACTATACATTATAACTTGTCCATATTGAACAAATTTTATTTTTTTATTTTTTTCCTCCAGGAAAGGCTTTTTAAATTCTAAACATTTTGCACAGAAACTTTAAATTAATGAAGGTGCCTTTGAAGACTTCTGAGCAATCAATGAGAAGAAAATTATAATTATGGTTATTGATTGGCTTTTTTCCCTTTTTTTGCATCTCTCAGATTGAAGCAATATGACAAAATGAACAGGCTCTTGCATCCTAATTTCAGCTAAAAATATACCCTCCAAATTATTTTTCCCATGAAGAACAAGAATGTTATTAATGTAACTGCCTTAATTTTAAAATATATGGGTCTGTATTCAGATGAAAATTTGATTTCCATAGCTTCCTCTTTCGAGAATCTCTCTTTTCTTCCTTAGAGAATCCATAATGCAATTTAATTACAGTCAGAATGAACTTTTTTTTTCATACTATTCCTAAAACTGGTCACTATGCCCTTCACTATAACTCCCTCAATCACATTTATGCCAGAAAGAAAGAAGAAAGAAAGAAAGAAAGAAAGAAAGAAAGAAAGAAAGAAAGAAAGAAAGAAAGAAAGAAAGATAAATAGATAGATAGATAGATATGGAAATTTAGAATAGAGAGACAATGGGAGAAACTTCCTCCTATTTGTCCGGTTCAGACTGGTTCCCATATTGACTTGTGAGATTAGAATGTGTGCTTTATTTCTGGCAGCGCAAGGAAATATTACTCTGCTGTATGTCAAGTTCAAAAATTGCTCAGTATTTTGAGGTAATTCCACTTTAGGTTCACTATGCCAAACCAAAATGGTTAGGGATTCATAACAGCAATTGCTGGGAGGGTTATATGATCTTTTGGCCTGAATTGACTGATACTATGGCATCTCCACCACCGAACAGATTGCTGATGAGAAGTGTGTCTGCTGGTGATCGGGATGAAGTATAATTTAATGGAACATTGGTTCTAATATGAGATTGAGAGAAGCAACCACTTCAGGGAGTAGATTAAGAGACAGTATATTGTTATTGAATTTGTTGTTCTATTTCTATTGGCAACTAGAAAGAAATATATGTTGGATTTTTTTTAAAAAAGCCTCATGTACTAAAATAACTAGACTAGACCTCTATATACAGAGCCCTAACTTGAGAGAAAAGGGGAATCATTTGCTACACTGCCTCAGGCAGCAAACTGAGTAAGACAGTCTTAGTAATGCCTTGAAATTTATGTAGTACTGATGTTTTCACTCCATAGTTTTAATATTCTGGCAAACACAGTACTTTGGGCATGGGAGTTGGTTCAAAATGACTGTAAGATATGTAAGAAGAAATCTATTCCAAAGAGCCATAAACTATATTGGGAGGATTGTGGGGGGAAATGGTTCTTTTTCAGGGAGTAATGGAAGATTTCTGAGTAATATAGCTACTTTTGGGGAATTATTCTCTTTATAACATAATTCTATACACCTTTCCATGGTGGTGAAGTGGTTAAAATGAGTATTATAGGCTAATTCACCTCACTGCCAGCAGTTCGATCCTGATGGGGCTAGATGTTGACTCAGCCTTCCATCCTTCCGAGGTTGGTCAAATGAAAACCCACATGGTTGGGGGCAATATGCTGACTCTATAATCTGTTTAGAGAGGGCTGTAAAGCACTATGAAGCGGTATATAAGTCTATGTGCTATTGCTATTTCCTCTTTGTTATCATTATCTTAATGTTGATGTTACATCATATTCTTAAGATTGTTTCACACACACACACTCACACACACATACACACAAGTTTTCAGCAATAGGCTGATCTACCAGATGGTTGGTTTGATTTTAAGTATCCATTTGTAATTCAGTATTTAATAAACTCTCAGTTGAATAGACTAATGAGGGATAGGTGGTTCAATCCATGTGCAGTTTTACACATGCATATATTTGATATTTTATTCATTTTATACATTTGTAAAATGGGAATTGGATTTTGAGCATGCAAATCTTACATATTTCAGACAGGCATAAAAGGTAAATGGAACTTATATATTCCACAGATAGATTTGGTCGGTTGAATCCAAAGGACACTAAACTCAGCTTTGTTCAATCAAAGGCTTAGTTATTATTCACCAACACTTGATGTGGTTTCTCTTCAGCCACCCAAGGCTTGGAAAGTTATTAAAACTGTATAATTTAATAACAGAGGTTCAGCACAATTTGTATGGAATAATTCATTCTTCTTGGAGCAAAGTGTTTCTTAAATTTAAATCCTGTCCCTAATAGTTCTTTGCCTACTGCTTAAATATGTAGCAGGTTCTAGGCTGAGTATCAGAATTGTAAGGAATTGGAAGCACTCAACTTGCTCACTATCATGACAAGATAAAATGTTTATTCCTGAATAGGTGTCAGTCTTGTGGCTATGACAAGATAGGGAACACAGTCAGCTGAGCTAATTCTAGTTTATTGTAAAGCTACATTGACCGAATCTTGCAAGTCTGAAATTACATTTGTCCCCCATTTCCTTTACAGGCCAAGAAACCAGGGAGCATCTCCTCTGAGCCTCTTGTCACTATCCACCTGTGGCAGGGGTGGGTTCCGGCAGGCACTACTGCCGGTTCGCTCATGCACATGCACAGTGCAATAAAAATTGTTCTGTGCATGCACAGAAGCAAAAAACAAGATGACAGTGCCTACCAACCAGATCGGGGTGTGTGACAGGTCTGGGTCGCTGTCGATTCCAGCGACCCAGGCCACAAAACATTACCGGTTCGGTCAAACTGGACCCAAACCGGTAGAAACCCACCACTGACCTGTGGACTATGCTGCCTCTTATCTGACCATTCCCTTGGCAATGTCTCTTTGTCCAATCTCAGAAGGTTATTCCAACATAGAAGAATAAAGCAGTGAATCTGTCAATTTTTTCTTTTACCGCTGCCTATCAAGTTCTATTTCCATTATTTGTAAAACACTGATTTTGACTAATTTAAATGCTGCATTGTATGAATTCTTCATTAAGAAGTATACATAGCTGCCAAATATGGGGAAATGTCAGCCATTGTAATGTGTGTCAATCAGATTTAAATGAGGCTGAAACCTGAACAGTACCAAAAGCTCTTTTCGGACATGCTTTGGAATTTTATAAAGCTCTCATTCATTTAATTGAAATTTTCATTTTATATAAATGTAATTAAAAGTTTTACAAAAAAAAACTGAAAACTAACACAAGCTAATAAAGAATAAAAGAAACAAAGAAAAGAAAGAAGAAAAAGGAAAAAGTGCAAAGAGAATGGAAAGAAACAGTAAAGAAAAACCTTCTGATTTCTTTTGCAGCAAATTATAAGTAGATTTATAATATTAACTCTTTATGGTCACGTAAAGTACTCTTTTTTCCAATTATCCAGTTATTTTAATCATCAAAACCACAAATATATGAGTGTAATTAGAGTACTGAGATGTTGAAAAAGATTACCTAGGGAAAGTACTATTTTTGTATGAATTATTAAGATGCATTTTGCTTCATTGGGAAGAGATAGTATTATCTAATGATTAATAATGAGTTAGTCTCTAAAATGTCTTGTTTCTACACCTATGAGGATATATTATCGTCATCCATTTAGTTACAAAATCTATTTTTTAACTTAACTTTCATGATTCTGGATTTGTTCTGTTCATTTTATATCATCAGTGCCAAAGCAACATTATTAGATCCAGAATTATTACAATGCAGAATCATGCATGTTCCTCTCTGAAGGAAAACTCTGTGATCAGTGGAGGCTTCAGTCAAGAAACGCAAGTGGTGGATGAGTTTTGCTTATTCTTCTTTACCTTGCAGTGCCTTAAGCCACAGATTTTTCCAGTGAGACTTGTATGCTATGGATTAGATTTGGAATACTGCAAGAGACTGAAACAAACAAAGAAATAAAAAGGATTGGGTAGGAAGACATGGGGAAGAGGTCCTTTCATCCTAGTAAAGTCTCTATTGTACTGACTCAGAAGATCCCCTGATAAAGGGTACAATCAGATCATGCAGCTTTATTTCTTATAATGCATGGAGCCTCTCTGCTCAGATGTCTGTGCCTCATGTGAAGCCATTCATCAATGCCTTTGAGTCAAGATGCTTTGGGATAGCAGTGTAGAACAGCTATTTTTCTTTAGAACTAATCTGCTGCCATTTGCAGATTTCCCTAGAATCCACTATATATCCATTCACTGGTATAGTGCTATAACACGGCTCATTAACAAATATTGCATAGTAATAGCATTTTCTTAGCTAGAGCTGAGTCTTTTCGTACCAGTTTTCTGTGGCTGTAGTATTCCCTGTGGGAAATGTATGAAAAGTGGTTTTCTAAGGCATTAGGCTGCTAGCCAAGTCACATATCTGTTTTGCAGACAGAATATCCGGGGTTTAAACCCTGACATTTTCGGTAAAAAGAATCAGATAAGAAGACAGCGTGTAAACCATTTGCCTCCCCTGGAAATGAGATGAACCAACAGAGTGACTCCATATAAAGAGCTTCATATATCTCAAGGAAACAAGCAAGAGCATAGAAGAATAATAGATCACACACATTATGTTTATATGAGGCTTTAAGAAGCAAATCCCTGAGGACTGATGAAAATTACAATCTGAGGGGAAACCTGGTTCTTCAATATATTTTTTCCCTGCATTCCATTAAACAAATGAAAGCAAAATATTCAGCTGAACATGGCAATGCTTTTTGAAACGCAGAAATATATATACTTTATTTGTCATTGTACATTTACACATACAACGAAATTCACGTAACTCCCAGAGACCAGTCGCAACACCCATAACAATCCCCAAAACACCCCCACCCTCCAATACACACACACACACACACGTGTGTACATACAGACACACATATGTGTATATAGTATATAGTATTTAGTACATAGTACATAGTACATAGTACATAGTATATAGTATATGAGCAAAAATACATTCCAAATCACAGCAGTTTAAAACAGCAAGTGAATCTAAAACTGCCTTTAGCTCTGATGATATCCAACTATTAAATGGCATGAGAATACAAAATGTAAGAACCAGGGAGAGCATTCCATAGTCTATAGCCAGGGTGGACGCCAATAAAAGCTTTGCAGAGTCTGTTCTGCCTTACAATAAAGTAGAATTAGTCCAATTGGTTGTGTTTCCTGCTTGGTCTAACCTGGAAAGACTGATATCTATCATGTAAGTCTGCAAGTGCAAATCTCCTGCCATCTATTTTAACATTCAAGCAGCCAGGGAGGGTTTTTTAGAGCCTCTTGCTGTGCCCACTATACAGCTGCAGGTTATGCTCTATCTTATCTGACCATTCTCTAGGAAGCCTCTCTTTGCCCCATCTCCCAAGGTCTTTCCCATATATCATTACCGAGATCTAAACGCATGGGTAACTACTAGAACATATACAAATATTCTATCAGGTAGAGTGATGGCAAAAACATTTCTAAAAAGTGAATATATTCAGGGAGTGATTCCATTAAGAAGTGAGATTGGAAAGGGAGTAGATCAGCTTGCAACTAGGAAAGTACCAGGCATGGAACACCCACTGACCTGCTTCAAGTTGCAGAAGAAGAGGGCAGTGAACTGCTAGCAGCTGTAGATTGACAAATATAGAACAAGACAACATAAGAGAGAGGCAGGGAAAAATAGAATATACTTTATACTGAATTTGGGGAAGACAAATGTACAAATTCCCAAATCGTTGCACTAATTTTTATGAAAAGTTTTGCTTAAGAGACCCATACTTGAACAGAGAAATGCCAAATGAATAGGCAGATTTCAGAAAAGGAGGATGAACATGAGACCAACATAATATCAAAACTGGAGAGAGAAAAAGTACATAAGATAATTTGTTTAATTATAGCAAGGATTTTGCATCATGCAAGAAGGTAAAATAATTCAGGCTTATATATATGGCACAATATCTGATTATCCTTCTGAGAAAACATTTTAGTGAATAATAAACTACTGTGAGTCAGGGAAATCAGACTGGTTCAGAAGAAAGAAAGGTATGAAAAAAATATTAGCGACCCCCAGGGGGAGAGCCTTCTCTGTGGGAGCGCCTTCCCTCTGGAATGAGCTGCCCCTGGAACTTCACATAATCCCTGACCTCCGGTCCTTCCGACGCGCCCTAAAAAGTTGGCTTTTCCAGCAAAATTAACTGGCCTGTTAATTTTATCTAATTTTTAAAATGTTAGTGTTATATTAATTCGGTTTGTTTCTTGGATTGTTTCTAATTTTCTTTTAAGTTTTGTAATATGTGTTTTTTAATGCTGTGCATTGCCCTGAGTCCTTTGGGATAAGGGCAGCATATAAATCCAATAAAACAAACATAAAACATACATAAAACAAAATGAATGTAAACCACCATGTATAGGAATCTCAGAGTTGACTGAGAAGCTATGAAGGTTATAGATAATTATGTTTTTCTTGGGCTCAAGAATAAATATATACACTATGGTAGAGCGGCAAGGGGGAGATTAATTCTAGAGAGGAAGACAATAAGAAACTAAATGGTTTATGAAGGATAAGGGTATTCCAGTGACAGTAAAGAACAAAATAGTTAAAGCAGTCATTTTTCAACTGGTAATGTAGTGTTATGAAAGCTGGAGAAAGAATGAGTCTAAGAAGATAGATGTCTTCAAATTATGGATTTGGAGACTGCAATAAGAAACAATCCATCAGTCCTGGACCAAATCATGACTGACTATTGTCTTAAAGTGATGATCCATAAGCAAAAACTAACATACATTGAGCAAATTATGGAGTAGAAAAACTACTCTGCTTGGCACGTTTGAGTTCAACAGAAGAAGGGGAAGGCTGGTAAAATGAAGGAGGAGGAGGAGGAGGAGGAGGAGGAGGAGGAGGAGGAGGAGGAGGAGGAGGAGGAGGAGGAGGAGGAGGAGGAGGAGGAGAAGGAGGAGGAGGAGGAGGAAGAGAGGAGAGGAGAAAGAGGAAGTGGTGGTAGTAGTCCTCGGAAGAGCTATGGATTACCATTAGGGACAAATCAAAATAGTGGGAATCTATCTAGTCACGAAGACTCAGTGGCATCTATATGAGAGACTAAGAGAAGACTTGGTAGGATTTCTGAAAGAAAATTATTATTTCAAGTTTTCTTCTGGTGCAATAAATAGATTATTTTTGGCTTTTCACATGAATAAAGCTCTGCCTATCTTCAAGAAAGCCAAGTGTTTGTTAATAGAAGTTAATTGACAATGCCAGTGGTATTAAGATGGTTACAGTCACAGGTTTCTTACATTCCCAGAAACTGTCTCCAGCATAAATGCATTGTCTGCAGCTTCAGTGGAATGTTAGTTTTGCTTGGATTCTCTCTAAATGGGCAAACTGACTCTATAACAAATTGTGTTTGTCATGGTCTCTGCAATCCTAAAACATTAGCTTTTATTATAGGCATATTTGGCACAATGCATATTGTTTCTTGATTGTACGTATACTGCATTGTATAATATGACAGAGGCCACCAAGATGAAACTTGGGACTGAATGAATAATAGATTCAAGTGTATTCCTTCTGCTATTACATAATTTTGTTAGGAGAATGTTCACTCCTTGGATCAAGAATTTCAACTACAATTCATGATGTTCATATATTAAATATTAAATATAAATCATGTTTATCATTAGCTAAAACTCTTTCTTATCATTTTGTTTCAAGGAAGATAAAAGGCTGTTCCCCCAGCAAATTCATCCTAAATGTTTATAAATACTTTCTGAAACCTGAAACTATTCCTGTACCTTAAGATTGATTCATATGAAGTCCTGTCTTCATGCATGTCTTAAAGAAAGTCAAAGAATATAAAATATAAATAAATCATAGTTTCATGTATGCTGGTTCCAGTCCCTACATATGCATTCTCTCCCCCCCTACTTTATTCCCTCTAACCTCTGTGAGGAAATAAGGAGGGAAGCTGTATTTCTGTTTTCTTCATTATGATATGTCAGAAACGTGGTGGCTCACCTGGTTAGGATGCTAGGTTGGAGGTTAGCAAGCCCGCGTTTGAGATCTGAGTGCTGCTGTATGATGGGGTGAGCTCCTGTCATTCACTCCAGTTCCTTGATCAGGATATGAAAGGAGTTCATACAAGTGTCCCCTGGGCAACAATGATTTTAATCCTTTCAACTTGGAAGAACCCTAAACTATTCCTCCAACATGAATGGCACAGGGATTATGATATGTGTCCATATGACACAGGATGCAATTGTAGATGGACAGCTGCATCAACATTCAAGCAAACCCATGGACTGCTCCCCTTTAATCCTCCTAACTGAATGTAGAAATGTCAAAAAGAACAAGTGGAATATAGGATACTGGTGCCTTCTGTAGCCTGCATGTTTTCTTTAAGAATGCACAAAGCAGGAAAATTATGCAGGTTGTTACCTCACATTCCTACAGACAGGCACGTCCTGCTTTTCCTAATACCTTTCAAGCTCCACAACATTACCCAGAGAATAAACACACTCTTTGTCTGAATGGTTACTTGGCTAATGTGTCCTAAACACTTTCCCTTGTGTTTGGGGATAACAATTTCCAAGTGGGAAAGAAGAAATGAATCTAGAGATCTCCCACAGCCACATATTGTCATCAAGCTGATAAATGTCAAAGTAATTTGGCTTCCCTTGTTTATCCTTAACATTGCAATCTAATTCAGAAGTAAACCAAAAACAAAAACCCAGTGCCTACACTTTCCAGATAATTTCATTACAGCACATATTGATTCATCAGTGTGTCTCATTAATATTAATGACATTCAAATGGCTAGATACCTGCATGCTGGGATAAGGTTTTACTCTGAGGAATGTAACTCCCATAGATGAATTAATCTAAATGCACTTCTTTGCAGAGATAGGGTACTGCATTATGCTGCTCATTACAGTGGTATAAATGTGGGAAGACTGAGCCTCTTACCGACTTGTGCAGTATTTTACTGGATTTAGCCCTATGCTTACGTGGATTTGTGCTACTGAGGGATTGTTAAAAGTAGCTAATAATTTTCTGGTTAATTTAAATTCTATCTCTATAAACACAAGAATCATTCTACATAAAATTAAGAGTCCAATACTAAACCACAGAGTTGGTTTCTGCAGCCTGAAACATTAAAGTATGTAGCTCTATCACCCCATGCCTGTTTCATATGCAATTCTCCTAAACCCAGAGTCCTCCAGAAGGTCTGGATTTCAAGACTTTATTGTCTGAAATCTAATATGTCCGAAGAGCGTTCAATTATTGAAGAGTTCTTTATATGTAGAAGCCAATCTCCTTTTACTCAGTTATACCAAAATACTAATATAAACTAGGGGTGTGTTAACTTCAGCCCCGGGGCTATTTTAAAGCTGATATTAATTGTTCCATTTAATGTGATAGAATGGGGAAATTGTTAAATAATAACAAATTGCCACTAATAAGATTATTGTGTTCAAATTTGCTGTCCCTAAATCTTTTTTTAAAAGTTTTATTGGTTTTTTTTCAAATATTTTGGGTAAAAGGGTACATAAATGTGGAGAAAAATTTTGACAGCTACATCATACGGAAGGTGGTACTTCCCCGGAGCCTTACATCTCTCTCCTATTTTATATATATGAAAATATCATTATTACATACATATTAGCAGTTTAGGTTTACTTCAAATTCTTTAACATCTTCAACCATACTTTATATCACTTCTAACCATTTCATTGTGTTAACAATTGCAATGTGTTTTTAAATCATTTCTGTGACCTAAGTCTCATTGCTGTCTCTTCTCCCCTGTCTGTTGGCTGAGCCATGGCTCCTCCCCCTTCATGTCTTGTGCAGTGTCTCTTGCTTCATCTAGGAGGTTCTTGTGTTTTTCCATGAAGGCTTCTGCCTCCACTACTGTATTAATTCTCACTCTACCTCACTCCCAGAAAATCAACAAGCCTTCTGGAATTAACCACCTGAACCAGATATTTTTATCATATAATTTTTTAGTTAGAAAGAAGAATTTCTTCCTCTTATCTCTTATTCTTTTTGGTATCTGTTTCAGAATGGTTATTTCTTTGTCCTTATATCTTAGAGGTTCCCCCCTTTGAAGCTGTCCCTAAATCTTCAAGTCCAGTAGACTTCAAAATAAATCTGCTTCTTATGAATTTATCAAATAACATTCAATTAACCATTACATCTTGGGGTAATGAATTTCATATGACCCACACTGCCTTCATTACCACTGTAACCAATAATCTTTCGTGACCAGCACAATATGTGAATTAGGTTCATGGTTTTTACTTTGGCTCAATTTCTAACACCAGGATGTTGAACTGGTGATCCACGGGCTGGATGTGTCATAAACAGGCTACACCCATTCCAGCTCGGTGAATGTAAAAAATGTCATGAGACATCATGTGACGTGATGCCACGAGTTTGACATCCATACTCTAACATATCGAAATAGAGCTGGAAAAGAGAAACTATGAGTCAGTGCTGAAAATACTCATTGTAAGACAAGTTGTTATAAAGGCCTGGTTTTTTTTTTTTAATAACTTCATTTTCTGACCTTTATTAGCAATTTATGATAAGCTGCTGGTTTATATGATATGTTAGTACATTGCATACATTGCATAAACTAAAAGTAAGAAGAAGTAGTTCATGTCAATTAATCCTTCTTGGAAATACAGATAGTCCTCATTTAATGACCACAATTGGAACTGACAACATGGTCATGAAGCAAGCTAAATGAAACCACAACTGTGCTTATAACCTTACTTCACTTTCCTTCACTCTACAAATGTATGAAAGTCATAAATGCAAGGATTGGTCATAAAGTTATTTTTTCATCCCTGTTGCAAGTGCAAATAGTTGCTAAACAAGGCACTTGCAAACAAGAACTACTTTTGTAAGAATAGAAAGATATTTGAAACATATGTTTTCCATTTATGTTGATTTATTCCTCAAAGAACAACATTTATGAGCCATAGTGCTATAACAATTATACCATTTTTAACGTTTAAATATAATAATAATGTATAGTTAATAATAACTATAAAATTGATGTTTATTGCATTGTAAAGTATTGTTTGCTTATTTGACTAATTTAAATTCTTCATTTTTATTACAACTGCTATACATGGTAAAATAAAAACACTTATAAATGCACAAAATAAAATACTTTAATAAAACAAAAAGCACCTTCTAACTTGCCTTTTAAAACAAATGAATCAGTACATCTGACAAAATAAATATATATGTATTATTTTCTAGTTTGCCATAGTTAGGAATTAATTCAATGAAATAATAACTAAGTTAAATACAATGTATAAATAAGCCACCTGTAGGGCAATTCTAAGCCTATAGAGAACCATGTTAACTAGCTATATTTCCAGCTATCTGCCCCAGATATGTGGAGTTAATAGCACTCCGTGTAATGCAAAACCCATGTTCCTACCCATTATGAATTATGATGCAATTTGTCTAATCCCAACAAAAGGTCTTTTCCTACTTTCACAATGTTTTATATCATTCCCTGATACCTTCATGGAGCTTTATACTCACATATTTATATTAAGTGTGATTTGAACACCTTTAGCAGTATTTGATGTTGTTCCTAGTTACTTTATTTTTAAAATAAAACACACTTTTTACAACCTGAACAGGTAATAAGCTTAAAGTATTTTTTGTCCTCTTCCTCCTCTCAAAGATGGAATTCAAACCCTGAGGCCATCCATCTTCACAGGATGACTTAAGGAAATCAAAGGGAGTAGCAAGGATGCAATATAAGGTAAAGGTAAAGGTTCCCTGGCACATATGTGCTAGTTGTTCCCATCTCTAGGGGGTGGTATTCATCTCCATTTCAAAGCCAAAGAGTCAGTGCTGTCCAAAGATGTCTCTGTGGTCATGTGGCCGACATGCCTAAATGCCGAAGGTGCACAGAACACTGTTACTTTCCCACCAAAGTGGTCCCTATTTTTCTACTTGCATTTTTTACATGCTTTTGAACTGCTAGGTTGGCAGAAGCTGGGACAAGTAATGGGAGCTCACTCCGTTACACTGCAGTAGGGATTTGAACTGCTGGCTGAACTGCCGACCTTCTGATCGACAAGCTCAGTGTCTTAGCCACTGAGCCATTGCATCAATATACAATATAGACCGTGTAACATACTCTCCTCCAAAGTCAACCCTTCATCAGTGGGGAAATGAGCTCATTAAGGTGATTTTAGCATTGTTTAAAGACATTCTTTCTTGGGAATAAATGCCAAATGACCATGCATGGGAGTGTACCATGAATGAAATGTCCCTGTTCTTCAGATCCACACTTTTAGCAACTGTGAGCAGGGCACAACATACAAAGATGTGTTTTGAATTTACTCGTTAGTTTTTAAGCATTTGATTCAAATACTTGGCTACTAAGTGTTTGCCCCTCAGTATCTGAACTGAGGCTGTATTGGAGATAATCTTATATTAATTCCCAACGTGTCCTTAGCTGATAAAAATGACAAGAGCAAGTCTTTTATAAAATGATAGAACATAAATAAGTACATCATGACGTTAGCATAGAGAAAGGACTATAACATCTTTTGACCTTACATTATAATTACTTGGGGGATGACAAAAAACCTTTTAGATAAATTCAGGTCATCTGAAAATTTATATTTATAGTATGTGAAATCCAGCAATGCCTTTGCTGATCAAAAAGGGCTTTTAAAGAAAAAAAATATTTCTGCAGTGTTAAGAATGAGGTTCATTAAAGACCTAAATCACTATATCTGCACACACTCTCCACAGCTTGAATGGTGGGTTTTTTTAAAGTTTGCAGCCAGAAAAATCTGCAGAATTCTCCCCACAGATTTCCTCATTGAGTGATTTGCTAAGAATGTGAAAGCCTTAAGCGAATATAGTGAGGCAGCAAAGAAGTAGGGAGATAAAAAAAAACAAGACAAAAATTATCAGAATTTTTCAGAAAGTAGCCAGTTTGGTCTACTGGTTTAAGGCCCCAGGCTAGAAACCAGGAAGAGTGAGTCCTAGTCCCATTTTTAGGCATGAAAACTGGCTGGGTGCCTTTCAGCCAGTCATTCTTTCTCAGCCCAACTCATCTCACTGGGCTGTTGTGGGGAAAATAGGGGGAGGAAGGATATTAGGTGTGTTACCCACCTTTAGGTAAAGGTAAAGGTTCCCCTTGCACATATGTGCTAGTCATTCCCGACTCTAGGGGGCAGTGCTCATCTCTGTTTCAAAGCTGAAGGGCAAGCGCTGTCCGAAGAGATCTCTGTGATCATGTGGCTGACATGACTAAACGCCAAAGGTGCATAGAATGCTGTTACCTTCCACCTAAGGTGATTCCTATTTTTTATACTTGCATTTTTGCATTCTTTCAAACTGCTAGGTTGGCAGAAGCTGGGACAACTAATGGGAGCTCACTCTGTTATGCAGTATTAGGGATTCAAACTGCCAAACTGCCAACCTTTCTGATAGACAAGCTCAGCATCTTAGCCACTGAGCCACCGGTGGCTAGTTTATTTATTTAGTTAGCGACCCACCTTTAGTTATTTATAAAAATAATGAAGTTGGGATATTTTTTTAAAAAAACTTTGAAAGAGCAGAACAGAGGGCAATAAAATAATTGAGGTGAAGGTAGAAAGGAATTGGTGAAATGTAGATGGGGGGATGAATAGCTGAGTAAGAGAAGGAGCAGTGCTGAGATTGAATGTCACCCAGAGGTGGTTAACGAATGGGAATATATATAAATATTTGAAATGAATGAATGAATGAATAAATGTCCAGGGGAAAAAAAACAGGGTCTGCATAGAGAATGTCAGAAACTTAAAATAAGATGGCAAGGGAGAAGTGTGAGCTTGTGGTGGGGCAGAGAAAGATGTTAAAGACTGGAATTCATATGCTCTTGTGAACGGATATGAACATAACAAAATGTTGAAAGAATATTGAGCAGTTAAGTAACATAATGGCCCATCACAAATGCTCATAATACAAGGGCATTTTTATGCAGAAATCAGACTTATTCCTGATAGACAATCATTGTATTTTATATAAATGCTGGATACATTTTAAAAATACATGAGGATAGGAAAGACTCATTTCTACCTAAACTTCATACTGAAGAGAGGCAAGAAAAACAAATTTGTGAGGGGGAACGAATAGTGACAGGAAGCTCTGTTGTCTCCTGCTTTTAATTAACAATATACTGGGGAGAAAGAAGCACAAGGACAAGGTGTGAAGACCCTTTCTCCATCTAGCTCTTGCCATTTACTAAAGCAGCCAAAATAGAAAGGAAGAGATAATGCAGGCTCTCACAGCAGAGGGCCCGAGAAAGAAAGATTGAGAAAGATTTATAGCACTACCAAAATAAGAGTAGGTCAGCATCTTTCCTTTTTCTCTCATTCTGCAAAACTTGTGAGGACTCTAAGATTCATTTTTTCCAACTTTTTTTAAAATGATTTTTTAAAGTTTGCTTTTGAAATCTGTCATTGTGGCTAATACTCTACTAGGGAGACTCATCTTGCATTTATTAAGCACCCTTACTGAGCTAGAAGTTGATAAAACCATGATGCATGGGGGTATTTTGGTCATCTATCGTGAATCATAATTCCTATTTAGGAATACAAATCCCTATACCTGATTGGGGTAAAACCTGCTTTTCAATGATTTTCCACACATAAAATTATGTAGGAAAGGGAGGAACTGTAAGTGAATAAATGCTGAATTAAAAGTTATATATGAGAATCAGAGATAAACTGTACAACCACTGGACTACATCTAATGTCATCTAAGTGTATATCTACAGATTGTCCCTTTATGATTATTCCAATTTTTTTTATAATGGACCCGGAGTTGATTGGAAGAAACATGAATGAAAGTTGGTTCCAAGAATACCATATTTTTCGGAGTATAAGACACACTTTTCCCACCTAAAAAAGGGTGAAAATTTGGGTCCGTCTTATACACCGAATGTAGTCCCACTCACCTGATGGCCCCCAACCTGTGGCCTCTGTCTCTCAGCAATTTGCCTCCTTGCAGCAAACAGCAAACAGCCTGTTTCAGCTTCAGCTTCAGCACAGCCTGATTAGCACAAGCAACTGATTGTCGGTTGGATCAGTCTCCTGACCATTAGCTTTTTCAGGCTGCAGGAATTGCCATTGCTTATTGCCACCTGGTACACCCCATTTTTGGACTCTGCATCCCACTTTCAGCCTCTGTGTGCCCCATTTTCCATCCATTCTGATCCCCACCACCCGAAATAGGGGGAAAATGGGACGCGGAAAATGGGAGGCCAAAAACGGGGCATGCAGAGGCTGAAAATGGGATGCGGAGGGCAAAAATGTGGCACACGGAGGCGGCAATAGACTACAGCAATCCCTGCAGCCTGAAACAGCTGATCATCAGGAGGCTGATCCAACTGACAATCAGCTGCTTGTGCTAATCAGGCTGTGCTGAAACTGAAAGGCTGCTTGCTGGAAGAAGGCAATCTGCTGGGAGGGAGAGGCAGATTTTTTTTTTCCTCCCAAAAGTCTGACTCTTATACTTCAGAATATCTTATACTCTGAAAAATACGGTATATTGTAAGATATTTGGGGATGGAGTTTTGCCACTAGATATATACCATTTGTTACCATTTTGTACATGTCAAAAAAGATTTAAAGAAGTGTACCAGTAGGTCAGGTTATTAGGAATCTTAAAAATATAAAGGTCGATCAATCAAAACCACTGAATCTTCACTCTAAGAATTTTATATCAGCAAATTGTATTTACAATATCAACTACTATAGGATGTCAAAAATAGAAATCAAATCATTCCAAAAGTCTTTCTGCTAAGAGAAGATTAAAGTGCAACATTTCTTTCCCTAAGTACCTATATACTCTTCATTTTATTTCTGTCTCCTAACTGAATAGCCTTTTAAGGTATGATCCTGACCATTTGTGGTTTGTAAGTCAGGAGCTGAGGACTGAATTACCTTATTAATAGAATGGTCAAAAATATTTTGAAATTCCTGATGGAGAAGAATCATCATCAAGAAAGATACTGTAGGATAGCCTTTGAATATTTGAGTTTCATCTTTGACTTCATTTATGAAAATGCACCCATTCATCTAATAGCTCAGAACTATTCTGGAGTAGTATTTAAAGTTGTAATGATGAAACAATGCCACAAATAAGTAAATGCATAATTATAATTAATTAACATGTCTTTTAGTGTAGTGATTCAGGTATTGAACTAGGAGTGGGAGCCTTGGTGGCACAGTGTTTAGAATAGCAGAACTGCAGGGTACTTCTGCTGACTGCTGGCTGCCTGTGATTTGGCAGTTCCCATCTCACCAGGCTCAAGGTTGACTCAGCTTTCTATCCTTCCGAGGTGGGTAAAATGAGGACCCAGATTGTTGGGGGCAATAGGCTGACTCTGTAAACCACTTAGAGAGGGCTGTAAAGCACTGAAAAGCAATATATAAGTCTAAGTGCTGTTGCTATTACTATCCAGGTTCCAATTCACATATAACCTTGGATAATGTGTGACTTTGAAACAATCAATGTTTTTTTAGCTCAAACGATTCCAAAGGTATGTTGTTGGTCTGGTATAATATAGCAGGAGAAACTGCTGCATAAGTCACCTTGAGCTACTTAACAAAAAGTTGGGATATAAAACTAATGCTTACATACATAAATAAAATTATACCCTACATATTATTTAAAAATTAAATGATTCGAATGATTCTTACTTGATACAACAATTTCACCTTTGTTGTCGTATTATAAGGAACCCTGGAAGGGAGGAACTACAATTCTGGGCATCAGGAAATTCTCAGAAGGATTAAAGTGGCTGCTACTTTTTCCACTAAACAAAGGGTAATAATGGATTTAGCTTTTTTATGAGGTATATAACAAGTGTACAATTATTCATTCCTTGGCTCATCAGTTATCAGCTAATGCCAGCAGTTATGATATGGTGCAGAAATGTGATTTGTTCCTCCATGCACATCAAAGAATTAATGAGTTGCACTTTCTTTTCAAGGAAGATATGCCATTTCTTCAGATGTTGACTTATTTGTTCTACCAAACACATGGTAGAAGACCCTCCCCCCACGTCCTCATTCCTACTGCAATGAGTCAATCAATCTCAGCAGGGAAATATAATGAAATGTCTTTCAACTATTTGAATAGAGAAGTGGTCTGTTTGAGCAAAATGTTGCTATACAAATTTATGCTTTGTTTCTGTAATTGCTATAATTTTGCAAGTCACCATTGTTGATCTATAAAGGCAATGATTTGAATACATTAATAATTTAACTAAATCACTAAACGAAATCTAGATAGAAGAGTTTAATTCAAGGACTAATGTAAGCAGGATTCACTCAAAACGGCATCTTTTACTGGAACTTATGAAGAATTATATCTGATGTAGATGTCTTAAAAAGTTGTTTCTTAGCCTATGATCCTAAGTTCCTAAACCAAGGACAATATAGAACTGCTTGCTGAGTGACTAAAAGAGATTTGGGTGTCCATATATAACTGTTTTTTCCCCTAGCGAAGCCTGAAAAGCAGGGCATTTGAAAATGCAAATAATCTCAAACAGAATGAGATCAATTTTACTCCTAAAGATAGGAGGGAAAGAAATCTTTAGGATTCCTGTCGAGAAGGCAGTGTTCTGTAACAATTCAGTCATTATTCTGCTAAGTTTTATCACTTGGGAAACAGGACTCTGGGCAGCTAGTTGTTTTTCTCTGGAACATTTCACAAAGAACCAAATGAGTAAAAGGAGAATAAGATCATCAGAAATATCAAATAGTTGGACCTACTTAAAAACATTGTAGTTTTGTTTGCTTGATTTTGTTATTTTCCTATACTGTTATTTGGGGGTGAATATCCTTTAACAATATAATGTGGCCTAGTATAACTATTCCTATTAATTACCACCATGGGAATCTCAGACTCTACAGAAGGCAGGAACATTACATTTTACAGTCACCTAGTGTTACTCTTAATTGGGTTATTTCAAGGATTTGCAAGCAAATATAATGCTTGATTACAGTTCTAATGTATCCACAGCATGGGACTCTCATAAATGGAAAAGAGGTGATGGGAAAGCCATTTAACATGTGTTCTGCCCTCTTTAGAGCCCTCCAGTCCATTTTCTCAACCATTTCCCAACTGTTTCCCAATACATCTATAATTCTATGAGTTGATACTTTCCAGAACGATATGTGAATTGAAATGCATTCCAAAATGTTTGGTTGTCATCTTTCTGGAATGGGCAAGCTGCACAGAAATATATCCAATAAGAGGAAGTGCAGACAAAAATGAATCTATTTTGAAATGTTTATGTAAAATTGCATAAAAGAATAGGTGTTTGCAAAAAGAAATGCTCAACAAGAAAAAATACACACATACTCTTTCACGTGAAATGTACAATACATAAAATTATTGTGAATTGTTACATGGTTTTTTTTTTAACAGATCCATTAATTACAGTAGAAACATAACCCAAAGGAACTCATTTTGGAGAAAAAGAAAAGAAAATGAGCAAAGGGCAAAGCTGACAGATTTCTCTAACTTTTAAAATTACATATTTACTATTTTTAATCTTTGTTCTCAATTTTACTTTGCACTTGTTTTACTAATTTATTTCTTGTCCCTATTAGCTTCTGTCAAAAAGGACAAAGCTATTGCATACATCATATGCATTCTAATTAGACTTCATTATAACTAAATTTCCCCAAATGTCTTTGTATAATTCTGATTTAGAAAATGAACAAAAAAGATTATAAAATGTATGATCAGATCTAGAGATGAATTACCCTGCCTTATCATGAAAGCCACAATTACTTTCCTAAATCTTCTTTCAATATAAGACCTACTCCACTTCCAACAGAAAGGAAAGCAAATATAGTGGTTTAATTCTGGTAGTACCTGGGAAGTACTTATTTTGGTAAGAAGCTCACAATTGTTTATTGATTGATGCTGATTCAGGACTTTTGACATCCCATGAGCCTATTCGCTTCTGAACTTCTCTACAAATAAATTTGGAAAGTAAAATTGCAGTGTTATAGAACAGAGAAGCCTGTTGATATATGTAAGAGGATCTGGAAGACCTGATAATGATGTTTTCATTACTGCTTTCATGATTTGAAGGCCACTAAACCACGCAAAAGTATTCAAAACGGTTTAAAACTATTCTAAACATAGCTTTTCTTAAATTATAAATTGCTGATGAGGGAGATTGGTGGTTAAGAACTTTGATATATAAATAAATATTAAAATGGAATTCTAAAGTGAGTTTGTAGAATGAGTAGAACCTTATTAAATTTTCACCTGTGGTATATATCCATTATGGGATTATTATTCCCCCCCCCCCCCAAAAGCAGCTTCCTTGGTAAATAGAACATAGCTGTCCTATTTTAAGTACTAAATCCCATTTTTACCATTAACTGAAGCTAGCTATCATTTTTAAAATGATATTAGGTAACAGGCAATAATATGTCAGCAATATCACCCCAAAATAGTAATGAAGAATGAAACTCACATTAAAGAAGAAATCAAACAAACCAACAGTAAGTACAAGAATCCTACCTTCACAAATCTCATAACTTTTTTTCCCCATTTCTATTGAGTTATTTTGTATTTTGTTTCTTTCTGGGAACACAAACTAGCAAACGAAAGATGGCTCACATCCTAATTATATAAATTATATGGAAAACTTGAAACTGAGATTCAAGAAAATGATACATAAATAAATATTTTTCTTTTAAAAAGTAGCACAACTTGTCTTTATTGTCAATAATGTACAGAGAAGTACAAGTGTGAGAGACTGTTTCTTTCAACAAAAGCAATAACAAAAACCCAACTGGTTGACATACAATGATAAATTGTGTATTTCTGTTCTTTTTATTAATCTTGAAATATGATCCATATTATATACTTGCTTCCTAGAAAATATATTTTTCTGAGCTCCTGAAGTAGGAAAAGACAGGCAATATTTATCTTTCATGTGGCAAAACAACTCACAAATACTTGTAAAGCATCAGGTTTTGCCTGTTATTTTTTCTCCATTTTCCCTCAAAGCATACCCCGCTTTCTTTTCATTCTGTCTCTTTCTTTATATGTGGTATCTTCTGGTCACTTTCATTACCTTCTCAGCTTCTACCACCTTCCTCACTTTTCCACTTGTTTCTGCTATGTAACCGCAAATATTTTCCCAGTCCCAACCACACTCTCCTGTGTTTTTCTTTTCCCAATTTGCTCCATTGTGAGGTTGCAACTCACAACAGACAAGAGTTATTGTATTATTTTAAAAAAGGAAGCAGTGTCATAAGAGATAAATGGTAACGCTTTGCATATATTTAAACACATCGAGCCTCGCATCTCAAACTCATTATTCATGCTGGCATAATGATCCAAAATATTTCCCAACAGAAACAGTGGATTATTTAGCACTTTTGATTCAACCATAATTATTGAAATGTCTGCTGTTGAATAAATTTCAATCTGTTAATTTTAATTTTCTAGCTGAGATAGCCAGGAAAATCATAAATACTTTTTGGTAAAGCACTTGAGAATTGAGAAGACAATTTCATTTATGGAATGATATATTGCATTTACTTCAGGTATATTTTTAATTTCTTTCTGTTTGGTGGTGCAGTGGTTCGAATGCAAACTCGGCCCACAGCCTGCAGTTCAATCCTCACAGGGCTCAAGGTTGATTCAGCTTTCCATCCTTCTGAGATCAGTAAAATGGGGACTTAGATTGTTGGGGACAATGTGCTGACATTGTAAACTGCCCAGAGAGTGCTGTAAAATACTACAGGCAGTATATAAGTCTAGGTGCTATTGCTATTGCTATAAAGCAGCATCTTTATATAAACCAGAATAATAGAATAACAGAGTTGGAAGAAATCTTGAAGGTCTTCTAGTCCAACCCCCTGCTCAAACAGAAAACTCTATACCAATTGACACAAATGGTTATCCAATCTCTTCTTATAAATTTAGATTAGAAAAATCAAACTGGCAGTTTGATACACTGAAGGAAAACAGAAAGGGAGGGAGGGGAGGGAGGGAGGGGGGGAAGAAGGAAGGAAGGATCATTCTTTCCCTGTAATATTGAAATGAATCTAGATGTTGACAAACAACTTATATCACCAACCCATTGCTGTAAATCAAATCTGGATTTCACTGTCTAGTGTTCTAAAATAAATGTTAGCCACATACTGTACATATCTTGCATGCTAGGAAAAATATTGGCTAATTTGAGATACATCTCAAAATACAACATTTGAGTTAAATCTCCAACAACAGGGTGATTGGCCTGTTTGGAACATTTGGAAATTTTTCTGGGTAGCTATTAAAGCATAAAGAAATACATTTTTTTTCTATTAACCTCATTTTAAGATCATGGGCAAGTAATTTCATGCTACTTAATTCAGTCCTACATTTATTTATCAGAATAGGACATTCAAGTTCACTATTTCAAAGGTCGTGTAAATGATACCTTCATCAACTTCTTTCAGTTGCCTACCTAGAAAGATTATTCGCTTAGAAGCTGTAGCTAATTCTTTTTTTTAAATCCTTATCCACTGTGGACTTTCAGAAGCAAGAACTGCTTAAGTTACATATATTGAAAAGAGCCCTGTGAGTAAATCAAATTTAGGCTTAAAATTAGCTTTGTCAAAGATGAGAGGATCCAAAGTTAAGTATGTTGTGAGAGGCTTAATTAACCCTCTCTCCAATAAATCTATATATAAATTTATATATAGGGTATGGCTAGCTGATGAGAGCTAAATAGCTTGAAATAGATCTATACTAGTCTCCCTTTATTCATTTATCAGCACAAATACAACACACACACACACACACACACACACACACACAAAATAACATTATTTCCTAATTAAATTTTCATGGATAAATAAGTTAAAATAATATCGGCCACCAAGCATTTTCCATATATGTCTTAGAGAGCATTACAAGCAGGTATTAAAAGTATTCCCCACATAGTGATACAAATCCTTATAAGGATTTCAGAGGGGGTCAAATTCAAACTGAGTCCTAAATTCTGAAATTTAGTATTCAAAGTATTTACTAATCATATTGAGGATAAATGCTCTATCAAAAGTGTCATAGCCCTAAACTAAAACCCAGTCCTGAAAATTTAAAAACATTTTTTGTGCCCAATGTCATCCAGGCTGATTTATTCTAGTTTGTACAATAAATAGAGAGAATTCCAAACTCATTTATTATTGAAATAAGCTTAATCAGTGCCTTATTTCTGACCTATTTATAAAACATGAATTCTTACCAGCAAAAAATCAACTCTTATGCTATGCCTCTCTCCTGCAATTCCAATGGTACTTTCAGAATTTCTAATTATGTAGACAAGGGTACTAAAGCCAAATTAAAAAGAAAAGAAAGAGAGCAACCTTGACATGCATGTCACCATCAAATGAAATGGAAGACATATCATTAATCATCAAACATAATGTACAAGGGGAATAAATCCCAAAATACAATGGACTGAAGGTTCCTAATAATTTTAGAAACTTTCAGAGCAATATACCAAAAGCTTTCTCAGAGCCCAAAGAAAAAATAGCCTAGTCTTTAACTCTTTTGAGTTACATCAAGGATATGAATTGTGGTCTAATATCATTAGAAGCTTGGCAGCAATATATGAATCCAATACATTGCAGGTAGTCCTTAACTTATGATCACAGTTGATCCCTGAATTTTAGTTGCAGCCCCCATACACAGAAGCGAATTCTAATGTTGGGCTGAAGAAAAGAAGCTTGTATCTTCATGATCCAATTTTTTTTCTTTCTCCAGCCTAGCACTAGAATTCCCTTGATGCATACAGAGGTGGGAAAAACCCTAGCGCTGGAAAAAATAAACCGAGATTACCATGATCCAAGTTTCTTTTCTCCAGCCTATCATGGGAGTTTTCTCCACTTCCGTGGGTAGAAGTGGCCATCCTGAACTCGAAGCAGGATTTTGGCACTGTGCATTTGCCACATAGGATTTTTGTAGCCAGTGCACAGAAATGAGAGGACTCCCTTTTCATTTCTTGAAGCTGCCTCCAAATACCCCATGCTGCAAACTTTCCATGCCAAGATCCTTCTTGGATTTCAGAACAGTCCTTTTTCAGTCCACCACCAAGAACCAGAGGGAGATGGGTGAAAACAGTTTGCAATCTTTCCCGCTGGCTTTCTTATTCATTTTCTCGGGAAGCTGGCAGGGAAGATTGTACTTGGAAATCAAATGGTGATCACATGACCACAGGGACACTTGGCAATCTATGTTAAGTGAGGTTACCAAGCACCCAGATTACATTCTCATGACTTGGGGATACTGCAACAGCTGTAATTTCAGATCCTTTGTTGTTGGCACCATCGTAATGTGAAACAATTGCTGAGTGAATGGTTTAGCAAGGACTACCTGTACATTAGAATATGCTGAGATCATAAGGGAAAAGTAGCTGTTAAAATCATAGCACCCATATTTTTCAATTTATCGGAAAAGACAGCAAAATTACCTTAAAAGTTTTAAAACGTGATTATGTCAACCCACTTAGGGATTTCATGGGTATTTAATGAGGTGGATACATTGTATGTAACATATATGCTCTCCCTACCCTTTTCAGGTTTTTTTTTTTTTAAATAATGGTAATGTTGATATTTTGAGTATTTTTGTAATTTTTATTTTTAATGGTTTTTAACGTCTGCCACCCAGATTCAAGGTTCTATGAGAAGGGCAGCATATAAATATGATGAAATAAATAAGTAAAACCATTGCTCAGTTTTGTAATAACTGTGATTTTCCCCCCCTATCTAAAATGTAGAATTTTTATCTCAAAAATCTTCATTTAGTTCTCTAGTAAAATAGGAGACAAAAATCCAATGCATTTGTTATTCCAGTCAATAAAAAGCCAACAGAACTAGTGTCTTGTGACAATTCCTGGAAGCAAGAGAAGGGAAATGAAATTAGTAATTTGATATTGTGATAAATGTGATAAGCCTTCCTTCTGCTGAAAAGAAACAAACAATCTATCACATCTTTTGCTGATTAAGAGTTAGTATTATACAGCTACAATTACCTCCCCACCCTGCCAACTCCCACCCCCACTCCTATTGATTAATGAGTCTCAGATCTGTATACATCTTCCCATTTGTATGGGGAATATATGAACAACACTGCTTAACTTCTTTAAGTGCAGAAGCCAATAACTTCCTAGAATTCTCTCCTGTTTCACAGTATTGTTGCTTTATGCAACCTAATAAAATTCTGTTTAGAAGTGTAATGCTTGCTAAGTTTTCATTTAGATTTATGTGGTCCAGAGATGGATGGTATGCATAAAGTTAATGATAATAATTCTTTAATATAGTCCTTTTAAAATTTAAATTTAGCTAATTGTATCTTCTTTTTATGTGACAAATACATAATAAGATGACATTCAACAGATGTGTTAGCCATATGATTAAATAAATAAAATCATTGTTCAGTTTGGTAATATTTGTGACATATACCCTAACTAAAATAAATTTGGAATATATTCTCTCTCTCTCTCTCTCTCTCTCTCTCTCTCCCTCCCTCCCTCCCTCCCTTCTTCCCCCTCCTCCCCCCTCCTTGTGTAAGATATATGTTAAGATCCTATGGGACTTCTATATCCAGACAGACAGGCAGATACTGACTAATCTACCAGGCATCATGGTTGTAGACAAGAAGCAGAAGACAGTAGTGGTGCCAAATGACAGCAGCATCAGGAAGAAGGAGTATGAGATGCTGGAGAAGTAGCAGGGCCTGAACAAGGAACTAGAGAGGATGTGAAAAGTAAATGCCAAAATGATCCCAGTAGTGGTAGGAAAATTTGGAGCTGTGACTCCTATGCTGGAAGAATGGCTGCAATAGATCCTGAGAAGAACATCTGCTTAGAAGAGTGTGGTGCTAGGAACAGCTAAGATGCTGCTCAAAACCGTTGAATTACAGGTCTCTGGTAGCAAACCAAAGTTTGAAGAAGACACATACCACCTATAAATGTGAGGTATGTGTGTGTGTGCGTGTGCATATGTGTGCATACCCCAATGGCACCATGTTTCATACCATGATGCAACAACAGTACTTTATTTTATTTTTAATATAATAATATCCATGATTTTAGCTTGTTATTTGCTTAACAAAATCATCGTCATTCAGCAAAGGTGTGTATTTTAAGAATACTTTAAGAATGCTCATACATTTTTACCAGACAACAGTGTCATTCCATAGGAATGTGAAAGGATAATAACATCTTATCCCATGCTTTAAATTTAGATACCAAAGAATTAAGAAACAAGAAATAATCTAGCAATTATTTCTTTAATTATAAATTGCATAATTATAAAAGCAATTCCTATGTGGAAAGGAAGGATAGGTGAGCTACAATTTGGAAGAATTAATACAATATTACATTCAAACATGTAACGTAGAAAATAGTACAATTCTAATTTATGACAATTATAAATTGTATTGTAATAGTTAAGACGGTAGGGTATTACAGTCTAAAAAAAAGGACCCAAAATTTGATTGAAATTTTGAATCTAACTATTATATATTTTATTATATACATTAGAAGCAAATATTGAAAACAATCATACACTTATTCTAGTTAAATCTGTAGCTGGACCATAAAAAACTAGAACTGATAATCTTTCATCTCCCAGTCTAAACAAGGTTAAGAAATGAGCTCTTCTTTGACATATTATTTATTTACGTATGGATTTATTTATTGGATTTTATTGATTTAAAAACTCAACCCCCACTGTATTGAAATTGTGGTACTTGTGTGTTTGTGTTTGTGTGTGTGTGTGTGTGTCATAATAAGTGATCTTGGTTTTGTTATAATCCTTTCAAAATCTGTCATTTTTTAAAAAGTCCCTCTGTCATACAAGAACATTGCAAAAACTGATTATAAACAATGACACAGCACAGTCATCAAAAAGATTCACTGGAACATCTGTTAAAGTGATCTTGTGCCAGTAATGAAAAATGGTAACATATAGTTGAAAAGTAATAAAAACGAGCAGGTTGAAATATTGTAGGATTTCTGAGTACAAATTGATAAGCTCTTGGCTCATAACACACAGGTTTTACTATGGTTGAAAAGAAGAAAATGTGAATAGTTGATGTGACAAGGAGATGGTAGAACAGAGGACAAAGAATTGGAAAAGATCACAAAGATTAAGATCTGAAAAATTGAAATAATATGGCATGAATGAGCCCTGGTGGTCCCAGTGGTGATCAGCACACCGGGTGTCATACCAAAAAATCTTGGATAACAGTTTAAAAAATCTGTGCATTGACAAAATCTCAATCTATCAATTAGAAAAGGCTTGGATCTACTTATATATGGTACTATACCAATACATTACAATATCCGATGATCTTTGGAAGAACTTGATGTGTTTGAAGGCTAACATCAGCTGAAGAACTGACAGCTGTGATTTCATATTGTTGAGTAAATAATAATACATCTTATATTTTAAGAAGGTACTTGGTTGATACCTAGGATGCTGGCAGCAAACCGTATCAACCATTAACACCAGTCACTGGTATTTGTAATGCATTTTTGATGTTCAGTTGGCTGAGTTTCATGTTTAATGAATAAAGTATATAGAAATAGAATGACTGTGGCAAAAGAAAACAAAGTTAGTACCAAAACTAACTTGGATTCAACTGGAGAACCCATCAGCATTGACAAAATCACTATAAGTCAATTGTGAAAAGGCAGCTTTACTCAGAACACCTTACATTCCGCAATGATAACCTTTAACACTATCAAACAACACTAGTGCCTATCTCAGGTTGTTGGGAAAGACTCAATAGATGGATAAAACTGCCAAATCCAGTCTAAACAATCGGCTGACTCCACGATGAACCAATTAACAACCACAGAGTACTGACAATGTGCTTAAAAGAGGAAGTGAATCTATCTTTCTGTCTGTCATTGTATACTGTACACAGCATAACATTGTTAATTATTCTTTTTATTAAAAAACTGAACACAGAATAATATACCAAAAATATATTTACAACTGAGGACAAAGCCTAAGCAATACAAAATCAACATTAGTTCATAACCTCCAACTAAGTTCCCAACGTCCATGCTCCAGGAAATATCAGTTATTTAAAATTTTCCCAAAAAACTGGCAGGGAGAGTCCAACCTAATTTCAGAAGATATGATATTCCAATATTTCTTTTTAAAAAATCAACTAACTCCTACTAATATTAGCAGTTAGTTAAATATTATAGCACATCGTTACAATCCCATACACAAATTAAAAAATAATCAGATTATAATTATTACTGCTTAACAAACCAGTAAAAAAGATTAATGAAAGAAATGATATTTAATAGAGGCCAATAAAAGGAGGGAGGGATAATAAAGGGAAGGAGAAGGAAAAAAGGAAGTAGCACAATAAAGAATAGTACAAACCATAAACTTTTCCTGTAATCAAGGTCCTACAAAAGGACCTTTGAAATGTATAATTAAAAGCCAGTTACAAGGACATCTAATAGTCTGGATCAAAGGCAATAGGTAATATTTGAAGTGAAATATTTTCCAGCTTCAACATGATTTTTGAGTATCACATCATACTTTCAGAACAAAGTTGGCCAGAAACCTAATGAAGTAGTAAATCTTATTATCTGTGAAGTGTTTCTCATATTATTAAGCATTTTTTTCTGCATTACAGGTAGTCCTTGTTTTACAGTCATAATTGTGACTGGCAGCCTGGTCATTAAGTAAAATGGTTCCAAAGTGAAAAGTCACATGACTACAAATGATTTTTCTTCAGCTTCCTTTTGCTTTCTAGAGTCAGAAGTATACAATCCCAAACAGCCAGGTGAGCCCAAGGGCCGGGAACAGTTTCTGGAATTTGACTTACAAGGAAGCTAAATAAAAGGACAAATGATATAGTCTTTTGCCCCGATCCCTTGCCCTTCAGAATGCTCATCCTGATGCTGGAATAATTAACAAGAAGAGAATTGATGTTTTTATTTACATTGATTGAAAAGGAAGGGATTATAAGATTATAAAAAGGCACACAATGGGGAATGTGTATTGAAAGGAATGCACTAGTGACGCTGTTTGCCTAGTGAACAAAAACACTTTAGTATGAAACAGATTAGTGTGCGGTCAATTTCAGGTAGCAGCTGTGAATCCGCTGACTGTTCTAATCAGCTAATTAAGGTCAGAAGAGCTGACCTTGTTAATTTGTGGTTAGCATTTTTCAGGGATGGGCTGCCCCTGCAGAGAAAAGCAGATCAGAAAGAGATAACTTGTTTAGTCAATCTTTCCATTTTGTGAGGGGGCTGAGCATAAAAAAAATGACACAAATCAATGTGTAGTTACTATAAATGTAAACACAAGACTGAGAGAGGCACTGCAAAGGTTGAAAATGTGATCATCAGTTGCGAAATTATCTTTTCATTGCCGTTTTAACTGCAAACAAACAAACAAACAAATGAACAAAAAACCCAGGAAACTACAGACCAATCAGCCTAACATCAATACCTGGGAGGATATTGGAAACAATAACCAAGAAATAGATCTGTGAACATCTGGAATCAAATAAAGTTATAACTAGTAGCCAGTATAGGTTTGTTAAAAAAAAAAGATCAGGCCAACCAATCTTATTTCATTCTTTAACAAAATGACTAAATTAGTAGACCAGTGAAATGCTCTGGACATAATACAGTTAGATACCAGCAAGGCATTTGACAAAGTAGACCACAACCTATTTCCTGTTAAGCTAGAAAAATGTGGGATAGACAGCATCACCACCAGATGGATTTGTAACTGGCTGATAAACCCTACAATGAGTAGTCCTTAATGGTACTGTATCTACAAGGAGAGAAGTAAACAGTGGCTACCACAAGTTTCTGTCTTAGACCTAGTACTCTTCAATATCTTCATAAATGACAGATGAGGAAATAGAAGGAGAACTCATCAAATTTGCAGATTAAACTAAGCTGGCATGAATAGTCAACACCCCAGAAGACAAGCTTAGGATCCTAAAATATCTTGACAGGCTCGAACAATGGGCCGTATCTAACAACATGAAATTTAATGTGGAGAAAAGCAAGGTTTTATACCTGGGTAGGAAAAACCAAAGATATAGGTACAGGTTAAATGAAACCTGGTTCCAAAACAGTAACTGTGGGAGGGACCTTGACATCTCAGTGGACGACCACTTAAACATGAGGCATCAATGTGCAGCAGCAGCCAAAAAAGTTAATACAATCCTTGGTTATATAAACAAAGCCATAGATTCAAAATTGCATAAAGTATTAGTACCACCTTATAAAGTCTTAGTAAGGTCATACCTGGAATACTGCATCCAGTTTTGGTCACCAACATCTTACAAAAAAGATATTGAGACTTTGGGAAAAGTGCAAATAAGAGTAACTAAGATGATTAAAGGCCTGGAGACTAAAACATATGAAGAATAGTTGCAGGATTTGGGTTTGGCTAGTCCAGAGAAAATCCACAAGAATTTGGGTTTGGCTAGTCTAGAGGGGACATGATAGCAGTATTCCAGTATTTGAAAGGCTGCCACAAAAAGGAGGAGATCAATTTATTTTCCAAAGCAGCAGACCGCAGGGTAAGAAACAATAGATGGAAACTAATCAAGGAGACAAGCAACCTGGAATTAAGGAGAAACTTTCTGGCTGTGAGAACAATTAACCAATGAAACAACTTGCCTTCAGACATTGTGAGTGCTTCATCAATGGGGGTTTTAAAGAAAAGACTGAACAATCACTTGTCTGAAATGGTATAGGATCTCCTGCTTAAGCATGGAGCTGGACTAGTAGACGTTCAAGGTCCCTTCCAGCTCTATTCTGATTGATTGATTGACTGACTGACTGTATGAGGTAGTTATTAAACAAGGACTACTTATATTGTATTTCCTTAGTTAAAATTTGGGGAAAATATAGAACAAGAGTTTTTATCTCTTGTTCAGTTAGATATGCTGACTAGGCCATTTGCCTTTCAAACATAAAAGAAAAATAAATATTCCATCCAAAAGTTGAAGTTGGATGACAGTAGATGTCATAGACTTCCATGTGGGTGTCAAAGAGGCAAGTCACATCATGTGCATTTTGACAACATTGTGCACATTATGTATTGTCAAATTTGTCTAATTTTCATAACAATGTCATTATATGCATTGTGTCACCTTGATGTTTATCATAGAAAAATAGAAGTAGAAACCTGTCCCTGCTTCACAGGAATGTTGTGCAATTGAGCTTGAAGTATTCTAGAAGCCTTTTGTTTCCTTTCAGAGATGCAGAAATATTCTAGCATCCCTCCGCTACCATGAATATTTGGACTGTCCTTCAATTAAAACTTGCTGCACTATGTAATCATGGATTTTCCCAATTGTGAAATTCCCCAAATTTTAACTAAGGAAATACAATATAAGTAGTCCTTGTTTAATAACTACCTCATACAGTCAGTCAGTCAATCAATCAATCAGAATAGAGCTGGAAGGGACCTTGAACGTCTACTAGTCCAGCTCCATGCTTAAGCAGGAGATCCTATACCATTTCAGATGCTCAGAAGCATTTTGGATGCTCAGAAGAATCCTTTTGTTTTGTACTACCCTCCTTTCTGAAGAATCCAAAAATGTACGGATATGTTGAATAACTTCCGTGTGAGCACAGCCCTCAGACCGAAAGGGTAGAGCTGCTTTAAAACAAAAAGATTAAAAAGAGTATATTCTAGCTGGAAATGTTAATGAGTTACATTGCCCACACGTTCGTGCACAGGATGTGGCTAATAGCAAACAAGAACAAAAAGTACTAATTAACAGCGAATATTATGATGGGACTTGCATTGGCATAATTGAAGCTTGTGAATCTTTTCCCGTCTTTTCCTCTCTGAGGAAAACCCTATATTAAATCAATATTAACAAGAAAAGAAGACAGGGGAGAGGAAAAAGTGGCAGCAAGACATTTCATACAAAAGAGAACAATGGCTCGCCGGATATGAATATGGAAATAAGATAATTTTGGAAGACATAAAAGTTGTCTTGAAATTTTTGACGTAAATTTCATTCGTTACAGTCCATAATCCTGATGCAGAGATGATATCTATGATATGCGGGTTAGATGGCATGGTTAAAATGTACCAAACGCATACGAAATCAACTCTCACTATTAGTTAACTTCAGAACTCACACAGTCTGCTACAGTAGCATGCTATATCATATGATGACTTTTATGATAAAAGGTTTAGACACTCAGGCACCTGTGCATGCTTTATTCTGGTCCCTTAGCCTGGAGAAAATTATTCTGCCATAGCTTCCCCCATAGCATGCCCTTAACATAAACGGAACGGGGCCATGCTATGCTCTGCTGTGCTTCTACCCATTCAGCTCAACTGCATGGCAATGTAACAACAATCTGTGGTGGTTTTCCATGTCAGAAGTTTGAATGACAGCAATCGCAGGGAAAGTCACCACTAATGGTTTACACAAGGCATGCTGGACTGGTGCTTGTAAGGTCTGGAAGCTCAACTCAATTAACATTCTCTCTCTCTCTCTCTCTCTCTCTTTTTTTTTTCCTCTTAATCTCTTGATCTAATGAACGCCACCAGATGGTAGCAGAGAATTTTGTCCCTTTCAAGTGCAATGTAGTGGTTGCCTTGATCTGTGCAACCCAAAAGCAGCTTCTGAATAGGCATTCTTGGAGTCAAAAAGCCAGTTTGGGGTAGTGGTTAAGGTTTCAAGCTAGAAACAGGGAGATCGTGAATTTTAATGGTGTTTTAGGCACAAAGCCAACTGGGTGCCTTGGGGCCAGTCAGTCATACTCAGCTAAGAGTGAACACTGATTCAGAGACACCAAAAACAAAACAAAGCCATAAAATAATTTTTGGTGTGTGAAAGGTCAATTGCAGGTACTCTCAAATTTATCTACTTTTCACTGAATTGATTACTGACCAGGCAACATATTGCCACCCCTTTTAGATAAGTGAAGGGATTCAAGAAATGCTCATTACTGTAGAAAGGCAGAATAACTTCATCTGAATTTCTTTCTCACACTTCCAGCTTTCTTAGACCTGTATAATCTTTTCTGCAACATCCCCCTAGGCATTTTTCTCATAACTTCCCCCAGATCATACCACATAACATATAGAGCAAGTGGCAAAAAGTTAAAAGTTTTTATGCCTTTTGCCTGCCAGGTTACTGTCCTCCCAAGATTTGTCAAGCTGAGATGCAGCCTTTGGATAAAGGGTGTTGAAGAGATGGGATGTGCCTTGTTTCTTGCATTGTAATGCAGAATACATATAGTTCTTCTCATCCATGAGGACAGAAGAAAGAAAAAAAAAAGTGGAAAAAATTGTGGCTATATCAGGGCACCCATAGCAGAGGTGGTATTCAGCAGGTTCTGACCAGTTCTGGAGAATCGGTAGTGGAAAATTGGATTCTATTCTATTCTCTGCCTCTTGAGTCCCAGCTGTTTGGGAGGGAATGGCGATTTTACAGTAACCTTCCCCTGGAGTGAGGCGAGAATGCAGATTTTACAGTATCCTTCCCCTGCCATGCCCACCAAGCCACGCCCACAGAACCGATAGTAAAAAAAAATACCGGTTGGAATACAGGGGAACATTAGAAAATTCAGGAATACAGGCATAATTGAAACCCCGGCTGATTTGTATATATTTAATATTGTACCCATGTATAAACAGAAGTTTAATTGTGTGGCAGTCCCTGTCATCTCGACTTTTCTGGCCCCAGGTTTTAAATCACTCCTTGTGTATTGAAACTATATGTTTAACTGCACCAGGCTGCAATAAATGATGGTGTGACTTTTTTAAAATAATATCCCTCTAATACAGCGGTTCTCAAATAGTGGTGCGCGCCCCCCAGGGGGGGCGCGAGGCTCCCTTTCCATCTGGGTGCAAACGAGGGGGCTGCGGCCGCCGGTCACAAAGAGGTCTTTGTGGCCTTGCTCGCGTCTCCTCTGAGCTAACTGGCGGCGAAGGCGGCAACGGCGGGTCCCATCGACTCCTCTTCCTCGCCGGGTCAGGGGGGAGCACGAAAGCCGCCGGGAAACGGGGGTCCGCCCCTCCGCCCTGCTGGCCGAGCAAACAAGCCTCACAGGGACCGCTTTGGCCGAGCCGCCCCAGCGCACACCCTGCCTGCTTGCCTGCCTGCCTCCGCCCCAGAGGAGCGCTCGCTTCGGAGCTCGCAAATACAAACCCAGGAATCGCTCCGTCCGGAACATCGCGGCTGCCGCATTGGGATTTCCCTTGCCCCCCACACCCAAACCGGGAAGCTATGTAGGCTGCGGGGAAGCTGGGCCAAGGAGGGCTTGGAGAGGAGGCCATTAGGAAAGGCCAACCTCTTTGCTAGGGCTGGCAAGAAATGGGAAATAAATATTTTTATAATGTTTTTGTTGGAATAGGGTAGGGTGGGGGAAGGAGACAGGAAGGTAAGAGAAAGGGACCTTTGAGGTCTTCTAGTTCCACCTCCATCTCAGCTCTGCCAAGAATCTACTACAAGCAGCCTATGAGCTCCAAAAAGGTGGTAGTATTTCCAGGGATATTGTAATAATCCTTCTTCAGCTCTCCATCCTTTTGATGGGTTGGCCTTCCTTTCTTCTGCGTAGCTTTCAAGCCCTAAAATCATATTTTCTCTTTGTAGTCCATTATCCACTTCGCAAAATATGGGAGTTTGGTGGCTGGACATCATCGCAAGGGGTAACCGTCCTTATTGGGATCCATCATGGATTGACAAGGATACAGTGTTATGCAGAGGTGTACTTATAACAATTTTATAGACAAATGATACTATTTACAGTCGCGCGGGGGGCGCGAAATGTTTTCTTCTTCCTAGGGGGGCATGACAGAAAATAATTGAGAACCACTGCTCTAATATAATAGAGGAAGGGAAAATCCATAGGTTTTAGCACTAGTCACCGAGGAGATAATTCCTACCAAGCACATTGCAGAAACTTTAAGCCATGTTTAGGGTGGTGTTCCCTCTTGGAAATAGATCTACTTGGGTTTCAGGTGTGAGCCTGGGAAGAAGGTTGTTACTGTTAGTGGGGAGTCTGAGAGACATTAGACCCTCTGCTTTGAAGTTGGACTCTAGAAAATAGTTGGGCTTCCTGTTGTGTTGCCCTCCCAGCTGGGTAACTTCATTCTAACTAAATCCGATCTGCTAAAGTCTGCTACTGGATTGGCAATAACCCCCAGACAACTCTTAAGAATTGATTTGTTTTTGATGCACTTTGAAGGCAGGAATATTTTTTAAAGGGAGGCATATTAGCCAAGATCTCTGACATTTATATGAACCAGCAAAGGGAGAGAAATCAATTACATATTTTTTTTAAAAAAAAATGAAATGGTGTGATTTGCCAAAATGGACTTTTAGTAGCAGATATAGGCATGCAATTGATTGAATCCATTAAACACTGTCTCAAATTATTTCTCAGCTCCGCTAATTTTTTTAAAAAAAGTGTTTTAGAAAATCAATAGTCATAACATTTTTATTACGAGATTATCAAGATTTCACCTTTAAAACTAATTTCAGGGCCTTTTCAGAAAAATATAGTTTAGTAGGAAGATATTAGTATGATTAGGTACCTTTTATTTGATTTTATTCTCAAAGATGTGGATGAATTTAAAGAATCAAAGGATTTTGAATCTCCTGAACTATGATTTAGAATAGGGGTATCAAACTTCCATTATCACGGAGTCATCAAAGATGTATCACGGTTCTCCCGCCCCCTTTGCTAACGGGCATGTTCAGCGCATGATGCATCCAGCCCGTGGGCCATGAGCTTGACACCCCTGATTTAGAATGTATTGAAAAAAACCTTGATTTCATTCCCCCGACCATTCAATGAAATTATTTCTGGGAGTTGCAATCCAACACATTTGAAGGGGACCATATGGAATAAGTCAACCTGAACATAGGAAGACTGCTTTTCTAAGTAAAGATTTATTTATTTATTTTATTTATTTATTTCTTGGATTTCTAAACCGCCCCCTCTCCCAGAAAGGGACTCGGGGCGGTGTACAGTCAAATGCAGATAAAAATACAATAGTAATATAAAACAATTAAATACATTTGGATGGAGGAGATAAGGCTGTGCAAGAAATAAATAGACTATAAAAAACCCTAAAAACACCCCAATTAAAACCCAAACCCAATTAAGATATATCCCGGGAGGTAAACTAAGAGAGTGCCAGGCCAGCTGATTGAAATAGGTGAGTCTTTAATTTCTGACGGAAGGAACGGAGGTCGGTGGTAGTTCGAATGTCGGGGGGGAGGTCATTCCAGAGGGCTGGGCCCATCACAGAGAAGGACCTACTCCTAGGTGTCGCCCGCTGGCATTGCCTAGCGGACGGCACCAGGAGGAGTCCCTCTCTGTGTGAGCGGATAGGTCGCAGGGACGTGTGTGGAAGGATGCGATCCTGCAGATAACTAGGTCCTATGCCATGGAGCGCTTTAAAGATGGTGATCAGTACCTTGAAACGCACCCGAAAGGCCACAGGTAGCCAGTGCAGCTCGCGCAGGAGAGGTGTTACATGGGAGTAACGTGTACTCCCCATGATAACCCGCGCGGCTGCGTTCTGAACTAGCTGCAGTCTCTGGATGCGTCCCAAGGGAAGCCCCATGTAGAGGGCATTGCAGTAGTCCAGGCGAGACGTCACCAGCGCATGAGTGACCATGCGCAGGGCACTCCGGTCCAGTAGGGGGCACAATTGGCGCACCAGGCGAACCTGGTGGAACGCCCCCCTTGCCACGGCTGCCACATGGTCCTCCATTGACAGCCGGGCATCAAGGAGGACGCCCAAATTGCGCGCCCGCTCCACAGGGGACAGTTGTTCGCCCCCTATGGCCAGCGATGGCGTCAGCTGGCTGAACCGAGGTGCCGGTACCCACAGCCACTCAGTCTTGAAGGGGTTGAGTTTGAGTCTGTTGTCCCCCATCCAGACCCCGATGGCTTCCAAACACCGGGACATCACTTCGACAGCCTCGTTGGGGTGGTTTGGGGTTGAAATGTACAGCTGAGTGTCGTCAGCGTACAGGTGGTACTCAACCCCAAAACCACGGATGATCTCACCCAGCGGCTTCACATATGCGTTGAACAGGAGAGGCGAGAGGACCGACCCCTGTGGCACCCCACAAGTGAGTGGCCTCAGGGACGACCTCTGCCCCCCTGTCAACACACATTGCTTCCGGTCGGAGAGGTAGGAGCCGAACCACCGCAAAACGGTGCCTCCAACTCCCATCCCCTCCAACCGGCGCAATAGGATACCATGGTCGATGGTATCAAAAGCCGCCGAGAGGTCTAATAGGACCAGGATAGAGGAACAACCCCTATCTATGGCCCTCCAGAGATCATCAACCAACGCGACCAAGGCTGTCTCTGTGCTGTGCCTGGGTCGGAAGCCGGACTGGCGTGGGTCTAGATAATCGGATTCATCCAGGTGTCGTGGAAACTGCTGCGCCACCACATTCTCAACAACCTTCACCAAAAAGGGGAGGTTGGAGACTGGACGGTAATTAGCTAGCTCCATTGGGTCGAGCGAAGGTCTCTTGAGCAAGGGTCTCACCACCGCCTCTTTCAAGGCGGTTGGTAAGTATCCCTCACCCAATGAGGCGTTCACCAGGCCCAGAAGCCAGCCTCGTGTCACCTCCCATGCTGCCAGTACCAGCCAGGAGGGGCACGGGTCCATTGAACATGTGGTGGGCCGCAGCCATCCACGTAACCTGTCCAAATCCTCGGGGGCAACAGAGTCAAACTCCTCCCAGAATGGTCTCTCAAGACTCGCTGTTGACGGCTCGTCTGGTCCACTGACGGGGGTCCATCCGCTCCGGATCTGATCAATTTTGTCCTGAAGATATTCCCCAAAGTCCTCTGCTCTTCCCTGTAAGGGTGTCTCCCGCGTCCCCTGTGACAAAAGGGAGCGGGTCACCCGAAACAGGGCGGCAGGGCGGTTATCCGCGGACGCAATAAGGGCAGCACAATGTCTACGCTTGGCCGCTCTTATTGCCACAAGGTAAGTCCGCAAGTAGGCTCTTACCTGTGTTCGGTCAGATTCGGAGCGTGAGGACCTCCACCTGCTCTCTAGACGTCTCCTGTGGCGCTTCATCACCCTAAGCTCCTCAGTGAACCAAGGAGCCCGGGAGGGTCGATGCCGCAGGAGAGGTCGCAAAGGCGCAACCCGGTCCAACGCCCCAGTCGTCACCCTATTCCAGGCAGTCACTAGGTCCTCGGAGCGGGAGCGGGACAGGGCTACAGGTATTGGCCCAAGCTCCGTCTGGAATCTGTCCGATTCCATCAGGTGCCTGGGGCGGTACCAGCTTGTAGGGTCTGGTTCCGCCTCCTCGTGGTGGGGGATAGCGCCAGGGAAGTCCAGCCGGAGGGATGAGTGATCTGACCATGACAGGGGCGTGATGACTAAGTCCCCTATTCCCAGATCACTCGTCCACTGTTCAGATACAAAAATGAGGTCCAGTGTGTGGCCCCCTTCGTGAGTTGGGTCCTGAACTAATTGGGTCAGGTCCATGGCCGTCATGGAAGCCATGAACTCCCGAGCCACCTCAGAAGCCGCTCCCATTGATGGCAAGTTGAAGTCCCCCATGACCAAAAGTCTGGGAGTCTCAACTGCCGTCGCTGAGATTAGCTCGAGGAGCTCGGGCAGGGCTGCTGATGCATAGCGAGGAGCCAAGTATACAATCAGCAAGCCCCACTGCCTCCCTGGGCCCCAGTTCACACCAAGGGACTCACACCCGGGTATCTGAGGGACAGTGAACTCCCTCGGCTCTAGACATTCCCGAATAACCACCGCCACCCCACCACCCTTACCCAGGGCCCGGGGCTGATGGAATGCCCGGAAACCTGGTGGGCACATTTCCACGAGGGGTAAACCACCCTCGTGGCCCAACCAGGTCTCCGTTATCCCTGCAAGGTCTAGCTCCCCCTCTGAGATCAGCTCATTAATGAGGGGGGCCTTGTTGGTAACAGACCTTGCGTTGCAAAGCATCAGCCGCAGGCCCTGGCTCTGTAGTTCCTGTCCACCTAGACTGCAGGGGTTGGTACAAACGACCGGGCGTAACCAGCAGCCACGGTCTCCCAACCGACCTTGGGATCTTGTCCTGTCCTCGCATCCCCTCCTCCCCATGACCGTTATAATAGGACAACCCTCTACTCGAGTGACCTTTATTTTCCCCCCCTCCACCGCATCCCCGTCCTTCCTGGACTCACCTGTTTGTCCGTCACTGGCTCTCCTCCCGGTCTGATTGGCCCTCCCCCCCACCCTGGAACCCCCTAAAAAAGATAGAAAACATTTTACTAAAAATCCCCTTAACTTCCGGTTCCTGCACCTCTCGGGGTCCACGAACCCGTCCTCGAGGCGGGCCCTTGAAAGAGCCAAGGGCCAAACCTGCGAGAGAGGGGCCTCCCGCAGGCGGAGCAAGTCTAACCTCGAATAGGTTATTATCAAAATTCCAGTGAGGGTTAAGGCGCTGTAGATGGTAAAAATAAGTCAGTATGGGGGGGGGGGTAAAAGGCATTAGTCCCATAAGTCAGTGTGTGGGGGGGTAAGAGGCATTGTCCTGGATAATTCTTCAGTAAAGAGTGGGGGGGGAGCAGATGTCCAGATGCCAGGATTAGACGGATGATGATAGAAAAAATGATAGAAAAAATGGATGACAGCCCCAGCTGATAAATGGTAAGATGGTAAAATAGATGGTAACCCCCCATGGTGTTAGGTGGTCCTAGGTGGGCATAGGCTCAGGAACAGAGATTCAGGGTCCTTGGTAGGTGGGGGGAGGCAGTCTTGGCCCAGGTATCAAGATAACCATAATCCCAGGCAGCCTTCCAGCCTCTCCGTGGTCATAGGCCCAGTCCATGGCCCTAGGCCAGATCTTCCAGAGGCCTCAGATGATCCAGGCCCCCCCAACCCCCATAGCCACCATCCTATCACTCTGTCCTGGCTCCCATCTGAAGGGTCCAATAATCCAATAATCCAGGCTATCACCCAGCGCTCACCCAGCGTTCCGATGTTCCAGGCGTTGTTCTTCCGGCGTCTTCCAACAGCGCTGGCCTCCAGGAGTCACCGGGAGCCGCCAGAGGATGATGAGAAGCCTCAGCAAAAAAGCCTCGGCAAGGCCCTTGGCAGAGGCATCTTTGCAAGCAGCCGCTACTATCTCCATTCCGCCTGGCCTCAGGTCTTCTTTCGGCCTCTCCTAGTCGGCTGCCTAGCCTCTTTACCGGCCGCTCTGTCGCTCCACTTGTCTCCTCTGCCGGCACGCACGCTAAAACGCTAAAACGCCGAACGCTGTTGTGCCGCCGCCATTCCTCACTGCCCAGCCTCTTCCTGCCTTTCCGATGATCTTCTATGACCTCCCCTCGATCACCACGACCACCCTGGCGGACCAAAATAGGTCCAAAACCAGCCTGGGTGGTCTATCAGTCCGACTCTTGGCCCTCCGATGGAACGAGGGCCGGAAACAGCACCCATTGCCCCGTTGGAGCTCTGTAGCATCTCCCGGAGCTCAAGAGGTGACCGCCATTGCCGGAAGCTCCTCCTCCTCCTTTTTACCATAAAAATACAGCAATGATACTGCCAGAGGTTAATTATGAGTGAGACTTCGGAGATCGCAAATAATCTAACAATATTGGATATCAAAACTCATTTAGCAAAACTGGTTGAATAACAAAATACATTTAACAAAATTCTACAAGATGACTTAGCCAAGCAGGCAATTTATCACCTGATGAACAGACCATGCAGTGTAGGCTTGCATGTGTGATGGGATAATGTCAGGTATAAAACAAGTGTCAGAACCTTTATAATTCTGGACACATGGTGCTGTTCAGTAAGATCATTTCATATAAATTCAGCTGTCAATCATCAAAATACAGAGGTTTTAAACTGATATCAGTTCTCCTGATGGTTAACAGTTGAGTGTATCATTTGAATCTACAAAAAGCATTTTACATCAGTTGCATTAAGATGACCCTATGAAATTTCCTTCTGGGGGTTGTCGCGAAGGTGCTTTTTCAAGAGACAACAGGACTTTCTCTTTTTTCTTTGAAGACATTTTGCTTCTCATCCAAGAAGCTTCTTCAGCTCTGACTGGATGGTGGGAAATAGAAAGACCATCCAGTGAGAGCTGAATAAGCTTTTTGGATGAGAAACAAAACGTCTTCAAAGAAAAAAGAGAAAGTCCTGTTGTCTCTTGAAAAAGCACCTTAGAGACAACAATGACTTGGATAACTGAGAATATCCATAGACATTCCTTCTGGGTTATTATGACTGTGCTTGTCCATTCATGATTGTGCAATAGTTGGAGTTATGCACTATGCCAAGCAATAACATGGCTTGGTTTTAGTAGTGTGCTGTTTGAACTGTAACCCTTCACCATTGTAACCTGCAAACCTTGATTTAAGATTTGGTGTCACCCAATTTATGTTGACTTATTGAACATTCAGTATTAATCGGTTCTAATTTAGTGCAATATATGAAACAAATAATATTACTCTTACTAAGGGAAAAAAAATTGCTACTGTGATCAAGTCTCCAAAACTGAGGAACTGAGATATTAAGGAGATAAGCACTTAGCTGATATGTGAACATTTTATAGGATATAAATCATGTACTAAAAATTATGTTTACTGGTTTATAGGGAAGATAGTGGGGCTTTGAGAGTCATTGAACTGATGAAATATTAACAAATCTACCAGAGGGAACATGTGCTGGGACCGTCAACAAACCCAGCTGTCAAGCAGTTATCAAGATATAAATGCATCTCAGACCAAAAAATGCATCATAGTTATGAGGCCAGCAGATAGCGATGCCCAGTAAAGGTGCTGTTTTCCTTAATAACCAAGGATATCAAATATGCTATGTAATAAATCAATGCCTCAATGAAAAAAATAGCAAAATTAGATAAGTTTCTACTTAATAATATATTAGATAATCAATTTTGTTCCTGGCATTTTAAAAGGGTTTTCTCATCATTCTCAGAAGTTGTCACCGTGACAAGAACTGAACAATTGAATAAATTGGAGTCAGGCTAATTAAAGAGATATGTGTCAGAAAGGGGTGAATGAGAATATATTTCATCTAAACAAATAGCCCATAAACAAATAGCTTTAGCATCTAAAGCTAGAAGAAACAATATACACACATAAAGCACATTTATGGTTGTGTATCATTATATTTGTAAATATCTGAAAATATCTTGTCAATCATACTGAACAAATGAGGTAATTCTAGTATCCCAATGGTAAATAGATGTTTCGTTTTAATACTTCTGATTTTAGTATCTTTTGTAGATAGTTCCCCCACCCCCCCTGGGTAAGATGCACCATGATAAGATTCTGAACAAGAATGGAATACAACTATCGTGTTTCCCCGAAAATATGACAGGGTCTTTTTTTTTTTTACCTACAAAATATGGCTTGGGCTTTATTATGGGGGGAGGGTTTATTGTTTTGGGGATGCCAGGCAGCTGCTGTCTTGCGAGCGGACTCCCAAAGAGCAGGGCACAGCCTCATGGGCAAATGGCTGTGTTGTGCTGTCGCAGTAGCACAATACAACAGTCATGAAACGACCACGCTCATGAGCAGCCACCCGACAAACCCCCTTTGCAGCCGGGCTCAGCGCCATTCATTGACCTGGGGTATTGCCAAGCCATGTGAGTGCCTGTTCGCCACCGCCCAGCTCCCCGCAGCTTGGCGGCTTCCAAATGCCAGTGAATGGCGCTCTGCATGGCTGGAGAGTTCCGCTCTCGCTCACCCACCTCCCAGCCTCACAATGCATGGCCCGGCTCTCATTACAGAGCCAGGGCACCTCTGCCACCACCACCATACCAGCCTGGCTTTTTCCGCAGCTTCCAACCCAAGTCTTTCAGCAGTAGGCACTCTGGGCACATGCTCTATGGTTGTGGGCCAGTTGCCTGCAGAGCGTACAACCATAGAGTGCCCATGAGGCTGTGCCCGGCTCTTTGGGAGTCCGCTCGCAAGAGAGCAGCCGCCTGGCAACCCACCTCTTCAGCTGGACACAGCACTGCTCACCAACCTAGCGGTATCCTGAAGGCGCCAAGCAATGTGATCACCTTTGCCTCCCCACAGATTCCTGAGGCTTGGCACCTTCGGGATACTGCTAGGTTGGTGAGCGGTGCTCTGCCTGGCCAGGGGTGGGGGGTTGTCCAGGGGGCTTATATGTGGAGGGGGGGCTTATATTTTTGCCTACCAGAAAAATGTGGCATGGCTGTATTATGAGGACATGTCGTATTTTGGGGTAAACACGGTACATTTCAAATAATCATTTTGCATGAATTACAATGGCATCCATCTGGGGGTTCTTATACATCCGCTAGCCACAGAGGGGGAGCAGTTGTTGATTATACATTCATATTGCCCTCACTGATCCCAATATTATAATGTTTTGATATTACAGCTAGTCCTTGACTTAAACTGTGAGTCTAGAATTACTGTCGTAAGTTATTGTAATAAATCAAAGTATCACATGACTGAATTTGTAGCCACAACCATTTCTGGTTGTTAAACAAATGCACTGGTTTTAAGCAAACACAGTGGTTGTTAAGCTTAATGATCATTTGAAGTTATGACAGCTTCCCAGAGCTACTAACCACATATTTTCAAAATTACAATGGCTGCATGCAAAACCTGCAATCATGTGATTGTATTTTGGAAATTTGGCAACTGACTCACATTTATGTCCATTTACAATTTGCAATGGGTTTTGTCAGTTTCTGCTAAAAAATGCCCATTGGGAAAAATGGGTTTGCTTAATGACCATTGTGTTTGAATAGCTGCATAATTGGTTCTAAACCTACTTATTGTATGAATTTTAACCCTGATCAACAATTATTCAAAACAAAGTAGCATGTTGTTGTTTCTTACTGCAAATTCCAATGGGTATAGTGAAAGATATTTTTTGAAAACCAATTTGTGCTGGCAGTGTTGCACTGTGTTTTTTTTAGCATCATAAATGTAGATTAGGAAAAGAAAATATATCAGGCCTGATGTTCCTGCACATCAGGTCCCAGAATTGCTAAACCTCTTCAAATTATCTGGAAAATTCCTCTAGAAATCTGGAGATCATTAGGTTGAGATTTGTAGGGTCACAATAATGCTCTCAAAATAATACTTTAGGCAGTTACATTTGAATCAAATTCCAATAACTGTCAGCCTCACTAGGTAGACCAGACCAGGAAATAAATTATACAGGAAGATTAAAATTATATTTAATGAGTCTTTAATTACAGAATCTTGCAAGTCTGATTATGCTGTATCTCTTCCCCTTTCCTAAATTCCAGTCAATCAGTGAAGCATCTGCCTGAGTCATCTCCAAATATTGCCTCATTTCTCAGGACTTTAAAAAAAAATGTTTCCAGCCGTTTTGCCTAGCTATGGTTCCTGCATATTTCTAGCAAGGTCATCTTTCGTACTCTCTACACTGAATATCTGGTGGGGCACTTTTAAAATTATTATTGAAACTACAATCCATTCTTTTCTATTAAACATGGCTTCCACAATCTGCATTTCTCTAAATGCTCTATAGATTTGTTTTAAAAAAGGCAATAGCATGAAAACATTCTGACTTACTTAGCAGACTTGAAAGCCCTGGTGGGTTCCAGACCCCGTTACAACCTGTACGGTGCAATGGGGCCCGGCGGCCATCACATGAGTGTATACAGTGTGTGCATGCATCTTTACCTCCTGCGACGCCTCCACGACACTCCAGCTGCTCGGCGGAGCATTGGGCAGGCACCGTACGCTCTGTGTGTGTGCGCGCAGATGGGCCGTTTCTTTCAAAAACAGATAAGGGACGAGGGCGGGCGGGTGGGCCCTCCAGAGTACCATACCGGAATGGTACCTGGTGCTCCCGGCAGGCACTGGTACACCCGTACCGGGGCGTACCTCCTGCAATCCAACACTGGTTGAAAGGGACCTTGTAGGCCATCTAGACCAACCCCCTACTCAAGCAGGAGACCCTATATCGCTTCTGACAAGTGGCTGTCCAGTCTCCTCTTGAAAACCTCCAATGATGAAGCACCCACAACTTCTGAAGGCAACTTGTTCCATTGGTTGATTGTTCTCCTTATTTCTAGGTTAAATCTCTTCTTGATTAATTTCCAACCATTGTTCCTTGTTTGGCCTTGGGTGCTTTGGAAAATACACTATATTGCCAAAAGTATTCACTCACCTGCCTTTACTCGCATATGAACTTACTGTAAGTGACATCCCATTCCTAATCCATAGGGTTCAATATGACGTCGGTCCACCCTTTGTAGCTATAACAGCTTCAACTCTTCTGGGAAGGCTGTCCACAAGGTTTAGGAGTGTGTTTATGGGAATTTTTGACCATTCTTCCAGAAGCGCATTTGTGACGTCACACACTGATGTTGGACGAGTTTACGTGGCCTTCGTGGCTGAGTTGCTGTCATTCCCAAACACTTCCGCATTCTTATAATACAGCTGACAGTTGACTGTGGAATATTTAGGAGTGAGGAAATTTCACGACTGGATTTGTTGCACAGGTGGCATCCTATCCCAGTTCCACGCTGGAATTCACTGAGCTCCTGAGAGCGACCCATTCTTTCACAAATGTTTGTAAAAACAGTCTGCATGCCTAAGTACTTGATTTTATACACCTGTGGCCATGGAAGTGATTGGAACACCTGATTCTGATTATTTGGATGGGTGAGCGAATATTTTTGGCAATATAGTATAGCTTGTTCCCTTCTTCTCTTTGATAGCTCATCAAATATGGGAACACAGCTATCATGTCACCCTTGGTCCTTCTCTTTACTAGACTAGCCATGCCCAGTTCTTGTAACCATTCTTTATATATTTTAGCCTCCAGTCCCCTAATCATCTTTGTTGCTCTTCTCTGCACTCTTTCTAGAATCTCAACATCTTTTTTATTGTGTGGTGACCAAAACTGGATGCAACAGTCTAGGTGTGGCCTTACTAAAGCTTTATAAAACAGTACTAGTATCTCACATGATCTTGATTCAATCCCTCTGTTAATGCATTTTAGGATTGCATTGGTTTTTTTTGTCTGCTGCCACACACTGTTGACTAACATTTAATTGATTGTCCATTAGAACTCCAGGATCTCTCTCACAGTTACTGCTATTAAGCCAGGTTTCACCTTATCTGTAAGTGTACTATTGGTTTTTCTTGCCTACGTTTAAGACCACTTTTCTCCACATTAAATTTCGTCTTGTTAAGATAGAGCCCACTGTTCAAGTACTTGCATGGAACTAAGTATAGTTTGGGTTATGATGACTGGAGGAGAAATGATAGTAATTATTCTATAAGCATTGCTAAATAGATTGATATGCTTTTGTAGTTGTGTGTGTTCATTAAAGTAAGAATAACTCATGTGTACCTTTAGAATTACTGAGTTAAAAAAAGCAGCAGTAAGTACTGTTTCAATGATGATTCTACACTACAAGAAAAGTATTGCCAGTATTAATTTGTTGAATGATGTTTTTAAAACCATACAAACAAGTACAAAAATCATTTTAAAGGTGACCCTTCAGTTTAGCCAACCAAGTTAACCTCTCTTTGTGCAAGTCTATATTATCTGGATTTACATTTAAATGTTTTATGCTTTAAACAGCCAATTGTCATCTTTTAATTTTGCCTATATTTAAAACTCAGAATTTTGCCTATATTTAAATAGAAATAGAAAATAATAACAGTAGTAACACCAACTAACACTTCATCTAAAATAGTTCAGAATAGTTTAGCATGAAAAAGTAAAATGGCATATTGGGAACAATACACTTTGATTAATGTTGTACTGTACATCTGTGAGAGGCTTCTGACAAATCCTTGCACTATCCAAGGAAAATGTTAATGGAACTGTAAGTTTGTTGTTATATAGTATTTTTGAGTCTGGTGGAAGTGACTTTTCAGAATCTCATAACCTATTGACCACAAGAAGGGATGCTGCGTAGCTGAAAAGGATCTACTCCATGTTCTCTCTTCATCTGTCAATCTGCCTGCTTTTTGTGTAAGAGATTGCTGTTCTCCTTCCAAGGCACTCTTGCATGGTGTACTCCATCTCCCTCTTTCTTCCTAGTAGGAAGTTAGGTTTTACAAGTTCTTGCCTATCACTGTAACATAGTTCCTCAAATAAAACTGCTTTCTTTGAAAGTTATAAAGCCTGCTTTACTAACAGCTGCTCATGTCAGATTTCCTTTCTCAAGAACACCAAGAGAAAGAGAGAACATATTTGCCTCCAACAGTATTATATTTAAGCAGAAACCCAAAAAATAGCAAATGCATTCACTTCCTCATATTTCAGAGAGGACAAAAAGATTTCTAAAGCTTCTAGAAAAGGCCTGTTTTGAAGCATGTGCTTTTGACTTCTCAGAATCCCTTGATGGAATTCATGTTTAAAGTATTGTGATGCCTAGAATAAATGTAGAAAAGAAAAATAGATTTTAGAATTTTCCCCAACACTGTTGCCTTTTGTATTACATCCAGCTTTGGTTGCCACTGTATAAAAAAGATGTTGAGATTCTAGAAAGAGTCCAGAGAAGAATAACAAAGAGGATTATGATTCTGGAAGCTAAAACATATGAAGAATGGTGGCAGGAATTGTCCAATTTAATGAAAAGAATTAAGGGTGATATGATAGCAGTGTTCCAAAATCTATGAGGCTGCCACAATGAAGAGGAGGTCAACCTATATATATCCATGCATGCGCATGCGCGCGCATACACACACACACACACACACTGCAGAGTATATAATAGATTTCAGTGTTATTTTGAGTTGATTCAAACTATAAAATATAATCACTGTATCATCTGCACAAAGAAACAATGGAGTCCTGCATCTGGCAAATTTAGGGGCATGGTTCTCCAAAGGGTCTAAAGCTCCAACACCACCATTATTTTATTACTCTAGAAATTGAATAACACCTGATATAAAATGCAACCATGCTTAAGTCTTTTTGCAGTTGGTACACTGGAGCTGCATCTTATTTGAAGTGAAGTGCTCATATATAACTTCTGGATGAAACATATCAGTTGTTCATCATCATTATATTTGGGATTTGTCCAGGACTAAACTTTGAGAAAACAAATCAAATGCTGATTTTTAACTGGAAAATGCCGCATAAAAAGGAGATTTACTTGTAAATGTATTGTTCTATCAGATGGTGCAGTATAAAAATGTTGTCTAATGTTGGGCACCCTATTTGAAATTTTTCCTGCTCCAGTCCAAGTAAAAACTATCTTCCTCCAGCAAAAATTCCTTCTGAGTCCAGACAATCCTTTGCTTCAAATGTCTAGCATAAATTTTAGCTGTTGCAGTCAAAAAGCGAATAGGTCTGTAGTTACATGAATCCTTTTCGATACATTTCTTATGAATAGACATAGATATCACACTTAAAATTCTTAGATATATTTTCTGTTTGGTTGATGCATCCAAAGACAAGAAGGGATGCCTATAAATTGGAATATTTCTTAAGGAACTCTGATCACAGCTTTCCTGACCTAAGAGATTCTATACATTTAATCTGTTCTAAGAGACAGACCAGTGGCCAAAAGTACAATATAGCAAAGGAGGTGGCATCCTATGGAAATTTCCACCACAGTATTTAATATTTGAAAGTGTTTATCATAAGTGTCAATTGGGACCTCTTTAATAGGATTTGGTTAAAAAAATTAGATCTATAGCTGAGAAGCATGAACAAAGGATGTTCTTAACTGCAACAATTTGTGATATCCACACATCCTTACTGGTCTTTTTTTTTCCTCTTCCCTAAGGAGAGATTTGTAGCATTTCATAACATTATGCACCAACAAGTGACCACTTTTAGTGGGTTATTGCTGAAGACTTTATATACTCTCCTAAATTAATTTGTAAGCTGCCAACGTTCTTGGCTATGGGTTATGGTTGGTGAGCTAAGATACATTAGAGTACCAATAAGCCCTAGCAAATGTAAAACAATGCATCAGTTCACCGATTAATTGTTCTTATAAGTTTGCCACAGCTTGTCAAGTCCTTGTTATTCATTGTTGGTTTTCTAATAAGGACAAAGTGCCAAGCCATGTGACTAAACTGCTGCAATTTTTTCATTCCATCTAATGCATAGCACAGTATTTGCATTCTCTGCATCTGGAACAAATTTTCAATCAATCTCGATAGAGACATCCTTTTAAAACCAACCAGATAATGATTTCTTCCTAAATGCAGTTCCATCACTGAACTAGACAAAAAAGCTATCCCATTATAAGATATCAGCCAAAAATCCCCAGTGGACTTCTTACTTCCTTCCCCAGCATATTACTTTCCATTGAACCATTAGGTCAGGCACAAACCTGCAAAATTTCAAAACTATATGTTTGTCTCCCTTGAAAAATGGGGTCCTATTGATACCTCCTAATAAAAAATACAATTATATTGGTGAACAAGGAGAACACTATTTAGGCAAAACAGGCAATCAAGTGTCTCCAACCATAAACATTCTGGAGGAGTATTGGGACCTTTCAACTTGGGCTCAAATGTGTAAGAGATGCGGAACACACAGAGTGTACTAAACGTCAGGCCCCTGTTCAGTGTGGTTCCCATTTTCTTCTAAACAGTTACTCATTTGATACATGACCTTTGAACATCCATAAGTACAATAACATTTTTTGCTGAGAAATCCAGCTTGGTTAAGGCAGCAGGCTAGAAAGCAAGAGACCATGAGTTCAAGTGCCATGAGTTTAGCCATGAAAGCCAGCGGTGTGTGTCTTTGAACCAGCCACCTTTTCTCAGCACAACTCACTTCACAGGGTTGTTGTATGGAAAAAAGGAGGTGGAAGGTGTGTTGGATGGGTTTGCCACCTTGAGTTATTTATTAAAAAATAATGGTGGGATATAAATAAATGAATGAATTCATGAATTGTGATTGGTCTATAGCAGCGATGGCGAACCTTTTTTGGCTCGCGTGCCATAAGTGGGGGGAGCGCAGGGGGGTTGTTTGCAGGCATGCCACACCCATAATGCAATGCTTGACACCCCCCCCAGTGTGCATGTGCGCACTACAGGCGCGACCTCCCCATTTTTGCATGCTTTTTTCACCCTCCCCAGGCTCCAGAGGCTTTATAGGAGCATGGGGAGGGCAAAAACACTCCCTCCCGGAAGCCCTCCGGAGGCTTCAGGGACCTTCAGGAGGCTTCCCTGAAGCCTCTGAAGCAGTCAAAACGACCCTCCGAGCAAACAGGAAGTCACTTCCTGTTTGCTCAGATGGTCATTTTGAGTGCTCCGAAGGCTTCAGGGACCTTCAGGAGGCTTCCCTGAAGCCTCGGGAGCAGTCAAAACGACCCTCCGAGCAAACAGGAAGATTGCTCGGAGGGTCGTTTTAAGCGCTCCGAAGACTTCAGGACCTAGAGCAGTCAAAATGACCGTCCGAGCAAACCGGGAGGGTCATTTTGAGTGCTCCGAAGGCTTCAGGGACCTTCAGGAGGCTTCCCTGAAGCCTCGGGAGCAGTCAAAACGACCCTCCGAGCAAACAGGAAGATTGCTCGGAGGGTCGTTTTAAGCGCTCCGAAGACTTCAGGACCTAGAGCAGTCAAAATGACCGTCCGAGCAAACCGGGAGGGTCATTTTGAGTGCTCCGAAGGCTTCAGGGACCTTCAGGAGGCTTCCCTGAAGCCTCGGGAGCAGTCAAAATGACCCTCTGAGCAAACAGGAAGTCCATTCCCAAACTTCTGGTTTGCCCATAGGGCCATTTTTTGCGCTCCGGAGGCTTCAGGGAAGCTCATGAAGCCTCCGGAAGGCCTCCAGGGAGGCAGGGGGAGGCTCTTTTCGCCCTCCCTAGGCTCCTATAAAGCCTCTGGAGCCTGGGGAGGACGAAAAATGGCTTTAAAAAGGGTGAACTCAGCTGGGCAGCACACCCTGACAAATGGCTCTGCCTGCCACCTGTGGCACGCGTGCCATAGATTCGCCATCACTGGTCTATAGAGACTGATTTTTGGAACACCCTGTATATTGGAAAGTATAATTTCAATTCCATTGGTTTGTGTACCTGGGAAGTTTTCTCTCTTCTCATAACTATTCACAATATAGTCAAACAGAGTATGAACATTTGATTTTTTTTAAAAAAGGATTATCAATAGCATATGGTTTTCTATTCTTTCATTTTAACATTAAAAAAAAAGTTCTCCAACTGTGCTGTAATTTATTAAAATGTTTAGATTAAATTGAATCAAAATCAAAAGTTAGAAAATCCAGGTTTCAGAAAATCTGAAAAGATATAGGAAAAGAGAATTCTCTTTCATTGTGCAAATGAGTTTTTGAATTATGACCGAGAAAATGGTTGTGTGTTTTGGCATTGCTTGTCTGCACATCCTTTGAACAAAATGTAACATGAAGCTCTTAAATAAAAAGAAAATGAAAACACTTTGCAGTAGTACGTTCACACTTTTTTGCCATATTGTGCATAGGTATCTGTATATACACTATTCAGGAAAAAAGGTACATTTCAATTGGTGTTGCAAACCTGCAGTGCATCTTTTTTTTTTTATCTCAAGCAATAGAGACATAGATGAACAATAAAACATCATATAGTCAAAGCAGATCAAATTTAGTTTGGGTTGCTCTCAGGGAACCAAATGTTCAGGCTGATTCTGTTTATGACTAGTTTCACATAAGCCATCCATATCCGGGAACACAAGCATCTTCCCTCTGAATTCCAGAAAATTATTTAGCTTTATCAAAATACTTGGGTCTTTCCTTAACATTACAGAATACTGAATAACAGAGGTGAACGGAGCCTTAGAGCTCTTCTAATCCAATTCCCCTGATCTTGTGAAATATTTTGGTAGGGTCAGCAATATAGGTATGATCTACAAATTAAAATATAACATACAATTGGCCAAGGTAAGTCAATGAGACGAATGGATTTTTATAGTTTGTTCACAGGCAGAATTAGAATTTCAGAAGGAGGATGGAAGAACAGTTGATTCTACAACTTCTCCTTAATAATTGCTTACCAACTGAGAATGTTTCCTTGAAATCTATCCAAAAACTTTTGACAGATGTGCATAATAAAATGTGGGAGTTTATGGTGATGCATTCTTAGTTCAATATTCTTTGCCAAAAGTAACATCTGAGTTCTCGCTAACTTTTATTTTTGTGCCTTTAACTTAATTCATACGCAATAACTACAAGGCAGCTATGGATACTGCTAGCAATCCTTTCATGTGTCTTCCTTACAAGAAACATGAAAGTGCAATTCAAACCAACAAACAAACTCATGAAAGTTCTTTTAATTGGAACTGCAATATATCATTGTAAACAGAAAGAAAGAAAATCACAAAGAGAAAGTTCTTTCTTGCTCTTTTAAGACTTTCTCTTCTGCTTAATTAGATACCTTCAGGCAGTTTCCTAGTTGCTCATCCCCTATCCACTGTGGAATTAGCAGATTTGTTATCAGAATATAAAAGCAAACAGCATATGGTTTTCTTAATATCTTCATAATGTCATAACACAATCTGCCACAATGTAAATGTCTTCAAAGCAATTTCACTTGAGTGGAGTATGCAGTAAGAAATGAGAGGAAGAAAAACGATTGCTTTTTAAAAATAATTCTTTCATAATACTCACCTGCTGCATTTTATCGGCTTCTTAATATATACTTAGGGGCATTTCTTTTTCAATAGCTATAAATATTGTGTACATTGATTATAACTCTCTAACAAAACAGTTGCCTCCAGTTATTAAAAGGTCACTTTCCCTTGATGTCTTTTATACCGTTTTAGATAAATACGCACTTACATTTCTTAACTCTCCACAAGATTTAAAAATTATAAATTACTAGAAGATCAAATGAATATACTTGCTTGCTTTGTTTTTAGCCCTAAAAATCTTGTATGGTTGTCTCTTTGATGTTGTAGTGAGCTCCGCTTCAAATGATCCTTTCTTTATATGTGCCTAAGAGATACCACCAAATCATAACATCTCAAACCAGCAGAAAGTCTAATCTTTGGAGATTTTCTTTCGCCCCATTTCAATTGTGGGCAGCTTTCCAAGATAAGCTGTAACCATACTGATTAACCGCTGCTGCTGAACTTTTTTTTTTTTTAAGTATATCCTGTGTCATATTAGCGGGTCCAGCTCTTATCAGCCACTCTGTAAAGTCTGTACGGGGAGAGCATTGACTGCTAGAAACCATATGGATGCCTCTATAGAAAACATTTTTGTACTGCTAGACTTTCTCACATATGGTTTACCTGTTGCCATTGTTTTCTTCCTGTTATATGAACCAATTTTGTAGAAGTTTTCAAATGATCAGTATCTGCAGATGTGTTACATTTTGAGTGGTTGATCTTTCCTTATCTTAATACTTTTTCAGGTAGCTGTACTTGTGTGCTTAAAAATATATTTCCCTGTTTCCAGGGGTGGTTTCAAAACTTTTTACTACCTATTCTGTGGGCATGGCCTATTTTGTGGGCATGGCTTGGCAATCATGTGACTGGGTGGTCAACTTGATGTCACTCACTAGGAGATGTCATGGATTAGATAAAATATGGTGAAGCTCATTAACAATGCTCTTGCTCAGCAACCAAAATGTTGGGCTCAATTGTAGTCATAAGTCAAGGACTATTTCTGCCTTCCTCTGCATGGCAGTCGTGTCCTAGTAAATTCCTTCTCCTTTCTAGCAATTTTCCTCTCTGTTAGAGGAACCAAAATAATCCAAACAATGTAAGATTTCCTGCTGCAGCAGGGGGCAGTTGGACTAGATGACCTCTGAGTAGCCTTCTAGCCCTAAATTGCTATGCTGTCTTCCTTCCTTCCTTCCTTCCTTCCTTCCTTCCTTCCTTCCTTCCTTCCTTCCTTCCTTCCTTCCTTCCTTTCTCCCTTCCCTCTGTGGGAAGCAACCCTCCCAAGCAGCTTTTCAATTTAAAGCAGGACTCCAAAGTTTTCAGCTTTAGGACTTGTGGACTTCAACTCCCAGAATTCCACAGCCAGGCATGCTCAGTTCCGATTTAAAGTGACAGCATTTGTTTTTCTCCTTTTCTGAATCTCCCATGAATTAGTCTGTCTGTCTGTCTGTCTGTCTGTCTGTCTGTCTGTCTGTCTTTCTTTCTTTCTTTCTTTCTTTCTTTCTTTCTTTCTTTCTTTCTTTCTTTCTTTCTTTCTTTCTTTCTTTCTTTCCTTCTTTCCTTCCCCCTTCCCCCTCCCCCCTCTTACTTTTTAAAGCTTTTTTCCCTCCTTGCCTGAACCGTCAGGGGGAAAAACCTTTTTTTAAAAAAAGCTTCTGATGAAGCTTCTGATGGGAGAACAGGTTCGGGGGCGTGGCCAAGCCACAATTTTTACTACCAGTCCTATCCAGTATGCCAGATTTTCACTAACTCTTCTGGCATACCAGACAGGATTGGGAGGAGCCCACCTCTGCCTGTTTCCCTCAAAATAAGTCCTTCCCGGATAATAAGCCCAATCGGGCTTTTGAGCCCATGTGCTAAAATAAGCCTTCCCCAAAAAATAAGCCCTCTCCAAAAATATTGTAGCACAGCAGCATCCATGAGGTGACCATGCTCACCATCTCCTGACCTAAAAAATAATAAGACCTCCCTGAAAATAAGGCAAAGCATTTATTTTGGGGAGGTCAAAAGAAAATAAGTCTCTGTCTTATTTTCAGGAAACACGGTATTACTGAGTAGTTAGCATTTTGTTTAGTATGAATCTACACACAGTCATGTTCTCACATGCTTCTACTGGTAATAGGAAATACAAACACACCACATATATAGTAAGCAATAGTAAGTAAATCCTTGACTGAACTGCATGACATGTTTTGTTCAAAATCCACAGCATTACTATCTCAATCCAGTTCTTCCTTATTTAGGGCTAAAATCCTTCTCCTCCCCACAAAAAAAACCAAACTTCTGAAATATGATATGCCTTTCTGGCAAAGCTACCACAGTTAATTATTTTTGCAATTTAGTCTCATCATCTCCCACTACTGCCTGTCATAACCAAATTTTAAAAGTTCAGTAATCTTACCTATTTCCATGGCCCCACTGCAAATACATAATGAAGTCCAAGTGACAGCTGAAAGAAGTAAAATACACAGGTGGTGAGTCGATGGCTGCTGCATTTTGCTCCCACTCTTATTTCATCCATGTATCTCTTATTAAAAAATAAGTTTTAAGAGATTTTATCTTTGGAAAAAATCAGCTTATTTGTGTATTTTTGTTCATTTTCTTTAAATTGTTGAGTTCTGGGTTGATCTTACTGTATTGTTAATTTTAAACTTTCTAAGAACTTCTTTTTCTCCTAAAGGCATTCAGAATTATGAGTACACGCCCTAATCAGCAAAAAAAAAAAATCTAGTTCACAGTCCAGCTGTGTGCACTCCAGCTGTTCTGATTCACATATACTTCAACACACAAACAGATACATGAAGGTGCATTTCTTCTTATCATTAGCATTTTTGTTATTCTTATTCAAATTTTCATTTCAATTTTGCCAGTAAAATTTAATTTGCTTAAAATGCACTTGTAAGTCAAGTACTCACAATCAGAAAGATAGGTAGACAGACAGACAGATAGTCCAAAGAACCCAAATGGTAAGATATTTGACTAAACAAACCATGAAGAAACTCTTTGTTCATTACAGTTGCTACCTTGATTGTAATGTTAACATTGGTATTTAAGTATTCATTTATGGATTATAATTTGCTCCATCCATATTAATTTCAAAAGCAAATCACATTAGGGTATTGGGCTTTTTTTTTCTACCTTACTAAAATGATGCATGATTGTTTGATAGAAGAGGTCAGCATTACTAGGAAAACAAAATGGCTTGATGCATCAGCCAAGACGTACAACTTAAATAAAGTTATGTTTTGACTTACACTGATTGCCCTCTTTGGAAAAATATGAATCGTTTTATTTCAGGAAAAATTGCAGTGCATTCTCAGAATGGGAACGATCTACTCAACATAAACGTAAAATCTGCTACTAATTTCATATGAGGCCAAGTGTGAGAAAACTGTTATTAAATTACATACTGAAGACTGATAGCTGTGCCACATTAATGGAAGGCAGTATGTGAGATGCTTTAAGGTTCTATCTAAATGTGAAATGTTAGAGTTTATTTGAGAGAGAACTCTAAAAGTAATTAAAGCATGTTGTGTAAATCCTTTGATCTTCTCCATTGTCTAAAAAAATAGGTTTCTGCCTGTACAATCAGGGTTCACCATTAGGGATGCTGTCTAGTGCCATGAAGACTCTTTTGTTGGAAAGCCTTCTCCAATGTCCAAAGGCTCCATACTACATCAAGAGATTGATTTGGGAAAGGGCCAAATGCCTCTCATTTTGGCTTTGTATATCAGAAGAAGATATATTGAGCTAAGTGATTTCAAATACTGTCTGTGCTCTAGCAGGATTTGTCATCTATAATGTCCTTCCTGCAAATAAGACTTCCTTACAACATGGCTACAACATGGCTGCAACATCTTTCTCAGAAGAAAGATCCTGGGACAATGTGGCTGATGATGCATCCTCTCATCTCACAAGGTGGGTTTTTACCACTCAAATAGGCTTTAATGTTGTCTACTATTTTGGAAAAGGGCCCTAGTACTTTTAGTGATACCAATATCTGACATCTGTGCTCTATAGCACAAACATTATTTAACCTTCTGAAGAATTAACTTGCCTATGTTGGCAATACCAACTATAAGGTTCTTTGACAACACAACAGCTTTGAATGCCTACCAGGCTACTTCAGATGTCAACTTATCATCTTCAGCTACAGATGTGATGAGATGAAACAGTTTTCTTTCTCCTTGCCTGACAAGCTGAAATGTTTATGATACAGAATAATAGACATTCTTGTCACTAAACTTAGTTGGTAACAAGATATTGCATTTTCTGATACATTCTACTCATCTCTCAAAGATTAAACCTGAAGGCAATAGCTGTGTACTGAAAACTATTTGAGCATGTAAAATAATTGTAAACCTTAATGCTTTACATTGTTTAGAATACACAAAATGGGTTGAAGAGTAATCTCAAATTTTCCCCCACATTGTTGTAAGTATCAGCTTGCTGATTCAAAGTATTACATAAGATTGGTGCACTTCTATCTCTGAAGCATACATTAATTTAAAACAAGACAACCTATAAACTATTGGGTCATCATTTCACAGATATTTCCTTGCCAAAACAGAGACACAGAATGACCATCAGCAGGCAAAAAAATCAATGGGAGTGGGAGTGAATTCCAGCCTCCTGTTGGCTTCCTCATTCAGCTTTCTTTTGGGAAACCTGAAGTGAATGTTGGAAAACTTCTTCCCTCCCTCTCTCCAAAAGTCCTTTAGACAAGTAATCTAAAGCATTCACCCATATTTGATCAGAACTTTTTATCCCAAGAAGGTATTAGGAGTAATAATTTTCTAAAACAAATGTTAAGGCAAATACTTTGAGCCAAATCATACATATTGTAGATCTCAATGATGTCTAAGAAAATATTCCTGCTGCACTTGTATGTCGAATGTCTAGTTATCTTGGAGTATATTCCAATTAATTTATTTGTTGGTATAAGTTCCAAATAAAATGGCAAATGAATGTTCTTCCTGTGTCAACTCAGGAAGTTCAGACTTCCCCAGGAGCGGTTGATACAGTTCTACAGAGGAATTATTGAGCCTATCATTTGTACTTCTATAAATTTCTGGTTTGGGACAGCGAACAAACAGGACAGGTACAGATTCCAACAGATAGTTAAGACTGCAGAAAGAACAATTTCAACCAGCCTGCCTTCCATGGAAGACTTATATATTGTTCAGTTTAGAAGGAAGGCTGAGAAGATATCAGCCGATCCTCATCCTGGACATAAACTGTTTCAACTTCTTCCCTCATTTCAGTGCTATAGGGCAGTGCAGGCCAAAACAACTAGACACAGGGACAGTTCCCCCTCTCCCCTCCCCCATGCCATCACTCAGCTGAACACCTAATTCTTACAGTGCTATCCAATGTCTATGTATATTTACCCATGTAGTATGGTTGTAGTATTATTATTAACCTTATTATTTTCTTTACTCTCCACTTTTCTTGGTATTATTATTATGATGATGACTATTATTATTCTATTGCTTTGCAATTACACTGAGTGCTTTGTGTGTCAAAACCACACTTGGCCAAATGAAGTTTAATTCAACTCAATTCAATTCAAAATTTATTTCTGAATGAACATGCAGAGTGTTGTGCATACAAAGCAATTGAATTAAAATGTAAGAAATAATAAGTCTGAGCCAAGTAATCACATGCACTATTGAATTCATCTTCCAGGTGTCTGCCTACATAACAGACATTCTCTATGAAGCAGGACTATGCATGTATAAATGCCTTCATGAAGGTACTTTCTCAGTGTATGTGTCAACACTTAGAGAGCTATATTTGTTTGTTTGTTTGTTTAATTAGTTTATATGCCACACATATAACTATCAGTCAGTCTGGGTGCCTTGCTACACCACAAAAACAAGAATATAAAAACCTGAAAAATATTAAATTGTGTGCCTCAAATAATGATACCAGTCATATTAGAAAGGAGCTTTTTAAATTACTTTTCATAACACCTAACTAGGGCTGCAATTTCTCAAGGTGTCTGTATCAGCTAATGGTATCCTGAAACAAAAAGAGCTTTCTCAATTTGCAAATCAAATTCAAGGGATAGTTTCCATTGGCTAATACTTAAATATGTATCCTTGGAGAGCTTTCCCATCAAATAATTTGCTTTGGCTACTTCTTACATTATTTAATTTGCTACAGCAGCCTCCAATTTCTTTCATTTAATTTTGAAACACTGCCTGAAAATGAAGTAGACATTTTGCTTTCACATCTGTAAAAATGCTAACAAAGGCTAATATTATAAACCAGCGATTATGGGAAACTGCTGTAAAGATCTGGCCAGGAAATTCATTGAGGTACTCTGGACACTTTCAACACAAAATAGCAAAATTGACTGAGTGGGGAAAAAAAAAACCCTCTTCTATAGTTTGGAATTTCCCCAGACTGTAAATTCGAAGGCTATGCTGACACTGTTATACAGACTGTAAATAAATGTGGACATAAAATGAGTGTTTTATTAGGTAATGCAGATGTAGAAGTCATGCTGTCCTGTAGTAACCGTGCTACTAATTGCATTTTACATCAAGACGATTTGAATTAGAAACATTTTGTACGCTTACAAAAAGTTGCCAACTACTAGGTGAACCTTAGTCCTCAGCAAATTGCTTTTGCTCACTCCACGCCTGCCAAGGGTTTCCTCTCTCAACAAATCTGTTTCAATAAGAATTGCATGCTGGAAATGATTGGAAGGGGCAAGCTTTCTGAACGTGAGAAACAACTCTGTAAGGTTAAATTAATGAAACCATTTTGTTTTGCCCAGACACTAAATATCTTTGTTCAGAATTAAATATCTCTGATTTCACTTGTGCAGGCATTTCTATTCCTACCACAGAGGTTTTGTAAAACAATAAGAAAAAGCAGTAACTAAGCAAATAAAATAAAATAAAATAACCTGGGTGGTAAAAAGCCCTTGGATACTCAGTATAATAAGAGGTTGTTGATATGCAACTCTTGTAGTACGGCTCCTTTCCCACAAGTTCTTAGAGCTTTTTCCTAGCAACACCCCAGCCATATTTGCTGTGATACAAAGCCTAACCTATTCCTTTGGCACAATATTTGAATGACTCTAGCTGTCCTAGGAAGCTCCCCCTCCCCAGATTAAAATATGATTTATTCGTCATATTAAAAAGAGGCAGAATATTACATTTCCCCAAAGAAGAAATGGAGAAACGTGTTTCTGGAGAAACAGCCCATTTCCTGCATAGGAAAACAGCCTTAAGTAGAAGAGACTGATCCTTTGGAATCCGTGGTGGGTTGCTGCTGGTCCTGTCTATTACGGTTTTACCGGTAGTGGCTTAGAGCAGCTAAGAGCGTACCATTATGGTGGCTCGTTTGGCCCACCCGCTCATGCTCTATAGCAGGGGTGTCCAAACTTGGGAACTTTAAGACTTGTGGACTTCAACTCCCAGAATTCCCCAGCCAGCCATGCTGGGAGTTGAAGTCCACAAGTCTTAAAGTTCCCAAGTTTGGACACCCCTGCTCTATAGCTATATTTATGCCAAAAGGCACACTGGACACGTGCACATAGCGTGCAGAGCCTGTGTGCACCCCGACAAGCAGCTGGGTGTCGCAGGGGCGGTGGATTGCACATGTGTGCACAGTTCACATCAGACGCGTGCACAGCACACATCAGGCTCATGCATGGCTAAACTGAAATCAGCGTACCAGTAGCGATGGTAAGAGCAACCTGCCACTATTTGGAATGCAGATTTTGTATCCATTCAGAAAGACTGGGCCAATCTATTCATAAACAAAACACCTCCAGCCACAGCTCTGGAGCTGATGGGATTGAGAATTTACCCCCACTCCCCCAAATTCTAAGGACAGGACATTACTTTTAGGACATAATAGGATTCACCTACCACCACTAGAAAAATAATAAAAAGAGAAAGGTGCAATGGCCTAGAGGTGGTGCTGTCGCCTCACAATCAGGAGGCTGTGAGTTCGATCCTAGGTAGAGACAGATATTTCTCTCTCTGGGCACAATGAGAATATATCTACTGAACAAATCTCTGCATTGGTGTCAGGAAGTGCATCAGCCAGTAAACACTCTGCTAGCTCCATTCAGACTCTACCCCACAAGGAATTATGGGGTTGTTAAACAGTGATCATGATGATTAGAATAATAAAAAGCACAAGGTTCCCTACATTGCACAACTCCTCTGGAGCATCTCGATCAGAGCCCTACAAAGATCTATTCACTCATTCAGTCATTATATCAGCCACCCTGGAAACTTTTTTGCTGTTACTGAAGCTTCTGGAAACCAAATATATCTTATTTCCTTGCAGTCAGCCTCCTTTTTTATTTCCAACACCTTTCTCCCAGTTTGGAACTGGATCCGATTTTATTTCCCACACAGTGTTTCTCAACTTTGGCAACATTAGGATGTCTGGACTTCAACTCCCAGAATTCTCTAGCTACCATGCTGTCTGGAGAATATTGGGAGTTGAAGTCCATGCGTTATAAGTTGTACGGTTGAGAAGCACTGCTGGGAGCTGCTTTGAGTCAATAGTGGGGATACGATCAGACAGTTACAGAGCTTGTGCAAAAGTATTGTTAAAAATATTCTCTTTCCTTCCAAGGTAACTCACAGATGTACAAGTGTCTCCTCCAGATTGCAACAGATGTGCAGAAGGGATGTCATGGGAGCGATTTACATTTGGAAATCTGTTTTTAATATTAAGAAGAAAATGTGGGGGGGGGGAGTTGTGCCTTGATAGTTATTCTTTCTCCAATTTGTTTTATGTTTAGCAAAACTAATCTTCCCCCACCTCATCCCAATTTCATTCTCTGTGCTATCATATATTTTGTCATTCTTAGCAGTTGACTCCAGATCTAATTATTAGACTCTTCACTGTTTTGTATTGCTTCTCTTTGTGATTATAAAAAAGAAAAGAAGGACAAGGGCAAGGGCAAAAAGAGGTGTTCAATTTTGGAACCATAAAACTTGAGGAAAATAAGATATTGAACTTGAGGTAGTTATTTTTCATATTTAAATATAGGTAGCTACTTCTCTTCCTTTTTCTTGAAATCATGTGAATTTCTTTTCTGCAGACATATTTTATTAAACCAACAAGCCATGGATTCTACCATTTTCCTTTCTAAACTCTTATCTAAATTCAAAAGATGTAGCTAGATTTATTTCTTAATGGCTTTTTTTCGTGCATGCTTTGAACCTTTGTGCAGTATTACTGTAATCTGACATAGAGCTGCTGTTCATCACTAAGGGATTCTCAAGACACTTGATGTGATGGATTCCAGCTACAAACGTATTACACAAGAACGAGGATTGAAATGTTAATGCCTAGAAAATTTTACATTTTTGTCCTGAACCCATAGAATCCTGGATGCAAGCAACAATCAAGCAAGATTGAAGACATCAGATCTCGTGCATACTGTATATGGTGATAGTTTTTCATTTGGAACTTTATTTATATAGGTAGATTTTATTGCATAAGCCTAATTTTTAAAAAGAATAACTACCATATTTTTCAGAGTATAAGACACACCTTTTCCCCCCCAAAAAGAGGGTGAAAATCTGGGTCCATCTTATACACTGAATACAGCATTTTTGGCCTACCAGGATCCCACCCCCTTCACAAAAATGGATGTGCAGAGGGTTTGGGAGGCCTGCAAAGGGCTCCTGGGGGCTGGGGAGGGCAAAAACAAGGGGAAAACAGCCCATTTTATGCTCGTTTTTGCTCTCCCAGCCCCCTGGAGCACTCTACAAGCATCCTAAAGGCTATGCATACCCCCCCCTTTTTTTTTTTTGCAAAAAACGGGCCCATTTCTGTGAAAAATGGGCCATTTTTTGCTCATTTTTGGTCCCACCATCCCCTAGGAGCACTTTTCAGGCCCCTTATTTCACAAAAAATGAGGCATGCAGAGGGTTTGGGAGATCTGCAGAGTGCAAAAACTTTTTTTTAAAAAAAAATCTCTTTAAAATCTTGGTGCGTCTTATACTCTGAAAAATATGGTACATATTTATTTTAATATAGCCTTGTAGAATTTTAAACTAAATGAGTTTTACATCACAAACATATCCTTATATTGATGGTTGTACCATACTGTCATGTATGGCAATAAATAAGGTCAATAATGTAGATAGTCTTGAGATATGAATGTAATTGAGTCTGGCAATTATAGTCATAATGGTCATAAGTGAGTCATCATGTGACCAGATCTCATTTTATGATCTTTTTTGCAGAGATTGTTAAACAACCACCATAGCTTTTATGCATATAGCACCGTCATTGCATGAATGTTGCGGTCATTAAGTAAATCCACTTTTCATTATGGGGTTTTCCCCCCAGAAACCAAAAGTAAAGACCAGTTTCTAGAAAAACTATTTAAAAAACCATTATCTTGAGATGAGAGAGAGAGTGACTTGTCCAAAGTTTGCCTTTCATCACTAAGGCAGAACAATCTCCTGATTTCTAGCCTGTTGCCTTAACCACTAGATAATGATACCAAATGAACAAACAAATAGAATGAATTAAGGACAGAATCCAAAGGATATTAGAAGTACTTCAATCCCAGCAGAATACCTAAAGAACATTATTCAGTTGTTCTGTTTTAATTAGTAAGAAATATTCAACTTTGATTTCGAGTTGAGATCAAGGGCACTTGAGAAAATAGGGATTTTTTTTTTAAAAAAAGCTCTATTTATTATTATGAACATGATCAAGATTGTACTCCTTTCACAGTTTTATTTCTTTTCACTTTTATCTCATGAATTCATTTATTTTATTTTCATGAATTTTAACTGTTCTCATAATTATCAGGTTTAAATTTTTTATTGCAAAATAACACTGGATTTGCTTCAGTTCATGCAGGAACTAAACTGTTCCAATAAATTAAATGTAAAGTTATCATGAAGTATGTTCAGAATGGTTTAACAAGATGTGATTATGATGTTTAGGGATTTGGTTAAGTGACACAGTTTAGCTTCTGATTAAAAGTAAAATGGCAGAAGATACCTATTCAGAAGGTGAAAGAAAGAAGCACGAAGCGTAGAACATCTACTAGAAAGATTAGGTTGAGAATAATTGACATTTCAGACAAGGGTGGGTTTTTTGAGTAATTCCAAAAGTGGGGCATTAATAAATATAATTTTCCTCATTTCATGTAATTATAGTCAATATTAATATTACAAATCAGTATCTATCTGCAAAAGATTTCCCTATTTTTTTTCTTCCTGCGTTTTTGCAAATTTCTCAAATCTCCACAAAAAAGGCTCCCCAACCAATGAAGCTGATTTAGGAAGTTTGTATGGACATTGTTCAGGATGTTATTTTGCAACAGATCATCCATCCATCAATTTATGACACAAATGGGAATCCTGTAATTCCAGTCCATGTGATTGCTAAAACTCCCTGTGGCCAAGATAATTAAAAATTGACAGCATAGTTTCCTACCATTTTGAGGTGGGGAACAGAAGAAAACAAAGTTGTAAACTATAAACACTATCTCAGGTCCTTGGTAAGGACTCAATAGGTACACAAAAATGCCAAATCCAGTCTGAACATCTGGCTGACTGTGTGAGGAATTGTTGTTGTTGTTGTTGTTGTTGTTGTTGTTGTTGTTCTTCTTCTTCTTCTTCTTCTTCTTCTTCTTCTTCTTCTTCTTCTTCTTCTTCTTCTTCTTCTTCTTCTTCTTCTTTTTCTCCACCTGAAACTTACATTTCCAGAATGGTATGGTATGTTCTCAATTTATTTGCAACCTTCCTAATGATCCAGATACTAACTCGAGTCACTAAAATGTTATCCTCCTCTGAACTATGCTGACATGTAGTTAGGTATTACAAGATTTGCATTAAGACTTTTGCCTTATATAAGCTAAACTAAGAACGGTCTTCTTTGATAACATGGAGTACCATGTTTGCAGATATTTAGATACCTAGACACTTGTACAGAATTTCTGTTTTAGTAAGTTATATTCTACTATTTCTCTAGGGCAGCGGTTCTCAAATAGTGGGGCGTGCCCCCCTGGGGGGGCGCGAGGCTCTGTAAAGGGGGGCGTTAAGGCTCCCTTTCCATCTGGGTGCAACGGCGGTGAAGGCGTGGGCGAGGCATAATATATCCCGCCTGGAAGTGGCAGCACTTCGGACTGTGGATTTTCATTGGAGCCGCGGGCTGGAGCTGTGCAAGAAGCCTGCTCGGGCGGGGGTGGGATGGAGGGAAGCATGGGACCGCCCATCTTCGCCACCGCGTAGCTCGCCTCCCCGCCAGCAGCTCCACCGCCAGCATTCCGTCTGGAAGCGGAAGCGCAACAGCCACTGTTGGGGAAGGGACAAAGGGGCGGCGGTCGCCCGATCTTGCCACCGCCACCCCTTCGCCCCTGGTAACAGCGACTGTTGTGCTGCTGCTTCCAGCTGGGATGCTGGAGGAGCTGCTGGCAGGGAGGGAGGGAAGAAGGGGAGGAGGGAGTAAGGATAGACAAGCAAGAGGGAAAGAGGAAAGAAAGCAGGAGGGCAGAAGGGAGGTGGAAGGAAGGAAAGAAAAGCAGACACGCCGGAGGGAAAGAAGAAAGAAGGCAAGCAGGCAGGAAGGAGGCAGAAGGAAGGAGGGAAGAATGGAACTGGAAGGGAGGCAGGGAAGGAGGGAGGAAGAAAGGAAGGATAGGAGGATAGGGAAAGAGGAAAGAAGGCAGGCAGGCAGAAGGGAGGGAGGTGCAAGGAAGGAAGGAAGCATAGATAAGCAGGAGGGAAAGAAGGCAGGCAGGCAGGGGGAAAGAGGAAGGAGGGAACTGGAAGGGAGGCAGGAAGGAAGGGAAGGAGGAAGGGAGGGTGGAAGGAAGGATAGACAAGTAAGAGGGAAAGAGGAAAGAAAGCATGTGACTACGGTGGGAGACGAGGAAAGACCGGTGTGCTATGTTATGCAGAGGTGTACTTATAACAATTTTATAGACAAATGATACTATTTACAGTCGCGCGGGGGGGGGGCGGCGAAATGTTTTCTTCTTCCTAGGGGGGGCATGACAGAAAATAATTGAGAAGCACTGCTCTAGGGTTAGATTTAAAGCACATATAATCAGCCTGATAAAAAAGGAAGACAGGCAGGCATGAAAGGAGAGGGGAGACAAGCCAACAAATAACAGCCAAATGCTTTTTTTAATGGCTTAGTGGATATCATATAAATGATTGTGTCATTAAAGTGGAAACCATTACTGTAATAAAGTTCTCCCTTGTACCTCATATGTAGAGTATGAAACATGCAAAAGAAGGTTGCTTAGCTTAACTTAGTCTTGTTGAATTATCAAAATACAGAGTTAGAGATGAAGAGTTTTATAATGTTGCTATTGTACAATTATTTGTTGAATTTTTCATTACCCTGGTAAAGATGTTTGAACTGATCAGATAGTACCTTACTCAGGCCTTTTGCAAGGTTTCTTTCCCTAAACATCAGGTATGCATTTTAGGTTCATGCATTTCCTTCCTTGCTCCTCTGATGCTAGATTAAGAAATAAAACTGGAATTATTATTTTTTAAATCCCTCACAAAGAAATACATCCTTTATTCAAGAAATTACAAGATCTCTCCAGATGAGGAATACTATTGTGCACCAAAATGCAAAGAGGATGGGCAACCTAGAAAAAGATGAGGACTATTATACTAAAAGTTTAATATACCACAAACTCCTTGAATATCCTGAACAGCAAAGTGGTTGTAGTAGCAGCTTCGTGCAGCCATCCTTTGGCTTTTCTGCATTTGTCATATACTCCATATTTTCCTCCAATAACAAAGGTTTCCAGTAATAACAATTGATTTGAAACCCCATTTTAAAATGTTCAGCTTTTGTTGCATGTTCTATGACACATTACAGCCAAACTATTATTCTACCCTGGACTGTGTCAAATTCTATTGCTCTTTGGCTGTAAATCAAAAGCAAAAAAAAAAAAAGCTTTGTTAAATAATTGATCAAAAACTATAGAACGAAGCAATTCATCACTGAGCCATGATTCTGATACTGTTTCCAGTAAACTTTACACTGTAATTTCATTTAGTAATTCATCTTAACAGACTTCTAATATAGTAGCATAATATAATGCTAAATTTGCCACACAAGACCTTTAAGAAAGGGAATTATTATAATATAGAAATAAAATTATTTATAAAACTTTAGGAATTTAGCAATTAGTGTATCTGGTGGAATTTCACTTGTACATAGAATGAGATGTAAGGCTTCAAGCGTAAACCTGTTTGACAATGCACAGATTAAGGTAAATAGGATAGCGTGAGTGAGTAGAAAGGTGGCCATTTTGATAGCTATTTTTGACTATAGGAAATCTGTAAAACTGTGTTATAACCTACTTAGATGTTAGACTTGTAAGAATTGGTCCTTTTTGCTCTGCCTAACACATTTCTATATACCCTGGTAAAGTGCAATGGTATGTAGCAATGACCTTGGGAAACAGGGAGAAGAGCTGCACCTAAGGGATTGGTCAGATAAGGCAATTTAGCCTACAGAAGGAATGAGGGCAGGGCAAGCATCTCAGAAAGGATTTTCCCTAGTTTCTTGGGCTGTAAAAGGCACAGAGGAGAAATATACTTACAAACATGCAAAGTTCTGTTAATCTAACTTTATAATGAAGTAGAATTAGCTCATATGTTGGGCTTCCTGAATGGACTAACTTGCAAGGCTGACAAAAAGGGAGAAAGGATTCTGATGTTTAACTATCAAAAGTGCTCTGCTAAAGGCACCCCCTGAAATCATCTAGCCCCGGGGTATCAAATTCACATCATTACGGCAGCATCACATGACATAACAGGACTTCCCCCCCCCCACTTTGCTAAACCATGTGTGGGTGTGGCCAGCGCGGGACATGTCCATTACACGGGCCAAGAGTTTGACAGCCCTGATCTAACTCCTGCAAGACAAGCCCTATACTTAAAGTGAATATCTCAGGTAGAAGATGCTAAAAGTAGCAGAGTCTAAGCTAGCAGGCTAGTCCTTTCCTTACTTAAAGAAAGAAGGCTGCACTGTACCATGTAGTCAAGCTTGCCATCCTTGGGTAGGATGGGAGACTTTATTTCCTTTCCAATACTGATGTAAGAGTCAACCTCTGTCTAACTGAGTTTTGTACGTAAGTATATCGTCATAAGTTTCCATATAGTCACATCAACATTTAGTTCTAAGATAGGCTGAACTATTTTGCTGCTAGGACTTCTAGGTAGTAACTCTGTAGTAAAAAAAAAAAGAACACAGTGGATATTTTAAGGAAAGGATCGAACTATCGACTTGTATGGCCATTTTATAGATACTGGCATTTATTTTTCTGAAAAACAGATTTAGAACTGAGTAATAGTTATTCCATTGGCAAAATACCCTGTGATAAAAATCTGCATCCCAAATAGAAATTGTGTCGCAGGAAGGAATGCCATAGAAGCAGAAAATGAATAAACTAGAATGCTCAGAAACTGTCTTCCTCAGAGAAGGTCAGGTCCAGCATTCATAATTTATTAAACACATTCACTATATACGGTATACTTTGTGGCGAGCAATTGCGTAAATGGACAGTGCATAATCATACATATTTATCTGTTTTTCACACACACACACACGTTCATACAAGCATCTTCCCCTCAAGACATCTTTTGATTGGATCCGAGCATGCAAAATTTTGATCATTAGACAGCAGCTGCCATATATGTACCTGGGATTCTGGAAAATCTGCCCCGTTTTTCAGAATCCCATTATGTTTATAATCTACAAATAGCAGGTTTAGAGATTTGTTGAGCCCCCCTGTATAACTGAAGTATGTGGCTGAAGGGGCTGAGCACTCTTATCTGTCATGAAATAAATAGTTGATAATAAATATTTTATTTATTATATAGATGACAAGCATGAGAGCCCAAGTTGAACTGTACAGCAATGGAGAGCACTCCTTCCCCAAAAATGCTACAATCACAATCTGAATTAGTCCTCTGGCCTTAATATAACATCCCCACTAAACTCATATAAAATTATAGCTGTTATCTTAGCTGCTTCTTTAAAGAATATGTACTTTGGCCTTTAGCATTCCAGGGGCATCCAAAACTCATACAGTATCTAAAGGGCATTTATCATTTGGATGCTTTAATGCCATGTTAGGTTAGAATTACAGATAAGCACATAGAAATACAGCGAGTGTGAACAAAGTGAATTAAAAGAAGCTAATGGATTACCAATTGGTCTTTCTATTTTTCCAAATGTTTGAGGTTGCTACTATAATTTGGGGGCCATTTGATTTGGGGCACATATATCAAAACCTATTCCTATCGTGCAGGAATGGCTTCTTTCCAAAGTTAACTTCCAACTCAATTGCTCCTCCATTTGAAATGTTCTTGTTAACAGTTCAAAAGCGCAAGGAACACACAGCTCCCTACATCAGGCATGAGGTCAATTTATCATGAAAGCTGCTATTAGGAAGGGGGGGGGAGAGAGAGAAACCTTAGTACAGCAGAATAAAGTAAGTTATCCTGAAAGCAATTTTGCAGTGGCTTGCAGTTAAATGCATATACATTGCTCTGCCTGCATTTAGGAAAAAAACAAAAACAAAACAGGTACCTAGATTTCAGGATGACTGATAGTAACCACAATCTGAGCATTGCGGCATCTTCTACAACAGGGCTTTCAAATCCTGGCCTGTGGGCCAGATTCATAATGTGCTGCCCATGCCTGGTTTAGCTAAGAGGAAAAAAGTCCCTATACGACACGTGACACCGTCGTGATGACCTGAGTTTGATACCCCTGTTCTACAAACTAACTCTTCTAGAGTCATCTAACCATTGTTGTGCCAAAATGACAACATTGCAGCCAGGCCTTACATAACATCAGCAAATTTGCAATACCAAGTCTTTTGATGATCATTTTCCCTTACAGTTTCATGTAGATATTGGAAAGCACTGGATCCGGAATTGAGCAAGAGGGATACAATAATTAACTTCCCATATGAAGGGAAATGGTTTACAAGTAACTCTATTGAAATCTCTGAGGCCTTTCTACCTTATCACCCAGGAAACCATGGATGGTATCAACAGCTAATGAAAGGAACCCACAGATTCGATCCCTATGCAAACATATTCCATTAGACTAACCATGAGAGTTTCAAGTCCAGTCGAAGCCAGTTTCAAATATGTCAAGGTAATTTGTTTTCTCTATGACTGCCTACAGGGAAGCTGGTATTGCAAAGCCACTGATTACCTGGCATACCTTTTCAGGTGATGAATTCTTGAACTCAACTTCTGTGGTAGCAATTTAGGTCTTCCAGATTGCCGAAGGATGACTTCAAGGGCTTTGTTACACTTTCCAAACATTTGGACTAGAGCAGTATCACCTTTTTATTAAGCAGAATTTATCTGCTGCTAAAATTAACTTAGCTTCCCATCAGATCACTTTTTTGCCACTAAATGCTATTAGGAATCCAAACTGCTCACTTGTTAGGATTCAGGCCAGTGCGCGGTGTTTAACTTGTTGTATTTAACTTGTCACAACCTAGTACACAAATCTTATTAATGGTCTTCTTTGAAGAACAAGTGTTGAATGATGTTCATCCATCATGTTCGAAGAGGATCATGACATCTTGACAAATGTTGAAGACCAAGTCCTGGAGAGCAAGTGTATGACTATGACAGGAACCATTGGAGCCATTAGGTCTACAATTGCCATTCCACAGTGACAAAAGAAGAAAACGAAAAGCACCCTAAAGGATTTCTAGGTGCTCATAAGAGTTTCTTCCTTATTTTCCTTTCTGACTCTAGTATTGATGATCCAAACATTGGAAGCAAATTTGAAGTATAATGGAAAAGGATCTAAAATCAGTATTTGGCCTCACCCAATGACCCAAAAGCTCAGCTTTGTCCATATGTTAAATAGGCAGATTCATTTCTAAAATTAATTGAGTGTGTGAGGTCTATGATTACTTAAATAAACATACCCACACTACCTGCACATTGATTAACTTAAACACTCCACTCTGACCAAACAACAGAAGGAAAGATCTCCCTCAGCCTCAGTTTTGTTCAATTGACTGGAAACTGCTTCTTCATATAAAATTGGAATGAACTAAAATTCCATTTAAGACTGGACAGGATGAAAATTATGGTGTTGTATTGGTATTTGGTGACTGGATGTGGGTGACAGATATCTGAAGGCAATTCTGCTGCCCCTTCTCTTCCTAACATGGCATCATGGTATTCCTTCGTAGACTAATGTTGCAACATGGCATGCATCTCAAATCCCAGGGAGAATGGGATAAATTTGAGTTGTCTAAACATTATTTAGGATGAGACTAACTCAGCTCCAGTAAGTATTTTGGATGCTCACAGCTCTGAAAAAAGCATCACACTGACGAAATGTAGGACTTTATATATATATAAATGCTATTAGGAATCCACAAAGTGCGTCGCACTTTAAGCCAAAGACAACAGCCTGAAGATGGAGAGTGAGATCTCGCTGAAACATTGCCAAGACAATCTCAATCTTACATGGGAAAAGACCCGAATACAACAAAACCAGCATATATATATTATGATCAGTACATTCCTGAGTCCAATATTTTCTAATGTCTTCAGCTGTTGAATCCAGTACTTTCCCTCACCAGAGCTGGTGAGGGAAAGTACTGGATTCAACAGCTGAAGACATTGGAAGATATTGGACTCAGGAATGTACTGACCATAATGAAAGCAGAGATTCTAGTGCAACCTCTGTCTAGTTACAAATAAGCAGTAGGATCATAAGAGTTGGAGCTACAGTCTAATGGATATTTGATACTACCATGACAAATACTACCATAACAAATTTGTTACTATCATAATGTGTAACAATGCCTCTTCTTTTGAATTTAGATTTCATTTTTTTTAAAAAAAAAATCTTCCTGACATTTTTTTTGCTTAATTTCAAAACGTTTGCATCTGTTTTATAAATTTTAGTGATTTAGTGATTTAGAGAGAAGATTTAGTAATATTCCCTCCTAATGGACTAAGATCCATGACATATTGTCCTATTGAGATAAAACACAAATTGGAGTATTGGGAAACTCAAATGCAGAATTGCCAGTAATATAAATAAGATGGTCTGCCATATAGACATATACACATAGGTTACCATATAAACATTGCAATCAATCTATGGAAACCAGTAACAGAACATAAAACCCTATAGTCAATTCCATTATGAGTTAGATAGTAAGCTTACTAACATGAGAAGCTATAATAATGTGAGAAGACTATAAGAGTTTTATTAAACTTAATGAAACATATTAACAAAAGAAGACTAGCCAGTGTACCTAGTTTTTAGGTTACTGTGATCACTGCTATGCATCTATCAATTGAAGAAGAAAGGGGAAAAATGTCTGTTTGATTCCAACAAGGGTTGAGATTTTTATGACTTTTAATTAGAATTCTCTTATGCTGCTGTAGTCTGCAATTATGTCTCTCAGATCCAGTCTCCCCTGCAAATATTCATTGATCTGAGTGGGGTATTCTGACAGATTTTGAAAAAAAAGGTAATAAAAAGCTAGGTTACAAAATGTGGGAGTGTAGACTGTATTTTGAAAATGTAAGACCATATTCATGAATGGCTGCACAACTACATCTGCTACATTTCCATAATGGCAATAAACATATAAATGGCAATTGAAGAACACAATGCAGATCTGGGAATTGCTAGTGTACCTGTGGCGTTCTACCATTGGCAACAATTTGCAAATGCCATTTCTTGATAGACTACAAATAATTAACGACTGAATGGCTCAACAAATTGCTTGGAAAGAAAGTCATTGTATGCTTTGATCACAGAAAATAATTTTCTTTTTTTAGAAAAAAAAATCCTGCTGCTAACAGTAGGTAAAAAGTTAATGAGAAACATGTAAATGAGAAACATGTAAATAATTAATATATCCTTCAGCTCTTAAGAAAGATTTGTTGATGCTGCTATTAAATGCATTGGATTTTTTAATTTCTTTACAATACAAGATTGAGTTAAAAAAACTGAGAATCACCCACAGAAGAAAATTGTTGCATGAATTAATTAGCAAAATGTTTTTAAATATAAGTATATATTTAAGTGTAAGGATTTCACATCTGTCTGTTTCCCAGCAACCTAGGAGCACGTGGGGCTAATTGCTTAGTGGTATTATATAAGAAGGATCACACACAATAATTTCTAACTGAAAAGGATTTAAAGTTTACAAATGAAATATCAGCAACATGGCTGTAATTGCACAGATTAGCAATATGGCCATATGTGTGCCACTGTGGGTGCTACTGTTATGGTAAGGTACTTGCAGCAAAGTAGCTAATATTTAGGGCAGGGTTAAATCAGTGATATAGTCTCCACTTGTTGCCAGACTACAACTCCCATTCACTCTTAGGATTGCCCACATTGGCTGGAGCCTGAAGTGAGATATAAAACCGACCCTGATTGGTATCTAAACCAGAGGAAGTCAGCCAGAAGCTTCCACCTGCTGCTGATCATTAAGACAATTAACCCTACTCCTTAGGAAGCTCAGAAGCTGTACAGATTTGGCCAAGATGGAATAAGCACTCTAATTCTCCTAAAATAGAGCTGAGCCAGATATTTGCCTATTGTCTCTCCCTTTTTTCTCTCCTCTCTCCCTACTCTCTTTTGCATGGTCACTGATGTTAATTAATGGAACAGAGTCCATTAAAAGACCCTAATTGAAGTCCTTAAGCCAGGTCTTCAAGGTCTTGTAGAAGGCAGCAGGATCAGTCTGCCTAATTGCAATTAAGGCTAAATGAAGAGCACAGTCAGTGCTGCCGCTAACATGAGATGGAGAACACTTTAAAGGGAATGGCTGAAAGACTCCACATGGCTCTTTCCTTAAGTTGTACCCTGCAGAGCAGTGGTTGGTTGCAGGCGGTACACCCCGGTACGGGCATACCGGTGCCTGCCGGGAGCACCAGGTATCGTTCCAGTATGGTGCTCTGGAGGGCCCACCTGCCCACCCTCATTCCTTACCTGTATTTGAAGGAAACAGGCCATCTGTGTACGCATGCGCAGCGTACCGACCCTGCACAATGCTCTGCTGAGCAGCTGGAGCATCACAGAGGCGTCTCGGAGCACTGCAGGAGGTAAGAACGCATGCACGCGCTGTGCGCATGTTCATGTAGTGGCCGCCGGGCCCCATTGCACTGTACTGGTTGCAACGGGATCCGGAACCCACCAGTGCTGCAGAGTAACCATGGACTCAGGGGTGGGTTGCTGCCGATTTTACTACTGGTTTGTAACCCGCATGCGAGCATTGTTCAATGTAAATTGTTCTTCACACATGTGCAGAACAATTTATAGTGAACTGTGCATGCACAGTCACTAAGAAAGAAAACGACGGCACCCCAGTGGTGGAGAAGGAACTGGTTTGGAGGTGTAGCAGGCCTGGGTTGCTGCTGGTTCTGCGACCCAGGCCTGAATTCCATATCAGTTTGGCTGAACTGGGCTGAACCAGGAGCAACCCACCTCTGCATGGACTAAATCTTTGTTCTTCATCATTGAATGCTTGCAGTGTATTCAATTTAGAACCAAATGAAGCCTCAACTATTCTATCTTCACAACCACTTAACTTCTAAGAGAACTCTAAAATGGATGCACTCAGCGTTGAGACCATAGAAGTGAAAGAATCCATCTTGAAGTAATCCTTTGAGAAGAAATGATAATATACTGCAATTCTGTACTTAAAAAAAAAAAAACCTATCTCAGCTAGCTAGGGAAAACTCAACATGCCCTGCATTTTTTAAAAGGTCTTCACTAGCTAGAGGAAGTTGGCTGACTAGCTGTAGGGGAAAAAAAGTGCTGAAAAAACAAATCCCATCTAACATTGCTGCTGCGTTGTGAACCAACCAAATACTAGGCAAAACACTATGCTATTTCAATACTAATGCTAAATGCCTTCGAAATTGTTATACTGGGGAATTAGTTTTAGCTCAGTCCTATCTCTGCAAGTAGCTGATGAATTACTGGTTTTAGCCTGTAAGAAAGGCAAGTGCTGTAGCTAAAACAGACAACAACACTCAAAATGACATAAGAGGTGGTGGAAAACATGCTGGGGAATGGAGATCAAATTTACAATCAGAGGGAGATGAATAAAGGTTAACATTGTCCATTTCTGCCTTTAGAAAAAGGTTGTTGTCTGATTTAGACTATGAGACAGCTAAATAATACAGATAAGGTAATGTTTGTTTCTGGATTCATCTCAAGAAACTTTTCTGAACCTCTCCTGGTCCTTCAACTGTCAGGAGTCCTGTAGATCTGAAAGGCAATCGCTTACCGATTTGAGCCAGAAGACTTCGATAGTTCTCATGGGAAATATTGTTAAATAAACATTTTATTCTATGGGGATTGTCTTCAGTAAACAGTTCCAACTTTTTATGCAAACTGCACTCACTATTGTACAATTGCTTGGTATAAGGCTGAATTTTGCTAAAGGCAATACATAGCAGGGTCAGAAAGAGAGTTTAGAAATAATTTCTAAAAACAGGATATCTTTTACTCAAATTTCCTTTTGTTTTTGAACGTATTTTCAGTGCTTACATATTGTCCAGTAGATGGTGGTGTTATTTCAGCAACTCCCTCGGTTTCTTTTAGGAAGGGTTGGTCAAAGAGATGCCTTAGTATTAGCAAGTTGGCTTTGACAGTTTTTTTAAAACATAGAAATGATATATACAAAATATGAATGACATAATTCACCTGATTCAACAGAACCTCTCTGCAATCTCAGCCTTAAATTTAAGTATATGAAGAGTTATAATCCTTCCTTACACCAGACAAACAGAAGCAAAGGTTAGATTCACCAGTCCTGTGCTAATTAGAACATCAAAATCATGACTGATAGTTTATATTCCAATTGGTTATAGTGGAGTATCACATGGTGTGCTTTAGCATTTAATAGCAGAAGCGATTTAACAGCTCCAGAAAACGAACATAAGCATTTGAGGTGTTGAACTAAACATCAGACAAAATTCTTATCTATAGCTGTGCATTTGCAGTAAGGAGATTCTATAATTAATTATATGTCACTGAACTGAATGGATGTAGTTCAGAGTACATTAAGTTGCAATGCTTTTTACAGCACGCATAAATGCGCTAGATCAGGGGTATCAAACTCAAGGCCCAGGGGGGTGGATCTGGCCCACGGGGTGCTTAAATCTGGCCCACAGGACCATCCTGGAAATAGCAAAGGACCAGCCCAAGGTGCTTCTGCCAGCAAAAACAAAGCTACCCACGGCCCTCACCAGTTCTGTTTTGGGCTGCAGTGGCATCCTGCAACCCCCTGCCAGTGAAAATGAAACTCGGGAGGGCCGTTTTCACTGGCAGAGGGTTGCAGGATGCCATTGCAGCTAAAAACAGAGCTGGTGAGGGCCGTGGGTAGTCCTCCTGAGCTCTATTTTTGCTTGCATAGGATTTCAGGAAGCTGTCACAGCCGAAAATGGAGCTCCAGGGCCTGTTTTCGCTGGCAGAGCACTCAGGCCACCACAGGTGTCCCTAACATGAGTGACGTTGAGTTGGCCATACCCATCTTGGCCATGTTATCCTGGCCCCCCTGAGGTCAAATACCCTGATATGGCCCTCAATGAAATTGAGTTTGACACCCCTGGACTAGATGCAGGTTAAACTACAAAAACTATATGCACCATTCACCCGGGGGGTGGGGCAGTCATTCATGAACAATCTGTTCTGAAGGACTGTGTTTCCCATAAAGACCAGTCTCATGGCTTATGGATATTCATTGAGTCTTCTTTGGCAGTAGAGGTAAACATCCCCTCTGTAATCCAAAGCCTCAGAGTGGTATACCAGCTACAATTCAAAATATTTTTTTTCTTTAGCCATATTTCAGTTTAGGTGGCTGCAAAGCATTATATATATATGAAAATGATTTGGATCTTAATCTAAAATATGAACACCTGGAGATCTGCAATAAGTGGCTACTAGCCAAGAGCTACATTTTTAGTATGGCATTATCATTATGGAATGATTTTCTCTTACAGGTTGGCTTGGCATCACCTTCATGGTTGTTTCACTGCTCCTCAATATTTTTTATACTTTTCTTTCTCATTTTATTCCATCCTTGTAAAATTGACTTAGCCTGTTAAATCTGATTTGTTTTCCTTTCCTGCATTTTCTGGAATTTCTGGCATCATAATCATTGAATGTTTAATTGGTTTGATGTTTTGCCACAACCTGTTCTGACAACCTTCATCATAAGAGTAACCATCAATCAAAACTGAGTTTATGAAGAAAAATTAAATTGGGTCATTGGATGATACCTTTATCGGGATAAATCAAAATTCCACAAAATAACCCTTCATCCATTAAAAATGTTATAAAATCAGGAGATGAGGCAAAAGGACATCTAAATTATAGACAAGCTACAAGCTTCCCACTATGAGTTTTGCAATCACACTCAGGATGGAGATTATAGAGTAGATGCAGTTGATAGAGAAAGGCATTGTCATAATTTGGTTCCATCTAGCATTCAAGGATATAGAGTAATGGTTGTTTTCCTCAGCTCTGAAAACCCAAAAGTTGTCCCTCCTCAATTTGTCTCTTTCCATGGGGGAAAGCTCCTAGCTTTGGATTTTAGACAATGGATGCAAATCCTTTGCAAATTCTGTACCTCTCAGTGCAAATTCCCACAGCCACAAATTCTCTGTTCCAACTAAAGAAGCTACTACAAATAAGAAAGCAAACAAAAGCAATTCACAGCCAGAGAGTAATGCAAGGAAAGGTATTAAAATGGAAAGCACATGCACATGAGGCAGCCTTAAAAATACAGAGACATTTTCTCTCATAATATAAAGCAATTTATATGTAAAGCATCTGTAATCGCAAAAGTGCCTTAAATACAATATTCAAATTCCAGCAATAAGAGCTCCTATAGCTGACAATGATAAATCAACATATTAAAAGGCGGGCTGCTCTCTGCAGCAGGTGCTATTTGGAAGGAAAACAAGTGAGGTTTATAATGTGGAGTGAAAACAGAGATAGCAGAAAATGACCAAAGTGGCTGAAGGCCAGAAGGCAACACTTGAAGTTGCAAAATAGAGCCAGAGAAGAGAGAGAATTAAGGAGGGCAAAGTGATAAGAAAAAATTCTGGAATTGGAATGCTGAGATTTTATCATATTCCAATCCTCATTCGTATATTCAGGCAACTACTCCAGAATCAGTGCTTTGGTTTTAATATGACCTATTGTTGGTGGCATTATTTTACTAGATCATTAGTATTTCCGTATATATACTAAAGCCATTATTAGTGTTAAAAATTAAACTTAATAGGGAAAAGAATGGAATATAAACCAATACACTATTTTTAAAAGTTTGATTTCTTTATCCATTATACAACCAATAAGCATAATGCCCCCTTTAGTGCATTTAGTTTTATGATATTTTAAGCTTTAGACACCATGTTCCTGAATCTTCTCCTTCCTTCCTTCCTTCCTTCCTTCCTTCCTTCCTTCCTTCCTTCCTTCCTTCCTTCTTTCCTTCCTTCCTGAAATCTTCCTCTTGAAAAATGAAACAAATATGAATGGATCCCCACCCTATTCTAAATTATTACCTAGCCAGATTAGATAATAAAAGCAACATTGTACCAACTGAAATACTGCAATGCCATGATTAGTACTTATGCTGCTATGTTGCTACTGTGACAATATATTTTTGCTATTTCAATGTGAATGAGATTTGTCTTGACAAAGCACTTTGCTCTACAGACACAATAGGCTCTGTTTCACCCAATTGTAGTTATACATTTTTTTAACAAAGCTTATCATGCCAGATGAAAAAAATCATGCTGGCTTTAGAAAAGATTGAGGAACACAAGATATTATTTCTGATCCACACTGAATAATTGAGAAAGCCAAAGAATACAAAAAGAAATAAATATATGCTTGATTAACTTTAGAAAAGCTTTCAATTATATCAACCGTCATGGTGGCATGTCTTTAGGAAAATGGATTCATTTTCATATTCTCCTCATGAGAAAGCTGTACACAGGCAGGAGGTCACAGTCTGAATGGAACATTGTGAAACATACTGATTCCTGGATAGCATAGCATGAGACATTTTTTTCCCCTTATTTATTCAACCTATATAATGAATATATATTGAGGGGAGCTGGATTGGAAGACATTGTTTTAAAACCGAAGAAGAAATATGAATAACTTGTGCAGCTGATGAAATGATATCCAGTTTATAAAAGTTTGTGGTTTTAATACAATTTGTTAGTTTGAAAAGATGCAACCAGCCTCCTTGTGATTTCTTGGCTGTTATAAACTAACACAGTTCTCGTATACTACTCTGATAACTAAACATTCAAATGATTTGCAAGCTCTAGTAATAAGAGCACAGTAAGGAAATGGAATTAAGGTTAAATACAAAGAAGACCAAACTGGCAGTAGGTCCAATAACCAGCCTTAAAATTGACAGTATTGAAATATTGAAGTATTGGATAGCTTCTGCTTTCTAGGATTGATTATTAGCAATGAAGGAACTAACTGTCAAGAAATCTACCATAGTGTAACATTTGATAGAATAACAATGAAGGCTTTTGAAAAGGTATTTAGATGTTATGTTGTGCATACAGATTCTAATTGTGTATACAGATTCTAATTGTGTACAATAGTTTTCCCTGTGATAATCCACGGTCATGAAAGTTGGATTTTGAAGAATTAGGAGGGAAAGAATATTGGCATTCTTTTAAACTTTGTATTGAGAACATTGTTGAGAATGCCATCGGTAGCCAAAAAGAAACCAAGCCAACAAATGGACATAGAACAAATCAATTCAGATTTTTCACTTGGGGCATAAATGACCCAAAGTCAAGTTATCACATTTTGAATATGTTATGCAAAAACAAAGTTCTCTGGAGATATCTATAACACTGGGAAAGGTGGAAGGAAAAGGAAGAGGATGACCAACAGCAAGGTGGATAAATTCAGGGTCGGGTTGCTACGGATTCACCCGGGTTAGGGAGAACCTGTAGCCAACGTTATGGCCGGTTTGGAGAACCTCCAAATCCCACTCCTGGCTGGCCCTTCCCACCCCCTCCCACCCCTCCCAGGAGTCTCCACGCGGCCCATTTTGGACATGAGGTAAGTGCAAGACATGTTCATCTTTACAATATGGATGTTGAAAAACATTCATATATTTTTCTTCATTTAAAAACATGTCAGTAGTAACTTACAGATAGGCAGGTAGGTAGAAAGAAAGGAAGGAAGCCATCACCTTTAGATTGATTTTCAGACTTGAAATTTAGCTTCTTTAAAATACCATTTGTTTTATGCTTCATATTTATTTTATTCTATAATTTTAAAGTAACAATATAATGGTACCCAGAATATCTGCCTAATCCAGTCAAAAGAAACACAAATAACTTTCCCTTGATGTGCTTTGAGAATGATTAAATCAGCTTTTATTCCACTGTTCCCTGTCAAGGTCCCCAATTTTTATTTGAGTTTCTGTTCCTTCCACTAGACTAGTCTGCAACAGAATATACATGTGGTCAGTACATGGAATTACTCTAAGAAAAGAGTAGTTGCCAGCTGCAAAAGATAAAGCTCTCCCTTAGGAAGGTTTGTGTTTTGTTCTGGGTGTTTGTTTGCTTTCTCCATTCAAAAAGCTGTTGTGATTTTGGTCACGTTAATTACAAAATTGGAATGCAAATTACAAATCTAGCATGCATGCATGAACTCCTTGAATAGCAGGTGCCCATTTTGATATTTTCAGAGCTTGCCCCTGTAAAATAAATCCAGCCTTTTTGCAATCTGAGATACAGCTTCATATATTCAGTTGCCTCTCTAAGGCTGCATCATTAATTTGTTGTTGTTGTTACATTCATATCAGTCTTAACTCCTGATGGTTACATGGACACGTCTTTGTAGTTCTCTAAGCAGTGGTTTGCCACTGCTTTCTATCTGGGACTGAGAGAGAATGACTGGCCCAAAATTAGCCAGTTGACTTCTATGTGAAAGATAAAATTAGAACTCAGTTTTCCTTGTCTCTAGATTAGCATCTTAATCACTACACCAAACAAGTTGCTGATCGCGGCTAATTTTACCAGTGAAGGCACCAGGCTAGAACCAGGAGACTGAGAGTTCTGCTTCACGTATGCAAGCTCAGTTGGGTGACTTTGAGCCAGTTACCGTCTCTCAGACTAACCCGCCTAACAGGGTTGTTGTGGGAAAAACAGGAGAAAGAAAGATAATTAGGTATGTTCATTTTTATAAATAACTCAATAACTTGAGTTATTTATAAAAATAAAAAAGTGGGACTAATATATTTATAAGGATGCAGTGGCTCAGTGGCTAAGATGCTGAGCTTTTGATCAGAAAGGTTGGCATTTCTGCAGTTTGAATCCCTAGTGCGGCGTAATGGAATGAGTTCCTGTTACTTGCCTCAGCTTCTGCCAACCTAGCAATTCAAAAGCATGTAACAATGCAAGTAGAAAAATAGGAACTGCATTTGGTAGAAAAATAACAGCGTTCCATGTGCCTTTAGCGTTTAGTCATGCCGGCCACATGAACATGGAGACGTCTTTGGACAGCGCTGGCTCTTCGGCTTTGAAACACCACTAGCACGTATGTGCGAGATGAACTTTTACCTTTAATATATTTATAATATTTTAACACTATTTAATATATACAGTATTTTTCGGAGTATACGACATACTTTTTTTCCTCAAAAAAGAGGCTGAAAATCTGGGTGCGTCTTATGCATCGAATACAGCATTTTTTTGCCTCCCAAAGCCCCACCCCTTCACCAAAATGGCAGTGTATACCCTTATGGAGGCTTTCAGAAAGATCCTGGGGACTGGCGAGGGCAGAAATGAGCAGAAAATGGGCCGTTTTTTGCCCCCCCCAGCTCCCAGGAGCACTCTATAAGCCTTCATAAGGCTACACATGCAATTTTTTTGACAAAAAATGGACCCATTTTTACGAAACATAGGCCGGTTTTTTGCTCATTTTTTACCCCCCTATCCCCCAGGAGCACTCTGCAAGCCCCTCCCCCCAAGGCTATTCATGCCTTTTTTTTAAAAAAAGGCACATTTTTGCAAAAAACGGGCTGTTTTTGGGAGGTTTGCAGAGTGAAAAAAACTTTTTTTTCTTTTTTTCTTTTAGCTGATTGATGAGAATTACATTGATCGAGTGCTGTGCCAGCAGAAATAAAGTCTTAGGTGCTGAAGATTGTCAGTGATTTCCTTTTCCAGCACATGAATAAATACACCTGGAAACATCTACCTACCTACCTACTCTCTCTCTCCCCCTACCTACTGTATTTCTCTCTCTCCCTCTACCTACCTACCTACCTACCTACCTACTCTCTCTCTCTCTCCCTACCTACCTATCTACTGTATTTCTCTCTATCTCTTTCTATTTTTCTCTCTCTATCCCTCTATCTACCTACCTACTTTTTTTAAAAAAAATTGCCTCTTCAAAACCTTGGTGTGTCTTATACTCCGGTGCATCTTATACTCCGAAAAACCCGGTAATTTAAGAAAAGGATACACTTATTCACATATAGTACCTTTGAAAGGCAGAAATAATGTTTGAATAAACAGCTTTTCCTAGAAATCGTACAGGCTGCCACTTACTATTATGTAAACAAGCTCCTGATTCTGCTTACCCTCTAATCAATGCAGCACTCCTCCCCTCCACAAAGCTGATATTCCCAAATGATGGGATAATCATGGGATCTTTGACCAATTGATTTGAACTGACTGCACCATGATATCTTATCACAACAACCTCTTTGGCTTTATGCTGATCTATGACCATAATAAAGCTTTGATTTGATTTACTCTTTGGCTTTTGTCTAGGTGTCAAGGCTAGAACAAGCTGTGAACAACAAATGGTACTCACCTTCTGTCTTGTCCCATTAACTAGACTAAGGGAGGAAAATAATCATTTCTTCCATTCCTTGTGGTGCTGGCTAATCCTTTTTCCTGGGAAATGTTTTTCCCCCATATCAAAAAAAAGGAAGAACGTACAAAAAGCAACATATCACTCCTGATTTTATTAAATTTATGGGCCATCTTTCTTCCAGGAGTTTTAAGATTACATCTCAGAAAATCCTCTGAAAGAAAAGATTTGCAACACACAGGAGTGCATAGACAGTGCCTGTGTTTGAATCAATAAAGCACTTTAAGTACTATCTTTTCCAGGCTGCTGTGGCTGCTTCAGAAGAGAAGTGCATAGTACCTCTAGCCTCATGTTGTGAAGCGCTTTCTTTGAAGGCTTTGCACAGGCTTACTCAATATAGTATTCATAACTATTCCTCTTTCCATTTTATCTCATAGCAACAAGCCTGTGAGAGAGACAGTGATTCAGTAAGTTCCCATGGGTGAGGATGGACAAACTTGGTCCTTAGTCCAGCATTTTACCATTATGTATTACTGGTTGTTCCAAATCACCAAATATCCTCAATATAATTTAGAACTATAATTATTTACATTGTCGGATGCATTACTCTGAGTGTTTTGTTATCCACTGGGAAATGAACTCTCACTCATTTTGAAAGGATAGAGAAGCAAAATCCAGTTTGTGACCGAGTAAGGATCTGGTAAAAAGGGTCTAGAGTCAAACATATATCATCAAGCAGCTGGGTAGGTGCATTCCAACAAGCATATATTGCATTTTACACACTGTCCTTTTGAATGTGCTCCCGAGAGGTATCTCATCTGAAGCAGTATTTAATTCAGTTTTTGATGGAGTTAGACTAATCAAAATCAATATAAAATAACATTCAGAAATCAGGTTTTAAAAAGGCTGACTTCTGCTTCATTTATCTTCTGCTGCAAATACGGCATTAAAGCCTTAGAAATTCTTTTCATGTTCAGAGTTGTCAGTGTTGCTGTCCAGGTTAATAATATTTCTGTTTTAGGTTCATTCACACAGGCAACAAATCCCCACCTGCGTCCCTCCCTTCCATACTGGGTCAGTCTTAATTCAAGGCGTGTCTCTCTGAAATTCAAATGCTGCCTAGCTGTGCTAGGTGCAAGTTATCACTAAGCACAGCCTTTACTGAGGTAAAATTGTTGTAAGAGGCGATATTCTAATTCTATGCCTTCCTTACCATTTTAAAAGAGCTATTTTGGTTGTTTAGGATGATGATATGCCCTTTGGGGATCAAACTCAGATCTGGAGCTCCAACTAGATAAAAAAGCTTTCCTTAGCAGCACCTGCAATGAGAGTCACTGACTTCAAAATGGTGACTGACTAGAGCAGGCCTGTCAAACTGGCAGCTCATAGACTGGATGTGTCATGTGCAGGCCGTACCCACCCCGGCTCCACAAAGGCAAAAACATCATGATATGTCACAATGTGTCACATCATGTGACATGATCGAGTTTGACACCTGTGGACTAGAGCAGGGGTCACCAACGTTTTGGACCGCAGGGACCACTAAATTCATAATTTTAAATTCCACGGACCACTAATAAATTCTGCCTAATGACTGGGTGGGTGGGCATGGTAAGGTGGTCATGTGTCTGCGTGGGTATGGCCAAGTTGATGTAACTCACGTTGAGGAGCGCCTTGCCAGCCTCTACTCACCACTCCTCACCTGCCCGCCTGGGCTCCTTGGGGCCCCAACAGGAAGTAGTTGCTGGAACTAAGCAGCCACAGAAGAGAAAGAGTTAGTAAAACAGCTGGCTCAGTTCAAATTGGATCTGACCAAGAACCCAAGATCAGCAGAAGCACCTCACTGACGACTATGAGAATAGGCTTTCCAAGCAGAGGGAAATCCTGCAGGAGTGCAAGACCAGGTACCGGCACCTAGAGGCTCAATGGGCCGAGATGGTCAGTCAGTTCCAGGCCATAATGCAGTCCCACTGCAGTCCCACCCTCCAGCTCTTCGCCACCAGCGGCACTTCCCTCCAACCTTTGCCCAAAGCCCCGCACCAGGAGGCTGAAGAAGACCCCAAGTTGGAATTTCTTCCCCCCTCTGACCCACAAAAAGACCCAGAAGGGGTAGATTCTCTGCAGAAACACAAGTGTTTGTTGCATGTATCTGGCCCATGATTTAGTGCAATATAAAAAGTGCAATATAAACAATACAAATAATTTTTCTGGAGACCACCAAAATTTTCTCACAAACTTTTTGGTGACCGTTGGACTAGAGCATCTGATGCATAGGGGGCATGTAGAAAGGGGTATGGCTTTCACCAGCCAATCAGGCCTGCCACTTTGAAGCCTATGGCTGATGTTTACCAAGATCCCTGGTTTTCATGTTGAATTAATTTGCAACAACTGCCACTTCTTAAGAAAATGATATTCTAACATCCCAATCTGTAGAGTTATTTCTTTAGCTCAGTGCTGATACAAATAGTATAATATAAATCAAAACAACAACAGAGCACCTTTTTAAAAAATATGCCACATACTGAAGCAAAACAACAGACAATCAGAATATCATCTCTGATTGCTGCTCAGTAGGAAAAGGTGTTTATAACAGAAATTGCTTGCCCTAGTAGATATAGCTAAGGCCAGCATCCTGCTGTGTCATGTGATAGCTGTGTAATTTAAGACATTGACTTGAACCTCCTTTCACTTCAATGAAAAACATTGATGAAGCGTAAAACCTGAATTAAGCCAGCTCAAAGCAGCTGGTTATAGAGTTATGGAAAGTAAATTATTTTTAAAAACCATAGGAAACTTGACTGGTTCATCCTTCTGATATTCAAAGGCAATACATAACTTTTAAATGAGTTGGGAAAAAACTTTCAATCCTCAAGCAGCAAGCCATAAATTAGAAGATCAAGTTATATCTAAGGTGATAGCAATAAGCTTAACCTACTCTTGACTTGCTGTTTGTCCTCTACTGGCCGGGCTCTTGGTGCTATATTAGCAATTTCCCTCATAATTCAAGGAAATGAGATGCAATGAAATATAGCTTGTGTGAGGGCATGTAGGATCCTTGGCCCTCATTATTAAGAGTCTTAAAATATAGCTGTTTAGTGGTGAGCTATAAAGTTTAATGTGAAGGCTGAATCCCATATAAAAGAATTGTGTTTTATGTATCTCTGTGAAGGCTTTAGGTAAGTTTTATATATCTTACTCTTTTTACAGAACATGGCAGACTTTTTTGTTTTATTTTAAATGGGGCTGATATAGCAAAACTATATGTCTGCGGCATTGCAATGTGTAAGATGCCTTCAAAAAGAAGATACAGATGCTGTTTTAGACTGGAGTAGGTTGAGGGATCACAACATTTTTAGACTATTACAGCTTGTTCCCAGGGCTCAATAACCTTCATTTGGAGATTGTTTAAATAATTCAGAATCTAACAGCACCCTTTTGGTGTATTTCAATGAGTAAAATTCACCATTCCGTCCCTCTCAAGATAGGTGACATTATAAACAATAGTGCATACAGTTCAAAGTGGTGATAGAAATTGATTACAGAAAAAGATATAATGAAAGCAGCTTTGTACATTTCAACTCTATTTGGGTGTAACAGTAAATATTACTTTGCAATGACATTATTGAATCTGAAGCTTGCCAGCAATGTTTGTCCTGGCTCTTCTATGGCATCATTACAAGGAAATCAAAAGCTTCGGCTTTTATGTTTATTATATAACAATTTACAGATAACTTCTGATTCTGGATTATACTTAGGTATAGTTTCCTTAATTAAACCAACTTGAAATGAATTATATGTGGCATTTTTCAATTAATGTTAACCACAGTTTCAGATTTACATAAATCCAAATTGTTCAATTTTAGAAAAGGAAATGAAAGATACAATGCAGAAAAAAAGATGTAGAAGTCACACATTAGCTTTGAATGTTTTGTTTTGGACTTACAAGTAAGTGTAGACTCTTGATATTTGAGTGGAAAGTCCCCGAAATTTTCTTAGCAAGATTTCAAAAGTGGTTTGTCACTGCGTGCTTCATCAGGCTGAGAGACAACAACTGGTACAAGGTCACCCACTGGCTTCATGCCAAAGGTGAAACTAGAACTCACAGTTAGCTGTCATTGATGAAATTATACCAGATTCAAATAAAGCTAGTTAGTTGGGAAGGAATAATGCCAATGAGCCACAGATGTCTCTGGTTTAAAACACTTCATGAAGGGAGAAGTGCTCTGCTTCATATTGTTGATATTACACATATGCCTATAACTTTGCTTTCTTCAGTTTGGCAATCCACGATGTACCTCTAATATTTTGGACACATGATAGCAAAGCAGAGGAAGAATGGGAAATGAAGTAGTAGAATTAAAACATCTCTACGGTCTTTTGAAAGGTCACCAGTTATTGTATGACTTAGAAGTTTGTCATAATTTTTGAGACCTCTAGGGAAGAAATGGCAGACTTTCAGATCCAGATAAAATTGAACTAAGATTTTGGAATTAATTCTTTGAATGGGAAAATGCTTTTGTTTTGAACTTTTTTTTAAAAAAATAAGATTTTTAAAATTTGAATACTAGAGGGAACTAGAAGGAACTAAAGATTACAATTAAAGGACAGTAACATTTAAACTCACAATTACAGAATGAAGCAAAGTGTTTTAACATATATTTGACTTATGTTATTCTGTGTCCCCTGCACATAATCAGAAATTCCCCAAAAGCTCAAATATTATATTAATGAAGTAAAATATGTATGTTCTTGTCCAAGACCTCTGCACACAGAAGACACATACAAATGTTCAGGAGAGAAATACACGATTGTTTCCATTTAATGATGCATCAAGGTTATGATGGACAGAAGACAGAATAGTTCTTTGTTATCCTATGATTTTTATTTCTTTAATAAGCAATGGATACTTATATACACATAGATCTCTTTCTTTTGCATTTTATTTTTATTTTAATTAACTGGGATGTTTGTATTCTACATGGTCTGTGACCGAATAAGATTTGATGATGATTAATAAGCACTGATCTTAATGGTGATGCATTTACTAAGAATGACTCATAACATTCTGTTCAAATGTTTAATACATTTTAATACAATGCCCCATGACATTGTTCAAATAGTGCCATTAGCAAACTCTATTAGAGAACACAAATCTTTCAGCACGTAGGGGGAAATGCAAATGTTATGGTCCTTTAGGTCTTGCCAATCAGTTCATGGAGGCAAATGGATGGTGGGGTGATTTACAGTGACTGAGGATCTGGCCTATTAAGTTTTGTGGAATCTTCTTTTTACCAGGATTTCAGTATGGTGATTATTACAAGGTCTGTGGATTGGGATAAGGCACAGAGAGAAAGGAGAGGATCTTAGCATATTTTGAAAGTGTGCTAGGATTTGGAACTTGGAAGGGTACTTTTTCTCTTTCTGAGAAGAGGGGGGCAAAAATCATAAGAAGAGTGTGGGCATGCCATCTGTTCTGTAGTTTCCCTTCATTTTTCCCCGATTTGCAAAATTGCTCTAGGCAAGCCGAAGCATTACGTTGATAAATGGATATATTTGGTGATTTGCCATCCCTTGCCTGACTTTAGATATCGCACCATTCAGTTGGTGACCAGCTGTCAGTTCTTGTCCCATTGAACTTTTATTCATTGTCTTGCCCTAACCATACTTTATTTTAGCATCTATTCACCAACTCCATCATATCATATTTGTATGTTGAACTAAGAGAATATGTATATGAACTGTGCTACTGAACAAGGTTTAAGAGTAAGGGTGGGTTGAATTGTTTGCTTGGATTCAGTCTATACAACTTACTTTGAATAGATCTCAAAACAAATTCTTTGAGGCATATGAACACCTGAATTGTATTTTCTGCAGATAGTAGACCTGAAAGGGAAGGAGCATTATTTATCTATTATCAGGGGTGTCAAACTTGTGGCCCCCAGGCTGGATGTGTCACACGCTGGCCACGCCCATGCCCGGTTTAGCAAAGGGAAAAAAGTCATGTTATGTCATGTGACAACGCTGTGATGATGCAAGTGCCCTAAATGGGTGGCCATAGAAAGAAAGAAAAAACACCCATAAAATAGAATAAACATTTGTTTTTTTATTCCTTTGTGACATTTCTTTCCTCTAGATTGGATTTTCTTCAACAATCATCCAACTTCTCAGGTTGTTCTGTAGTGCCACTTACACATGCATACAGCCAACTTCTGATAACCAATACATTATGTTTAAATTACAGATTTTCCACCAATGTTATACAGAACATGCTGCAAACTTAAAGTTTTCTGCATAAAAAATTAGGCACAAGTGTTTAGCAAAAGAGTCCAAAGAGACAAATTCAGGTTCAGGAAGATTAAAGATTAGTCCATTCCCAGTCCAGAAGAAAATGTGAATGTTATTTGTCACAAAGACTCTAACATTTCTCTTCCATATAGCCCTAACTATCAACTTGACAAATGGTCATATTTTCTTCTCTTGAGTAGATGGCTTGATTTCACTGACTTTTTTTCTTAATTTGCAATGTGTTGCCAGACCTTGATTAGCAATGGACATTCATTTGGTTATGCTCTTTAGCTTTTGGATCTGAATCTAAAGACTCAAGATTGATCCCTAATACATGTGAGGATTAGTTCGTCTAGAGGTGCACATCCTTCCAAGAACTGGGATGAGTGCTACAGAAGCGGTCCTCTTCCCTGCTTTATTTATCTCTAGCTAAACTTTATTTACCAGTTCCAAATTTCCAGCTTTTATTTTTCTTACAAAATGCTGGGTTATACATTTGCTTTGTAAACAGAAGGGAAAGTTAAGACAGAAGAGAAGCAGATAGCTCTTTTTTATCAAATGAAGCCTAATTCCCACACAATACACAAACCCCATTCTATTTTTTTTTTTTTTGCTTTTACACCAATAGAAATATAACATTCAAAATCCATCTTTTATTTATTTTTAACTTTTACGTTGGATTTTAATCTAAAAACTAAGTGATGCCTTTTAAATCTTTCACAGGAAGACTATATGTTTTTTCCAAGTCCACTTTAGGTCTGTCCTTAAATTGATTATTTTGAAAAAAATCCTTTAATCCAATGCAGTTTAAATATTCTAAATTGTGTATGGCAGATTAATATTGATATAAAGAATTTGCTAAAAAAAACCTGAGCTTATGGGAAAAGATAAATGTTTTAAAAATAAATATTAGATTAAATATATATTTGGGACTTCTGATTTCAAGCAAAAGTATCAGTTATTGAAAAGTTCTGCTGGAAAAAATAAATCACCATATTTTCATTATTGAACTCATAGGTACTATATAATAATGGACATGCTATCCTTTCTGCTTTCATCTTTATCACTGGTCCTACATTCTGACCTCTATTTCCTTATGGAATCCAAGTAATCATATAGGAAAACAGCATTGGTATAATTTAAAAAGTTATTATATGGAGTCTCTTATATTATGACAGGCAGTGACGTGCGGTGAGATTTATGGCTGGTGAGGCACCAATGTCATCACAATCAGATTTATGGGGGGGGGGGATTTCCAACAAAACGCAGCAACCGGAGAAAAGCAGCGAGGGGCGAGGAAGCTCGTCGGGGAGAGCCACGTGCTGTTTTCGCCTTAGATTCCTCTCCTCTCCTCTGCGCACGCACCTTTCCTCCTGGGCTTTCTCCCAGCAACCTCAAAAGCTGCTTCTTTTGCCATGACGTTTCCCAGCATGGTAAAATACTTTTTTTCCCTTCACCTTCCAGCCAACCAAGAAGCGCCCTATCTGAGCCACAGCCGCCAATTGATCATTTGCAGCTTGGCCCGGACCACGGAGCCACGGGGGAAAGCTCGCAAGGGGAAAGCCCTTTCTTTCGCCCGTGGCAGAGCTCAGGCATTCTCTCCTCTCCACCGACACCCCACAGACTAAAGCACTTTCTTTCGCCCGCCTGAGCCTAAAGCACTTTCTTTCGCCTGCTGAGAGAGAGAGAGAGAGAGAGAGAGAGAGAGAATCCCGTCACATACCGTACATTCGGGCAATGGGGGGGGGCTTTCTTGCACGCCTTCAGAAAGCTTCTGAAGGCATGCAAGAAAGCCCCCCCCCATTGCCGGAACGTATGTGACGGGATTCTCTCTTTCTCTCTCTCTCTCTCTCTCTCTCTCTCTCTCTCTCTCTCTCTCTCTCTCTCTCTCTCTCTCTCTCTCTCTCTCTCTCACACACACACACACACACACAAACACGGAAAATCCGAGTAGCTGCTGCTGGGAGCCCATCACCTACATTTGGGCAATGGAGGGGGGCTTTCTTGCATGCCTTCAGAAGCTTTCTGAAGGCGTGCAAGAAAGCCCCCCCATTGCCCAAACGTATGTGACGGGATTCTCTCTCTCTCTCTCTCTCTCTCTCTTCACTCTCCTCTCCCATTAGCCCCAAAAGCCGCTTCTTGACAAAGAAGCCTAAGCAAAGGAGGGCTGGGCGGAGGAAGAGGGAACTTTCCCATCAAATGACTCACTGCCCTAGACTCGAGGCGACCCTCTCTGCAGTCCCCCACTCTCGCCAGCGAAGGAAGGAGGGATACACTCACTCTCTCTCTCTCTCTCACACACACACAAATGGCAAATTGAGCAGCCGCTGTTGGGAGCCTGTCACATACATTCGGGCAATGGGGGGGCCAGACTAGAGGGACTGCAGAGAGGGTCGCCTCGAGTCTAGGGCAGTGAGTCATTCGATGGGAAAGTTCCCTCTTCCTCCTCCCAGCCCTCCTTTGCTTAGGCTTCTTTGTCAAGAAGCGGCTTTTGGGGCTAATGGGAGAGGAGAGTGAAGAGAGAGAGAGAGTGAATGGGAGAGAGAGAGAGAGAGTGAATCCCGTCACATACTGTACATTTGGGCAATGGGGGGGGGGCTTTCTTGCACGCCTTCAGAAAGCTTCTGAAGGCATGCAAGAAAGCCCCCCCCCCATTGCCCGAACGTATGTAACGGGATTCTCTCTCTCTCTCTCTCTCTCTCTCTCTCTCTCTCTCTCTCACACACACACACACACACACACACACACACACAAATGGCAAATCCGAGTAGCTGCTGCTGGGAGCCCATCACATACATTTGGGCAATGGGGGGGGGGCTTTCTTGCATGCCTTCAGAAGCTTTCTGAAGGCGTGCAAGAAAGCCCCCCCATTGCCCGAACGTATGTGACGGGATTCTCTCTCTCTCTCTCTCTCTCTCTCTCTCTCTCTCTCTCTCTCTCTCTCTCTCCTCTCTCTCTCTCTCTCATTCACTCTCTCTTCACTCTCCTCTCCCATTAGCCCCAAAAGCCGCTTCTTGACAAAGAAGCCTAAGCAAAGGAGGGCTGGGCGGAGGAAGAGGGAACTTTCCCATCGAATGACTCACTGCCCTAGACTCGAGGCGACCCTCTCTGCAGTCCCTCTAGTCTGGCCAGATGAGAGGGACTGCAGAGAGGGTCTCCGCAGTCTAGAGCAGCGAGTCATTCGATGGGAAAGTTGCCTCTTGGAAGGAATGACCCGGCTTGGCTCCCACTTCGTCTCTCCTGCCTCGTCTCTCCTGCCTCTTCGCTTCTCCCTTCAGTCGTTGGGCGGCAGATCAAAAGCGGGAGCCAAGCCGGGTTATTCCTTCCAAGAGGCAACTTTCCCATTGAATGACTCGCTGTCCTAGACTCTCTCTCTCTCTCTCTCTCTTCACACACACACACACACACACACACACACACACACACAAACAAATGGCAAATACGAGTAGCCGCTGCTGGGAGCCCATCACACACATTCGGGCAATGGGGGGGGGGCTTTCTTGCACGCCTTCAGAAAGCCCCCCCCTGCCTGAACCTGTGTGATGGGCTCCCAGCAGCGGCTGCTCGGATTTGCCATTTGAGAGAGAGAGAGAGTGTATCCCTCCTTCCTCCAGTCCAACACTCTCGCTGGCATCCCGGCCAGATGAGAGGGACTGCAGAGAGGGTCTCCTCGAGTCTAGGACAGCGAGTCATTCAATGGGAAAGTTGCCTCTTGGAAGGAATAACCCGGCTTGGCTCCCGCTTTCGATCTGCTGCCCAACGACTGAACGGAGAAGCGAAGAGGCAGGAGAGACGAAGCGGGAGCCAAGCCGGGTTATTCCTTCCAAGAGGCAACTTTCCCATTGAATGACTCTCTGTCCTAGACTCAAGGAGACCCTCTCTGCAGTCCCTCTCGTCTGGCCGGGATGCTTTTTTGAGCCTTTTTTAAACAGTTAAGCAGAGTCATCAGCAGCTAGCTCAGTCTCGCCTCAGCTGTCGCCTGAGAGGCTGAGCGCGCTAAAACCTCACAGCAAGCTCTCATATGTTTTTTTTTTCATGATGAGAGGTGCGGCTGTGCCTCACTTGCCTCACCTGACTGCACGTCACTGATGACAGGAGTTTGGTTGTTGTTTCAGTCAAAATTGAGTGCATTTTCAACATTGAAAGCTACCTGAAAGGCATATTTGACACATTTTGGGATAAAAGTTTAATTCTGAACCTTACTTATGTCATAAACTTACTTCAGATTATTACTGGTCAGAAAATTGCAAAGTAATGTGATTTTAAATAGCACTAAAATCTACTGTAATTTTATAGGCAATTAAATATAATGAAAGGGAGAATAAGTTACTTGTAAGAACTTTGGACCAGTTAGAAAAACCTTATATATACAAATAAATAATCTAGGCTATTGAGGAACCCGTCTGTTTTCTATGATGTTGAGATGCAATTAATTAAAAAAAGAATATCATTTTATTGAAAACTTTGGCCAATTTACAAGAAGGTTTAGCTATTATTTTCATTATGGTGGACTGTAAAAGGGCGGATGGGATATTTGGCCTATTATTGGCTGTCTTGGTTCTGTGTATGTTAGTTTGTTAATATGAGTTTAAATTAATAGCATATTATTTAAAGTTGTGAATATAATTTCAAAATCTATAGATGACAAATATTTTGAAGATACAATTATATGGAGTCATATAAACATGGGATACAGCAGACAGATGTTATTCTTTTATAATGGAAATGCCACTTGAAATGGAAATCAAAAATATTTAATTGTTATTTTATATGGCCAAAAATAATATTACGTTTAAAAATTAAACTGTTTCATGTGTTATATTATTTGTTTGCATTTTTGCCTTTTTTCATTTATTTTGGTTTTTTTTCTGTCTACCTCCCCCCCCCCCGTGTGTGTGTGTGTGTGTTATCTGCAGATAGTTGTTACCAAAGATATCTATCAATCATGTTCTACCTACTTTATGCTGTAGATTTGCAGTAGTCCTTCACTAAGGCAAAACCTTCATCATTTGTTTGGACAATGACTGCTGAACTTGAATGTCACAACACAAGATCAGTGACAGGAAAAAAAACAGAGTGCAGAGTCTAGAAAGAGTGCAGAGAAGAGCAACAAAGATGATTAGGGGACTGGAGACTAAAACATATGAAGAACGGTTGCAGGAACTGGGTATGTCTAGTTTAATAGAAAGAAGGACTAGGGGAGACATGATAGCAGTGCTCCAATATTTCAGGGGTTGCCACAAAGAAGAGGGAGTCAAACTATTCTCCAAGGCACCTGAGGGTAGAATAAGAAGCAATGGGTGGAAACTAATCAAGGAGAGAAGCAACTTAGAACTGAGGAGAAATTTCCTGACAGTTAGAACAATTAATCAGTGGAACAGCTTGCCTCCAGAGGTTGTGAATGCCCCAACACTGGAAGTCTTTAAGAAGATGTCAGATAGCCATTTGTCTGAAATGGTATAGGGCAGTGATGGCGAACCTATGGCACCGGAGCCTTCCCTGATGCCTTCAGAGTGCTTAAAACGACCCTCCGAGCAACCCGGAAGTCACTTCCTGTTTGCTCAGAGGATCCTTTTGAGCGCTCCGAAGGCTTCAGGGAAGCCTCCGGACGGTCCCTGAAGCCTCCGGAGGGCCTCCGGGAGGGGCGGGGGAGGCTCTTTTCACCCTCCCCAGGCTCCTATAAAGCCTCTGGAGCCTGGGGAGGGTGAAAAAAGCATGTAAAAATGGGGAGGTGTCGCGCGTTGTGCGCGCATGCGCACTGGGGGGGTCGCGCATTGCATTATGGGTGTGGCACGCCCGCACAAGGCCCCCCTGCGCTCCCCCCACTTGTGGCACGCGAGCCAAAAAAGGTTCGCCATCGCTGGTATAGGGCTTCCTGCCTAGGCAGGGGGTTGGATTAGAAGACCTCCAAGGTCCCTTCCAACTCTGCTATTGTATTGTATTATAAAATAAAGTAAGTTTCAGAAGTAGTGGTGAGTGTGCAATATACTTTACTTCAGCCTTATCTCACAGCTGGAGTCTTTTTTCTATCTGGTTTAAATGGCTCACTTCATGTAATACCAGGAGGAATTCGTATTCTGGGAATGAACTAGGTTGACAGAACTATCACGCAAAAGAAATATATTAGTACTGTATTTGAAGAAGATAAGTTTGGGTTTCATTTTGCCTTCTCGAGATGTTTCAATTAAGTTTATGCAGAGAGAGAGATTTACTAGCTGACTAATATAAACAAGGAAATACAGGTTTTCAATGCAGCAAATTACAATAAAGTTCTTACCTTGGGAAACCTAAACCAAAATATGTCCCACTTATATGTGAGAATTCAAAAGGCCTTTATTTGTTTTTGTCCTACATTATTGACACTTCAGGCTGCCTGATTAAAAAAAATCATGATAATTTCTACTACTTTTCAAATATCCTCAGTTGAAAGTTATACTATTTTTTTCTAGCTAGATAACAATTGTACCCTCACATATCCATGTTTAAAAGAAAAACAGTTATCTGCAGTTGCTTGAAGTGTCTATCCTACTCCTGCTTGTTTTGGCCTCTTAACCATAGGTTTATGCTGAAGTATAAAAAAGGTGTGTTCAAATAGAGTAATTGGTTTTGTATATGGTGTAAATGATGTATGTGTACATATACCCTTTGCTTGTTCTTAGGAGATTGTTCAATGTTCTGCCATATATTCCCTGTAACCTATTCTTCTGGCGGACAGCAGAAACTTCAGATATGGTAACAGTACAAAGCAGCTAACAGACATTTATTTCTTCAAGAGAAGCAATAAAACAATAGGAGTGAGGCAGTGGTGTGTTTCAAAATTTTTTAGAACCTCTTCTGTAGATGTGGCCTGCTTTGTGGGAGTGGCTTGCCAGCCATGTGACTGGGTGGGTGTGGCTTGGCAGTCATGTGACTGGGTGGGTGTGGCCAACTTCAATTCAATACCAGCAGATTCCCATTTGATTCATGAGATGGAAAATACAGTGTCATCAACAAACTGGTGATGACTCACCCCAGACACCTTAAGCCAGGGGTGTCAAACTCGCATCATCACGGCATTGTCACGTGATATAATGACATTTCCCCCTTCACTAAAACAGGCATAGGAGTGGCCAGTGTGTGTCTCATCTGGCCTGCAGGCCACGAGTTTGAAACCCCTGCCTTAAGCAGTTCATCCGGATATTTCCCAAGGCTGGGAAATCAAAACATACGCAACAAAACTAAGGCCTAGAAAAGTGAAAATCCCTAAATAGGGCTCCTACTCAGCCTATATATATATATATATTCTTCCCTTCCTATATTGTGCTGGCCACAGCTATCCCCGCCTGCTGCTACTGCCAATCTCTTGTGTCAGCTCTGCCTGCTCTATTCCTGGCTGAGTTAGCCAATACACAATCTTTTTCTCCTTTCTTGAATATAGGAGCTAGGCAGGGAATAGAGGAGGAGGAGGAACAGCAGGATAGGGTGTTGCATGCAACAATAGCAGCTGCTGCAGAGATAAAAGAGAAGGAGAGAAAAGCATTCTGCTTTTGTCCAGAGAGGCAAGGAGGTATGCTATCCGGCCCACTGAACTGTGTCCCACAGCCAAGTTGGCCTGCTGTGTCTGAACAGAGAGCAAAAGTCCGGGGAGCATGGTCTGGCAATAATTGCAGTTGAAAATGATACTGATTACATTCTGAATGCTGAAAAAAATGTTAGCAATATTGGCAGGGTGAGAAAATGAAGGGGGGGGGGGGGCATTTCCAAAATCATACCAGATTTTTCTCTCTGCCGTGGGAGGTATCTTCTTTAAAGAAGAATTTAAATTTTGAAAGATAAAAGTATCAGGTATTTAGAGATTGTATGCTACTTCAAATTCTGTGGGATTTCCATTCCAAATACACAATTTCAAGTTCTCTTTTTGCAAGAATCTATCTAGGTCTGGGGACTGGACTGGACTCCAAGCCAGGCTTTGCATTAGCCCCCAAAATTATTTAAGTGGGTTTTGCCACGTCCTCTGATAGCTTTTTAAAAATTATTTGATGTATTAGCAGCCCTCCCCACTAAATGAAGACAACTTGGCCCAGCTCCCAGGCCCAAGCCTGGCCCAACTTCCAGGACCAAGCCTGGACCAGCTTCCAGGACCAAGCCCCTACCAGGAGCCATGAATCCAGAAGGATTCTATGTTGCAGACCAGTTCTTCTATGGGAAGCACATCCCCGTCAAGAGCAGCCAACCGAGCCAATGTAATTACACAGTGAAAATATTTATGGACAGATAATTGTTCCATCTTGCTTTTAACAAACCCCTCTTGAAACACACCTGTTTGTCTTGAATTCAGAATGTTCCAAATTTGAAATGTTTCTGATTTCCCTTATTTTCTTATTATTTGGAGATTGCAGATGTTCCTCCCAAATAAACTCACAGGATTATGATCCAGACTGACTTTCCCAAGCCTAAATCAATCAGGCAGTTATAACTTCAGTTTCCAAAGCCACATCCTTAACGAAACATGTGTCCTTTATTCAACTTGGAAAGTGTACTGTCCAACCCTCAGTCAACTTGGAAAGTGTACTGTGAAATGTTAGTCTTTTCCAACCAATTCTCCTTCTGATATTATTTCCAGTCATAGGGAGTTCAAACAGAAAAACATCCAAATAACTAAAACAATGCCTTTTCCTAGGTGAGCTTAGTACCATTAGGTTAGCTCCATAGGTTAGCTTAACACCAAATATAGTCAGCACTCAAGATTATTTCATAATCTCCATGCCATCTATATTGAGCAGATCTGAAAATATATTGACTGTTGTTACATTGGATTCTGGACCAAAATGGCTTGTTTTTCTCTATGCCACTTGGACGTTTAAGACACTGAAAATTCTAAAACTTGCTGAAAGACTATAAGTACTTCGAACATGAAACTGAACACATAGATTTGATTGTGTAAGAAGAATTGTGCAGGAAGGGCATGTGAAATTTAACTAGGGTTGGGGTAGAGTTAGAGAATATAGTTTTCTCCTTTTCCCATCAGTGAGAAATAAAGCAGCTAACTCAGACTGTATTTTTAAAATGATTTATGCAGTACTACCAAAAAGTAAGCTGTCCTTTAAATGGGTCAGTCTGTAAGTAAGCAAAATGTAACTTGACCCACTCCTTTATAATCAACCATGACTTTCTTTTAAAGTAATCTGTAGCTTTGTGTGCTGACCAAACAAGTTCCCTCCCCCTTTTTTCTGCTTCTTTACAATCCTTCCATCCGGAGGGAAGGCAATGCACAGCTGGCTTTTTGGGTATTACTTGGAGAAAAAATAGTTTTCAATGGATTTGCTGACAGACCTTCACCTATTATAGACCTAGCCAAGCAGTTATAATAAAGGGATTTATCTTGGATTAAAGTCCTGGAATTACTCATTAATTGGATTAATGAACAGCAATTCATCATGCATGCCAAGCTTTGCCTCTTTCTGACTTCTTGCTCCAATCCCCTTGTAAATTTATCAAGGGGAAACTCTCTGTTTTTCAAAACTTCAGGCAAAAGTTTTACGATAGCTGCAGTATTGTTTTCAGTCAAAATGCCCTCATGTCTTTAGTTTGTTTTAACTTATTTTCTGCAATTTCATCTTGATAATTTTCTGATATTGGATAGTCATTGTTACTTTTAACTTATTGCAGAATGGTCAATGTTATTTTATTTCAAAATGGAGACATGCTGCTGACTGGATGATTTTCTTAATACATAGATAAGGAACCTGTACACTCTAAAATGGTCTCCAGCAGATCTAGCCAATAAGTCTCTCTCACGTGCCAAAAAAAAAAAAAAAAAACCTGTACAGGTAATTTATCAACATTCAAACAGACACATATCTCTTTCTCTTTTCCTAGATAATGCATTACTATATCTTATTCAGACATAATTGTAATTCTAGTATCCGATGATCATGGAAAATATGATCTGAGGCTCCTCATTAGGAATAGATCATCAGGTGTGCTCTTTTCTATAGTTTGGTTATTTGGGATAGATTTCTAAAATGGCAAATTTCTGATCATTTTCTATTAAAACTTTTAACAGATTGCTTTTTTCAATGTATTATTATCACCCGGAATACTTTCCATGCAGGAGTAAGCCATCTTTGTTGAGGGTTATGGATTATAATCCATCATGGTCTCTTGACATTAGTAGATATTTTGGACTTCCCAGACCAGAGAAAGTGATCTACCCAACTTCACCCATTTGGTTTCTGTGTATAAGGGAGGACTTAACCACATTGGCACCAGGGGTGAAATTTAGCAGGTTCTGACAGATTCTGGAGAACCGGTAGCAGAAATTTTGAGTAGTTTGGAGAACCGGTGAATACCACCTCTGGCTGACCCCAGAGTGGGATGGGAAAGGCGATTTTGCAGTATCCTTCCCCTGTCACACCCACCAAGCCACACCCACAGAACCGTAGTAATTTTTTTTTTGAATTTCACCGATTGGCACTCTCTCTCTCACATATCTGTGTAATGCATTTTTAAAAGTCAGGTACACTTTTTAAAAATGTGGCACTGTTTGTGCCAAGAACGGCAAACATTGATTGAAATTATTGACTGACTTCTGGAAATTCTGATAGAATGCAATACCCACATTCATTTCTCACTCCCATTGCTCCTGTGATAATAAAAGGCACATCTCTCTCATGCACATGTAAGCTGCATTCACTGCTCCCCCAATACATGTGAACTGCTGAAAGTGACCCTTAGTGGTAACAGAAAAAAGACTCAGTCACTAACCTGTGCCCAGTATTCCATGTTCTTGTATTCACTGCCCATATCTCAAAAATAGTATAAGAGTATATGCCAGATGATAGTATCTCCTAGTTTAATCTGTAATCGGCTGCATTATAGTTACTGCTCCTTTACGTCAGGTGAGGTAGAAAAGCCAAGATGGGGGGCAGGACAAAAATCTGCATTGACTGTAATAACAAATGTGGATGTCCCAAAGGTGCTTTTTTCAACAGGGAACTGGACTTTCTGGTTTTTCTTTGAAGACATTTCACTTATCATCCAAGAAACTTCTTCAGCTGATGGGAAGTGAAATGTCAAACCAGAAAGGCCAATTGCCTCTTGAAAAAAGTACCTTTGGGACAGCCATGACCTGGATGACTGAGAATCTCCATAAACAATTTTGGAGGTCCAGGCAATGCGTTAAGGACAGTTAAAAGCCAACATTAAATCTTGGCTAGGATGGGGAGGGTTGCCCCTAAGCCATAACGTGCAGTTGATCCAGCTGAAGATAACTTAGCATTACCAGTTGGTTTAAGAAATGCGGGTGTAAAACTAATCCAAAATAAATACTTCAAAGTTCCATTGATTTCAGAGGTGGTTCAAAGGAGCTTCAACCCCATTGGTTGAATCATCTCCTGTGTAATTAATAGCGAGATGCACATGACAAGGGAGTTGACAGTGCTTAATGCTTTGCCTTTGGAAAAATACAGCACAACAGAGTTTTAATTTTGTCACTGTGGCTTGTTGAAGATGATAAATGATCAGAAATATTAAAGAACAATATGCAACTTATTTTTGGTTAAGCAATTTACACCTTCAAACGGACAATCTTGTCAAATAAAGGGATTCAAAAGTAGTAACAATAGCGCTTTTGGAAGACCAAAATAGAAAAAGAAATATATTACAGACAGTTTCATCCTCAGTATTGCTAATAATTTTCTTCCAAGACCTAGGAAATCAAAAATGCTTAAAATTTCTCAGTTAACAGCAGGCCCAAGTTAAAAAAGAAAATTGTCAGGCCTGCAGTCATATTCCTTTTAGGATCGTTGGCCTGCCACACTCTCTATTATTTTACTATGCTGTTTCATTAGTGTAGTAATTGCGAGGGGAGATAGTAAGGAGTAGAATTGTAGAATGTGTTGTTCTCAAAATAAAACATTCCTTTTCCAGAAGCCCAAGGTCATTCTTTGTCTCTGCACCTCTGCATCTGACTGGAACTAGATGGGTAGAAATGCCAGCATGGCAGTGGAAGATTGGACCATGTGATAGACTTGTGGGTGTGGGACAAGATCATGAACTTTCAACTTGGTGGAAAACCCAGGAAGCTTTCAGATTCAGGTTTTCCACAGATGTACCAACAGGTCTCTCTTATTAAATTGAAACTTTGATGAAAGCTATGCCTTGAACTCTGATTTAATTATGGAAGATATTTGGAACGCTGACAAAAATAATGTCAGAATCTTTAAAGTTGTTTCACTGTTGGTCTCCCCATTATATATTCGGAGTTTTGAGTTAAAATTAAAGGAGACTACATGCAAATGTATGTAAATCATTAAGATTTCAGTCCTGGATGGAGACACTTGATAGCCCAATAGCTATAGTATTACTGAAGCGACATAACAAAATCTCTTACTCCTAGAGTAGTGGCCCCCAAACTTTGGGCATCAGAGACTGGTTTCATGGAGATTTTCCTGTGGACCGGAGAGGGCGTGGTTTTGTGTGTTGCCTACATCCCGTGGATGGGGCTTTACTTGTTTCCACAGCCCAGTTTTTGGTATGCCGTGGCCTGATGTCAGTCCATGGACCAGGGGTTGAGGACAGAGGTGAAATTCAGCAGGTTTTGACAGTTTCTGGAGAACCAGTCGCAGAAATTTTGGGTAGTTTGGAGAACCGGCAAATACCACCTCTGGCTGATCCCATCCTTCCCCTGGAGTAGAGTGGGAATGGGGATTTTGTAATATCCTTCCCCTGCCAAGCCCACCAAGCCACACCCACAGAACTGGTAGTAAAAAAAATGAATTTTACCACTGGTTGGGGACCCGTCCTAGAGCATATTAATTTATAAACCAGTAGCTTCAATAGGACAGGACTTATCAAAGTAACCATGTCCATACAAGAAAGAGAGGTCAACATTAACTGAGCAAAAATGTTCGCTGTTTACTTCCCCTTCTGAAGCACATTCATTTCATCATTAAAATAATGCTTAAAGGTTATACTATATATATTGTGAGGAAGGATCTCTGTATTCTGGAGAAGAATTCTAACAGAGTCTAACAAGGATCCTATGCAAATAATATCAAGCAATTTTTGCAGATATTGTTGTAATGAAGTAGCTGCTAGAACAAAGAAAAATCCATTTACTTGGCTGAACGGATGCTTCTGCCAAAACTTTGTATCCCCCCCCCCCCCAGTCCCATGGAATGCTGCAAAGAAATAATGTAACAATGCTCAGGACTGTCTGCATATTCAGCAGCAGGGCAACTCTCTGGAAATAGAACACAACTGGATGTAAAAGCTGGAGATGATCCAAAATTAGCTCTTTCCAATTTCTCAGGGCTGCAGAGGAAAAAAAATCCAGAAAAAGATCATAGTACATCCTTATGGGAAGTGAAGTTAGGCATGGCTTGAAATACTGCCAATGGCATCATTCGTAGATATGAGCCACAGTGGCTCAGTGGATAGAATGCAGTATTGCAGGCTACTTCTGCTGGCTGCCTGCAATTTAGCAGACTGAATTTCACCAGGCTCAAGGGTTGACTCAGCCTTCCATCCTTCCGAAGTGTGTAAACTGAGAACCCAGATTGTTGGGGGCAATATGCTGACTCTGCAAACTGCTTAGAGAGGGCTGTAAAGCACTGTGAAGCGGTATATAAGTCTAAGTGCTATTGCTATTGCTATTCTTAAGTATTCCCTTCCTCCTAGTCATACAACCCAAAGTCTAAGTGCCTAACGGAAGACTATAACCAGGGCTTTCCCATTTCTAAGCCTGCATCTTAATCATAGTGCCACACAGACATGTGTGTAATCTTGAAATCATTATTTCATAACAAGCACAACAAACACTGCCTCTGCTGTCCTGTAACCAAGGTACTGTACTTTAGCAAAGACAGGCTTTCTGGCCTATTTCCTTATCTGATAGCATCATTTTAAGGTTATTTCAAGGTAATACAAAGGCCACATAAACATTACTATACATAACAATCAGGTAAAATACAGGGTTTCTCTCATCCATAAATGAAGTAGAAAAGAATTAGGAGCACAGAGGTGATACTGAAACATGGACAGAGATAAGACTATTAGTTCCGACTATCTAGACCCACGCCAGTCCGGCTTCCGACCCGGGCACAGCACTGAGACAGCCTTGGTCGCGTTGGTTGATGATCTCTGGAGGGCCAGAGATAGGGGTTATTCCTCTATCCTGGTCCTATTAGACCTCTCGGCGGCTTTTGATACCATCGACCATGGTATCCTATTGCGCCGGTTGGAGGGGATGGGAGTCGGAGGCACCGTTCTGCGGTGGTTCGGCTCCTACCTCTCCGACCGGAAGCAATATGTGTTGACAGGGGGGCAGAGGTCATCCCTGAGGCCACTCACTTGTGGGGTGCCGCAGGGGTCGGTCCTCTCGCCTCTCCTGTTCAACGCATATGTGAAGCCACTGGGTGAGATCATCCGTGGCTTTGGGGTTGAGTACCACCTGTACGCTGATGACACTCAGCTGTACATTTCAACCCCAAACCACCCCAACGAGGCTGTCGAAGTGATGTCCTGGTGGTTGGAAGCCGTCAGGGTCTGGATGGGGGACAACAGACTCAAACTCAACCCCTCCAAGACCGAGTGGCTATGGGTACCGGCACCTCGGTTCAGCCAGCTGACACCATCGCTGGCCATAGGGGGCGAACAACTGTCCCCTGTGGAGCGGGCGCGCAATTTGGGCGTCCTCCTTGATGCCCAGCTGTCACTGGAGGACCATTTGGCAGCCGTGGCAAGGGGGGCGTTGCACCAGGTTCGCCTGGTGCGCCAATTGCGCCCCCTACTGGACTGGAGTGCCCTGCGCACGGTCACTCATGCGCTGGTGACGTCTCGCCTGGACTACTGCAATGCCCTCTACATGGGGCTTCCCTTGGGACGCATCCGGAGACTGCAGCTAGTTCAGAACGCGGCCGCGCGGGTTATCATGGGGAGTACACGTTACTCCCACGTAACACCGCTCCTGCGCGAGCTGCACTGGCTACCTGTGGCCTTTCGGGTGCGTTTCAAGGTATTGATCACTATCTTTAAAGCGCTCCATGGCATAGGACCTAGATATCTGCAGGATCGCATCCTACCACACACGTCCCTGCGACCTATTCGCTCACACAGGGAGGGACTCCTCCTGGTGCCGTCCGCTAGGCAGTGTCAGCGGGCGACACCTAGGAGTAGGTCCTTCTCTGTGATGGGCCCAACCCTCTGGAATGACCTCCCCCCCGACATTTGAACCACCACCGACCTCCGTTCCTTCCGTCAAAAGTTAAAGACTCACCTATTTCAATCAGCTGGCCTGGCACTTTCTTAGTTTTACCTCCCGGGGATTTATTTTAATTGGGTTTGGGTTTTTAATTGGGGATGTTTTTATGGTTTTAGAATATATTTATTTCTTGTACAGCCTATCTCCTCCATCCAAATGCATTTAATTGTTTTATGATTGTATTTTTATCTGCATTGACTGTACACCGCCCCGAGTCCCTTTTTGGGAGAGGGGGCGGTCTAGAAATCCAAGAAATAATAATAATAATAATAAAAGTTCAAAATTGCCAAGAGCTAGATTTTTTTTTCAGATATAAAGTTAATGAATGCAGACATTAAATCAAAATATATAAATGTGGTTGAGTGGTTCTTTTCCTTGAGGTCTTCACATAAACCCCATTCCTTCTGAAACTCTAGAAAGAGAAAAACGGGGGGGGGGGGGAGAAACCAACCAGAAAATGCTGGCCATACACATGTGTGGGCTACAGCTTCACCTGGTATGCCTAAATATGGGAGGAAGGTCACTACTCCCTCTTTCTGTCCTTCGGCTTCATCACAGAAGACCATGCAGGCAGAAAACCATATTCTTATTTTTAATGTTGCCTTTTATATTTGTGTTGTATTTGTACTGGGTTGTACAAATATTTGGGTTGTAACACAAATATATACCTATTTCCCTGGCTCAACTGATAAGGAGGCGATCCTGTGGCTTAGTGGCTAAGGCTCCTGCCTGAGATATATAACAGCACAGGTTCAAATCCCAGTAAGGGTATGGCTAGCTGATGAGAGCTAATTAGCTCGAAATAGATCTATACTAGTCTCCCTTTATTTATTTATCAGTACAAATACAACATATATATATATATATATATATATATATATATATATATATATATATATATATATATATATATATATATATATATATATATATATATATATATATACACATACATACATACATACATACATACATATATATATATATATATATATATATATATATATATATATACACATACATACATACATACATACATACATACATACATATATATATACATATATATATATATATATATATTTCTTTTCGTAGATTTTCACGGGTGTAGGTATGCTGGTTTTGTTGTATTCGGGTCTTTTCCCGTGTAAGGTTGAGATTGTCTTTGCAACGTTTCGGCAGGATCACACCTGCCATCTTCAAGCTGTGGGCTTTTAGCCCACAGCTTGAAGATGGCAGGTGTGATCCTGCCGAAACGTTGCAAAGACAATCTCAACCTTACACGGGAAAAGACCCGAATACAACAAAACCAGCATACCTACACCCGTGAAAATCTACGAAAACAAATATATATATATATATATATATATATATATATGTATGTATGTATGTATGTATGTATGTATGTATGTATGTATGTATGTATGTATGTGTATGTATATATATATATATATATATATATATATATATATATATATATATATATATATATATATATATATATATATATATATATATGTATATAACAGATCTATAGTCAAGAGTTACCATTAGGTCATATATATATGTAAGATTTAAAGTTGAATCATTGCTTCATCTTTACCGTTGACATTCTCAAGAGGGAAAGTTAGGCTAACTCTTTAGCAAATCCCTTAAGCTTCTTAGTTCAACCATTGTTGAGCTCTCTTGTAGCAGCAACTATGCTAATGTGAGTTTGATGTGTTTTCCCAGCCTCTGTAGAGAGGGCAAACTGCCTTTAATTGAGTTTGGAAAACCATGTTTCTTTTCTAGGCATGTACCCAAATTTTATGCCCAGAAAAAACAATAATAATAATTTTCAGCGACTCAGATGGATTTGTTTAAAAAAAAAAAAGCTCACTTATCAAAGTAGACCAAACCCATATCATCTGTCAGGTACAGTTTAGAACTCTGGAGAATATATTTGCTGGATATAAACCTACAGATTAAAAATGGAAATGGGGTGCCCCAAAGCATTATTTCTGCATCATTTGCATTGTTAGGATAGAGATTCGCTGGATGCAGTTCCTCACAAGATAAATAATGGTGTGTGCTTCACAGAAGTGTGAAAGCAATGGCATTAAGGAAAAAGTTTATTATGTATAATTGCTTGCTTCTGTTTATGTGAGTTCTATAGAACTTGGACAAGCAATTTAGTTTACAGAGATTTATAATGGTTTTCATGAAGATGTATGAAACTAAAAACTTGTGTGCTTTTTCAAACCACCAATAAATCATTTTACAACATTTACTTTCTCTTTGTTGTGTGTTCATATATACACATATAAAACATTAAAATTAAAACTAGCTTACTGGAGTAGCATATATTTTTTCTGTTCCTTTCCCTTATCTTTTATTCATCCCTTGATTCAATTTATGAAATAAATTACAAGAGTTTAATGCTAACTTAATGGATGTTTTATTATTACATTTGTTGAAAGTTTGTTTTCCAGAAAATACAGTATTTCATATCACAGAGGTATATAGAACCATTATATATTTTGTTGGAAAGTTGAAAAATAGTAAGCACCAAGGAAAGAAAAATGGAACTAAGGAAGTAAGTTTGCCATGGTATAAAAATGATGTTGAGACTCTAGAACAGCAGTTCTCAACCTGTGGGTCGGGACCCTTTTATGGGGATCACCTAAGATCACCGGAAAACACATATTTTAAAAAAAATATGGAAAACATAAAATAATTTTATGGTTGGGTGTCACCACATGAGGAACTGTATTAAAGGGTCGTGGCATTAGGAAGGTTGAGACCCACTGCTCTAGAAAGAGTACAGAGAAGAGCAATAAAGGTAATTAGGAGGCTGGAGGCTAAAACATATGCAGAACGGTTTCAGGAATTGGATATGTCTAGTTTAGAAGGATTAGCGGTGACATGACAGCAGTCTTCCAATATTTGAAGGGCTGCTACAAAGAAGAGAGGGTCAACCTATCCTCAAAAGCACCTGAAGGCAGGACAAGAAGCAAAGGGTGGAAATTAATCAAGAGGAGAACCAACCTAGAAATAAGGCCAAATTTCCTGACAATGAAAACAATCAGTGGAACAACTTCCCTGCAGTGGGTGCTCCATCACTGGAGGTTTTTAAGAAAAGATTGGATGGTCAACCATTTCTATGAAATGGTATAGGTCTGTAATAGTGAACTTATGACACGTGTGCAACAGGTGGCATGCAGAGCCATATTTGGTGGCATGCCAGCTGTCAGCTCTGGTGCGCATGCATGTGCCAGCCAGCTGATTTTTCACATTTCCAGAGGGCCAGGGGAGGCTCTTTTAGCCCTCCCCAGCTTCAGAAAAGTGTCTGGCCCATGAGGAGGGTCGTGCGTGCATGCGCAGGGAGGGACGTACATGCATATGCAGTTGGGCGGGGAGATTGAGTGGGCATGTGTGTGAACGCAATAGCGCATGCACAATTTTGGCATGCCGTAAGAAAAAGGTTCGCCATCACTGGTCTCCTGCTTGAGCAGATAGTTGGAATAGAAGACCTCCAAGGACATTTCCAATTCTGTTATTCTATTATTCTGCTTCATATTGGTGAAGCAAGCAGAACTCTTTCTCCTAAGGATAAGCCTTTTGGGGGTTAGTCAGTTGCTTTGGCATGCTAACCACATGTCATAGATGTTCTTACAAAATGAGAGCTATGCATATGGCCAGCTGTAGGACCCCTTAGGACTCCATAGGCTTAGATCCTCCTTGCCTTCCTTCTAGCCCTAGCACTAGCATAACTTTGTGGGCAAGTGGGCACACTTCTACACAAAGCACTGTGGAATAGCCACTTGATATTTTTATTTCCTAAGAAAGTCTTTCAATGGGGTGGGGCTACAGGTCAGCTCTTCATATGCTTTTTCAATGAAAAGTATGTCAGAGTTTGTTGCAGAAGTCAAATCCAGAAAGCACACACAAGTAACTGATTCAGGAGGTTTCATTAACTTCTTTATATACATAATAACACATAAAGTATATATACAATACCAAAAGTGGTTTTTCAGTTTCAGAGTAGCAAACCAGTTTGGTTTCTGTTTCAGAGATCAGAGCTTAATACAGACAAAGAGAACCTCCTCTATATAGGGCAGTTAAGCTAAGCCTAAGCCACGTCCAGGCTCCTTGCAATTTCAGCTCCCAAACAGTCCTCATTGGCTTACTTTGTTGCTATGCCTATACATTGTCTGACCTTTGTTACCACACCCTATTCCAGCCAGTCCCCAATGGCTGACCTGTTGCTATGTCCTATTCCAGTTCATGAATATTCTGACAAAGAATATACAAAATTGAGCCAAAAGGAAGAAAGTGCCCATGTGCACATGGGCTCCCAAAAGCATAATGCTGTTGAAGATGGGTTTATCTCCTCACTATTCCCAGAATTATATTAGTGCTTTGGGATCATTTCATATTGTTTAATATTTGCCGGATGAAAATACGAGCAATTTTATCTACTTAATAACACCTTCGCCCTGGCCTATCTTCTGTGAATTTCATTCCTCAGTTTCCTCCCTCCCTACAACTTGTGCACTCCTGCTATATTAGGGCTCCCAGAAGTCATCTTTACTGGATTAAAACACTTCCAGATAAATGTGTACAAGATAGTAGCCTTAATCTCTCCTACTGTGACACTTACCTAGAAGGAAAACATTCAGTCAACAAATGTCACAGAACTTGTCTTTTTTTCTTCTTTTCCCATATTTAACCTTATTTACAATTCCTTATCACCTAACTGAAGCTTTACAAAATCCTCTTCTGATGGCCCCTAGGGATTCAAGGAATTAATGCAAATCTTCTTATTAGGGAGAGAATGTTATAAATACTCAGAACAATTTCAACATTTTTTTTCTAAAACTTGTTTTGAATTCTGTGGAGGAAGGTGAATGTTCTAGATAGATGATAGATAGGTAGGTAGGTAGGTAGGTAGTAGGGAGGTAGATAGGTAGAAAATGGCTCTATCTCATAGGAGGTGGGAAAGCAGCACAAACTGCATTTGACAGAAACGTGATACAGCTAGTGCATATATTCTGCAATTCTTGAACGCATTTGCATTCAAGTTCAAATTGAATGACTGCCATGGTTCTGCCAAGGTGAGTGAATCTATTGTCCCCCCACTGGTTATGTGAAAATTGCCTTTTTGCTACTGATAATTTGGACTGCATTTTACAAAAGACTTCACACAGCCTAGGTTACTTGCTGCTGAAAATGTACGAAAGGAAATCTCAAAAGAATTTTGTATGGTACATTGGCAACGTTGTGTTCCATCCATGTCTCTGTGTGTGCCTGGGTATACATAATATTTGGGGTGGGTCTAATGTGATTGAAATCCTGCCAATGAAAGTTGTAAAGAGCAGTGGTGAGCTTAGCACATTTCCCCTCTGTGCTTTTCACACCCAGCAGGACTTTTAAGCATTGTAGCTTGCAACAGGAAGGAAAGAAGTCAAGTACAAACTGATTCAACCATGCAGACTGATGAAAAATGAAACATTTAAACTTTGTTCACCTGAATAAAATCAAAGAATGGCACATCCTGAGGACTAATTGGGTGGTGTGGAATAACTTACAGCTCTTCCCAGTATCTTTAGCAGTTATTTTGCAGAAAGTTGGTTTTGGAGTAAAATCCATTGCCATGATCCATAGTATCTTCAATAACGGTTTTATTGTATAAGCCACTCAAATGGAGGAGAAACAAGAGCTTCTTTTTGAATAAACCACAGCAGGTGACTATGGATGTTTACAGACTCAAATGTTCTGACAAAGGAACAGGCAAGGGGCTGGAGAAGATGATTCAGTGAGATGCCAGAGAACCAGAAGGAGAAGCCTGCTGAGAAAGTAACTGCTGGATTTCCCTTATCAGGCTGCACATGCTTCTTTACCTCTATGAGGCATAGTTTTGTCTCAGCATTGTCCAGGGAGAGAGGAGAGCTGCTTCCCGAGCTTGGAAAGAAAGGGTGCCAGAGATTACAGGGGTAAGGAGATACTTATATGCCCACAGCTGAGGCTGGAAAACTTATTGAGACAGAAGAAGCCTCAAATTGGTACTGCCAGAAATGCTTGCCTCCTTAGCATTTTAGTTTTGAGTGTTACTTTGACTGCCGAGGCAGCCAAGAATCTGTTTTTAGCTCCACTCTGTCAATGCAGAAGGGAAGAATCAACTTCAGTAGGTTCTTTATAACTTTAGAGAGTCCAGAGTTTGTTTTCTCATCAACAACTCATCAGCTCACCACCAAAGGTGCTTTTTTCAAGAAGCAACTGGACTTTCTCGTTTTTCTTTGAAGAAGTTTTGCTTCTCATCCAAGAAGCTTCTTCAACTTCTTCAGAAACGAAACGTCTTCAAAGAAAAACCAAAAAGTCAAGTTGCTTCTTGAAAAAAGCACCTTTGGGACAACCATAACTTGGATGACTGAGAATCTCCATAGACAACTCATCACCTCCCCACCACCTTGATTGCAAGGTCTCTGCTCCAATCCCAATTGCTTCTGTTAATATGGCAAGCTAAGAAGGAAGAAAGAAGTTCATCGTAGCTTAGGGTGCTGGTGCAAAACCAGGCCACAAGCATGATAGAGGGGCAAAGATTCAGGTACATTCTTCTGAATTGAGAAGACATTTGGGTTTGACAAATGTGACTAGGTGCTGTGGGTTGCCATCAGCAGCTGGTTGCAATCTGGAATAAGTTTTTGTGACTAGATTTTGAAATTGCAGATATCCCTATTTGGTTTTCTTTCTTTGCCCTTTTAATTTTCCTCAGACAATTTTAATGTTAATTGCTGTACCAACTCCATATTGTCTTCCTAAGCTCTTTCTCTCTGCCAGTCAAGAAAAGACACTCATAACCACGACAATAGAAAACAATGTTCTCTTTTTTTCCTCCTTTCCCTTACTATGTTGTAGGTTGTTACATTATTACCTGTGCATCTGTTCTATTTTTTCAGGTTTGAGTTTATGTTGTTTCTCTGTCAAAAATCCTGAAATGTATAGCATTGGTGAGGAGGAAATAGGACACCCTGAAACACAATAGGAATAATGCCCTACTATATACTTTGTGTAAGCAACTGTCTACTTCCTTAGATGCCAGGTTAGAACAGACAGAAAAATAAGTTGAAAGCAGATCAAGAGAAAAATAGTCTAGTAAAGTATTAAGTCCCATGCTCTCTGTGCAGAATACAAAGACTTCAAAAGGCTTTGATTCTACAAAGTCAGATTATATAAATACATTTTTTGGTTTGGTTATCGTCATGTACAAGGCATAATTCTGTTTATTTGACATTGCCTTTCCCCAACATACAACTTTTTTGACTATTTGGGTTTGACAAAAAGAGTCTTTGGGGGTGAGTAGTGATAAAATAGGGGAGTGATAAAATAAGAACCAGAACTTTGCAATACAAACAAACCCCTTCTATACTTGCATATTGCATCACAATATGAAGGGGAAGAACTTGTGGTGTGATGTCAAAAACTACCTTTCATTACTTTAACATTGTCATGATCAGGAGTGTAGGATTGCTATTTGATTGATTGGTAGACAGGAATATTGGACCATCCAGGAATGAAACCAATACCTAAATTCAATGCATCCTAAATGTCTATGGAGATTCTCAGTGATCCACATCATGGTTGTCCCAAAGGTGCTTTTTAACGAGGCAATTGAATTTTGTCCTGATGGGTTTGTTCTATGTTGTGTCATGCATTTATGAACAAAACAACCACTTTATAAACACATGGCACATAGGAAGACAAACCCATGAAAATAAGATTCAGCAGTCCATCTACATTTAAAAGACAAAGGCCATTCTTTTGAAGACAAAAACATCCACATTTTGGAAGGAGAGGACTACTGGTTTGAAAGAGGGTTCAAAGAGGCCATCTATATAAAAATTGAACAGCCATCTCTTAGCACAGGGGGAGGGATACAACATCATCTATCTCTAGTCTACAACACAGTCCTTTCAGAAATTCCAAGAAGGTTCCATACTCATTTATACTATTCAGGTGAACCTGAGGACACAGATAAACCTCTAAGTGCCTTCAATGATTCTCTAAAACATGCAAATGACCAGCTGTCTGCAAGAAATATAAATCCTTCCATTCCCCACCATCCAGTCAGAGCTGAAGAAGCTTCTTGGATGAGAAACAAAACGTCTTCAAAGAAAAACAAGAAACTCTTGTTACCTCTTGAAAAATTACCTTTCGGTCAATGCATCCTACTTTTTAAAAGAAATAATTGATACCGCTCCACAGTCACTCATACAGCCGAGGAGATCTTCACCCAGAAAATGTTGATTATCTTCAGAAGTAAGAGCTTTGTGATACATCTGCAGCCTAAAAAGTCTTTGCTGATGTTGACCTGCTTAACTCTTTCTGAGACTTGTCCAGTTGTAACTTACATCATGTTATTTTTGTAGCCCTCAGCTCTTTAGTTTTAAGATAATAAGCCATTCTTTTAGGGACCTCAGTATATTTCTTATCTGTGTGTTGACAGCCTTAGTGTCTTCCTAACATTCTGATTTTCAGCTTTCCCGTTGACCCCATTTCTCTTCAGAGCTCCTTTATTTGCAACTTTTTGACCCCATTCTTGCTCATTTCTTTTGCCACTTATACAATTTCTTACTCATCCTCTATGACTTCTAAAATGCTTATATTGCATTTAAGTTGTACAAGAAATAATCAAAGTATGCGTAATCAATATCCTAGATTTCAGAAATTAGAGTAAATAGCTAGATTTACATGAAGGAGGATTATATAGATGATTTACCATGCTATCTTATATTTCATGCCTATAGTTAGCCTCAGCTTTCTAAAAACAAAACTCTGAAATTGAAAATGCCTCCATAATATCCATTGTTGTAGTTTTGGTAATGCAGTGAGCTTATATTTCCGTCGAGCAAAATCCATTTCTTGTTCTACTATAGCCGTAATGGCGAACCTATGGCATGCATACCACAGGTGGCACACAAGCCGTCACCCTAGCTCAGTTCTACTGTGCATGTGCGTGCACCTCCCACAGCCAGTAGGTTTTTGGGTCTCTGCCACACATGCATGGGGGGACGAGGTGCATGTGGAAGGTGTGCATGCATGTGTAGGGGGTCGTCCATGCATGTGCAGGTTGGGGACATGCAGGGGACATGTGTACATGTGCAGGGTCAAAAATGAATGCATGGGGGATGGGGCGCATGTGGGGGGTTGGGTGCATGCGGGGCAGGAGTCACTGGGGTCACACATGCATGCACGAGGCAGGGCACACATGTGGGGGTTGCACGTGCATGCATGGGGAGTATGGGGGCATGCACATTGCACCAAAAAAGTTAGTCATCATTATACTATAGTAGAACCTTTCTTTTGGACATACATGTGATTCTGCAACCAATGAAAAGGAGGCAGAACACTATTTTCATCAGTCTGACACACACATACCTTTTCCCATGGTGTAGACATTGCTGCAGTACTATTTTTTAAAAAATTCATTACAGCTGCCCAACAACAGTGGTCTCTGGGTAGCACCAAGCCTACAGCTACATACAAAATACTATTGATGTTGAATTTCTGTTACATAACTTGGACAAAAGGTGCTTGTTGATAATAAGTTGCATACTCATGATGGAAATCTGGGTTGATCAGTGTCAACTGTGGTCAGTAACACTGAGAGTTTCCTGTATTTATGGCTCCACGTAAGTACTTTTTTGTCTTGCCACAACTCTGCATGTCAGACCTAACCTAGGATTGCACGAAGTAAAGGCAAAATCTTTGTGTCATGCTCTATTCATGGTAGACTTAAAGAATATTGTCACATAACTTTCTTGGAAGCAACATGGAAATGTTTTGCCACTATCTTCATTCAGTATATATATATTTTTTATTATTATTATTATTATTATTATTATTATTATTATTATTATTATTATTATTATTATTATTATTATTTCTACCCTCAAAAAAAACACCAGTCCTGAATTACAGAATGGAAAGCCTACTTCCTGGATCAGAGTGCTACATCCCTGAAAAATTTGGATCAAAATTGAACAGCCACTTGTCTGAGTTGGTCTGGGGATTCATGCTCTGGGCAAGAGGGTTGGCTAGAATATTTCCAAAGTCCATTCCAATCTAGTAATTCTAAAGCAGGCTTTTGGGCCAATTCAGCATGCAACTTCTTATCTTTAAAGCCCTTTATGGCACAATCCAAGGATATATCAGGTCATGTTTTGCCAAAGCTGAATCTGTGGGTCACCTAGAGACGGCTGTTGAATATAGTCTACTCCTTGAGAGACATACATGGGAATGGATTAAATGTCACACTTTTTAAATTGTAGCCATTGCCTTTTGAAACACTTCCCCTCTCGGAATGTATATAGCAATAGCACTTAGACTTATATACCACTTCATAGTGCTTTTATAGCCTCTCTAGGCAGTTTACAGAGTCAGCATATTTCCCCCAACAATCTGGGTCCTCATTTTACCCATCTCGGAAGGATGGAAGGCTGAGTCAACCTTAAGCCGGTGGGATTTGAACTTCCGAACTACAACTAGCAGTCAGCTGAAGTAGCTTTCAGTACTGCACTCTAACCACTGCATCGCTTCAGCTCTTATAGTCCCTACTCCGCTTACCTTCTGGTAACAGCTGAAATATTTACTTTGGCATGCTTTTGGCTCGGAATGATTGAGTGGTGGCACATTTTACAGAATTCATTTTTGAGTTTCCTATTTTTACTTCTTGATTTGGTTTTTGTACTTGCATGCTACCAGAGTTTTTGACGATTGATGCAGGCTATAACAATCGCTAATAAATAAATTGTTTAGTCCCATTACAGCAAGAGATTCAGAAATCTCACCCAAGGACTTGGCTTCTGAGCCAGAAAGGTCAGGAGATGTTGTCACCTGCTGAGACTAATACCCCTTGTCTTCTGCATTAAACTCTGCTTTATCAACTCTGATCATAAAGTCTGCCTCGTTTTATGAACTTTATCTAAAGACAGGAATTGTGTTCTTTGAACTCCTACTGTAGGCTGTTGCCTGCTAGATTTACAACAGTATAATAGCTAATTAACTGTCTCCAGGATGAATGGGCCATGACACAACTTCAACATCTGTTTTTTATATTTGAGAGTAGATTGTCTATCTTATGATACACCAGGATATTTCAGCTGTGAGTCATTAGCTATTAATAAGAGATGTTCTGTTTTGGCATGTTTTGTTTATTTTGAAGTAATTGTATTCAGGGGATAATATGATAAATAAATAATGCTCATTCCAAAGTTCTGGCTGCAATTGATTTGAAGAAGCATTTATATAAGATTATATACAGTTGTCTGTATGTTGAAAACAACCCCCAATAATTAATTAAAAAGTTTAAAAATCCTGTTACTATTTTATTCTTTATAATTAATAAGTTTACAGGCTTGCTATTTTTGATAGTTCATATTTCAGACCAACACTGTTATCATTAAGTCAGGCAATTATGGTTTTTTCTGCATTTTCTCTGGTAATTAGAAGAGCCCCCTGACTTCAAAAATAAAATGACCTTCTCTCCCAGATTCTCCTTTAATCATTGTTTGTTCAACATAAAAGTTGTGCTAGGATTAAAAAATCCAAGTTCCACATACGTTTAGGCAAAATAGGTTGATAATACATTAGAGATGGTGTGTTTAGTGCACTTGAAGAACTTTATGCAATAGACCCTTTTCCAGCCTCACTTGGATCAATATTTCAAGATTACAAATATTGAAATTCTGTATATATAGTAGTGACTAGGATCCATACTGGTCTATGCCACTCAGAAGAATAATGGTGTGTGTGTGTATGTGTGTGATTATTTTCATATTTCCATTCCAATACAATTCTAAACACTGTTCTTTGAAATTTGAGTTCACTGGTTTCCTGTGGAAATTATTGTAGATGAAATCAGTGAGACTTACCTTCAAGAAGCAATGTTTAGATGGTACTGCAAACATAATAGCTTAGGAAGAAACTGCTTTTACTGCTTTGATATTTCCCAGAGCTGTATAATATTAAAATGTTGAGATAATAATATTTGCAGAAATACATTTCTTCCACCTTTTTAAAAGCGAGGCAGTCCATGATCTTAGGGACTTATTCGATCCCAAGGCAATCACTTATAATGAATCCAGTTAAAAGGAATGGAAAACACATGATCTCATTCAAATTATATGGCTTTTATTTTTAACGAGCCTACTAAAATTTGAGGTGAATAACAACAAGACCAAATTCCACAGAGATTTGAGTAAATTGTGATTTTAACTATTTATTTGTTTCTTGAATTGTTGCATGGATTTTTAATTCCTACATGCCTTGAGTATCTTTTTTAATGGGGTGGTGCTGCAGTGGCCTAATGGTTAAGATGATTAAGGTGGCTTGTCGACTGGAAGCTTGGCAGTTTGAGTTCCAAGTACTGTGTAATGGGGTGAGCTCCTGTTCTCGCCCCAGCTCCTGCCAACGTATCAGTTTGAAAGTATGCAAATGCAAGTAGATAAATAGGTAACACTTTGGTGGGAAGGTAACATCATTTTGTGCAACTCAGTGTATAGTCATGCTGGCCACATGTCCACTGAAACATCTTCAGATGATACTGGCTTCCTCAGCTAGGAAACATGGATGACCACACACCCAGTGGTGGGATTCAGTTAGTTTGGTTGTTAACTTTCTGAGCAGTTTGGTGAACTGGTTGTTGGAAGACATCATTAGGGCAGAGAACCGGTTGTTAAATTATTTGAGTCCCACCATCACACATACCCCTAGAGTCAGACATGAACTGAACAGGGGAAATCTTATCCATAGATTTTTTTGTTTCACCCTGGATTTTATACTCTACCATTTTGTGTAAGATGAGTCTTTCCTTTGTACTTAGCTTTGTTTCACTGTACATTAATCTGTCCTGGGGCTGTACCATAATTCTGGCTGCATAAGATAAGTAATACATGTGTATGTCATTTTAATAAATATGGTATGGCAGAGTAATTCTTGCAGGTTAAAAGGGCAAAATAAAGTTTTCCTGATAATTTGTAAGCTTTATCCCAAGGGGTAAAGCTGTACCTTTATTTTTTCATTTTCTTCCGAATGTGCACTACATACAAATCTTTCTTCTGCATCGTATCAAGGAAATGGTCAGCCCTCTATTATTATTATTATTATTATTATTATTATTATTATTATTATTATTATTATTATTATTATTATTATTATTATTATTATTATTAATAATAATAATAATAATAATAATAATAATAATAATAATAATTATTATTATTATTAATAATAATAATAATAATTTAAAAAAAACTAGAATATCACCCATTCTTCTAATTTATTTACTGTTGCAGCTTTTTTTTTTAACATGAGCATTGCATCCTGACTTCACATTTAAATGCAAATGCTCAAAGCTCCTGAACAATTACTAAATACAAGAGAAGCCATATCATTTGCAAGCTTGTGTGATTGTTATGGAAGTTAATGCTGGCTGGCTGGCTTAATGGTTGTACATGACCACTTTCACAATTCACCACTCCTCCATTTTGCAAAGCATCTCTTTTGAAGGCTTCACACAGAGTCTTCTCGGACAGTCCTTCTAGGCCCCACATATTCCATTAGAATACTTGCAAGTTTTATACGAGATGTTAGAAAAAGCAAAGCAACACTTCAGTTAATTCAAAAGAACAATGTTTAAGGCAGAATATAAAATTGCAAAAAAGTGATAACTCCATGGCTTTCAACCTGTGAATTTTTCACAAACTGAATTTGATAGAGACTTTATATGAGAGCCTGATGGATTGGACTGAAGCATAGGGATTGCTCATTCTACAAGCATAATTCACAGAGTTACATATTAACTTCCCTGTCCCTCATTAGCTTTGCATTTCTTCTGAAGATGAGTGGTTGAAAACCAAGAAGTCACCTCAAGGTATGGAAAAGAAATTATTTTGAATAATATTTTAATATGAATTTACTGTCATTGCAGTTGAACAATCTGCTTAGATCAGACCCCGATTCTCCTCCTGTATTCAATCATTTAAATTTTTGGCAATGCAGTTTTGTACACACGCATATACCCAGATTGTGTTGTGGCCCGCCAGTGGCCAGCAGAGCTGGCAGAAGATTTGGACAGTGAGGTTGGGGAGGAACATAGGCCAGTCCTGGAGTCTGGGGAGGGCTCTGATGAGGGCTCTGTGTCGGCGGCAGAGATGGGGCCATAGCCATAAGCCAGCTATCAGCTGCTTTCAAAGTCAGACATCAGTGAGGTAGATGAACAGCTGGAGCCTGTTCCCAGTGTGCGCTTGCACAGAGTTACCAGACGAAGGGAACAACTAAAGAACAGGGGTTGACTTGGGAATAAAGCAGAGGATGAATGGCTCCTCCCAGAGGAAATAAAACAGGAGCAAAAGAAGAGTGGAGTTTGCAGGAGACAATTAGTTTGCTAATTGGTTAGTGATTCTCTGAGACTCCTTGCCAAGTTCTGCAGATATGGGCCTGTCAGCTCTTCAAACCAGATAAGGTCTGTGACCGCAAATCCTCCTTTGAAAGACTTTGCCAACTGTGAATGAGCAGAATTCACTGTAAATTAATAAAAGGGTTTTTTGCTGGGGGAAGGAGTTTGTTTCATCCTCTTGGGAAGCCTCGGTCAGAACACATACAGGCACACATAAATCTACATTGAAGAAAGCAATAAACATCAAAAAAATCATTTGCAAATATGTATTGAATAATAAATGCATACATGGGAAGAAATGTACATTTAGATTTGCATGATTTGTCATGTAGACCATTAAAATGCAAATTAATGCAGAAAAGAGGCAAATAAAAATGGAAAAAAGGAAAGTGAATACACTGGAAAACACACGTATGTATGTATGTATGTATGTATGTATGTATGTATGTATGTATGTATTTCCCATCACTATCAGTGAGAGACTATGCAAGCTGCTAATTGGCAAGATATTAGAATGATGGATCTCTAACCGCATGCTGTGTTTGTAGCTAAATAAAGACATGTCTCAATTCTATAACTGAACCATAGAAAATCAATATCCATAAAATGATAAATGGTAATTGGTAATAGTAATTACTACTTAGTCTATACCATAAATACTTGGGGAAACCAAAATCCTTTAGGGAAGTTATTAGCTCCATATCTAAGAACATCACAGCTATGCCAAAGTGAATTAAAGATATTTTAGTTTCAGCATTTTATCCTCATTAAGGTTAACCAGAAACCTAATGGGCCAAATCAGAGATCCAGTAGTATTTACTTACATTCATGTTTCCCAAACAATGTCAACTAAAAAGATATTATAAAGTCCTTATGATTGGTAGCCATTCATTATTTATCCTTCCATTAAGTAGGAATACTCATCTTGTAAAATTCAATGAATGGTTCATACTAATTACATTTTGTTCTAAGAGACTTTATAGTTTATCTATGCCCTGAATGTGCATACAGTGTTTTTCCGAAGAGTAGCTGAAGACTATGGACAACTTTTTTTATGTAGTAAAGTCTCCACCTACCACCATTAAAAAAAAAAGTTTCTGAGTTCCACTATTGAGAAGGGTAAGGATGACCATTTCATGGTTTTTTTTAAAAAAAATTGGGGAGTAGACAGGTGATTATAAAATACAAAAGTCATTTTTGTTATAAAAATAAAAACATTGCATCAAATATTCACAGGTAATATGGGAGTCTTTAGAGGACCAAAATAAATGAAATCTAGGGCATCAGTTTCTCTATCTCTGCTGATATTTGATGTTTTTAAAACTGCACATTCAAGATACATGCTTAGTTCTATTAGATTTGTCAGGTCTCACTCCATATTTGATCATAGGTGTTCATTTTGAAATGGAATGTTTACAAACACCAAAGGAGGAACTGTAAAATAAACTTAAATATCATGCAAAAATTACATAATCTCCCTCAAGAACCAGGGATGATGGAGTAGTCCCAATACGCACAGTGTGCTTTTTTGTATCATTGTTTTGCCCATCCAGTCTTCACAGGGGGAAAATGTAAATGCAGGCTTTGCCCTACAAAAGTTTGTCATCTGTGCTCTAAGCCAGGAGTTTCCAAACTTGGCAACTTTAAGACTTGTAGACTTCAGCTCCCAGAATTCCCCAGTTAGCATTGATGATGTCACTTAGTTTGGGGACTGAAATGTCTGCAAGAAAACAAGCAAGCTCAAAGAGTACCAAGGACCCCTCATTTCAACCCTGAGTTACAAATATTCTCCGTTATTGGAAATAGCACTATGAGTGATGTTATCCTTGCTGCGACTACATTGCTGAGGTAAATGGCTGCTATCTCACCTAGTTCTAATCAGGAGACCAGAGAAGGAGCAGGGATCACCTTTACTGGTTTATTCTTTGACAAAACCAGTGTTTCATAGATAGCCTTGGTCACGTCGATAGCCATTTTATTTACAAGACTCACAAGATGTTCTCAAGTGCTTCAAATGTATTCAAGAATCTAAAATGTTGCATAGCTCAATAGTATCTGAGTGGCATTATTTCTGTTTCTTATACTTGGCACTTTCCCAGGACAGGATAACTCACTTAATATTTTTTCCCCTTTCCAAGGTCATTTCTACATTCCTTTACACTTAGTACGTTAACTAAGTATAACCATCTTAATGAATGCATCAATCTATTTGCTGATGTGTGAAAGCTGTTTCAGAAATATTATGTGCATACGACTGGCACTATGTTGGCTGTCTATATGTTTCTAAGTATAATTCCATGTGAAGATTATGATCCATAAAGTTCTATATGGCTTCAGTCCAGGATGTCTTCAGACCAGAAGATGTCTTCTCTGAGCAGAACCGGAGTGTCAGCTCTGAATCGAATGTGACTGAAGCCATCTTTAATACTGTAAATATCATTTTCTTTTTCCTGTGATATTTTTGTAACATTCTGATCTGATCCGGCCACATCAGTGGTGGGATTCAAATTTGGTAGGCGTGGCATGGCTTGGTGGGTATGGCTTGGTGGGCATGGCAGGGGAAGGATACTGTAAAATCTCCATTTCCTCCCAATCAAATGGGACTCAAGAGGCAGAGAATAGATGGAGGTGGGGCCAGTTAGAGGTGGTATTTACTGAACTACTCAAAATGTTTGCTACCGGTTCTCCAGAACTGGTCAGAACCAGATAAATACCACCTCTAGGTCACATCATCCTATTTGTATCTTCCCAGGGAAGTGTTATGTTTTTCTTGTTAAATATGATCTGGGTTTGCCAATGGCATCTTTTGATTTGTTTTTCACTTCCTTCTTATAGATAGGTTGGGTTTTGCCCTCCTGTTCATTGTGGACTTCTTTTAGTTTTCCCTCTTCTCTATCAATTTACTGGCATGGCAAGATTGCCGTGATCTGGAGCACTCCTACTACCATTACTATTGAGATTATTGAAGATGTTAAATCCTCCCACTGCATAAAGATGATAATCACATGCAGTTTCTGGCTAAGAATATAGAGGAAAATATTCTGACATACCTTTAGTCCTTCTCAGTCTAGCATACAACCCTGAATTTCCCTGGCTGTCTCTCATTGAGACACTAATCTGACCCAACCCTGTTCACCTTCTAAACCCAGAGAAGATCAACCAGGTTTGGTCACCTGCTGAAACTCAGAATGATTATACCACATGTCTTTCCCAAATGTTAAGAATAACCTTTGGTTATCAAAGACTGATTGATGCTACTTCTTAATCTAATGGTAAAAATTCCTGAATTTATTTAACTAAAATATGGCAGATTCACTTGTATTGGATGGTATAATAAGAACGAAATTTTATCCAATTAGACATATTGTATAGCAATATGTGGATTTATTATGATAGCTAGTGAAAAAATACAAATCCCAAATATTATGTGGGATTTGTCCCCACATCAAATTTTCTGACTCTAGTAACTTAACAAAAACTAAAATGAATAGTAATGTACTGTAAGTATAATAATCATGTGCCAGTATGTTAATCGGGTTATTTATGTGCTTTACAATTAACCAATCAATTTCGCCAACGCAACCAAATTAAGGCAGGACCAAACAGCTGGGGGGGGGGGGAACCATAGCATTTTATTAACAGCTATTTCTCTAAGGAACAGATTCTGATACCCGAACTAGGAAAAGCTTACATAAAGATATATTCTCTTATGTTATGCCTTTAGCAGTCTTTGTGGAATAAGTTAATGAATAAGTTATAAGTATTTAAATGTAGATATACGGCATAGTTATGTTAATTCAAGTTATAAATATTCTATGGACTGTCTGGGTTTCTTTACACTTTTCTAAGTTGAACTGCCTATTTTTAGAAATCAATTACCATATCTAGAAGATCATTAACATCATTTTAACTCAAAAATGTCTAACTAATCAGAACATCTTTTCATTAGTACTAGACAAAAGTATTTTGTTTCTATTGAATACTAATATTAATATACAAAAACTACATTAAAACAATTATAAAAACATAAGGTTGGATCTAGTTTAGGTTGGGTGAAAAGTGTAATGAAAGTCAAGAGCTTGATTTAAAGAGATGGATTTTCCCCAGAGTACTAGAACTAAACCAAAGCTTACCAACACATTATGAAGTTGTATCCTTAAGCACAGAATAAATTACCACTGGTTCAAAATAAAATATTCCATATGATTCTACTGGGTCCAAAATTAAACAACACTAATGAATCTGATTAGGAACTACAACTAAGTTTCTAAAAGGAGAAATTTTCTGTATGGTTGAAGCAGTACAGCCTGCTCTGAGGACCACATATTCAGCAATAGTATTTCCAGGCAGTGTCTGGTCCTACATAGTATCATACACATACATTACATATAGCATTCACCGGTTATAAAACCTCTTGAACATTTTGTGTCTTTGCCCATTTGGGTCATTTTATGTATTTTTTTAAAAAAATGGATAAACACTTTTACTAGGCTTGTGTTGACATTTTGCATTGCAAAGACAATGTGATTCTCTATGTTGAGAAGCAATGTCAAATGAGATGCTTCACCTTCTTTTGAAGATTCATCTGTGCTTGATTTTTGAGCATGCACACAGGGCATGAACTAAAGCCTCTTCTGGCTATCAGAAACCCTGGAATAAAACCTTGCAACAGTGGCAAACACAAGCAGCCATATAATTGTGCTTTACTTTTTAAGTGTGAAAAATAGGATGCTTCTTTATGAAATAGTTATAAAATAGGAGCCCTTTCAGAAGTCCTTTCCACAGAGCTTCAGAGCTCAAACTGAAGCCATCCTTCAAAGTATTGCATAACCCTAATTTTAGTTTCACATTAGGATCCTGCACAGGAGTGGGCGGCTACAGGCTCACCCAAGTTCAGAAGAACCCATAGCTAATGTTATCGCCAGTTTGGAGAACCTCCAAATCCCACCCCTGGCTGGCCCCTCTCACCCCACTCTTCCCACCCCACCCCACCCCTCCAGGAGTCTCCACGTGGCCCGTTTTGGATGCAAGGTAATTCAGGGTCCAGGCTTGGGGAGGGGGAAAGATGGGCCTCCCAGAAGTTATGGAAGGCCATAAACAGGCCCATTTCCAGCCTCCGGAGTGCCTCCAGAGTCCGGGGGAGGCAGTTTTCACCCTCCCAGAGGCTCAAGGAAAGCCTCCGGAGCCTGAGGAAGGTGAAAATGCCCCCCTCCATGAGGCCATGCCCATTATGACCACGCCCACCCAGCAACTGGGCAGAGAACCCATTGTTGAAATTGTTGAAGCCCACCCCTGATCCTGCATATCACACACACACACACACACTTATGGGAGATCTTCAGAAGATTTTACAGCGGGATATATCTATCAGCATAAGACAAAAGGTTACCTCTTGAAATAGATAAAATTAACTCAAGGTAAGCTCAGCTTCGGGTGATTATGTCAACATGTACTCAGATGTCCTCAGTTTCCGTGGAAACAATACAGAACGGGTTTGCCATTTCTTTTTTCTGGAAGAACAGTCAAAACGTTATACGACCACTTCAAGTCAACAGTCATAGAAGAAGAAAAAGTATTTAGCACAGTTGTTAATTTTCTACCTAAGGGGCATGCAATCTTTACCCAGTGGAAAGTTACAATGGTAAGATTTAGTGTGGGAAAGACAGCAAGAAGGAAATGGGCCTAGTGAAGAGAAGGGACCAAATAATCAAATTCATCCTTTCCCTCTTGTTTATGGTGACTTGAAAGACTGCTTGGGATTGTTCCTTGCTTGGACCCCAATGAATGACCATTTTAATTTAGAGAAGACCATATCCCTCTTGCTAACTGAGCAATCCAGCACTGCCTAACACTAAACCCAGAGCTGAATTCATCTGCCAAGCTCCTTTTAAATCCTTCTGTGCATCTGGAGTTCTATTTGGCTTAATAGGAATTGCTTTGTGAATGTAAATGGCCCTGTGCGGAAATATCCTGTGGCAACATTCGTGCTGAAACCCTTTTAGCTCCTGAATTATTGGTCATTCTGCTGGTTCTAAGTGTTATTGTTCTTACTGTTTTTGATCTATTAATTACAGATCCAATTATGTAGGTGTACAGGCATGTAGCTTTAATAATAAAGATCAATGCTACACATGGATACCAGTTGAGAGAAGTAAATAGCTTTGAGAAGGGGGAGGGAATAGAACTTCACACTTGTAAATACCATTCTTCTAGTGAACTTAATCAAAAGTAAGAGAAAATGTTACGCAACAAATTCTGCAGTTTTCAAGCCTTGCTTGTGGTATGAATTGGAAAGCCATTATGTTCAATTAAACTGCAGTCTCTTAAAACAATTGTAATAAAAATAGATGAAATAATGAAAAACAATGTAGAAATGGAGGCGGGAGACTGGGTTGAGCAGTGTATTATATGACTTATAAATGAATTTGATATTAAAGTCCTTCAATAAAGTTACACCCAGATTGAAAAGGTGTTCCATCATTTTATTTCCAAATTATTGGAAATAAAATTATTATTACTTTCATCACCTGCCTAAGTGGCACTCACATTACAATTTCAACTCATACGTCCAAATTAAAGTATGCCCAACCACACAAATTTGCTTTATGTACAAAAGACAGGAAAAGGGGATATAAAAATATAGAGCAAAAGATTATAAAGTCAGAGTTGAGAGAAAAAACAGGAATACCATGCATATTGTTTATGCAAACTCACAAACAGTAGATTAAACTTGGATCACACAGAATCTTGGTTGGTCTTTTCAATATATCAATAGCAAATCAATTCACAGGTAGAAAATGAGCACATATATTCAAACCGGGATTCTAAACCTGATATTACATTTCTTTCCATCAAAACAAAATAATATTTGGTTATACTCAGTGCAGAGTAAATCCAGAATTCTACATAAATTGATGATTGTATGCTTCCTGTTACCATGCCAAGCATGTTATACATGGATTATTCACAGATAAGCTGGTACATACAGTCATATTTGCTCCTATCTTCAAACAAGGACAAAACCCTGCAGAATTTAAATTTAGTATCATTATGACTATGACATTACTATGACTCTTATTTCTCTCCCTAATACTACATTAAAAAATTATGAAGTTCAAACAATACAGCCAAGGAACAATCCCAAAACATATACCCTAATATCTCTTCCATCATATTACACTTCCAATGTGCTGAAGCTGAAGGGCAACCTCTGAAATTCCCAATGAATAGGGAAAAGGTATGTTTTGTTCCAATTATTTGCATCTGAAGATTGCAAGGTACATATTTGATGTTCTTTAAAACTGCAAGATCTGTATCAGTCAAAGGTAGAGGCAAACAGTCTAAAACCAGAACAAGTGCCCATGTGCCTCCTGCCTCAAAGAGTTATGTTCACACCTTGTTGTATCACACAGGAAGGAGAGAAAGATGGAAATGGGAATCCTTGCCTCTACTATAACTAAGGTTTGCATGTTTGCAGTTGTTGGATTTCTTTGGGGATGGGTGGCAATAAAATTGTTGATCGGAAATTTTGCCTCCTTGAATTGCTGCATAACATTTTGGTAGCTGCCTTCCGTTCCTTCCAGTCAACTAAAAGTCTTCTCTACATTGAAGCCTTAAGCTGCTGGAGTTTCCTGTGTAAAATGGTTAGAAATGAAGGTCACTTCAGAAATCCCTTTCATCCACTCTTTTGCTTTGGCTAAGATTATGGTCTTTCCTGACTGCATTTAGCATAGCCTGATTGGTGGACTTATTTATTTTATAAATGTCCTGGAGCAGAGATAGAAAAAAATATGCATATGCACTTGGTTAAAACCAAACCAAACCAAACCAACAAACAGAAAATCCCAAAGATAAATCAATTGTTTCACTGTTCTACTCTTTCATCAGTGAACTTGCAAAATAATAAAATGAACCAGATCTTCCTTCCTACTCTTGCATGCATGAATATATAAACAATTTGTTCTGACCTAGGCTTTCCAAGAGCATGAATCAAACTGCTTGTCCCGACAAAAAAACAAAACCCTTTTATTAATTTGCTATGAATTCTGCTCATTCACATCCAGCAAAATCTTTCAAGGGCGGATTTACAGTCACAGACCTTATCCGGCTTGCAGAGCTGCCAGGCTGATATCTGCAAACTTGGCAAGGAGTCTCGGACAGTCACAGGCCAATTAAGTGAACTAATTGTCTCCTGCAAACTCCACTCCCCTTTCGCTCCTCTTTTATTTCCTCTGGGAGAGGCCATTCATCGTCCACCTCTGGCCTTACTCCCAAGTCAACCCCTGTTCTATAGCTGTTCCTTTCATCTGGCAACTCTGCACATGGACACACTGGTAACAGGCTCCAGCTGTTCATCTGCCTCACTGAAGTCTGACTCTGAAGGCAGCTGATAATGGGCTCTGGCCCCCTCTCTGCCTCTGACACAGAGCCCTCATCAGAGCCTTCCACAGACTCTAGGACTGGCCCATGTTCCTCCCCAACCTCCTCACTATCCAAATCTGCTGCTAGCTCTGCTGGCCGCTGGCAGGCCACAACACAATTTTGAATGTAAGTGTTTGCCCATAATGAAATGAAGCACACCAGTAAACTAGACAGAACCACTTGAGCTGGTGGAAGTCAAAAACACTACTTGTAACATTTTTTTCTATCAGGGCAACCTGGTCTACCCAAATATGGGAAGGAGAATATTGTTTTCCTTTCGCCCTTCAGCCCCAATCCAGGAGCCTTTGCAGGGAGTCGCTTTTGCGACAAACTATTTTGTGTTAATTTATTTCTTTGTCAGTAAATATAAATTTAACACACCACTTGTAATGCATCAGAGAAAAAGATGGCCAAAAGTGGTCTTCCTTCTGGACTGGAAATGGGTGTAGAATGATGCACTTTGTTGTCCTTGAGTAATGGTCAGTGGCTTTTACTTCTGGTAGGTTAAATTGGTCATATGGGTCAACCATGAAAACACCTTTGATTTTGTTATCCTAAAGCAGGATATTTCATCTCTTTGTTTCTCCATATCACCAGCTTAATCTCTTTCATTTCGTGACAATACAAAACTGTTATACCATTACTAGCTACTGGAACTTAAATGCATGGATATGGATATTCACAACTGCTTCCAGAAATTATGAATGCTCTAACACTGGAAGAAGATGTTGGATAACCACTTGTCTAAAGTGGTGTAGGGTTTCCCTGCCTAGGCAGGGGGCTGCACTAGAAGACCTCCAAGGTCCCTTCCAACTCTATTATTCTATTCTATTCTATTCTATTCTATTCTATTCTATTCTATTCTATTCTATTCTACTCTACTCTACTCTACTCTACTCTACTCTATTCTATTCTATTCTATTCTATTCTAATATCTGACACTGATCTTCCTCTTATTCCTGCTTGAGGCAAAAGGAAAAACCAAAACATCAAAGTCCCATTTATTTTTCTGTCCTTGCTCCATCTTTCAAATCTATCCATTCAGTTGAGTAGCAGTAACTTACATTATGGATCTATCTTATAGTTGATCCCTGCTTGCTTATATATTGGTGACTTTCCTAGATGTTCAGAGTTTTAGATTCACCTTCAAAATCATAATAAAAAATCCTATTTTTAGGAGTAGTTTTAATAAACTTTTTTTAAAAGCCTTTCTCAAATTATCTGCTGTTGCTTATTCACCATCTGCCACTATCTTTTCTGAATTTTATCCACCTTCAATATTTTTTATTCACACTACTGGACTTTCCTTACTCAAGTCTCTGCTACCAGTTCTTTTATTCTCTTTTGGATTTTATCCTGTTTCTTCATTAACTTTGCATTAATCTTAATGAAATGGTAATGATTTCATTAATTCCTGATTCTTGTGTTTCCTCTGGGCAAGAAGAAGGGGACCTTGTCTTTGAAAAATCCTGTGTAAAGAGCATATGTACTGCCTATAATATCTCTGTAGTCTAAAATGGCAAGGTATGTATTTCAAATGCAATAGTAGAATAGGGTACCATCTTTTTGTAATGGCACCCAGCACTCTCCAAATCATAACATTTGATCCCGGTCGCCAGCATTTTTATCATATAATAGAACATTTCTGGATGCTTTATTATGATACAATTGCAATATAGCTGTAATATTTCTTATTTTTTGATATCAGAAATCCGCCTGCCCATAAATTACTTTCATCTAGAAATGAATGCCCCTTGTTTAGAGGCAGAGGTAACGTCGTTTTTGTTGTTGTTATTCCAAAAGAATTCTGAACATAGCTAAAGCAATAAAAATCCTTTTAAAATGAGACTGAAAATTGGTAGCCTAGAAAAATGGCATTTTGGAAATGGTAATGTCTATTCTAGTCTCCCATTACCAGCGAAGATTGAGTTTGACATTTGGCAATATTGAAATATATCTAAGCGTTCTTTTGAAATCAGGCATGGAGTTAAATAAATGATGGGCTTAATGTCATATGAAGAAGAGTGGGGTTCTTGTCTGTTTTCTACTGTGCTGGGATTTTGAAATTAGGTAATTTATATATGGACAGCTATTCAGTGAGGCAAATTGATAGCTTTGTATTTATTTCCGAAATATTGCGAGGAGAGGTATTCAGTGAGATTGTATTAAATCCTCTTGTATTTTGATTTTTTTAAGGTTAAGTTTCAGGAAATGGTGGAAGAAAATATCCCCCGCCCCCAAAAAGAAATCTTAACTGTAGTAATGTTCAAAGCTGTTATTACTCCAAACTTCTATTAATTTGATGGTATTTCCATCATTGCAATCACTGCATCATTTTTATATATTCAGTCATCTGGTCTAATAGAATTCATAAGAGATTATGTAGAAAACGGGATGGTGTTACGCTGTAATCCAGCCAATTTGTGAAACTATAGACAGTTTGTGAGACTGTGATGGGCAGTTGAAGCTATAAAGCTCAGTCTTATACATAACTGATAATTGCTAGTCATTTAGTAAAACAAATGATATTGACCCAATGCCATTTAATCAATCAGGTGTATGCTTAGTTAAAAGTGACAGCAAAAGAAGCTAGTTCAGGCACATTCAGAGCAATCAGAAAGGGTGGGAGAGTGAAACTTGTTGATAGGATAAATCTTCTGTTTATTCTGTTTGGGTTACCTAAATATTCAGGGGATCATGTGGCACTACATTTATTGTTGCATAAACTTATGCTGCACAGGATTAATGAAGCATAAACTTCATTGGAAAAAAAAGCATTTTTAAAAACAATGGCTTGGGTAAAGGAGATAGTTAATGATTGCTGATGCAATGACCTTCTGCAAATGCTGCAAATGAATGACATTAACTAGTTGCATTGTGTTTATAGCGGCAGACGGATTCTAAGAAAACTGATTATAGAGAACATAGATTGAACCCAGTTATTTTATTGGTTTGTTTTTATTTGTCACTCTGTAGAATTACTTCATTAACTATAAAACCCTGTGAAATATTTCAATCCATTGCTAAATAGCTAAGCAAGCTATCCTTGGTAAATAATCAGAAGAAAACCTTACTTTGTATTCCAGAAATGTATACGTTAATTAAAATATAAATGAACTACCTTATTATAAATATAATTAATAAACTCTACAAATGTTAAGACACTTCAAATATTGCCTAGGTAGCTCCACAGGCAAAAAAATAATTGGCATATGATTTGGATCTAGAGAGCAGCTGAGCTCCAGCACATAGGAGCATATTATAAATGAATTGCACTGAGGTCTCTAACAAATAAAATGGTGAAACATGTAATTATATGCCAAATACACTGAAAAATGTACATTTACTCAGTTTCTTGAGTAATGGTAGGGCGCAAGGTTACAATTAAGTATAAATCATGTTATACCCCAAATTGACTCTAAGAAGAACTGTATATTATACATTAATATTTTATTAATTTCCAAGACAATATGGATACAAACTGAAGCCAGATTTTCAATCACAATGTTTTTTTTAATAACCTAGCCCTTCCATCTTCCTAAACCTGCAGCAATAAAGGGTAAGTTAGCATTATTGGATTGGATTCCAAAGAGCCATACACTCAAGCAGGAAGGAAATCTCCATTAATGACTGTGCATTCTCTTCCAACCATCTCTACTGTAAACAATACTATTATTCATACTTCTTTTATTTTCATGCTGGGCTTTTCAAGAGGTCAAAAGGCTAAAATCACGGGGAGGTTGAGGTGCAATCATCTTTTGATGACTGAGGCAGCATACTGAATATTTAAAGGGGCCAAGACTCACAGGAGGTAGAACAATTATATATGATCTGTGAGGATAAATAATACAGGACCCAATCTGTGTCAGTAACCAGTACCAGAGGTTTTGTCTTCCAAGCTTTTGGACTCATGCTGGAGCCCATCTTTAGGGAACTTCTCTCTAGGTTATGGAGAAGTTCTCTGAAGATGGGCTCCAGCATGAGTCCAGAAGCTCGGAAGACAAAACCTCTGGTCCTGTTATGGCCTTTTGGCCACTGGCCCCTTCAGCAGCTGAATCAGAGGAGGAGGAGGTGTAGGAGTCAGGGTCAGCATCAAAGCAATCTGGGAGCTCTGAAGGGGAAGAGAGAATGGAGCTGGCAGAGAGAGAGAGAGAGAGAGAGAGAGAGAGAGAGAGGGAGGGAGGGAGGGAGAGAGGGAGGGAGGGATGGAGGGATGGAGGGAGGGAGGCAGAGCATGGGCCATCTGTCAGCCCTTAGATGGAGAGTCAACAACTTCCAGGTCTTGAGATGGTTGATAAAGAGGAGGAGCTGGGTCCAATGTCTGACACGCAGCTGTGTAGAAGAGAAAGAAGAGGAGAGCAGTGGAAATTCATGGGCTGATCCTGGGGAAGGAAGAGCCACTGTTGCTAGCAAAACCCAGCCCTAGCTCTGGGGATAAAAAACAAGGAGCAGTGATAAATAGATGTGGCAGACAACTAGTCATCTTCTGGCCAGATGGACTTGTTAGCCTATGAGAGAAACTTTTTGCTAGGGCTGCCGGCATTCCTAATAAAGAAATATTTTCAGTTCACTTCAGAGGGTTTGTATGTTTGGGGAGCTGGGTCAGAACAGATCCCAAGTGACCAACCCAGATTCGATTCTGAATATTATCCTGGGAGATATATATATATATATATATATATATATATATATATATATATATATATATATATATATATATATATATATATATATATATATATATATATATATATATATATATATATATATATATATATATATATATATATATATATATATATATATATATATATATATATATATATATATATATATATATATATATATATATATATATATATATATATATATATATATATATATATATATATATATATATATATATATATATATATATATATATATATATATATATATATATATATATATATATATATATGTCACAACCCCTGGTATGCCCAAATATGGGAGGGAACACACTGCTTCCCTTTTCTGTCTTTCAGCTCATTCCAGGAGACCATCCAGGCAGAAAACCATATTTTTAATGTTGCCTTTGTTTATTTATCAGCACAAATACAACACACACACACACACACACACACACACACACACACTTTGGTGAGGCCAGGAATTTCAGCTATGGAGAAATTGAAAATGGTTTTTCTTTTCTAAATATGCTCTTGGGGGTCTAAAATGTTAGAAGGAACACTGTATTTTCTTTTGTACCCATTTGTTGCCCTTGGAGAAAAGGAATCTTGTTGAGTGCTGTATTTGTTTCCTGTTCTATCTCCTACACCAGTAAGCTAAAATGTATGGTCCTCAACCACTTACAATTGTCTAAGGCAGAGTGCTGCTACCCTTCCTTTTTCTTCTTATTTAAGAACAGATACAATTTGGGATAGCTCATAGAAGCATGCTTCAGATTTAATTCAGCCATTGAGCATATGAGATGGATTGGCATCATCATCCCTTTCCATAGAAATGGATGGGCTGCCCTTAGTTATCCATTAGCTTTAATACTTCACAAATATTCTTAATTGCTTTGTCAGTTGCAAGAGATGGACTACACTTTTTCTATCACATAAATGTTACAGGTTAATAGAGGGTACATAGATCCATCTCTGTCTCCTTCTCCAGATATTTCAGCTTCTGTGCTAGCAAGGAGTTCATAGTTTTCTTCCATGCCCAGGACAAAAGTTAGAAAATGCCCATATCCCTGTTGTGCAAGAAAGTAATTACAAAACTTGCCTATGTGGTATGGTATGATATGGTGTGATATGGTATGGTATAGTATTGGTATATGGTATGGGTAGAGGAGTCCCTTTACTCCACTAGTTGTTACCCACTGTAGTGGGTGATCCTCATCTCTGTTTCAAGGCCATTGAGCCAGCACTCTCTGGAGACATTTCTGTGGTTATGTGGCCAGCATGTCATTACGGAGTGCTGTTACCTTCACATTGAAGTGGTCAACCTATTTATTTACTTGCATTTATATGCTTTTGAGCAGCTAGGTTGGCAGGAGCTAGGGCAAGGATGAGAGCTCACTCCGTAATGTGAAGCATGGGTCTTGAATCTGGGCTGCCAGCTTTCTAACCAACAAATTTGGTTTCTTAACCACTGAGCTACTGCACCATCATAGTATTAGTATCAGTATCAGTATCAGTATCAGTATCAGTATCAGTATCAGTATTAGTGTATTGTAGTGTAGTGTAGTTTAGTATAGTATTCATCATTTCAATTTCAATTTTTTAAATAGTTTCTTTAAAACATTTCTGGATAAATGTATACAATGCAATAAAAAGTCTCTTACGGAGGCATTTTCAACAACAATTCTCCACATCTCCACTATCCAAACACAGCTTGGTTAGAACATCTATTGATTTTTCTTATGTTGCTTGCCATATCTCTGTAAATATTCCATTAGTCCCTGTAGTCTTATAACTTGGTAGTGTCCAAAGAACTGATCTAACTTCACCTGTACTTATATACTTAACTGTTTCCCAGTCAGCTCCTAGCCATGATTTTGCTAAATCTCCAATACGAGGGAATTCTGTCTGTAGTCAATTTGATTTCTTGTGATCTGTCATTTTGGTGGTTTAAAGACTATATTTAACAACAAAGCAATCAATGGATTCACATAAATTAATTAGTCATACTTTTGCCTCTTTCCTGGCCATACAGTCTGACTACATATTCCTCCTTAATATTTCCAACTTTGGCATTCCATTTTTTTAACCACAAGCAACGTATCTTGCATGCATGTTCTATTGGTTTCAAATTGAACTTAATCTAAAACTCATCAACCTCTTCTGCATCAGTGATTGGAACATACACCTGAATAACCTTCATATTAAAGGCTATTCCATGAAGTCTAATTGATACTGTACATTCATTCATTGATTGCATTGCAGTCCAGGTTTATTTTCTTGATATAGCCTTCCTAATTATGAAAGCAACATTGTTCCTGCTATGTTATCAACCTGGCTCAGATCACAAAAATAAAAGTATTTGAAATAACAGCAATTGGTGACCCTCTAGAACAGGGGTGGCGAACACACAGCTCTCGAGCCGCATGCGGCTCCCGGCCAAAATGAATGAGGCTCTTTGCCTCTTATCATTATTTTGTATACTGTGGCTCGGATCGCGCGCTCCCTTTCGGAAGCTGGGGAGGTCCTTTGCAGGCAGCTAGAACGGGCCGCCTGCAAAGGACTTCCCCAGACTTGCTTTGAGGAGCACGGGGCGACTGAGGCTAGTTGTGAAGCCCCAAAGCCCCCACCGCCACCGGAAGAACTGCTGCCACCTCCTCCTCCTCCTCCTCTAACAGGCAGCACTGCCGGATATGCCGCCCGGCGCTGTGGCTGAGATGAAGCCGCCAAAGCTCCAGCCGGCATCTCCGCGCGTGGCAGCGGCGCCTCCCCTCCGCTCGGAGCAGCTGAGCTCAGTCAGCGCTGGGTTACCCCTGCCCCCTCCTCCTCCTCCGCCGTGCTTTTGAGGAGCCATGAGGCTGCAGGAGCCAGTAGGAAGGCGGGGGGGAGCAGGGGAAAAAAAGCCTCATGGCTCCTCAAAAGCACGGAGGAGGGGGAGGGGGCAGAGGTAACCCAGCGCTGAGCTCAGGAGCAAATCTGGTGATTCTGTTGGAGGAGGAGGAGGAGGATGAGGACGTAGCAGCAGTTATTCTGGTGGCAACTCGTACTCGTCGGCATCTTCAGCAGAAGCCCTGCCCACAATGAAGAAAGCAAAGATGGAGCAGATCCACGCAGATGACGTCGCTGCAACATGACTGGAGGAGGAATTCTGGGAGTTGAAGTCCATAAGTGTTACAGCTGTCAGGTTTGAAGACCTCTGCATTTTTTTTCTAAGGGTGGAAGGGTCTTGTAACTTGACAGCTTTAAGACTTCCATGCTTCAAATGCCAGAGTTCCTGAGCCAACAGGACTGGAGGAGAAATTTTGGGAGTTGAAGTCCACAAATCTTAAAGCTGTCAGGTTTGAAGACCCCTGGGGGTTTTTTTCCCTAAAGGGTTAGGGGTGCAAGGGTCTTGTAACTTGACAACTTTAAGAGTTGCGTGCTTCAAATGCCAGAGTTTCTGAGCCAACATTTTGGTTGCTAAGCAGGAGCGTTGTTAAGTGATACTGATATTATATAACACTTTTGAATTAAGCGGGTACCTTGAAGAAACATAACTTTGAGTTTCAAATAATACTGATTTCGTTGTTGTCTTAGGTGACATCTGTGAAAAAAATTCGGGTGCTCAGGCATGAAAATGTGCCGCTCAAACACTATACTTTTCTGCTCACATCGAAAAAAAATTAGAGGGAACATTGCTTCCGGGTCTGTTTTGGCAGGTCACTGCGTGGTGTGGCTCTCTGACTCTCACAGTTTAAAATTTTGGCTCTTTTTGTCGAACTTGTTCGCCACCCCTGAACTAGAAAGTGACAAAGGAAAACGAATGGACACATGGTTGACAATATAGAATAAGACCTGGCTTTCTGCTTGTCTTTTATATTTTGTTTTTAAGATTGTAAAAATTGTGAATTTTGGATGGATTCCTATCACTAGTGTGGGAGCTGCCAAAATGTTTTGTATATCCCCTTACCTTTTTCCCATATATGTATAAAAGTGAATAAATTTTTTATTTAAAAAAAACTCATCAACATCTTCTGCATCAGTGATTGGAACATATACCTGAATAACCTTCATATTAAAGGCTATTCCATGAAGTCTAATTGATAGTGTACATTCATTCATTGATTGTATTGCAGTCCAGGTTTATTTTCTTGATATAGCCTTCCTAATTATGAAAGCAACATTGTTCCTGCTATGTTTTTCATGTCTTGAATAGTAAATATTATGATCTTTTGACTGAAAATACCCCCACTCCAGTCTATTATCAATTGATTTATGCTTAAAAAATGTGGATGGGTTGTTAATTCATTTAATTTTTCATATATTGAGGTTTCCCATATCCATGCTTCTTAACCTTCCTACTAATTCTACCTTTGTAGCTTCCAATTTTCTTTTCTGGTATGACAACATCAGCAGCTAGGTATCCCAAAGGCTTTAATCTAGTCACCTCATAGACACCATTAGTACTCTGAAGGATGATAGCATGCTGAGAGTCTTCTGACTTGAAGGACCCATCATCTGGAAAGAGAGAGACAGAGAGAGCACAACAGGAGTTGAGGGCAAAACAGTTCATAGATAGCAAATAAAATCTTGAACAGAAACTCAAAATGAAGGAAAGTCTTGCAGCTCAGTTTCAGTCTGTGCTGAAACAGCAAATTAGCATGCCAAATTTAAACTTTCAAATTTTCTCTAATGCTTCCCGCTGTCGCTTGTTCTTCAATTTCAATTTTTTTTTTCTGAATCAACCTGTTCCGTATTCCCCCCTCACCCTTAATTTTCATTCCATGCCTCTGAGTAGTCCTGGAAATAGAATTTGTATGAAAATTTCTTTCCTCTGTTTCTTTCAAAAGGAAAGAAGGGAGGGTTAATAAAGAAAACAATAAAGATAGGTGTTGCCTATTAGGTAAAGAGGAGAGGATTCTGGAATAAATTTATCTCAGCTATTTCTGGTAAAGCTCTCTTTTATCTCCTCATTCCTTTTGTTCTGATCCCACAGAGCTTGCAAGCCTGAAGGCAGGTGAAGTTCATTTTTAGTGTTGTTCAGTACTTCATATATTTTAAGCAATCCAATTAAATGATGAAGAAAAATGTGGAGTGTGGAACATTTATAATTTTGTTATTAGCCATAGCAAAGAAAGGTCAAACAAGCATGTGAGAAAATATATTTCAAAGGGCTTGATCAATTAAACTAAAATATTGCTGTTTGTGCCAGAGAACAAGGAATAGAACTGCATAATTATATAATTACCCAAGATCCTTCTTTGATTCAGTGAAATTCAGTTTTGTTTTGGGGCTCTTCTTAAACTTTACAATGTCACAAAGCTCGTTAAGATTCTTCCAAAATCACTTTTTTTTCCAGAAATTTATACTACAAAGTATAGAATTATTCATTAGATAGGTTTGAATGGCGGGTATGTAGATATGCAGGCATGCAGGCATGCACTGTAGGTATGTAGGTATGCAGGTTGGTTGAATAGATGGATAGATGGATGGATCCCCCAAAGTTGCATCATGTGTTTGGATAATATTATTAAACTATTTAAAAATTGTATAAAAACTCATTTTATTTTAAAGTCATCCATATGACATTTCATACAATGGAAAATGGATTTCCCCCATTTAAATGTAAATAGTTGTATGAAACCCTTCAAGTTTGGGATCCTTTTTTCCTCATAATGCATTGTCAACACTTACCTTGCAAATTTCTGCAAGGCTATAATCTGTGTTTACCCAAAGATTGGATATATTGCCTTTTTTGTTGTTTAGACCCAAATAAAGAAAATAAAAAGGAAATCAAGAAGATGCTATACATCTCACATAAACAAGAGGCAAGTACAGTAAATACATTCACAGGATGTTTCATTACTGCTATACAGTTCTGCATCTGTTTGCTTCAGGGCAGATTGGTTGCATATTCACTTTCAAATTGAAAGCATGGTGTTTGTATGTTTGTTTATATTACAAATAGATATGCCTCTCACAAATGGCTTTTGGTGGCAAAACAACAACAACTATAAACCTGAAAAATCACACTGCAGCATTAAAAAGGCCCTTCTAAAACTCTGTAAGTCCTGGGTTTAAAATAGATTTTGAATCTTCTTCTAAAATATAATTTGGAAGGAACAAGCCACAACTATATAAAGCAGTTTGTTCCAACATATAGGCCCCACCACAGAAAAATCATAATTGATTGTCCATATTGGAAGGATACATGGCAATATTTGTTAAAAAAAAAAACCCAAAGCTTTGCTGCATTTAGGATCTCCATTGAACCCTGAGGTAGATGGATCTTTTTATTGGATAGAACTAATAGCTCACTCTTCAGATATAAAAAATCAATCAATATGACATGTGCTAGGCTCACAAAAAAAGAAGTCCCCTTTAAATCAGAGTGGAAAATCCTTTTGAAATCTCTTAGATATAAAATGGACAAGGATTGCATGCTAGCTGCCATACCCCCATCGGAGTCTGAATCTGCGGGGGAAGATGAGCTGGAACAAGAGCTGACCGAGAGCGAGAGGGTGGCTCCATTGGTCTTGGAGGAAACTGGGGAAGGGCAGAGTCAGTCCAGCCAAGGCTTTTCAGGATTAGAAAGGCTTGCAGATAGGGAGAAGCAAGAGAGACAGAGCAAGGACCACCCGCTCCTGATCCTAGAGCACACAGAGAAGAGAGAAGGTGAGAACAATGCAGACTGAGCCCACTATGAGGGAAGAGAGTGCCCCGCCCCCCTTCACAAGACATATCTGGGGACTGAGATGTAAGGAGGTGCTGGTGGGAGGGGCATTTGTTGGGAACAAGCATTGAATCTGTGGAGCCTTGTGTGCATTTGCCGACACCCGGAGATTACTGTTTGGCTAAACCTGGTTTACTGGACTGCTGGCTCTGGTTACTGTTTGGCTAATCTTGCTTACTGGATTGCTCACAGCCAGAGGCTTCTGAAAGTGTGTGTGAGAGTTTTTGCTCCAAGTTAACATGGGGAGTGGGGATGTTGGGGGGGGGGGAAGTTGGTTCAATAAAGGGGAGTTAGGTCTGTTCTCTGGAAATGCTGCTTTTGTGCCATGCCCTGGGTCATCATATAGTGACAATCCATATGGTAGTTAAGCCTCATATGTTGTGTTAGACCCAGTACATTCCCCCAAAATGGTATATTTCAGGAGAAGCAACTATCAATGAATTAGTATGGAACACAGCAATATGGTGTTCTCTGATAAAACATGCAAACATATTTCTTTTGGGCTGAACTTAAAGATGTCCTGAAGCAAAGAAGGCAGTGATCTTGTCAATATGTATGAAACAAGCTATTTGCAACTTCCTGGGTCAACACCACCAATTTGGATTCTCCCAGACATTGACAATGAAATATGAGAATGAAATTGGAATGTCAGAATGAAAATAATGGTAATCCATGCTGAGCTATAAAACTAGAGAGGAATCAAAATAAATGAATATACAAGTAAAATAATGAGCAAACCAAGAGACTGAATTATTGCTTTTCAAATAATGAATTTAGTTACTTTTCTCACATTCTGCACTGTATGACACAAAACAGATATCTGTCAATTAAGTTACAAGGCATAACCCTTTCCAGATGTCTCACTGAATTATTTCAATGTTTGAGTCCATTAGCACCAATTCATGTTGCAGTTCTCTTCCAGGTCTAAAATGAACTTAAAAGAACGTCACACAAAGGATGGACCTGTTGCAGCTCTAGATTTAACTATTAGAGATTTAAGAGGCCCCCACTGTATTCACATTACTTTATTGCCATTTAGTGCATTCTAATAAAAATAAAAAAGACTATTTCTTCTTTCCCCTTTTTTGCATTTCTGAAGTGATTTAGCTTTAAAGGGAAAGAGCAAATGACAGATTACAGAAAAATGTTAACCTATAAATTATCTACTTCTATGGGCACACTGACTATTTATGAGGCTGAAGGTGAATTATCAGATATCTGGATTCATTAATTCACCCAGAGGTTCTATTATTTTGCTGTTCTTATAAGGAAAAAAGTTTCTATTCAGCTGAAGCAGGTTGCAGTTTGACAAAAGGGGGACAGGTTAGCATGGCAAATGCCAAGGCAAGGCCTTAGGTAACTAACATTGGGTAAAAATTGATGGTTAGCAATCACTGCTTTTTATTTTTTGCTACACCAACATTATCCTTTGAGCTCAAATTCCAGTGTTGGGTGCAGTCTTAGAGTGTTCCTCTAATCAACATTTTTTGTTTCATGGATTAAATTGGGCATGCATAGATAGTTGCTTGTTTTCCTAACCTTTCTGACACCAAATATTGTAATATTTTTTCAGATTTTTGTTTAAAGCTTAAAGATGGTAATAAGGAATGTTCAAATAAGCCCCTCCCCCAACACACACACACACACACACACACACACAATATGAAGAATCTCTGTAATAACTGAATAAATGAATGATGGGATTGTGGATCACATCAAACAGGCAAGGACTATGGCTGCCATAGAATATAAGTGTTCAGTTTGGGTCTTCCTTTTCTAAATTATTATCATTTAGTATTTGGAATGCAATAAATACCTGATCATTTACCTTCCCACTCCCATGCCACACATTAGGCTCAGTTAGATAGCCATAAAATATTCTAGACGGCCTCATCTAAATGTTGTGATGTGACAGAATTCTCTGCTCTGACCATATAACTTCATTTTTCTTGTCCCATGAATATAAGATAAATTGGGGGCAGGAAAATTCATATTTACTCCTTATACTTTCACTGGGGGAAAAGGGAGAGAAGAAACTTTACAGTAATAATATATTCAGTTTTAAATCCCTGTTAGTAACTACAACTGCAGATTTAGCGAATATCATCGAGTCCCTTTTTGGGAGAGGGGGCGGTCTAGAAATCCAAGAAATAATAATAATAATAATAATAATAATAATCATCATCATCATCTATATCTGTATAAATATAACAGTGATGGGAAACCCAAAGCATATGAACTACATGTTGCTCACAAATGCTTTTCCTATGGGCTTCAGAAATTTCAATTCTCCCTCCTTCCCATTGACAGAAAACAACAAAACAGATGTTTTAAGTTTTCATTTATGTTTAATGTTTCTAAGTCCAGCTGAAGTAAATCCCAGTAGAACTTCTTTGGTAAACATTATCATATTTGCTTCCTTAAAATTAGAGATTATGCTTAAAATAATAGGAGGGGAAAAAGGAGTTTTGGACATAATATCACTTCCTAAACCTTCAATCCCAAATGTAATAATTTGTCACTGAAATGGGACTGTTTTAGGGGAAAAATTGCTTCTCTTCTAACGGATGGAAACTACAATCCTATACTCATCCTACTTCTTATAGGGGGTAGAAATAAGTGAGCATGTGCTACTTCTTTGTCAATGTAACCCCTATACAAGGACCTATATTACAACATTGTTAGTCATCCCCAGGATTTTCTATACACCTTTTCCACAAGAGCTCCACCATAATGTATAATGAAGCAAACATTTGCGTGGTGGCATGAAAGATCAAGATGGTGTTGGTTTCTCCAAAGTGTTACCAATTCTTGTTTTTTTCCCCTCCTCTGCTCCTCCATAATCACTTTTTGGAAGGGGGGGGCGGGATCAGCTAATTACTTTTTACATGTATGTTGTCTGGTTTTGGCCAGGTTTTTAAACTCACTTCACTTATACACCAATATTTCCCTGTTTATTCATTGCCTAATATGCAGTATTTTGTATAAGGTAATTTTGTAATGCTTCTAAATTTATGCTGATTTTATCCATACTATCGCTATTCAGGAATAATTGATCGATGATCTACTTTATAGCTTTGACTTTCTCATTTTTAGTTCCTACTGTAGCAGTTTTGACTATAGCCCGATTGGTTTTGTAGGGTTATTTTTTTTTGTTCTTACTTTTTTATATTGTATTATTCTATTTCAGCTGTAATAAAGTGTAAGTTTCAAAACTCAAACAATTCCATAGAATTGACTGTTGCATAAATATTAATAACATGATTGAAGGCATGCAGCATAATCTTAGAGATGACTGGAAAGGCTGACATCAGTGCCATCAGTATTAAAACAGATGAAGCAAGGGTCAAAACTAAGTCATCTTCCTATATTGGCGTAAGTCAAGGGTGTCAAACGGCCAGCCCACGGGCTGCATGCGTCACACACAGGCTATGCCCATCCCAGCTCTGCAAAGGGGGAAAATTCATGAAACATCACATGACGACAACATGATGCTGCAATTTTGGTGCCCGTGATGTAAGTGAATACAACTGCCACATTGACAAAAGGGACTTGGTTTGGGTTGTAATGACATTCATGCCATATTATCCCCAGGGACATGGTAGAAAGGATAATGATGAGAAATATGATGATGATGAGAAATATGATGATGACGCTAACAATGAATTGTTTCAAAAGTATATTCTTGAAAATAACTATCATCCAATGAACCTTTCTATATCATTCTACCTCTTTGGATCTAGAAATAAGTAAAAATAAAAATAAAAACCCCAGTTCTTAAATGACATATAATGACATATAATGGGGAAATTATCCTTGGCAAAAAGTTACATCCTCCCTGTAAATTAGGCTGTTTTAAAGGTATGTTTCAGTATATTTTAGTATTGTGGATCATTATAAATGCTCCTGCCCATTGCAGAAAACATTTAGGTTTGTTTCCCATTACCCCTTTGTACTAGTTGATTTTTCAATATTCATAAGAAAAGAAAAGGTATACAGACATTCATACTCCTGCAATAATTTGCCTAGCTTTTCTCCATTCCTGCTTAGAATAACAAAACTGTCCTGTGTCATCTTTTGGCAATGGTTGCCCAACCAATTGGAATTACATTTCATCTCTGTAGTATGCACAATTTTCCACTGGACAATGAGGTTAATCCCCTTGAGTCTAAAACCTTTCTTTTCATCCAGCCTTATTTTTATTATTAAGATTGTCTTTTCCCTTCAAGAACCAGGAAGGGGGAAAAGTGGCTGATTGATTTGCTAGAGACTGGAAACTTTTTTATTATTGTTGTTATATTGCAATTTGTTCTGTTTCTTTGTGGATCAAGTTGTCTCTAGAAGCCCAATCCATTGTTTTGTTAGATTACGCTGGGCTGAATCAAATAAAATTCTCAGCTGCAGACTTACTTTCTGAATACTCTTTGCTTTGAATAAAACTGCACCCAGAATTTTCTATCATGAACTAAGCAAAAGTGCTGGATACAGCGTGGGCTAAATTATTATCAGGACCCTCCTTTTTTATTATAACAAGACATATTTCATAAGTGATTCATTTTTTTCAGAAACCTTTTGCCAGCCTTCAGTGGTTCCAAATCAGGAATTGGGATGTATTTAATAATGAATAGCAAAGTGTTAAATTGTAATGTGCAGCCATTTTTCTAATCATTGAAATTCCAGATAAAACTCCACAGCAGCTGCACATTAAATTTGGCACGTTACACCCCCCCCCCCAAAGAATTATTCCTAACCATTATAGAGAGATGTTAGTGCATCATTTCAAATGTATTTATTTGAATGGAATGAAGCAACTACCATGTGAATGACAAGCAGAGGAAAGACTTAGCTTCACAACTGGAGAAAAGGCTAAAGGAAATATATTATGTATCTTAATAAAAGTTTGACCAAGGTTTCAGTCTATTATTTATGGAGAAATCATGATCTGAAGAGTTAAATCCACTCTTCCTTCTGTTCTCCTGTCTTATTCTTAGATTTTTACAAATACTGTTCAAATTAGCTAAGTTCTGCATGTAATATTTTTGACATATGCCTATAGGGATAACAGCAGCTAGCAAAAGGATGGTTTTTTAAAAATATCTTATAGTCTTACCAGCAAAGTCATCTGTTATGCATAGGTAAAGGTAAAGATTCCCCTCACACATATGTGCTAGTTGTTCACGACTCTAGGGGACAGTGCCCATCTCCATTTCAAAGTCAAAGAGCCAACACTGTCCGAAAACATCTCTGTAGTCATGTGGCTGGCATGACCAAGCGCCAAAGGCACACAGAACACTCTTATCTTCCACCAAAGGTGGTCCCTATTTTTCTACTTGCATTTTTTGCATGCTTCTGAACTGCTAGGTTGGCAGAAGAGGGGACAAGTCACTCCTCTATATGGTGCTAGGGATTCGAACCACCGAACTGCTGACCTAGCTGATCAACAAGCTTAGAGTCTTAGCCACTGAGCCATCGTGTCCCCTATGTTATACATAACTAAGGCTCAATTTTTCTCTCTCCCTCTCCAATTTTTCAGGTGTGTGTGTGTGTGTGTGTGTGTGTGTGTGTGTGTGGTGTTTATGTTAGCTGCTTATAAATACTTTTGCAATGTTTTTCACTCAAAATGGCTGGAAATGACATCATATATTTTCACCAATTGTGACATTCTATACTAGTTTTATCAAGGGTATAGCAGCTTATTCCTCATCTCTGCATAGTCACGAAGATTGATATTAATAAACTGATTGAAATTTATATTGGATGGCTTTCCTCCCCTTTTTTGCTCCCCTTCAGATCCATCCATATGAACCTGAACAGATGTTACATTCAATATTCAAAGATAATTTTGCTCCAGGACATATTAAGCAGTGAGCCTTCCCCGAATATGACTTGATTGTTAAAACAGAGCTCACATAGTAAATACATTATTCTCCTCTTACAAAAACACAGTTCTGCTTAATTTAACATGCTCAGCAGAGTCATTAGTGGGGTTAGATAATAACAAATAACAATTGAGTGAGAAGTGATTAATTTCAGTCCAAAATACCTTGTGGTTTTGTTGGGGCCATATTGCTCTGTTGAGCCATGTTATTGAACAGTAAGGGGAGGCAGAAGAGACAAAAATCCTAGAAGTACCCTGCAACCATTGGTTTTATACAGAAACATTTTCTTTTATTTTTCAAATACCTTGAAGACTCTTCCTGCTCTGTCTTAGGTCATTCCATTTTATATCATACTAGCTGATAACCTGGCATTGTCCCGGTATTTATTTATAGGTGGGAAATATCAGGACCAAATGTAATTTGTAATGTTGGATTTTCCCCTTTACCAGAGGGAGCCCCCTTGTGGAGTACTGTGAAGCCGTTACCATGGCAACTCCACAGCGCTGTACAGTAGAATCCATTTTACGGCAGTACAGTAGAAGTCATTTGAAGGCACAACAGGCTGAATAGTAACAAAACACCCTTTGGGGTGCAAGAGAGTACTGACTTACTATAAGTATCTAACCTTGAAATGTTAAAAACTGGGTGGATCCTCTCCAGTTAATCACTTCAACTTACATTTGTTTAGTGACCAAAGTTACAACAGCACTGAAAAACAGATGAATGACCGTTTTCACACTTATAATCATTATGGCATCCGCATGTTCACATGATCAAAATTTGGATGCTTGGCAACTGGCATGTACAGTATTTATGACAGTTGCAGTGTCCTGGGGTCATGTGATAACCTTTTGTGACCTTCTGATGAGCAAAATCAATGGGGGTACAGATTCACTTAGCAACTGTACTACTAACTTAACAACTGCAGTGATTCACTTAACAACAGTGGCAAGAAAGGTTGTAAAATGGGGCAAAACTCACTTCACAACTGTCTTGCTTAGCAATGGAAATCAACTGGACTCAATTGTGGTCGTTAAGTTGAGGACTACCTGTATTTCCTGGGAGAATTTCCCATCATACAACATAGTCACTGCAGATCATTGAAAAGCAGCATTTTAATATAATCTATAAAAGATTAATGAGGCATACATCTTGCTTTGGGGTATGAACCCCAAAATACTTCAGAAAATGGGTCCCTATTCAAAGTCTATTAAAATCAGTGGAGAAAGAGAAAATAAACATAGTGAAGACAAAATACTAACATCCTTTCAAGACATCTCAAATGATAAGAAACTGAAGGTGCTTGACACTTCTACATCTGTCTCTAAAAGCCTTGTTTGTGCATATTTTAAGTCCTGAAACACATTTACTACACTCCAAGAAACACTTTCCCAGCTGAAGAGCCAAATCACAAAAAAGACCATCTGTCTGAAATAATTACAAAAATAAGAAAGCATCTGAAAGCATTTTAAAGATGTTATATTATATTGGCAGATGTGTCTGTTATATTGCTAAGGCAGCTGAGGGATTTTCTCCCTTTGCAGGAACATTATACCTTTGGGATCCAAAACATGAGCAAAAATATGTAATATTTTTTTTCACTCTACATTTGGTAATGTATTCAGACATTTCACAGCAGTCTTTGCCATTATTTTTGAAAAATGCAGGAACATAATTATTAGCTTTATAATTATGACAATATTTTTGGAACGGACTGAGAGATAGAATAGAATAGAATAGCAGAGTTGGAAGGGACCTTGGAGGTCTTCTAGTCCAAACCCCTACCTAGACAGGAAACCCTATACCATTTCAGACAAATGGTTATCCAACATTTTCTTGAAAACTTCCAGTATTGGTGCATTCACAACTTCTGGAGGCAAGCTGTTCCACTGATTAAAAGTTCTAACTGTCAGGAAATTTCTCCTCAGTTCTAAGTTGCTTCTCCCTTGATGAGGAAGGACAATGTGGTGTAAAAGAAGGTACACTAAGAAAAAATATTAGAATTTGTTTTGATTCTTTGAATCATGTTTTGATTCTTTGCAAGATTTTCTGATTAACTCTAACCTCACTGTGTATACCACCTGAACCAAACTGAGATTAAAAAAAATAATGATTAGTCACTCAAGCTGCCCGGCACACCATTTTCCCATTCAATTAAATGATACATAAACTTACCAGTCACTCATAGCCAGATGGGATGGATATAAAATCTTCCACAGAAAACACTTTTAGCTCAAAATACAAACACCTCATCAAGAGAACATCTTTGGAAAACCGTCTGAAATGAGTGAATTACCAGAAGTGAATGTATCAGTCAAATGGGGTTACAGGGATCTGAGGGAGTGAGACTTTAACCATGTAAGGGAATTATATTTTGTTTCATTTTGTCTTGTTTCTCCCTTTCAAACCATTAATTTTATTTTTTAAATCAATTTAGAATACCATCTTAGAATAACAGAATTAGAAGGGACCTTGTAGGTCATCTAGTCTAACCACCTGCTGAAACAGGAGATTCTATACCAGGGATGGCTAACCTTTTTGTCGCTGCGTGCTGAAAGTGCAAATGTGTGCACCCATAATGTGATACGTGTGCACCCCCTCGGATGCCCCCATGCATGCACATGTGACCCATCCTGTGTGCCCCACCCTTGTGCATGCACATGCGACACATCTCCCATATGCACCCACACACATGCACAGCAGAGACCCAAAAAACAGCTGGCTGATGGGAGGCATGTGCACATGCATGTGAAACTCAGCTGGGGTGATAGCTCAAATGCCCACAGAGAGGGTTCTGGGTTCCATAGGTTCGCCATCATGGCTCTATACAATTTCTGACAAGTGGATGTCCAGTCTCTTCTTAAACCCTCCCAGTGATGAAGCCACTCACAATTTCTGGAGGCAAGTTGTTCCACCGGCTAATTATCCTCACTGTCAGGAAGTTTATCCTTAATTCCAGGTTGCTTTTCCCCTTGATCAGTTTCCATCCGTTGTTCCTAGTCTGGACTTCAGGTGCTTTCCCAACATTTCCATCATTCTGGCTTTCGCTCTAATGTAAACTCTAGTAACCAAGTTACTAGAATTTTTCATTTTGAAAATATAAATTCTAGTTGAGAAAACCAAAGCTGTTTTCCTCCTATTAAGGTATACAGGAAAACAGGCTTCAAATCAGCTAGGCGGTCTTTATATGGGCAAAACTGGATATAATCTGAGCAATTATTCGAGGTAAGAGAGCAATCAAAATCAACTGGGATTGATTATCTAATGGTGGAAGGAAATGTCCCCCAAAATTACCCAGGAAAAGTGATAAAATGTCCTGCTCCCATATATGCATTGCACTCCACTACTTATCTTATATTTTATAACCCAGGGGAAAGGTTTCCTTTTCACATCCATAAAGTTTGTTTCCACTGAATCACAGTATCTCCTATCTTTATTTATTTATTTTCCTGTCTGGCCTACTGCTATATTAATATTTAGCCCTCACTCGCATCCCAGTGACAGCAAATCCCTTCAATCATCTCTTACTCTTGTTTTGTTCCATCATCAACCACAACAAACATGCGTTTGAAGGCTTATTGCATTCCCCACCAGTCAGGCTTCACATCTGGCTTGACGGTAAATTACAGGTCTCCAGATATTAATTCAGCTCTTAGCTAGACTTGGCAAGAGATTTCCAGATAAGTTAGGTAAGGATCTTTATTACGGAAAAGAATGAGGCCACCACATGACACTTCATCCCTCTGCATTGCAATACAATGAGACACCTAAGTACCTATGCTCCAGGTTTAAAATCTAGCCTTCTTCTCCCCATCATTTCAAATAATTGGATGTTTGGCAGGTCACTTGTTACCTTCGGAAGGCAGCAGAAACATGTTTGCATAACAGCCTTCTCTGGCCTGGGAACTGCTGGCTCCTGCCTAGAAGCTTAGACTAGAATGAGCTGGAAGGGACTTTGGAGGTCTTCTAGTCTAGCCCCTTGCTCAAGCAGGAGAACCTATACCATTTTAGATAAGTGACTATCTAGAATAGGGGTGTCAAACTCAAGGTCCGCGGGCCAGATCCATGGGGCCACTCTGGAAACAGCAAAGAACTGGCCCGCGGTGCTTCTGCCAGAGAAAATGAGCTCCCAAGCTCCGTTTTCAACTGCCACAGCCTCCTGCAACCCTCTGCCAGTGAAATTGGAGCTCAGGAGGACAACCCTCCCAAGCTCTGTTTTCACTGGCAGAGGGTTGCAGGAGGCTGTGGCAGCCGAAAATGGAGCTTGGGAGTTCATTTTCACTGGCAGAGCACTCAGGCCACCACAGGTGCCACTGCCACCAACATGAGTGATGTCATGCTGGCCACGCCTACCCTGGCCACACCCACCCTGGCCCCCTGAGGTCAAACCAACCTTGATGCAGCCCTCAATGAAATTGAGTTTGACACCCCTGTTCTAGACTCTTCTTAAAAACATCTAGTGTTGGAGCACCCATGATTTCTGGAGGCAAGCTGTTCCACTGGTCAATTGTCTTCACTGTTAGGAAATTTCTCCTTAATTCCAGGTTGCTTCTCTCTGATTAGTTTCCAACCATTGTTTCTTGTCCTGCCTTCTGGTGCTTTGGATAATAATTTGACCCCCTCTTCTTTGCGGCAGCCTCTCAAAAATTGGAATACTGCTATCATGTCACCCCTAATTCCTCTTTTCTTTAGATTAGCCAAATCCAAATCCTGCAGTCATTCATCGTATGTTTTAGTTGCCAGACCTTTGATCATTTTAGTTGCTCTTCTCTTTTTCCAAAGTCTCAACATCTTGTTTTAAAGTATGGTGACCAAAATTGGTTTCAGTATTCTAAGTGTCATCTTACTATGGTTTTATAAAGTGGTACGAGTACTTCACATGATATTGATTCTATGTCTCTGTTTATACAACCCAGGATTGTATTAGCTTTTATGTATGCTGTCCCCACTGCTGGCTCCTATTCAAATGATCATCCATTAGGACTCCAAGATCCCTCTCACAGTTACTGTTTTTGAGCCAGGCAGGTCTCACCTAATCTGTACCTATACATTTGATTTTTCCTGCCTAAATGTAAAACTTTGCTTTTCTCCACATTGAAGTTCATTTTGTTGGATAGTTCATTGTTCAAATTTGTGAACATCTTTTTATACACTGAGCTTGTCTTCTGGGGTGTTGACTATCCCTGCCAGTTTAGTGTCATCTGCAAATTTGATGAGTTTCCCCTTCATCTAACTCATTTATGAATTCACCAACCCCAGCTCCTACACCAATCATCTTAGGCACAGATCCAGGTATGTGAATGCTGAATTGGTTGATTGTCCTAATACAATGGTTCTCAACCTGCCCAATGCCGCGACCCTTTAATACAGTTCCTCATGTTCTGGTGACCCCCAACCAGAAAATTGATGTCTCGGTTGCAAAAACATAATGTGTTTTCCTATGGTCTTAGGCGACCCCCGTGAAAGGGTCATTCGACCCCCAAAGGGGTCCCGACCCACAGGTTGAGAACCACTGTCCTAATAGGATAGTTGATGTTCCAGACAGTTTTCCAAAACAAGGACATGTGCCCCAAGTAGATAATAAAACATTGAGGAGCTTGATTTTTAAATATTTTTGTCTTTTTATTAATGTGAAAAGTATATGTTCCTAAAGTGAATTTATTTGGTTTCCGTAACATCCATTCAGGGAAGTTTCCCAGGCTATAAAGATTTTCCTGGAACAGCTGGGAGAACATAATCACTATGGAAGATTTGTATCTTACTGCAGCCACATCATCTAGTTACACATTAGTAGTGAATTTGGTTGGATTGATTTATTTGGAAGTTGGTATTTTACCCATACCACTTCTGGATAGCTTCCAAGTGTTAAAGCAACTAATAAAATCTTCAATTACCATACTTAAATCATTATTTCTAACATGAGTTCTGTTCCAGTTATTATATTATCCTTTTTGACCTTTTATTTATATTTTTGATATTAATTGAACCCATCAGGCAAACCTAAAATAGTAGATTCTAGTACAATTGCAAGCATTACAAAGTATATGTGACATCAATTCTCACCTTGTTTTGGGTTTACAAATAAAATAAAAAGCTAGGTATTACCTCATTTTTTTTCTATGAAGATACATTTGCAGGTATTTTTCAAACTGACTTCAAATGATGCAGCTCTAAGCTTTGGTCAATTGGCTTCTCCCTATCCTATAGTTGGGAATGTATGCAGGGGAATTCAACATCAATTAGAAATGTGGTGCTCCTTACATTCCCTCTCCACTTGTACATAACTTCCTCTCCTCTCATAAACCTCTCTAGCTTTTTTCTACCTGAGCTGAGTTAACTTGTGGTGCATTTCATGCATAAATCCTTGAATCAAATGATTTAAAATCCCTAAAGCCATATTGGATTATGTATTGTCCATTTTGGAAAGCATATTCCTGTTTAAAGTTCACAGCCTTTCTTAAATTTTCTGACAACTAACAGAATAATAACAGAATAACAGAGTTAGAAGAGACCTTGTATGTCATCTAGTCCAACCTCCCCTCCTGCCCAAACAGGAGGCCCTACACCATTTCTGACAAATGGCCATCCAATCTTTTCTTGAAAACTTCAAGTGATGAAGCTCCCACAACTTCTGAAGGCAACTTCTGTTCCATTGGTTGATAGTTCTCACTGTCAGAAAATTTCTCCTTATTTCTAGGTTGAATCTCTCCTTGATCAGTTTCCATCCATTATTCCTTGTCTGGCCTTCAGGTGCTTTGGAAAATATGTGGATTATCTCCTCTCTGTGTCAGCCCCTCAAATATTGGAACACTGCTATGATGTCTCCCCTGGTCCTTCTTTTCACTAGACTAGTTTTAATAAATATCTCATTAAAATAAGGCAAAAAAAATTATTCCAGTCTATAGTAAACGACAATTTAGAGTTTACAGCATTTTATGTTGTTGGATTAAGTTCCTCTGCACCATTTTGTGGTTTTGTCTGTTGGGCCTGGTAAAAACAAACGAATAAACAAACACTGCATCTGTGAAACAGCTACTGAATATTTTTTCTTAAATAAAATAATTGTTGATTCAGTTAAATAGTAGGAAGTTTCCCTAGTGTGCACCTCAGCTTCTCATAGAATTAAAGCAAATAAGGCAGTGTTTTCAAATGGTTCTTTGATTAACAATAATAAATACTTCATCATTACCTATTTGGAATCAACAGTGTTGATGAAAAAAGCAATATGCAAGAACCCAAAGCAGTCAGCTGTCATTGATTAAGCATGATACAGGAGAGTATTAACTTAATTAATCATGGTGTATCAAGTAGTGTATCCCTAGTGATTGGCACAAGGAAAGTACTGAATCTGATTTTTCAATCATTAAAATATGTTTAGTATAAAATAAAATGTAATGAATGCAGAAAAAATACAGCATTTTTCTCCATGATTTATATTAGGAAATTGAACATTATAGAAGACAGAAAAGGATCTTTCTTTTCCATTGAAAAATAAAATAATATATTGGATGGTGAAAGAGTCCCAAAAAAGAAAGGATATTATACATCAAGGGGGATAATACATTACTAATAGCCATTAAAAATAATATTATTGAGAAGATTAATAATAATCTGCATTCCCTGTACCGTATGCTGCTCACCCCTATGATGTTTAGGAATGAAATAATGGATCATAATATTTAATTGTTCTAATTTAGGAAACTACCAGTGAAAAAAAGTAATTGTTTCTTATTTATAATTAACTGTGATTTGGGGAGTAGTTTAGGTAAACATGCAATAAACCCAGTTGATCTGATTGGACAGGTGTCAGCTAAATTAAGACTAAATATAAAAAAGAGAGATTTTATGTTCTAAGAGAGAAGATGGTGTTGACATTTCAAAACTGAATCCAGCCTTCTAAATGCATGTAGACTAATGAAGCTGAGTGTATCAACCAAATTATGCTGAAATGTTATTTGGAAAGAGTTCATCATTCTTTTAATCTATAAAACAGCAGTGCAACTAAAAGTGTTCATGAGTTTTCTGCTTCAATGTATATATTTTCAAAGTACAAATAGAAAATATAATTGTTTGATCAGGTTTGGTGTTGTGGATATTTAAAGGCTTTATATAAAATGAAGAGAAGTTAATGAAGTGTTAATTAATAAATGTTTATAGTTAATATTAAAAGATAGGCTACAAGCTTTTTTCCTTGCAGATTGAATTTCACTGTATATAACTCAAATGGACCATACCAATATTATGTCTTTCCAGCCATGGGTGGAAAGTCACATAGCTGCCCTTATTATAATCCACGAAGTGTAAACTTTAGGCATTGCAAAAATGTACAACTTCACAGAAAGTTACAGCTTTTTTTGTTTTATTTAGTGATAGAATCATATAAAGAAGGAAAGAGTTCACAAAATTCAATTTCTCTGCTCAGTGCAGGAACTCCAAATTAAAACATCCCAGACAGATGCTCTGCAACATCTGTTTCACCACATCCAGGAAAGGGAGTCCATCGCTTCATTAGGTAATTGATTCCATTGTTTATCATTTTTCCTTTAGGAATTTCCCCCCCCTAACCTTCAATTGGAATTTGTCCTGCTGCAACAAGACATTATTCTGTTCCTTGAAATCTTGAAGAACAGAGGAAAAAGTTCTCTGGTTTTGTGACACTTTACTTAGTCTCAGGGAAGAGATTATCAGCAAGTTCTTTTAGTACCCTACAAGGTCATAACATCTTAGAAATTTGCACTTCATTCAAGATCAGTAAGAATTTTCAAGCCGTGTTTCTCTTGAGTTCAAGTGGGAGTTTTTGCCCCTTGAGCCTTTTGCTCATAAGTCCCTGGCTGGAATGCATATCCGTTTCTTTGATAAAACTGAGCCAAAATAAAGTGTTGGATACTTCAGCCTTTTCTTTGTTGTCTGTTGGCTTTTTGCCTGAAGTAAGCAGCTGGAATACTGTTTTTTTTCCCCTTTCCTTTTCATTTAATGTAGTTGGGGGGAAAACACCCTTTTTCTTGTTCTCAACACTTTTTGCTAACTTCCTTTCCTTCTGGATCTTAGATTTCCCAATGCTGCCTCTAGATCAAGAATGTAAGTACATCTCTATAGCCTCCAAAGCAGAACCCTTAGATGTAAATGCCTCCCATGTTGAGGAGATTGCATCAGTTCAGAGCAAGTGAAAGGGAAAAGATAGGAAGAGAACCAGGTGGTTTCTACTGCTTTTCCACTGCCAGACAAGAAGCTCAGGAGAAGAAGAAAATGGAAGCCTCTAGGTTACTGAGGGTCCTACATGGTGTGGGCCTTCCTTTCCCCATTTGCAAATGTTCTGTAGCAGCAGATGCAGTGATGGGCAGTTCCTCCTCACTCAGCATCAATCTATGCAAATGTATGCTAGTCAGTGGTGGGATTCAAAAAATTTTTATTACCAGTTCTGTGGCCGTGGCTTTGTGGGCATGATGTGGCTTTGTGGGTGTGGCAGGGGAAGTTTACTGCAAAATCCCCATTCCCTCCCCACTCATGAGGAAGGTTACTGCAAAATCCCCATTCCCTCCCCACCCCACTAACCAGCTTTACAGCTCTGTTCTCCTGTTCAGGACAACAAAAGATCAGCTGGGAGGCAGCAGGGGCATGGCCAGTCTATTGGCCGGTTCTCCAAACTACTCAAAATTTCCGCTATCGGTTCTCTAGAACCTGCCATAACTGGCTGAATACCACCTCTGATGCCAGTACACACACACACTACTTATGAAATTTGGGGAGAGATGTGGCAGAAGTAGCTCATGAGAAACATAAGGCATTCCTTCTGAGGGGAATCAGCATTATCCATTTGCACAGGTCATCACCCACCATCCTTGGTGCAAATTGCATTATCCCATCCATTTTTCTGTCTTTACCTGTCCTATAACTGAGCACTGCCAGGTCTGCTTGTCTTTTAACAGACTGAAGAGCCAACCATGTGAATCCTAACCCTGTATGGCCCAAAGGGACACACCTCCTTTACTTTTGTTTTATTTATGCTCCTGCTTCCAAACTTCACATAGTCTTTTAGTAGAATATTTTATGGTAGGAAAATCCTCATTTCCTTTGATCAGCTTAGTGATCAGAGCTGTACAGTGGTCTGGATTCAATTTCAAAATATGTGGAAATGCTAAAGTAGCATTTGTATCAGCAACCTTAAAGGGTTTGGGTCCTTTCTCAGGATCATGTAGAAACTGCAAAAGGTAGCCATGTGTTCCTTGGAGGGGGGGGGAAACAAGCATTTTAAAGAGGTGCTATATTCTTTCAGACTACAAACTATTTAGTTGTATGCTTGTTTGAACTGAAAATATACAATAACAACCATAATATTTCTTCCCTCTGGGAGGAGGTTTCATAGTATTTCTAGCAGGACTACCAGATTCTGCAACAGCTTCGTTCCCTATGCCATTCATCTAGTAAACTCGCAAGATTCATTTTTCTCACCATGTATATGTATACATTTGAACTAGACTGTGTTGTTTCTCTATGCCATATAATACATGTGGGTATATTGTAATTATATATTTATGTATTTATTTGTTTATTTTGTCATGTTTATGTAGTGTATACTGGAGGCGGTGACCCTTTGAAAGCTGTATGCAATGAAATTTCATTTTAATGTATGCCAATTAGTGTACATTCGAAGTGACAATAAAGTTATTCTACGTCTAATGCACAAAAAGTATTTAACGGCTCTTGAGTGTTTTATTACAGTAGAAAAGAATTTTCATCTCATATTTTGGTAGGCCCAAAGGACTGTGCAGCATCTTGGATTTCAATTGAAAAGGAGACTTGGAAGTACATGGAGATACTGAAGGGAGGTGGTATTCAACTGGTTTGGATCAGTTCAGGCAAACCGCTAACTCCAACAATCAGCTGGCCCCACCCACTCACCCCTGCCCTATCCTGTCCTTTATTTCATGCTTTCTAGCTCACCTCAATCGTGTGGCACAGCTGATTCCCACCCCCCCTCGCTATTCTCTTTATTGTTGCTGACTTGGAAGGTAAGCAGCTGAGCTTCTAAATGCTCCATTTTCAGTGCTGCGTGCAAGTGCTTCAGGCACATATGTGTGCAAAGTGCACACTCACCGAATCAGTTGTTAAACTGGCAGCATCCCACCACTGGTGCTCAAGCAGGATCTATTGGCAGCTCTTTAAAGCCATCATAGCATGGTTGCCTTACACAGCTGCAGCACACTACCAGGAAAACACACTTGGTTTACGGAATTGCTGGCAAATGATGTGTACATGTCCATATGCTCAATTGCTCTGCCAATCTTGAAGTTTGGACTTGATCGATCAGCTTTGTTTGGGAAAGGAAAAAATCAATTAAATAAAATTGTACTTAACTTTGTGCATAACGTAAGTTGATTCTGCATTCTAGTAGTTCAGAATGTCTTTGAACTCTTGTTTCTAATTCCATGTACATTTTTATCCACTGAGCCTTGTCTTTGCTTGGTTACTTTTCTTTATTAGCCTCTATTGTAATACATCTGTATTTTGAATGCAAGCAATCAGATCCATCTCCCAATTTCCTATTTGAAATAAAGCAATACATCAATGTTTACTACAGATTTATGCTTTGTTGGGTCCCATGCTAAACAAGCAAAGTCAATTTTAGTTTGGAAATTATGAACATGGGAGACTGCTCAAAACTGAGACAAGCCACGATCCAGACATGCAAATTATTAAGGTGAAATATCTGCTTAGCTATGCATAAATCATCCATATATTTATGACAGCTGTGATAATAATTCTGACTGATTATCAGAATTGTAAATTTAAATATTTTGGTATTGAATTAGTTTCAATAATAACAAAAAACTGTACAGCTAAAATTTATATTTACCAATATTTACTTATAAACAAAAAAGGGACACAGTGGCTCAGTGGATAAGATGCTGAGCTTGTCGATCAGAAAGGTCGGCAGTTCGGCGGTTTGAATCCCTAATGCCGCATAATGGGGTGAGCTCCCATTATTTGTCCCAGCTTCTGTCAACCTAGCAGTTTGAAAGCATGTAAAAATGCAAGTAGAAAAATAGGAACCACCTTTGGTTGGAAGGTAACAGCATTCCATGTGTCTTTGGTGTTTAGTCATGCTGGCCACATGACCACAGATACATTTTTGGACAGCGCTGGCTCTTTGGCTTTGAAACAGAGATGAGCACTGCCCCCTAGAGTCATGAACAACTAGCACGTATGTGCGAGGGAAACCTTTACCTTTACCATATTCTTAGAGAAGTTCTAAGAAGCTTTCCACAACACCAGTTTTTGGCCCTTAGTCTAAATATTCAAAACCTTTTCTAATTCATCATTAGAATGATGACTATAAATTATCTGGCATGGTCGAATAGAAAGAAGCAGTCAGGCCTGCAAGCCATCTTTTCTTTTGGACCTCAGGCCTGCCACACTTTTTATTATTCTACTATGCATTATTCTATTGTGGGAAACTGGGAGGGGAGATTATACGAAGTTGGGTGATATGTAGCCATAACAAAATTCTTTCTAGAAAGCCAAGGTCATCCTTTGCCTCTGTACCTGGCCAGAACTGGATGGGTGGTAGCTGCCAGCATGGCAGTGGAAGATTGGGCCATGTGATGGACTTGTGGGTATAGGGGCAGGATCTTGAACTTTCAACTGTAAGGGAAACCTGGAAGCTTTCATATTCGGGTTTTCCCAGATGTGCCAACTTGGCTCTCTAAATAAATTGGAACTTTGAGGAATTCTTTGCCTCGGTCTCTGATTTACTTTTGGATGCTATTTGGAACCCTGACAGAAGCTTCATTTGTCGACAACCTTTGCAGAAGAAATATATTTAGATATATACAGTTAAAGAGGGGAAGGGAAGAGAATACATTAAAAAAATCTGAATAATTGTTCCCCTCTAGGATTTGTATCTTCTTTTTAAAGCAAATGAGACTTCAGGGAATAAAATTTAAATTGGAGCAATTTCACAAAAAGGATGAAAATGTCAGGAGTGAAACATGCTCTCTTGTGAGATGGACAGCTACATAAATATGATAAATAAATGATTTAATAAACGTACATTTGAAGAAGAAACCTGGATATCTATCTACACACATAGACATACAATACAATAACTGGAGCCTAAAAGAAAAAAGAAAAAAAGGGGAGGGCGAGAGAAATAATTATTCTGCGAGGCATTGTGCAACTGCATCAATGAATGGGTGAAAATCTACCCATTCATAAATAGAAGAGATTCATTTGAAGTTCAAATCATTTCCATATTTTTTTTTTCTTGAGAAACTGGAATGTTTCATCAGCTCCAAAAAGGTGAAAGGTGGAGAACCAATGTTAAGTTGTAAACTCCATGACCTCCTTCTCTTAGTACATTGAACTAGGACAGAGGTGGGTTGCTCCCGGTTCGGCCCGGATCAGGAGAACCAATAGTAGTGGTGACGGGAGACTCTGCCCAGCTGCCCTGACACTTCTGCACATGTGCAGAAGTGTTACATGCACACTTTCGAATCAATAGTAAAAAAAAATTGGTAACAGGTGGCCCACTTCCGTCTTCTTCTTCGCTCTTATAAATGAAACTAGCCTTTTGAAACTACCTTTGAAGGAATTTCTGGCTTTATATTACTATTACCTCCCGAAGGTCTCCTGGAGCCCCCCCCCCTGTTTTGTGGTCTTTCTGGATTTGGATTATTTGATTTTCTTCTTCTGGCTTGGAACTGTGACTAAGGATTAACACTCACTTCTGGGCTTTTCTGCCTCCTCGGCATCACCCAGCTGCGCATTCCACAGACACCATTTCTTTTGTATAAGACTTATACTTATGTCTGAACTTAACAAATGGGGCCTAGAAAACCACCGCAGGGTAAGGCAGCTTTGGCACCCACCTCTTCTACATCCAGCCCAACGACCCAACAGACAAAAATTTTATCATTCTTACAACAAGAAGGGGCTAGAGAGAGTTCAAAGGACTTATCAGTTACCCAAATGTTCCAGGCTATTATGAAGGGACAGGAAGAACTGAAAAAAGAGCTGACAGATTTTAAAGAACAACTCAGAGACGTACAGCAGCAAACAACAGAAAATAAACAGAGGGTTGGTGTACTGGATGAGGGCGTGTTTGGGTTGAGGGAGGAGGTGAAGGCAACTCAGAAGGGAAATAGAGAATTGGAAAACTTCATGGTAAAGATGGAACTTGAAAGAATGTCCCTTTTTCTCAGATTCCAGAACCTACCTGAGACAGAAGATGAAGATCTTAAGGATACTATATGTACAATGTTAGCAGAATACATTAAGAGGGATAAAGAACAGTTGTGGTGGAATATGGACCTGGTTTATAGAATCAATTCAGAATATGCCAGAACACATAGTGTTCCAAGGGAAGTCCACGTTAAATTTCTTAGGAAGACCATGAGGGATGAGGTTTTGGGAGCCCAAAGGGGGGGGACCACTAAAATATAAAGATAAAGAAATTGTCATTCTTAAACAAATTCCAAAAAAAAGAGAGAGAGATAAGAGGAGGAAGTATTCCTCCTTATCAAAGAAATTATATAATAAAGGAGTTTGGTTTAGATGGTTATTGCCAGAAGGAATGTTGATCTTCTGGGAGGGAAACAGAATTAGAATCAATTCAGTTGTGGAGGCAGAGGCCTTCATGAAAAAACACAGTCCCCTCCTAGAGGATGAAACCATAAGAGGTTGTGAAAAAGGTGATAATACACAAGATATGAGGGAGGGAGGAGCTGTGGCTCCACCAGAGGACAGGAGGGAGGGAGCAATATTGAAAAGGCTCAGGTCACAAAAATAAATATATTTGAAATATTATTGTAATTGTTGATATATTAGAAAGTGGTAAAAGAGATATATAACAAGATGCTGTTTTTGCTTATCTTTTATTGTTGTTTTCCTTTCTGTAAAAGTTGTGATATTTGGAGAGATTTCTACTTTCAGCACGATGTAGCTGCCAATTTTTTTTGTATACCCACCTACCCTTCCCTATAAATGTTTAAAAACCAATAAAATTCTTTTGAAAAAAAAACATTGGTAACCCACCACTGAACTAGGAGTGATTTCAGAACTATATTTTCTATGCAATTTTATGGCACAGAAATATGCACACATTTGTGATGTAGTAACTCCAACAGCTTCAGAACAATTACAAGCATAGGAAGCAGAATATTAGTTGTGACTCTAAATGTGCATAAGTAACATGTCCTGTCACATTTCATTTATTAGACCCCTTAGAAACAATAATGTAACAAATCTAAATTGATATTGCACATTAAACTATTTTTTAACATGAATTATTTATTTCGGGAAACATTTTCAGGTCTCCCAAAACATTTTTGTCTTTTTGCTACAAGCCCCTGCAGGATTACAGAATATGAGAAGATACTTAAAATAGGGAATATTTTTTTTTCTTTTTGAGTGATTCACATTTTCAGTACACACTCACACTCACACACACACACACACACAACCTCAAAGAGCAACTTTTTTCCCCATGACACAAAATTAATTAATTTTGCCAGTAGCTTGATTTCCATGGGAGAGTTCTAAACCATCTGATATTTTATTACTTCTGTAATTTAAACTATATCTTCTGATTCATGTACTATTGTTTGCTTTGCTAGTCTTCACGGGTCACCTACCAAGTCATGCACCAAAGGGCAACAGTTTCCACCTCTTAACAATCCAGAAATAATTAACTTCTAAAGTGTGCCTATGAGCTTGTTAGAGGAGATTCGTTGAACAAATGCAGAGACAAAAGAATGTTAAAATTAAACTGCAGTGATGGACATTTGTGATATTTGCTGAGCTTGTCTGAGCACTTATTTTTTAGATTTGGTCCTGTATTTGACTGTCTTTTCTAGTTTTGATAGAGCTATGTGGAAAAACCACATTAAGTTCCAAACTAATCCATGTTTATAAATACATCTTGGCAAACCCGAAGCCTGGATGCCTCCCATCAACATTTTGTCTTCTATACTCTACAGCTGCTATTGTGAATAAAAGTTCATTTGCAGACCTTTTGTTCCAGGGCAAAATGGAGAAAACATTTGCAAGCAGGATTAATCACATTCATTTATAAAGTTGAATGTTGCACCTTCAAAGCAGGGATTGGGGACTCTGAGATAAGCTCTCTTTATTATTATGCTGACAAACTATTCAGTGGTGGGATTCAGCCAGTTCACACCTATTTGGGAGAACAGGTTGTTAACTTTCTAAGCAGTTCCGAGAACCGGTTGTTGGAAGAAATCTCCTTTTGTTTTTTTCCCCACTTTACAGGGATAATCCTATAAGGAAGGCAGGAAGGAAACATTGTGGTGTTCTTTATTGCCCTGATTACAGAAACTGCCTCTCCAGTTAACACTTATTACATTTTAACAACTAAGGGGAAGCACCCATCGACGTGAGTAACATTGAGTTGGCCACACCCACACAGTCACATGACCACCAAGCCATGCCTGCCCAGCTGGACATTAGGGCAGAGAACTGGTTGTTAAATTATTTGAATCCCACCACTGAAACTATTCCATTAGAATTCCTTTTCATTTGTAACTCCTCAGATATTTTCTCATTCCTGTAACCAAAAGGCCCCAATGGACACTTACAATTGATATCCAACCTGAAATATTCCAAATTATAGCTATTATTGTTATTCATTGGTTCAGAGAATTGAAGCAGAGTAAAAATGTTTTCCTGTGTTCATGCTAATAATAGCCATTCCCTAAAACAAGTATTTTACAGAGAGGAACAAACAGACTTTTGAAGGAAATTGATTTTGAGATGATTAACTTAAGCTTCCATTCCCCGACATTGGGGTGTGGTGTGCTTGTAATTAATAAATGGGGTTTAAAGTCTGTTTGAATATCACATTTGTACATATCCAATTTACATGAGAAGCATACATCTTTGGCAAGCTTGGGGGCATTTCCGAAGGAGAAGTTTTACTAAAATTAATTATTATATTCTCATTTGCACAACCAGAAGAATAGGGAATGGAAGGAGAGAATGGGTAAACCTAGTATAAGAAAAACTATAAGGACCTGCAGTATCGTCAACCTCTTTCAAGGAATTAAGGTTATTATATTTTTTGAAAAAATAGCATTCCTCTTAATGAAATAGTCCTGTCTGTTGGAAAGAGCTGTGTAGAATTTGTTCATTGGGGGGGGGGGGTAGGGGGGAATGGGCACATTCATAATTAGTTAAGCCATTAATTCACAACATTCCCTTTCCTGCACCTCTTCCTACCCTCCGAGTAGCCCAAAAGTGAGCAAGAATGAAATAAACCAAAGTTATTTAGCAACAGACCAGCTAGATCTCTGGCTTTGTTTTCTTTTTGAGTTTCAGAAACAGCAATTGTCTTTAGATAGAAGTTCCCAATTCATAGAAGATATAAGAATATATGAGATTTCACACATTTGCAAGACCCTGCTTGATCACTCATACCAAAAATGAAACGATACTTTCATTTGGAAGTTACCTGAATTACGAAAGGGAGAGAGAAGGAAGTGTGATTCTTGTAATTAGGAAAAGGGATGAAGAAGAATGGATAAATGAAAATTTAAGGGTCTTATGTTGTGAGTTGATGGGCCAATTATCAATAGAGGAAAAGACAAAATGGTTGGTAATTAAATGGGGTCCTATACATATTCTAGTGGGCTCTGCCACTGGAAAATATATAGTATATTTCTTACATGTATTTATTGAATAAATACATAAAATAAAACTCTCTTGAGTTGGAAGTGCAGATCCAATGGTACTGAATCTAATGATCTACTAACTACAAAGGTAGAGGTACATAGGTTTTTATTTATTCATATCCCACTTCTATTATTTTTACAAATAGCTCAAGGCAACAAATATATCCCACACACCTTCTGCCTCCTATTTCCCCCACAACAACAGCCCTGTGATGCGAGTTGGGATGAGAGAGAGTGACTGGTCCAAGGGCACCTAGCTGGCTTTCATGGCTAAGGCGGGATTAGAACTCACAATATCTGGCTTTCTAGCCTGGTGCCTTAACCATTAGATCAAACTTGCTCTAGATCAGGGCCATCAAACTCCCGGCCCACAGGTCAGATGCATCATACACTGGCCATGCCCACACCCAGTTTAGTGAAGGGGGAAAAGTCCCAATATGTCATGTGACACTGCCGTGACGTGAGTTTGACACCTCTGCTCCAGACAGTGGCTCTACATAGACAGCATAAATTTACACAGTGCTCCTATTAGTCTGTGCACTCTTTTAGCCTGCTGTCTAAGAAACTGCTAATCTAAGCTCACTTCCTTCTATCTTCATCTGAAATGTGCATGGGACAACTCCTGTTAGGATGTGGTTAACTAGAGCTAGGTTTTGTTACTTATTTAATGTATTTCCTATGGACAATCCTCCTTGGTGTTATAATCATAACCTGCTTCACTCATCATTGCTGAGGTCAGGTTTCTGCTCTCAGGAACATTTACATGCATGCACAGAATACTTCAATCTCCAACGCTTTGGGTGTTAATAAAGATCTTGAAGAATCTTATGATTTAAAACCCCGGAGAGTCTTTCATAAAGAAATAACAGTGACCACAGTCAGAGATACTTCAGGCTTTATTAGGATGATGGGCCCTTGAATATTAAATCAGAAATATCCTTAGGATCCTTAATTGGCAATCAAAAGAGATTATCTCCAATTGGGATCATATTTTTTGTTTCCTTTCTGAAGTACAGAATCTGTTCATTATACATGATAAGTGTCAGCTCCAGCCAACCCAGAGGCCTGCCATTCAGGGGGAGAAATCTGGGCCAGCTGCGGAAGGAAGAATACAAACTGCATTTCAAACCATTTCAGTATTGGGCTGTTTTCATTACCCTTCGGAATCTGACAATAAGTTTATTAAATCAGGGTGAAATCCGTCATTGTCTGTGGACCTAAGCCAGCGTTGGCGAACCTTTTTTGGCTCACGTGCCATAAGCGGGGGAGCGCAGGGGGGTTGTGACAGGCATCCCCCCCATTTTTGCATGCTTTTTTCACCCTCCCCAGGCTCCAGAGGCTTTATAGAAAACAGCCCCTCCGCCCCCCAGGAGGCACCAGGGGAGGACTACTTTTAGCTCTGAACATTAAGGTGAAACATCTGGCATTTTCCTGGAAAAGCAAGGTACTGAAACAGTGCTGAAGAGAATGACTGAATCTTGGTTTTTTTAAAAAATTACATAATGAATGAAACAAATATAACAATATAGCAAGTGTAATTATATTGCATATTTTAAAATTACCAAACTTTTGCAACTTGTCCAGTGTCATTTCTTTGACCAAGATTCAGGACCCCAAAGTCTTGTTCTGGGTTATCAGTGTATCTGCAGATGCCTCATGTAACGCCCATGGCGATCTCTGCTTCATTTGAGATGTTCCATGTTTTAATTTTTCAAGTATATCCTTTAGGTTTTTTTTTTAAGCCTGTTAGAATATTCGTGACTGAGAGAGACATGGTAACAAGGTCAGCCAATGAATCGGCAAAGCAACTAAGTCAGCCAATGGGAGCTTAATCAGATCTGAGTCTGTGCTGAGAATTGAAACTGAAACTACTCTGTCTGCTCTGAACTTAAAACTCCTCTCTGCTGTATTGTTGCCTGTGTTAGCTTCAGTAGTGGGTTTTGGCTCCCGTTGCAACCGATACACTGTAACGGGAGCCAGGTGTGCACCACGGCACGCGCGCTGTGCACGCGTGCACACCCACTGCCTGCGATGCTCCAGCTGCTCGGTAGAGCATTGCGCAGGCGCCCTATGCTGCATGCACATACGCAGTTGGCTCGTTTCCTTCAAATACAGGTAAGTAATGAGGGCAGGCAGACCCTCCAAAGCACCATTCCGGTACGGTGGCTGCTGCTTCCGGCAGGCACCGGTATGCGCGTACCGGGGCATACCACCTGCAACCCACCACTGGTTAGCTTGTAATTACTACTACATTGGAGAAAACCTATATTGGTATTGTACATTTATCTTAATATGTATATAAAGAAGTTGATGAATCCAGCCGAATCAGTTATCCGTGTTTGCTTTCTGGAAGTGATTTTCTGCAACAAACTCTGACAAACCCCATAATGGCAAAACATTAAACTAAGCATTATTTTTATTTTATTTATTTATTTATTTATTTCTTAGATTTTTAGACCGCCCCTCTCCCAGAAAGGGACTCGGGGCGGTGTACAGTCAATACAAATAAACCAGTCATAATAATAAAATACATTTAAGATACATTTGGAGGGGGAGATAGGCTGTACTAAGAAATAAATATATTCTAATCCTAAAAACATCACAATTAAAACCCCAAACCCAATTAAAATAAAATAAATCCCCGGGAGGTAAAACTAAGAAAGTGCCAGGCCAGCTGATTGAAATAGGTGAGTCTTTAACTTTTGCCGGAAGGAACGGATGTCGGTGGTAGTTCGAATGTCTGGGGGGAGGTCATTCCAGAGGGTTGGGCCCATCACAGAGAAGGATCTACTCCTAGGTGTTGCCCGCTGGCATTGCCTAGCAGACGGCACCAGGAGGAGCCCCTCCCTGTGTGAGCGGATAGGTCGCAGGGACGTGTGTGGTAGGATGCGATCCTGCAGATAACTAGGTCCTATGCCATGGAGCGCTTTAAAGATGGTGATCAATACCTTGAAACGCACCCGAAAGGCCACAGGTAGCCAGTGCAGCTCGCGCAGGAGAGGTGTTACGTGGGAGTAACGTGTACTTCCCATAATAACCCGCGCGGCTGCGTTCTGAACTAGCTGCAGTCTCCGGATGCGTCCCAAGGGAAGCCCCATGTAGAGGGCATTGCAGTAGTCCAGGCGAGACGTCACCAGCGCATGAGTGACCGTGCGCAGGGCACTCCGGTCCAGTAGGGGGCGCAATTGGCGCACCAGGCGAACCTGGTGGAACGCCCCCCTTGCCACGGCTGCCACATGGTCCTCCATTGACAGCCGGGCGTCGAGGAGGACGCCCAAATTGCGCGCCCGCTCCACGGGGGACAGTTGTTCGCCCCCTATGGCCAGCGATGGAGTCAGCTGGCTGAACCGAGGTGCCGGTACCCACAGCCACTCGGTCTTGGAGGGGTTGAGTTTGAGTCTGTTGTCCCCCATCCAGACCCCGACGGCTTGTCCCCCATCCAGACCCCGACACTTATTTAGAAAGTGCCTCTGATCTGTTGAGCAGTGTGTCCGTGTTCCTGGAATAAAACACAAAGGGACATTAGGATTGTGGAAAGCACCTTAGGAGACGGGAAACAGAACAGAGTGGTGTGTTTTCCTTTTGATACACGGATACTTTGTGACCAATCAAGCACATCACTTAGAAATAATTGAACTCTCACTAGGCCAGCCAGCTTTTGTTAGTGCCTACAGCATGCTCTCAAAATGTATGCCTGCTGCATATCCCCTTGTGGTAAGAACTTCTTTGATAAGGATAATCTGCTAATATTGCTATATTTTTTTTACTTAACTTTAAGAAAACTTTGAGAATTGAAAGCACTTTTAAAAAAAATTAGGTCTACAGGACAATTTTTTAAAAAGAAGGCACAACAGAGAGATGTCTAAAATTTCTCTGATTGCTTTCCGAAAGCCATTGATCTATGAATATAATAAACCTCTTTCCAACTGCTTCAGGTATGATATTCCTAGGGATAAGCAGCTCAGACCCTCCCTTGGTCCTCTCCTTCAGCTGAAGTCAGACCAGGGTATGTTGTGTGACCTGACTCTTCCTACAAAATAGCTTGCTGGTTTCAGCTATGTGTGTACAATTTATTAGCAGATAAATTTTAACTGCCAGTCCTGTTCACTTTTTGTAAATGAGTGGGATGGGTATTAGTATGTGCAAAGTGTCACGTTCTGAGCATGCTCACCATGTTCGTGTATGAGCGGGAGAAAGTCGACAGCTGATTGGCTGCCATCTGACAGCTCCAAGTATAAAAGGGAGCTGTCAGATGGAAAGCACAGCTGTGCCTGGCTCGGAGCCGGTTCTCCTCTGTTAGCTTGTTACTGTTCAGGAATAAACTTGTTAGCCTTTATTCCTGTCTCCGCCTCAGTCATTCGGCAATCACCCACCGTTCTCAGTACAGAACACTGGCGATGAAGGTGGGATCTCTAAACTAAGGTATCGGAGTTCGCTGGTCACTGCGAGCTGAAGTCACTAGCTGAAGTCACTAACTAAGATTGAGCTCTGTCACTCACAATGAGACGTCACACCGGCTCCTGACAGGAATGGCCACCCTAATGTTCGCACCATTCAGCCAAGGGTCTGAGACTTGGGAATCATACATAACCCGATTCGAATGCTTCCTGGTCACGCACAACTTCACAGATTTGACAGATGAAAGAAAATGTGCATTTTTCCTGTCAGTTTGCGGTTCTGACATATTCCACACAGCAAGGGCCCTTACGGCTCCAGACCCCATCAAGTCGGTTCCATGGGAGCTATTAATGGCAAAACTCAAGAGCCATTACTCCCCTACACCATCCAAAATAGCCTGCCAACATGCGTTTCACCACAGTGTTGTAGGAAGAGGGAAGGACACAGCCAAGCACTCTAGTGTAGGAAACAGTTTTATTATGCATAATAAAGGACCGAACAAAGAGAAAAGAGCTTGTCCGGACCCCAAATGATTATCATAAACAGGATTTTATACCCCACATTACGTATACAGTTGCTGATGGTTACATTTGACATATATGGTATGATAAGGAACTGAAAATGCTTCATACAGATATTTGGTTACAGTTAATGACAGAAAAGAGAGTTACACGCATCTCAAGAATGGTGCAAACCTTATCACATTCTAATTATTGCATTTGGGGAGGAAAGCAGAAGTAAATAACATCCGTCTGGGTCAGCTTGCCTTACTGCAGATAAAAATAAACATTAGTCATATCAGCAATTCTTACAAGAAAGGACATAAAGCTTTTGGACTTGATCAGACTTTTACAGGCCTGGACCTGTAGCCTGATTTTTAGGCCTGAACCAAAGTTTTAGGCTATCTCACCAGGAACCAAGCTGAGGGCGAGTCCATAAACAATTATGTGGCCACCCTAAGAGCTGCAGCACTCCATTGTGAGTTCAGGGACTTGGACAACGCCTTACTTGATTGGCTGGTCTGTGGCATAAGAGATTTGCGGCTACAGTGGCGGCTCTTGGCGAAGACCAACCTGTCATTCCAGTCTGCATTAGATGAAGCCCGTGTGGCCAAGCTAGCATCCTCCTCCCTGGCTTCAATTAAACAACCCCATCTGGCGGCCACCACTGATGTGTTTGAAACCTCCAGCACAGCACACCAAGAGGGTGTAAGAGAAGACTCAGAGCCTGAGGAGGATGACATCAATCACCTTAATGAGGTGACCAAAAAGAGCTGTGGCCCAACGGCAGGGGCCCACCTGAATCTGCATGTGTGGGTTGTGGAGGCAACCATGAAAGAGCTGAATGCAGATTTAGGCAAGCCCTTTGCCAGCGGTGCGGCCGGAAAGGCCACATTGCCAGAGTGTGCAGCGCCTCACAACCGATGAATGCTCCGGGGTTTCTGCCTGCCAGAACTCGGGGCCCAAGAGGAGCGCTTGCCAAGCCACCAAAGCCGAGAAATGACTGTCACGCAATCCTCTGCAGCGCAGCCAGCTCTGAATCTATAAACTGGCAATCTTGCCACAGCATTAAGAAAAAGATCCAGCTGACGGTGTACATTGAGGGGGCTCCCTGCCAAATGGAGCTTGACACAGGCTCTGCGACGTCTATCGTGTCCTGGAGCACCATAAAAAGACTGATGCCTAAACTTGCGAAGCGCCGCCTTCAAAGGTGCAATCTGACCCTCAGAGACTATCAGGGAAACCTGATCCCTGTAATTGGATCCGGCAAGTTCAAGGTCCAATTTAAGGGGTTCGAAGGAAGGTTGCTGCTCATTGTTATTGAAGGAGCGTTGCCGAGCCTCCTTGGACTTGATTGGTTTGACTCCCTCGGCCTTCAGGTCAGCGGCATACACAGTGTCCCAAACTCTGAACTGGACACTTTGGTCAAGGAATTCCCCACCGTGTTTGATGGTCAGCTGGGCACCTACAAAGGCACCCCGGTTTCCTTCAACATTGACCCATCAGTGCCGCCCATCCGCATGAAGCCTCGATGCGTACTATTCACCCTCAAGCCGAAAGTCTACACGGAGCTAGATAAGCTCATAAACCAAGGGGTCCTCGAGCCAGTGGACCATTTGAGATGGGAGACCCCCATCGTCACTCCTGTCAAGCCAGATGGCAGCATCAGAATCTGCTCTGACTACCGTTGCTCCATAAACTGCGCACTACCATCCAACGCTTACCCTGTGCCGGTGGTCCACCACCTGCTGCACACCCTGGGTGAAGGCTATATTTTCGCAAAGCTAGACCTAGCCCAGGCATACCAGCAACTGCTGGTCGACGATGAGACAGCAGAAGCCCAAACGATCATTATGCACAGTGGCACCTTCAAATGCCGCCGTTTGCAGTTTGGGGTAAGCGTTGCCCCAGGCTTATTCCAAAGCTTGATGGAGCGGCTGCTCCACGGGCTCAAGGGCGTCATTCCCTACTTTGACGACGTCCTTGTGTCTGCATCCAGCCATCCTGAACTTATGGCCAGAATTCGCACAGTCCTGCAGCGGTTCCAGCAATCAGGGCTGAAGGTCAAGCAAGAGAAGTGCCAAGCCTCTATGCCCCAGGTTGAATTTCTGGGATACCTCGTGGACGCTGCGGGCCTCCATCCAACTGCGTCCAAGACCAAGGCCATCCTAGATGCACCGACTCCGTCCAATAGAGCCGAACTCCAAGCCTTCCTTGGACTGCTCAATTTCTATGCCCTCTTCCTGCCTCACAAGGCCTCGATGGCTGAACCTCTTCACCGCTTCCTCGACAAAAAAGCTCCGTGGGTCTGGGGCTACAGAGAAGCCACTGCATAGTAGGTGAAACCTGACAAGTCACGTCAGAACATTGGCATGATCCTGAATAAGCTCATCAGATCTTTCCAGAGTATTCCATTAGTGGGGAGGGGAGGAGAAGGAGAAAGAGAGAGAGATGCACAAACATAATGAGTGTATGTTCTTCTGAATTAGCATGTACAAAATTATAGGTTAGGGTTGATCAGGAAAATGAGGTTGAAAGTCCCTGATTGCTTGTTGCCCTGTGTTGTGAGGACATTCTTTGCAAAGTTTGAAAAGCAATACATTTGCAAAAAAAAGAGAGCAACAATTATGTCACATTATTGTTTTTATGGAATAAACATAAAAGCTTTTAATAATATTAGTGGGATTTTAAAGGAAGTAAATTGAGCACTTAGATTTCTGGCAACTTTCCTTAAAGAAAAATTTCAAGACGTAACACCAGAAATATGAACCTAAGTATTTGCATCTCCGCTAAGAAAACAAGCCATTTCACTTAATGTTAACAATTCATTATTTAGTTTCCTGGTGTGCCTGGATATTGCAGCACATTAGTTAAAGTCACATAATTTATAGAGAGTGAAGAAAGGCCCATTCTTAAACTGCAGCACATTATCGGTTCTTTTTTTAAAAAACATCTTAAAGAAAGATGTGGCTTCATTTTTACATAGCTTTATGCATAGCTTTGCTGGTGTAAAGTCCTCGAACATGCATCTGGTAAGCAATAATTTTGATCTGTGCAAAGGACAATCAATGAACTGAGTGCCAGAACACTGTTTACATATTGAGTGCTAGATTATACTCTTTATTCACGAGGTAGAAGATTTATTGTTTTCTATAAAATCTGATGGGCCTTGTAGCTTCACACTTTACTACACTGAGAAAGGTGTGATTGGAAAAGTATTTCTTTTAGCTCTTACTTAGATGGAGTATACATGCTAATCATTTTAAGAGACATGAAGACTTGGACACAGGGCTTCTCTGGATGCTTATACGTACCTTGCTCTAAGTACAGGTAGTCCTCAATTTATGACCACAATTGAGCCCAAAATCGCTGATCTTAAGTGAGATATTTGTTAAGTGAGTTTTGTCCCATTTTACGATCTTTCTTGCCACCATTACTAAATGCCATGCGGCAGCGGATACGTTAGTAGCAATAGCACTTAGCACATAGACTTATATGCCACTTCACAGTGCTTTACAGCCCTCTCTAAGTGGTTTACAGAGTCAGCCTATTGCCCCCAACAATCTGGGTCCTCATTTTACCCACCTTGGAAGGATGGAAGGCTGAGTCAACCTTGAGGCTAGTGAGATTTGAACTGCCAAATTGCAGGCAGCCAGCAGTCAGCAGAAGTAGCCTGCAGTACTGCATTCTAACCACTGTGCCACCATGGTGAATGTTACATCTTTGCTCCACAAGCAAGCATCAGTTTGCTTCTGGGTCCAATTCAAGCTCTCTTCAACCCGGTTGTTTGACGAATCTGGCTTCCCCATTGACTTTGCTTCTGAGAAGGCTGTAAAAGCTGATCACATGACCTTGGGACACTGCAACCATCATAAATATGAACTAGTTGCCAAGCATCTGAATTTTGATCACATGATCCTGCAGATCATGCAAAGGACATAACTATGAATAAGTCACATTTTTCAAGTTGGTTGTAACTTTGAATGGTTACTTAATGAACTGTTGTAAGTTGAGGACTAGGAGAATAAAACATATGAAGAATGGTTGCAGGAACTGGGCATGTCTAGTTTAATGAAAAGAAGGACTAGGGGAGACATGATAGCTGCATTCCAATATCTCAGGGGTTGCCACAAAGAAGAGGGAGTCAAACTATTCTCCAAGGCACCTGAGGGTAGAAGAAGCAATGGGTGGAAACTAATCAAGGAGAGAAGCAACTTAGAATTGAGCAGAAATTTCCTGACAGTTAGAACAATTAATAAGTGGAACAGCTTGCCTCCAGAAGTTGTGAATGCCCCAACACTGGAAGTCTTTAAGAAGATGTTGGATAGCCATCTGTCTGAAATGGTATAGGGTTTCGTGCCTAGGCAGGAGGTTGGACTAGAAGACCTCCAAGGTCCCTTCCAACTCTGCTATTGTATTGTATTGTATTGCATTGACTACCTGTATATACATTGGCATAGCTATATAAATATAGGGAAGCTGCCTAGGTTATATTGTGAAATTCACCTATATTTGCCTGCACTCTATGAAAGTGTGTAATATAGAATGCTAGGTTTTCCCAAGGCTTTCTAAAATATATATATAAATATTTGATACAGTTCCTTCTGAATTTGATGATATTACAAGGCTCAGAAGATTTTGATACTTGAAACATAATAATTCTTTGGTTTGGCTACAGAACAGAACACATTTAAGTACAATTATAAATTTACTTCTTACTCCAATTACAGAGAAGATGAGAGAAGCCCAACTCTGCTGGTATGGACATGTCCAGAGAGCAGCATCTTCCACTCTAGCCAAGACTGCCTACCAACTAGAAGCCAATGGGGGTGGGGGGCGACCTCGTGTGCATCCAAATCAGAGATGGCAAGATACCATCAACAAAGATATGCAAGCTGCAGGCCTGCACACTGGATATGTAGCTGACTGTGCAAAGTGGCATTCAATGATCTGAAAAGCAGATCCTGCACCTGCAGGAATACACTAGGAAGAGGAAGAGGAAGAGGAAGAAGAAGAGGAGGAGGAGGAAGAAGAAGAAGAAGAATGCATCTCTTACTCTATGATTACAACATAACTCTTCTTTCTATAAACTATCCTGTCTAATCATCAAAACTATACAATATAAGTTCACTTTGTCTATTGTATGGAAAAAGTCCATCAGGCATTTCCAGTCATCACTAAATGTGGAGACACTGTCTTTTTTCCTAGTTAAATAATAAGGTGACCAACTTTTTTACAATGAAAAGGAGGACAAATAAATTGGAAAAAATATATCGTAAATAAAAGAAATATTTTATTCATTGCAACAATAATACACTAAAATATGATATATGCATAATAAAAACATTTGCAACATTTTATATTGTAATTATGCTTACATGCCTGTTAATTATTATTTAAATGAGTACTTTTCCATTGAATTAATATTTTTTTGTCAATGTATCATCTTCTAACAATATATTGAAAATATCTGAACAAGAAATATCCTTCATATTGAATTTTATGGCAAGTGCTGCAGCTAGAGTATCAACTTTCAATCTCGATTTCTCACTTGTCGAAAAATCATTGGCAATTGAAAAAAACTCTTTCAACTGCTGCATTAGTTCCAGGGCAGCACAACGTAAATTGAACAAGTATATAAATATCCACCCATCTTTTATCAATTTCAACATGTTGATTTTCCCATTGTATTAATTTTTCAGAATTTAAATATACATTCAGTCTTCTAATTTCTTCAAAGAGACAATTGTCATCTATTTTAATGTCTAGCATTTCTTTAGATAAAAATTCAACACAAGATTCAATATCTGTTCAATATACTTGCGATGAAGTAAAAAAAACACCATTAAAAACTGTTTAATAAAATACGTCACATAACGCGCAACAGATTAGCCTTCAAATATCAAAAAGGAGGACATGTAGGAGGACATTTTTCGAGGGAGGACAGAACTTACAAAAGAAGGACTGTCCTCCCTAAAGGAGGATGGTTGGTCACCTTATAAATAAGTCTATTTAGCCATCTCAGCAAGTTCCATCCATTGCTCTATTGTGGGTAATACTGAATCTTTCTATCTTTGTCCTTATTCATAATAATGGTGATCCAGCTGTTGCCTGGAATTTTTCCCTTGGAGATGAGCCAGAGGTTTGCTTTTAGCAATATGTAGTTTTGTGATGGTTTGGAAGAAACTTCCTTAAGAGAAGTTGAGAATTCTAACTTGTAATTTTTATATGATTCATTGCTATGCTAATGAAATCACACTGAGGCTATAGCAGATGTAGTTTTATTCTCATGTACAAGATTCCTGTTTCAAGAATATCCCATTGTGCTGAGTGGCTAATTGATTACAATATGAGTGATGAATGCAGCATGTTTAGCTCCATTCCCATCGTTTCAGCTGTTATTTTGCCATATTTATAGGTCTCTTTAAATATGTGGAACAGAAATATCTGCACAGTTAGCTTTCTGATGTCTATCCTCAAATCACATGGCAGAAACAAAATCTAATGTTGGCATCCCTCTGGCCCGGGTCAAAATTTGCTGGGGGCCTCCACCACATCTACTTCAAAGAATCCTCATATCAAATTATCAGATCAATTCTTCCTATTTGCTTATCCTTTTTCAAATATTGAAGAAATGAGATACTTTGCACTTTGCAAGAGTCGAAATAGCTTGCTAATGGTACTGCATGTTTTCCACCTAGAAAGTATGGAAATAAGAATAATTAACAATTAGCAGAGAATTGAAGGAAAGGAGCAAAAAGTAAGGAGGCTGTTTCATCCTCTTGCTTCTGATTGATTCTTTTGTGTATCCCCAGTACGTTCTTACAGCCTTACGACTACAGACTGAGGAAGTTTGCCTGTAATCAATCATCCACTTCAAAATATTTATGTTCTACCTTTGGCCATCATAATCAAAATGGCTATCATAATAATTTCAACATCCGGTTGAATGCAATGGATGACTATTTCCACGGAGGTAGATTTTATACTACCAAAAAGTGAAATGACAGCAAAAAAATTAAACTGTAGGAACACATGAACACAAAGAGAGAGAAAGTTCATAAAACGGGAGAAACAAACGGAAGGAAAATGAAGCAGAGGGTTCCCAACCAATCATGGCTATGCCCACTCCTTTTGTTTGTTTGTTTGTATCTCCCAAAGCTGTTCAGGCAGGCAAGCAGGTTTTTTTCTCCTATTATAGCTAAAGCAGCCTGGGGAATATAAAAGACAGAATCATAAAAAAGTGCCAGGGATAGAATTCCTAAGGGAAAAAACACCCTTGGAGTACAGTAATACAGAACAATTTCCACTTTCTCTTGATGGCACTTCTTGTAACACAGGGTGAAAAAATTATAGACACAAAATACTACTACTATACAGTGGCTGCTTCTGACCATTCCCACTCCATTCCATGACAGAAAGCATTGCCAACTGTACAGGGAAATGTGCAGTTGTTTGGTGAGATACTTTCTGCCACATCTGAACCTACTTTTTCTGAGTGCCTGTTCTCATGGCCACAGAAATGTACATCTTCTACAGTTCCTGAATGGCACAAAAACATGGTGGCATATTGGGCCTTATCCGGGATGACAACGAAGACTCTTATAGGGAGGAGGTGAAGGCTTTGGTGGACTGGTGCAATGAAAATAACCTGGTTTTGACTATTAATAAAACAAAGGAAATCATTGTTGATTTTAGAAAGAGCCAAAGCTGCAGCTGTGGAGGTGGTCAATAGTATTAAGTATCTGGGGTGCAGATAATTAAAAAATTGACTTGGTCTCTTAATATATTATCTTTAGTCTATGGAGATTCTCAGTCATGCTTGCCCCAAAGGTGCTTTTTTTCCCCAGGGGCAACTGGACTTTTTGATTTTTCTTTGAAGAGGTTTCGCTTCTCAAGCTCCTTGGATGAGAAACAAAATGTCTTCAAAGAAAAACCAGAAAGTCCAGTCGCTTCTTGGAAAAAAAAAAGCACCTTTGGGACATCTTTAGCGAAGTGGGCAAAGAAGCATTTGGATTTCTTGCATCGGATGAGGACAACATATCTTTCTCCTTCTGTCCTGTTTCTACTTTTTGTAATAACACAATTGAGGGCATTTTAACAAACTGCATCACTGTTTGGTTTGGTGGCGGCCGTCCCTCAGATAGAAGGTCCATACAGATTCTGTAACAGCTTTGTTCCTTAAGCCATCCATCTTGTCCATTCGCGGGATTCTTGTTTCCCCCCACCATGTATAAGCATACATTCAGATTAGACTGTGATATTTCTCTGTGTCATATATGTGTCTGTATGAGGGTATATGCATCATAGTTATCTTTTGAGAGCTGAATTCAAAGAAATTTCATTTTAATGTATGCTGATTAGGGTACATTTAAAGTTGCAATAAAGTTTTCATTCTATTCTACTCTACCTTATATGGTTAAAAGTAATCAAAATGTACCTTGTCTTTTCCTGTCAAGTCATTTTGTTGCACATCTCAAGGTGGTGCCAGTTGGGACAGTTCTGAAAAGGACACAAATGGGTGCTTCATTCCAGCCTGAGAATGAATTTAAATGTCAGATTCAGACTTTCTGACAAAAACATTGACATTTGAAGAATATTTATATATTTAGCCTCCTATGTGCCTTGTCAAGGGACAGAAATCTTGACCTTGTCAAGGATTGCTGATTCTTTGTCTATTCATTTCAGAACTCAACTGACCTCTTAAGATGGAGACCCATCAGAGGTATTCAGGAATTGTGGCTTTCTCAGGATGAATGATTCTGTTGTTATTTGGCCTGCTGAAGGAAACTTGACCTTGAATTCCACCACCTTCTGAGGTATTATCAAGAATAAAATAAACCAACTCGACTTGTAGGGGTGTGTTGGCTCAGTGGCTGAGACACTGAGCTTCTTGATCAGACAAGTCAGCAGTTTAGCGATTCAAATCCCTAGTGCCATTTAATGTAGTGAGCTCCTGTTACTTGTCCCAGCTTCTGCCAACCTAGCAGTTTGAAAGCACATATAAATGCAAGTAGAAAAATAGGGACCACCTTTGGTGGGAAGGTAACAGAGTTCCGTGTGCCTTCGGCATTTAGTCATGCCGGCCACATAATCATGGAGATGTCTTTAGACAACGTTGGCTCTTCAGCTTTGAAATGGAGATAAGCACCGCTCCCCTAGAATCGGGAATGACTAGCCCATATGTGTGAGAGGAACCTTTACCTTTATCTATTTGTAGGGGCATGGGAGAAGAAAGTCGGTAACATTAGATGCTATCATCATATATTCTTCTTGCTTATGTTTCTCATACAGTAGGTTATTCAAACTACATCAGAATCACTGATCTTTTTACCTAAATAATGTACAAAACATTTGAGAAATGATTGCCTTCACTGTTGACAAATAAGTACCTTGATATCTGGCTCCTGAAAACCAAACTCTATTGATATGCTATTCATACAAGTTCAATTATGTCTCTGATGAAAACAATTATAGCTGGAATTTAAGAGCACAGATTAAAAGGTTTGGAGACTTGGTAAAAGTGATCTCGCAAAATATAAAAAGCAAATGACTTTTTAATTCTATGAATTCATCAATTTGTAAGTTAATGGAATTAATGAAGCAAGAAATGAAATGGAAATTCTAAAAGTTGTCTTTCTATCCTCAGTCCTGGAATAGGGTCTTACCACTATTTAGAGCTAAAGGTAATGAATAACTTCATTTGAACACTAATTCAATTATATAATACTCTTCTGCTTATATCTCTCCCACCCTCCACAAATCTGTGGCAAGTCCTTGACAGATTTCTTTTTTCACCAGAAGAAATATGGGGACATTTTGGCTCCAGTCAAAGTGAAATAAAAAGTTCTACTGAAAGCAAAAAACACAAGGCCAAGCCCGTCAGTTATGCTATTGGTTTCCACAGAGCGTATGTAACAGTTAACCACAATGGCTAGTACTGTTCTGAATGTTTCTGTGAAGCTTCAGTGCTTCTCTTCCTGCCCTATATCTGCCCTATTCTTTGAATAAAACTATTAGTTCTTTTGTTGTGTTTCGCCTTCACATTGCAATGAACATGTTGAATATTGAAATGTTTTCATTATGGATTGTAAACAATGCCATGTCCAGATAAAAGATTTCCAGCAATGTTTTTATTGGAGGAGGAGGAGGAGGAGGAGGAGGAGGAGGAGGAGGAGGAGGAGGAGGAGGAGGAGGAGGAGGAAGTGGTGGCAGCAGAGAATTGTGAAGAGAGGACCAAAAACATTTACTATGATTTTGAATTTTTTCCCATCTCAGTTATCAAAAGGCAATGTTAAGAAGAAACAATAAGGAGAAAAAAGATCCAATACAGGAGCAGGAGATCTTGATTTTGATCTGCCACAGAATATAACCATGTTTCATTTTCTTTTGGGTTTTCCCCCTTCAAGTCAGGGTTGATTGCTTGGATAAGTCTTTGTGGTTTTCTTGGCAAGATTTTCAGAGGTGCTTCCTAGAGCTGAGAAAGAAGGGCTGGTTTAAAGTCACCCAGTAACTTTGACTAGAACTCATGATCTCCTGGCTTCTAGCTAATGGCTTAACCAGTACATCAAACTGGTTCTCACAATGAATTATTAACCATTATTTGACATCTGCTGATGCTAAAGCAAACTTACTTTATGGATACTTACTTGCAAGTTGCTTCTTTCTACAATAAATAGAAATCTTCATACAGGCAAAGTAAGATTTCTATAGCCTTGAGGCCATTCTTCATGCTCTTTTTATGAGACCCTGACTGGGCTTTTTCTGCAAATGGATTTTACTTTTGTCTATTATAGAACTTTTTTCAGTTCTTTTCTTTTTGGACAGTTATTATACACATTAAGTCTTTTTAAAATTGCCTATCAACACCCAATTTTTCTTCCAAGTAGGAAGAGACACACTTATTTCATTCTTTGTTCTCTTATTCTGACAGGGGGTTAAATTGGTATACAATCTCTTAGCTGACTGTCAAAATTATTCTTATGGGCTTATTTGACTTAGTATATCACTAGATATCAATTTTTTCAGCAAATAAACAACTGGTAAGAGCAACATTAAAACAAAATGTAGATGAACTAGTTGCAAGTGAAACCTTCTCAAATGATCTTAATAACATGCAAGTTCATATACAAAGAGGTCAAACAGCCCCTATCTTAACCCAGTGTTTCTCAACCTTGCTACATTTAAGAGTGTTGGCTTCAACTTAAAAATGCTAGCTAGGGAATTCTGGGAGTTGAAGTCTACGCATCTTAAATTTGACAAAGTTGGGAAGAATGGATCTAATTCATGTAGGTCTATAAAAGTAAAGACCATCAATTTTATTTTATCTGCAAATGAACTGATAGCCACCACAATGTTTTAAGCAAAGTATAATATAGTTTCTTGGTACTTTACTTGATTTTTCCAGATTAGAGACTCTAATTGCAGAAGCATCTGCTTTTCCTTAAAGAGGTAATTGTGATTTTACAAGACATCTCTAATACTTTTCCGGTTAGAAGTTACAAAGCAAATTCAGAAAAATGGATGGGACAAGTGGTGAAATATATAACTTCAAATAATTGTCCACATCCTTAGTTATCACAAATTAAAATGTATCTGAAAAGTTACCTAGCAGCTCCATAGTTCCTGCAACATTAAAAGTTGATTTCAGCCCATCTCAAATATCAATTGTCACCTAAAAGAAAAAAAACCAATGAAACTTTGCAACAGAGGCATATTGATCATTTAAGATTCTGCAATATAACTCCTGGACAAAAAGTAGGAATATACATCAACCCCACCCACCCCTTACAACCCAAAGCAAATAATCAGGAGATGAGTTTAGAGATTAAATGTTTTTTTTTCTTTAAATAATCTTTATACTGTACATTATCAGTTTTGAGTTGGGTATTCTTCAACCTGTGCTTTGACACTTCAGCTCCAGCAATTCACTTGTAAACTACAGGCCAGCCTTTAAGATAGGTCAAAGACATTGACTCTAATAAGATATATTGCTGATATAAATAATATGGAACAAGTTGATTGCTTATTTGTCCCCTTTGACTATCATTGTATCATTGGCAGGGGCTTGATGACATCGCCGCAGCTGCCATGTGTGGATGGACGGAGGTAGCCAGAGTGGCGCCGAGGCAGTCTGGCGGACAAGCGACCGAGGATCAGGCTGCCTGATCCTCCATCGCTCGCTCACTCTTTCGTCCGCCCGGACCCCTCGGCCCACTCTGGTTACCTCCATTCGGCCACGCCCAGCAGCGACGTCGGCGACGTCATCAAGACCAAGTGGCTTGGAGGCGAAGTGCTTTTCAGTGCTTTTCTGTGCGTCTGGCGTTTAGGTAGATAGTCGGATGTCCTAAATGCCAGACGCACAGAAAAGCACTGAAAAGCAGCTGCTGTTGGGGATCTCAGAGTGCGAGCCAGCGGAGCGCGCTCAGGAAGGCGGGGAATGGGATCACGTGTGCTGGAGACTGAGGCAGCCTCAGCCTCCAGCACACGTGGTCCCATTCCCCGCCTTCCTGATGATGTCACCAGCCTCACCAGCCATAAACCTCACCGCACATCACTGTGTTGTACCTTATGATTTTTGCTGAATGTATCTTGTCTTTGTATGTGCACTGAGAACATATGCACCAAAGACAAGTTCCTTGTGTGTCCAATCACACTTGGCCAATAAAGAATTATATTCTATTTATTCTATTCTGCTCTATTCTATTCTATTCTATATATCCCAAACATAGAATAACTGGTGAAACTATTCCCACACCTTTCCAAATACTTAAAATCTAACTAGATTCAATAATCTTTCTAGGCCACCCATTTTAATTAGTCCACTGAATTTAGAGAAGTGAGATAATGGAACTAGTCCAATGTCAATCCATTGCTGGAGGGGAAAAGATACTGTCTAAAATCCCAGATGCACCCATCCTCCTCCTCCCCATAATCTTATATGTAAGGTTATCTATATTATCCATATAGTGAGCTTAACCACATCTAAAACCTTTATCTATACATGTAAAGAGATAAAACTACGGTATACTCACTCTGAAATATACAGTAGATTGTTATAAATTTAGCAGGAATAAAAGAAGAAAGTATTCTAAGTTCTACATTATTTTATAAATACTGCCGAATCTATCACAGTGCTCCAGCTGCAAAGCTGAAATCTCAGCTGTGAAACTGGGGCTTTCAATTACTCTCTGTGACAAACACAGACTCAGGCTTTAAATCCAAGCCAGCTGTCATAAACTGCAGGTGGGATTTACATATAAGCTTTCTCTAAGGTATGCTAATCGCTGAAATCATGGAAGGGTGGGTGGCCGGTCTAACAGAAAATAACTTTTCTCTGGAAGAAGACCTGAGCGAACTGTTGAGAGATAGTGGGTTTTTTTCCAGAAATGAAGCAAATAATTTTACTTCCTCATTTTTGGCCAAAAGTTGACCAACCAACACCCCTCCCCCCCAAAAAATGTAGTTAACAGTATGATAAAGCCTTCCCCAGCCACACTAACACAAGCACTTAGACTTATATACCGCTTCACAGCCCTCTCTAAGCCATTTACAGAGTCAGCCTATTGCCCCCAACAATCTGGGTCCTCATTGTACCCACCTTGGAAGGATGGAAGGCTCTGTTGACCTTGAGTCTGGTGAGATTTGAACTGCTGGCAGCCGATGATAAGCAGAAATACCCTGCAGTACTGGAATCTAACCACTGCGCCACCACGGCTCACACCACCCCAAATTACACAATTCAGAATAAGCGAGCAGTCATATAACATCTTTTCCTTTAGTTGAATGATGCAGAAGAATTTGAATGGCAATCTAGCTGTCTCAGTTCAACAAACCTCTGTAATCATCAACTGCTAGGCGGAATTCACACTTTTTCCTGCCCGTGTTGCTAATCCTTCAAATACCATACTTTCACGACCCCTCCCACTCCCCAAAAATGAGTTCAGTGGTCTCATCAGTCTCAATTTTCTCAAAATGTTGGCCTGTAAAAAGTTCAGTGGCAACTGCTTAAAATGTATGACATTTCCCAGTCTTTGAAGCATTTTGTATGATGAAAGCCATTTCCTCTTTTTCTCCGCATAAAATATGGCCAGGAAATGAGAGAGCTTGTTGAAGTAAAATTTAATTCTATAAGATGAAAGTTATAATAATCCCTGCACATCAAGAAAGAAAGCCACAGTGATTAAATATGTAATCATTATAACAGCATGATCTTAAACACTGAATAAAATACCAGCTAGACCCACCTCAGGTGCCTATTTCATGTGGAGAGTGAGGGCCCAGTGAACAATTTAATTTCAAAATTAATAGGTGGTTAGGAAAGAACTATGGGCAAAAATGTATAAAACATTACAGGCTGAAAGAAAGAAAGAAAGGGAACATGTTTTAAGTGCATTTTCATAATCTATGTAATTCAAAATAAATGCATAATTCTGATTGAAATAATTAACTATATAATATAGAAATAAAACAAAGGATAGGGAAGAAAAAGATTTTAATAAAATAATATTAAGCCAGCATAGAATATGTCCTATTTTGTATTGCCACCTCCTTCCCCAAAAATGGTTACATCCATGAATGGAGAGGTACCAACAAAAGAGTGATATGGGTAAAGTTTAGAACATTCTGGCACTGCATATCTCTATCCAATCAGGATAGAGCTGGAAGGGACATTGGAACTCTCCTAGTCCAGCTCCCTGCTCAAGCAGGAGACCCTGTATCATTTCAGACAAGTGACTGGCCAATCTCTTTTTAAAATGCTCCAGTGATGAAGCACCCACAACTTCTGAAGGCAAAGCTGTTCCACTGGTTAATTGTCCTCACTGTTAGGAAGCTTCTCCTTAATTCCAGGTTGTTTCTCTCCTTGATTAGTTTCCATCCTTTGTTTCTTGTCCTGCCCTCTGGTGCTTTAGAGAATAAATTGACCCCCCTCCCCTTTGTGGCAGCCTCTCAATTACTGGAATATTGCTATCAAGTCCCCTCTAGTCCTTCTTTTCTCTAGACTAGACAATTCCAAATCCTGCAAACGTTCTTCATATGTTTTAGTCTCCAGGTCTTTAATCATCTCTTCTATTGCCTTTTCTATTCTTATATAGTTAGATCAATTTAGTCAACTTTGGTCTTGCACAGGGGTGTCAAACTCGCTTCGTCTTGGCGGCATCACATGATGTATCAGGATTTTTCCCCTCTTTGCTAAACCGGATGGGGCGGGGCCAGCATGTGACGCATCTGGCCTGCGGGCTGCAAGTTTGACAGTCCTGGTCTAGCATGCCAAGACCTAAATTCAGATTATTCTGGGTGAGAAAATTCCTCTTATCCATTTTCTGTAAAAATCAGGCACGTTTGTAAAGGTGCTGGACTTGTGAATGTTCTGCAAACTATTAGGACTAACCTAATGGTCTGTGGAAACTTCTGACTGGCTTTTCAAAAGGTTTATAGCAGCAGTAGACAGCATAAAACTCTGTAGTTGCTTTACCTCCTGGGAAGACATTTTCTTCTGTCTCTTGCTGGATCCCTGATTTCAGGTGTTGTGATGGAAGAACAACACAGCTGTAAATGTCACATCCTAGGAGAGCCGAGAAGAGGTTGCCTAGGAGACCAGCCTTGAAAAGCATATTTGCCTTTGCAAAACAATTGATAAACATATAGATCCACCCTGATCTTTATCAGAAGCATATTTTTTTAGCCTTGCACCCAGACTTATAAACTGCAATATAAAAACAATATGGATCACTTCAAGGTTAGGTTGTCTCGTGTGGCTTTATGTGGATATACGTTTAAGAACAACAGATGCCTGACTTTTTGCAAAAGTTAGCTAAAACAAAGAGAAAAGTTCTCCAGAGACAATATTTGGCTTTCCTTTCAGAGAGAAAGGAAATGGTCCAACCAACTATGCCAACTTAGAGCAGCAATTAAAAACTACCTACATGTTGAGCAGGAGAGCTTATCTCTAGCAGAACCTTTTTGTTTTTTCCCCTGCCGTTCTTGTGTGGGGTTGTTTTTTTATGTTTGTCTACTTCAGCTGATGAACCACAGCTCCCTAGTGGCATTTTAGGAAAAACAGAAGAGCTGCCAATTGGAACTCTTCTCTTCCTGCTGTTCAGGGTTTCAGCAAAAAGTCGGCTTCTTCCAATGCTATGTTAGCAAGATAGTGTGTGTGCATTTGTGTGTGTTTGTGTTTGTGTTATTATTCAGCATTATTTTCTTCCTTGGAATCTGTAAAATTCACACCAATGTTCACCCTTAAAGAGATTAATGTAGGATGGCACACATTTTTTTAAAAAAGAATCTGCAAGTTGGCTTTGGAGAATTGAGTGATGCTGCCTGAGATCTGATGCGTATTCACAGCTGGAGCAGTTTTAGGCAGAAGGGAAATAGCTCAGTTCCAAGTAAAGGAGATTATAAAGGAAGAGGAAAGGAGAGAGGAAAGAACTCATGATGGGAGAGGCTTTTTTCCTGAAAATTGGAACTCTTCTTTTTTGAAAACTTTACCTTGGAGAGGCATATTCCCAACCTCACTTTTTCAGTAATAAAAGTTCTCCAGCTTTACTTAATCTTTAAAAGACCAATGACAGCTTGGCATTGTTTGCACGTATCAACCCTGCTGTATCTGTGCTGCAAAAAACTGAACCAACACTAAATGGCAGCAAAGAATATTTCCTAAGGGTTGTGCTGATTTTCATAGCCCATACATAAAAAGATTGATGGTAGGTCAACCCTTCCTGGAAGGTCCACTTGATTATTCAACATGCTTAATTCAAGGGTTGCCATAAGGGTGGAATGTCAAAATGTCAGTAGGGATAGGAATTCACCGGATGGACCTGAGCACCAATATTGTACAAGTGATATTCCTGCCCCAGAAGTCTGAATGCAGAAGGCAAAGATCCCTAGAGAGGAGTGCAGAAGATGTTTATTTATTTAATTTCTATTTCTACTCACCATAATCAGAAGGTTCTCCATGGTTTACAAACCATCAGATTGTATAATTTAATCTCTTCCTTTTCAAATGTAATTTATCAATAGATAACTTAGATTTACTAAGCCAAATACATCATTAAATATCCCGGGGGGGGGGGGGGATTATGTAACAGGCCTAGCCCATGCATTACAGTTAGCAATGCAGAAATTGTAAAAAGTGAATGTAAGCAATTTTTTTTTTAGTTTTTCATTGGGAAGTAAATATTCCAGATATTTCTTTATGCTGTTTTATTTGAAAGTGTTCATTATAAGTACAAAACAATGCATATAACGGTTTTGTTTAAAGCTTTGTATTCCTATTGACTTATTCTTCCAAATTTTCAGAATTAATTCCTCCTGGCCATATCATTTGCAGAACGTGATTTACTGCTTTCAAACCCCCAGCCCACTGCTTTTAATTAGTTTTGGCTCTGCTTCTATTCCAATATCCTGGTGTGTACTGAACTAAAATGTAGATGATGTAGAAGACCTCTTCCAGCAAAACTCATTTGGCAAATTTTGACTTCAGGAGTGCCCATGCTTGTTTGTATTATTAGTAACTGAAAGTGGATACCATGAGATATGCATACACACTGATGTTCATTTATGCAACTTAGCCCAACTGTATGAATAATTACACAGTTTTCAATAATAAGAGCAGCTGTAAGTTATTTCTTTCATGTGGCTCTTCTCACTAACCACAGAATTTGGTGGGGTTTCTTTAATCCATTCTGCTGCAATGAACGTTCCTAAAAGTTAATCATTTTTATTAAATGCTCACATGCTTTTTGCACAAAATGCAAGGAGCTTTGTTACATTTTTGTGATGAAAAGCTTAGGACAATCACATTGATTCATGGCTACTTGGTACAGGTAGAATTCAGAGGTGGGTTGCTCCTGGTTCAGCCCGGATTAGGCAAACTGGTAGTTACGGTGGCAGGAGATGAGCTGGTAGTAAATAAAAATTGGAACCCACCACTGATAGAAGTAACTCTAACTGATTTTAAATCTCATTGAGGTCTTCAGAAACTGCAGGAATTTTGTCTCATGTGGTATCTTTCAAATCCCTAAGTCAGCAGTAGTATTCTAGTCTGTCCTTTGCATATCTCTATTGTGACTATACATAATTACAACAACTTTGGATAAAAGACCATGGGGGGGGGGGAACCCATCAAGGATATCAATTTTCCCTAAGTACTTTTAAAAAACTCCAAGAGAAAGTTTTTTATGGTTATGTATTATCAACCCTCTATATCTAGTTTAAAATTTATTTTTCCTGTAAACTGTTCTATTTTGGGTCCTACAATTCTATGGAATTGTTCTCTCGTTTTTTCCCCCCTTGCCTTCTTCCCACATTTGCATGTGAACTGAGAAAGTGTAGGGCGGATAGCTGGTTCCTAGGGGCCTCGGTGCCATGGATTTGCTGCTATGCTGTCAACTCCTACAGACTTCTGGGCATTCAACAAGCTCTTTGCTGCTTGTTCACCAGTTTAAAGATTACTTCCTAACATCTGCTCAGAATGTATCTGTCTTGATAGCCCAGTCATCCTTAGTGCTTGGCTGAACATACTAACTTACTTATGATTAAGTCCATTATTGCAAGTTAAAATCCAAGTCACTGTATTAGTATGCGCTATGAATTATTTCCTTTATGGATAATTTCTGTTTTAGAATTCTGAAGATGTGTTGGAGGATGGATATATTAGAAAATAAGATTCACCATCCTGTAGGAGGCAAACAAGCTGTCTAATAAGATCCACAATTCCTCTGTAACAATTTTATATTAATAAATCTCTAGCTGTCATGAATCATATGTTTTGATTTTTTAAGGAACTGATACTTTCATTGCCTGGAAGTGAGACTTTCTGCCAAAGAACTGCACTTTTAAAAAAAATGGAGTTGTTTTGTGCTTGAAGCACTTTGTTTTGAAGTCAGAATACTTTTGATCACAGCAGCAAAACAGTTCTGGCAAGGCCAAACCAGCAATCTGTTCCCATGTCAAAACAGGGGTATTTGGAGATCAGGCTGCCTGAGTTCAAGCTGTTTTGTACACCTCTACCCCTAAGTGATGTTGGCTCAGAGCAAGAATGACAGCTGCTCACAGAGAACAAAGGAAAAGCCCAAGAATATACCCAGCAATGGAATTCAACAGGATCTCCATCCCTGCTGTAAAGATGGCTTCAAAAAAAATGCTAACTTACTAAGAGGGTTATCGTACTGTGTTTCGCAACCCTGAGCCTGTAATATTTTCATGGGCCAAAGATTTTCAAAGAAACCTCATTTTGGAGACTTCATCATTTCATTGCCACATTTCCTGAGGCCAAAGTTAATAATTTTAAAATAGTGATCCCAGTCACTACATGAAATGAAGACCTGTGACAGAGCTGCATGATTGTTGTTTCCATCACATCAGGGAGATGGGCAAGGTTTAGTTCCCAATAATGGGAAGAAGTGGCTAAAATAGCATATTGAACTAAAGTTATGAGTCCTTGAGTCCACCTAATGTTCATATGCAAATGTAGAGGTTTAGGCTTCCAGATTCATAGATTTTAATGAAAGAAAGTCTGTGAAACTTAAAAGCCTCATATTTTGATTGACTGATTGATCATACTGAATATTCCATTCACATTACAGGTGCCTTTCCCAAAAATAATATTCTCTTTTTTTAAAAAAAACATTTTTATTAGATTATAGAATACAATACAAAAATATGAAAGGAAATAATAGGACACAGTGGGGAGGAAAAGGGGAAAGAAAAGTGATGAGGGAAGGGAGAAAAAAAAGGGGTTGTCTTCCAGCTCTCTCTGTTGCAGTAGAATAAAGCATTAGCATCGAACCTCAACTTTTTATTTTTTCCAAAACGATATAAACTGGCTATTTCTATAACAAAAAATCAATATAATCAGTAAAGCCCAAAATCAAAGTTTCATTTTTTTCCACCTCAAGTACAAAGTCCAGAATTGGTCTCCATGTAACAACAAAAGCACTTATATTCTTTTCTTTAATCAAAACAGTCAATTTAGTCATCTCTGCCAGCTCCATCAACTTCTGTAGCCATTTGGCCTTGGTGGGACAAATGGCTTGGTGGGAATCCAAATGTCCTTCCATTTTGTACATACAGCAGCCTTGCTGTCATCCAAAAATAATATTCTCATAATTTCAACTGGAAACAATGACACAAATCGGATGGGGATGATGTCATCTTACAGTAAATGGCTGAACATGATATCCGGTTTGGATGTGGGTTGTCTTTCACAATGGATAGCTTATATTTAAACTCCCAGTGAGGTTTCCTTCTCAGCCAAATAGTTAATTATACGTGATTCCAGCTTGAATGCAAACAGAATATATATCCTGCCCTTGAAGAAAGACATGTTAGACAACTTAAATTAAAAGATGTCAAAGATCCGTGCATATCTGAGGCCATGCATTCTTCTTCTTTCTTCTTCAAGCTATTTCTCATCTTCATAACAAACACTTCCATCAGTATCTTAATATCTTGTAAACAAAATGAAAGGAGAAAAGATTTAATATGGATAAAATCGAGGTATTATTTGTGGCCAAAAGCAACTGATAACTTTTGTGGGGTTTTTAAAATTACGTTTATATTTTGCAGGTGAGGGATTATAGGTTATTTTCTCTAAGAACAAAGCAAATTACCTATTGTTGCAAATTTGCTATTTTTTCTCTTTGGTTGACAATTCTGATTACCGTAGAGCATGTAAATGTTTAGCAGTTACGATACAACAGCTTTCTTATGTAATGATAGAGACTATCGAAGAAACTATTAGAACACTCTTGACAAAAGTTAGATTGGAGGACACTGTTGTGTCCTATGTTACTATTCCAGATTGAAATTGGAAAGAGAAAAAAAAACTGAATAAAACTGTGACAAACCACATCCATAGAACAGCCAGGAAGACTTCATCCTTTAATGTTTTAATTGGTGGCTGCATTCAATAGCAAAGAGACTTTACTTATTTTTTAATGTATTTTTCATATGCCAAAGACCCAGGTCCCCCATGTTATAGGTCAGCGATGGCGAACCTTTTTTGGTTCGCGTGCCACAAGTGGGCGGAGCACAGGGGGGTCGTGTGGGGGCGTGCCGCACCCATAATGCAATGCGTGACCCCCCAGTGCGCATGCGTGCACAACGCGCGACCCCCCATTTTTACATGCTTTTTTCGCCCTCCCCAGGCTCAAGAGGCTTTATAGGAGCCTGGGGAGGGCAAAAAGAGGCCCCCATGCCACCCCGGAGGCCCTCCAGAGGCTTCAGGGACCGTCCAGAGGCTTCCTTGAAGCCTTCGGAATGCTTAAAACAACCCTCTGAGCAAACCGGAAGTGACAGGGCAGCGCCTCGCGTGCCCTGACAAATGGTTCTGCGTGCCACCTGTGGCACGTGTGCCATAGGTTCGCCATCACTGTTATAGGTACTATGTAGTAACGCCCTCTGTAATTGCATTTTTAAGAGATGGGCATATGTACATTCAGCTGTATATGTAAAAGCTAACCTTAAAAACAAAATAAATCTCAGAACAGCAGCATTTTTCAATGGAGTTTACCCTGTGCAGTTGTATATCATAAAAAGATGATAAGCCATGGTATATATGGTCTAACTGTTAGATTAATCTTAAAGAGACGCAGGCAGGATTGCATACCTAACTTGCAGAAATCTAGATGATCATGATATACTAGTAAATAATTTTCTGTGCTGGTAATCCTAGTCATGCCACCATTAGCTATTCAGCCCAAGTAAAGTCTAGCTTGCATGCAATATTATTGACACATTTATACACACAAAGATGTGAAAAACTTGTTGGAGATTTTTGTTTCCTTGTTGGCAGGATCTCCTGCCTCACCAGACTCCTAGGACCATCTGCTGTAGCTGAGCGTTCTGTTTGCAGATCTTTGAAGCAAAACGTTGGCCGGATCGCTCATTATGTATCACCATTGGATCTGGATTACAAACATCCAGGCGACCAGTGGATAGCAGCAAAGAGATGCAGGAAACTGTTTGCTGTGTTCTGTTTGCTGATGCCTCATGCAAACGTACCTACAAGTGATTAAATTCTTTTGCAGATCCCTGCAACTATCCTTATCCACAGCACGACCCAAAGGAAAGAAACTGGTATGAAACTGATAAATATTTGGTCTGCTTCCACCTTCTGTTCAACAGAGAACCACTAGCTTTTCTCTGAGGACTGTTGTGTGCATGGGCAAAAAAAAAAAAGAGCTCTTTTGTTTCTTTCCTTTCTATGCAGAGTGGGAAGAGGAAATGCGGAAAACTATTTCTCTTCAGGAACATATCTTCCAAATCCACATTTCACAGGCTTCTCTCAATGTCTTTTTCGATGCGTTCATGGTATCTGTCTGTAGGCAGGGTATACAATGGATCTTCCCCTCTCTTCCCTTCTAGCCACATAACAATATCCAGCTTAGAATTATCAAGGATAACCTTGAACTACGCCCTCTACATTCCGACCTGAGTTTAGTGCACAAGATAATCTGCCATAACGTCCTTCATGTTAATGACTACTTTTACTTCAACTGCAATAACACAAGGGCTATCGAAAGATACAAACTAAATGTAATCCGTTCTAATCTTGATTGCAGGAAAAATGATTTCAGCAATAGAGAGGTAAACGTGTGGAACACCCTACCTGATCCTGTTGTTAGTTCCTCTAACCCCCATACCTTTTACCTTAATCTGTCTACTGTGGACCTTAGGCGTTTCTTAAGAGGTCCCTAAGGGTGTGTGCATAAGCGCACCAGCATGCCTACTGTCCCTGTCCTACCGTCCCCATTTATATGTACTCTTTTTATGTGTTTATGGCTATGTTTTGCTTATTTATATGCATTTATTTGTGCTATTTTTTTCATGTGTTTTCATACTTGTTTCCTTGTACTTGTTCATAAATAAATAAATAAATAAATAAATAAATAAAAAGAAAGAAAGAAAGAAAGAAAGAGAAAGAAAGAAAGAAAGAAAGAAAGAGAAAGAAGAAAGAAAGAAAGAAAGAAAGAAAGAAAGAAAGAAAGAAAGAAAGAAAGAAAGAAAGAAAGAAAGAAGGAACTATCCAGAAAAGTGTTTGGTTTCATAGATGCTGGCAATACTACTCTTTCACATCACCACAAATGCAGCAGAAGAGCAGTTGCATAGTTTTTTATTCATACCATTTTGCAAACAGACAAAATGACACGTTCTTTAAAAATGGATGAAGAGACTACTGACTTGTTTAATGCCTCCCTTTCCCATGGTGTGAGAGGGACAATGAAGGGATTTTTGTTGCTTTGGGATCAGTAGTTTAGAGGGAGGTTCCTGCTAAAAGGTTATTTTTGTGTTTTTGTATTAGTTACACAGACTCAATTTACTCCGGTAAATTCTGGTAAGTATAGAATAAAATGGATTCTCATATATTCTAAATTGTCTTTAGGTTTTTGGAAGAAGGATGTCTATCTACATAGTAAATGCATAAAAATGATGAATATGCATTTATACATTATCCACAATTCCTATTATATTATTAAACACTTCTAACACCTACTATTGTAAATGACATGCAATAGAGACAAACATAATTTCAGTTATTTATACTGTGAGGCAATGCTGAAATAATTATCAGATTAAACCATCCACACTCAGAATAGCTACAAAATGTTAGTCTAAACTGATCCATTTTTACTGTTTATCAGATATACTATCCCGTCCCATTATTATTATTTTTTAAAAAAATATTCTTTTCTACGATTGGATATTTATTCTGCTCACTGTGATTGCAAACATTGTTAAAATACATTAGCAAATTGAATATTGAAGGTAGGCACTAAATCTAACTATTTTTGTTGCAAAATCCCATGTGTCTTTTATTATCCAACAATAAAATGGGTCACATTTGTATTCTGAAAATATCCCAAAGGTGCTTTTTTTTTTCCAGGAGGCAACTAGACTTTCTTGTTTTTTTTCTTTTGAAGATGTTTCACTTCTCATCTAAGAAGCTTCTTCAGCTCTGACAGGATAATGGGGAATAGAAGGATTTATATTCCTTGCAGACAGGTGGTCATTTGCATCTTTTTAGAGTGTCACTGAAGCACTTGGAGGTTTATCGGTGTCTTTAGGGTCACCTGATTAGTGCTCCTGGTTCCTGTAGTCTGCAATTTTTTTCTTCGGGAAAGAATACATAATAGTTATGAAGAAGGAGGAAAGGCGTATTGGCCTGCATGCTATAATATGTAAAAAGGTATCTTGTCCAAATACTTATTTTAATGTATTTTTGTTTAATGAAATAGAAAACAGGTGATATGGCTTGTTCTTTCTGTATTGGACATAATTTTGGATTCATTTACAGATCTACGTAGCACTTTAAGTCTGTTGATCTTGTACAAAAGGACCAGATGTCTTTAGTGGAGAATATGAATGTGGGAAGAAAAAGATTTTAAATAAAGCATATATTTAAAGAATAAGCTCATTTTTTCCCAAGCGCTATAACACAATTGCATTTAGTGGTGAAAAATAACCCCTCCTTCTGATGATCTGTTGGTTATTTATTTAGATAACCAGTTGGAAAAGGAAATAATTCTTGTAGTAGAACATTGCCAGACATAACTTCATAAGTCAATTTGAATACATGGATTTTGTGCTAAAGTTTTGACATGGAAAATAAAAAAGAAGCAAAATAGTCTTTTTTTTTCACAGCAAATCATCAATATAAAGTGTAATGACTGATCACTATCATTTAGTCTACAAGCATCAAGCCAATGGAATTTTTATTCTCTGAATAAAGTACTTGCTTATAAATCTATCTTTCCTGTAAAATAAACATGTTATTTCACAATATTATAAAGTTAGCATTCATAAGGAATAAACCCACATGTGTATGAGCATTTTTTTTACAATGTTTAGACACTGTCTTCTATACTAAGGATGAAATCTTGTATTTAAATGCCTATAAACTAGTAATTTAAACTCTATTAGCATTATTCCTCAGTAAGAATTACTGATGTATTTAAATCTTTCTATCTGCTTACATACTATCTATTATACTGTGTTAAAGGAAGAATAGTCCAATATTTTGAACTATTGGTCAGATTGGGAATGTTGAGGTTGTGTCATCTAAGCTTTCATAAAAGATGGCCATAATCTATTACGAAACAAAACAAAACACCTTTTTCAGGAACATCTGAACGGGCTTCTAAAGCTTCCAAGATCATGATACTGTCTGTCTATCTGTTTATCTATCACCACCTATCTCTCATAGCAATTCATACTTTCTATGCTTCTGTTTGTCCTTCCAGTTACCAACTAAATGCCATTTGGAACTTGGTGCCATCAGAGTTCGTGCGCCTTCAGCTTATAGTCATGCGAGCCACATGATTATGCAGATGTCTTTGGACAGCGCTGGCTCTTCAGCTTTGAAATGGAGATGAGCACCACCCCCTAGAGTCGGGAAGAACTAGCACATATGTGTGAGGGGAACCTTTACCTTTACCTTACCATCAGAGTGGCTGGTTTCTTGCTTTGCTTTGCTTGCTTTGGCTCAAGTAGAATAAAATCATAGCCTTGAATGCTAAGGCCAGCCTGAATACATTTAGATGGTAATTTTTACTCCTAGCCTTTCATTACAAACTTAAACAGTACAGTCAGAGTTCAAGCACTCCCCAATAGTCATTACCATTAGACTCAATAAAATGATTATTCAAACTGTAGACCAAAACACATATAATAATAGTTTCAATATGCTCTCTAGCAAATACGTTTTGCCATGACATTATTGGATTATTTCCCCTCTTGCTCATTGTTCAGCCATATGGAGAAACCAGACCTCGGCATCTAATGGAATCTGTAAAAGGAAGGGGAAGGGGAAATCTTTTCCATCTGCCCCCCCAAATAACTGTTGTTTGAGGCAGGAGAAAAATAGACATTGCTAGTGCAGCTTTGTCATCAGTGGAGGGAAGCATGCTGAGTTTTCCCTCCTGGAGAGTCCAACATTCTATTTTGTTCCATTTTTAAAAGCAGACTTCTGTGCACAGGTGAATTTCATGCTAGGATTTCAATGAATGTGAGCCTGTATTATGCACATTAATACAACACTAGGGAACAGAGGGAGGTAGAAATAGGAATTATTCCTACGTTGCAGAAATCTGCTCACTTTGGGTATTTTTCAAATTAGCATTGTTTTAAGATTAGGTTAAAAAAGCATATGTGGCAGCAAATTTTCATATCACCGAATAAAACAAATGCTTGGCAATTCAAGCCTGCATGCCTTCACTTGGAAATAATTCTACCTACATTCAGTGAAGATTACTCCATTGTAAATTTAAGATTATAGTAGCAATGGAGTAAACCGGCTGACCCATTCAGGATGCATTTGAAGAAAGAAAGAAATCTACAGATCCACAATTTCTAGTGCTTTGAGGCACTTATGCTTCATACTGTGGAAAGTTATCACCCAGCCCTCTCCCAGAAAAATAAAATATCCTAGGAAATATCGAAAAGGCAGAATATTATATTTCCCTGGATGTGAAAAGGAAGAATTGAGAATAGCTCCCTGTAGCTTCCTGCCTCCACCCACTTTGTCAATGGGCCATTAAGGTGGCCAAGCCAGTCCCTTTACATAATAAAGAGTTCTCCCCTTCAGCTCCAGGGGGATGCGATTAAGGCATGATAATATTGGCCCTATACCCAACTCACCACATGGCATCTGAGAACTCAACCAAACCTGGATTCAAAACGCAGCCTAGAGAGTTGCCCCTGCACGGCCCCATGGGAGTCTGACAACCAATTAGAAGACAAGATCAAGATCAAAGGCCAGAGAGGGCATAAAACCAGGGACTCAGCTTCTCTTCGGCCCTTCTCTTCTTCTCCCCAACATTGAAGCATGTGATCACCTTTTCTGTTCAGGACTCAAGCCATGTGGTCCTGTCCACCAATCAACCATCTTTCCAAGCATCCTCCATGTCTCCAGTGTCTTTTTCCCCACTTGGAGACGAACCCAGAAGGATATTTCTTTCAACAATAGCAAGTAATAGACTTTCCAAAAAGTAGGAGAAATTCATTTTTGATATTTAGTATACAGTGTGAGGTGTGGAATGGTTTGATGATGGCAGTGATAGCTCCACATTTGGATGTCAGGCTTAGATTAGAATGTGATAAAAGAGGATGTGCAGGTTTGCTGAATAAGAAAATGCCTCCAGCAACAAGCAAACCCATTCTGGTTAATTTTACCTCCAACCCATTAGTGATTTGTCACTGCCTCTGAATTCTTCAATCCATTTTCTCCATAAAATGTCAAGCTGTCTCCTAATTTCATTTATACCATTGCCTTTTATGACCTTCCTTGAGATCTTACTTCTTGTTATTTTTCAGCCAGTATGAAACAGCTGGGCCTGAATGAATTCCCAAGTTACTCTTAATTTGTTACGTAGGTTCTGAGATGATGTGCCCTGTTGACACTTAATTCTTTACCAGTGTATGAGATTTGTTTCTCTATTTTGACCCAGTATAACAATTTGTTTTCTCATAAAAGTTGAAATCAAAATCAATTTCTGGAGGGGAAAAAAATCTATTTAACTCAATTCAGTCCTGATTTTAATAGGTTAATTCTGGATTGAATTGGGTAAAATGTACTTTTTTGTGAAAACTTTTAACAGCTACAAAAATATTTTTTATGTAGCTAGTAGACATAGAAATTCCAACACCATCTTATTTAGGGATAATATTGTGCTTTGTTCAAAGATAGTTGAATTGCATATATGCATGCATGTGTGTATCATCATCATTTCAGCTGTTGTCTATACACTGCAAATTGAGCCCACAATACTTGCTGATGTGGTCAATCCATCTTGTTTTAGGTATTTTTATCTCGTAGAATCCATTCTAGGACTGCCTTGGTCCACCTGCCATCAGTTCTTCTTGCTATGTGATCAGCCCATTTCCATTTCATTTATTTTACTCTCTTGATGATATTGTATACTTTTCATTTGTTCTCTAATCTATGTGTGGGTCTTTCCATCTTGTAATGCCAAGCATGTATGTTTCCATGTTTTTTTGTGTCACTTGTAGCTTTTGTACCAATTGTGAGGTTAGTGTACATGTTTCACGGGCATATGTTACAGCAGGTAACACATACAGATTGAAAACTTTTCTCTTCAGGCATAGAGTTCTTCTTGAAAATTATGCTTAGCTTGCTGAATGCCTGGCAACCACATTTAACACGCCATTCAATGCATGTGTGTATATAAGTATGTATGTATACACATGCAATCAATATCAAGAACTCTAAATATCCCTCATAAAATAAAGCAAAATTCAACCATAATTTTTGGGTGGAAACTAATCAAGGAGAGAAGCAACTTAGAACTGAGGAGAAATTTCCTGAGAGTTAGAACAATTCATCAGTGGAACAGCTTGCCTCGAGAAGTTGTGAATGCCCCAACACTGGAAATCTTTAACAAGATGTGGGATAGCCATCTGCCTGAAACGGTATAGGGTTTCCTGCCTAGGCAGGGGGTTGGACTAGAAGACCTCCAAGGTCCCTTCCTACTCTGCTATTGTATTGTATTATTGTATTGTATTTGATTCAAGTCAATATGGCTTAAGTAAAATATTTTGAATAGCTTGGTGAACAAAAATTAGGATAACTGTGCAAAAAAACCACAAGAAAAACTTGTTAACTGATCTTGTTCCTATTCCATTTTGTTACTTTACTTTACTTTTATTCATATTTCTAGACCGCCCCCTCTCCCAAAAGGGACTCGGGGTGGTGTACAGTCAGTGGAATACATAAAAAAGAATACATAAATACACAAATACTTAAATATTTAAATACTTAAATGCTTAAATGGAGGAGGTTGTAAAAACTGTACATTCAAGTAAAGCATTTAAAATACATTATTTAAAAAACGACCCCTAAAAATACCCCAAAGAATTAAATTTAAAATAGTTACCCCAGAAATTCCCAATTAAAAATATCTGCCAGGAGGTAAAATAAAACTATGAGTGGGCCAAGCCGGCTAATCGAAACAGGTGAGTCTTTAGTTTTTGTCGGAAGGAGCGGAAGTCGGTGGTAGTTCTGATGTCGGAGGGGAGGTCATTCCAGAGGGTTGGGCCCATCACAGAGAAGGCTCTACTCCTAGGCGCCGCCCATTGGCATTGCTTGGTGGACGGCACCAGGAGAAGTCCCTCCCTGTGAGAGCGAATTGGTCGCAGGGATGTATGCGGCAGGATGCGATCCCGCAGGTAGCTAGGTCCTGTGCCATGGAGCGCTTTAAAGATGGTGATCAACACCTTGAAACGCACCCGAAAAACCACAGGTAGCCAGTGCAGCTCGCGCAGGAGAGGTGTTATGTGGGAGTACCTAGTACTCCCCGTGATGGCCCGCGCGGCTGCGTTCTGGACTAGCTGTAGTCTTCGGGCACGTCCCAGGGGAAACCCCATGTAGAGGGCATTGCAGTAGTCCAGACGAGACGTCACCAGCGCATGAGTGACCGTGCGTAGGGCATCCCGGTCCAGTAGGGGGCGCAATTGGCGCACCAGGCGAACCTGGTGGAACGCCCCCTTGCCACGGCTGCCACATGGTCGTCCATCGACAGCCGGGCATCTAGGAGGACGCCCAAATTGCGCGCCCGTTCCACAGGAGGCAATTGCTCGCCCCCTATGGCCAGTGATGGTGTCAGCTGGCTGAACCGATGTGTTAACTGACTGGGAGGAAAAATCAGATACGCTGGAAGAAACGCACCTGTACTTGGCAAAAGCAAGCCTTGTTTAACAGGACAGTAGGTATATTTTTTGTATATTCTTATATACTCGAGCAAGATGCTTAGAAAATATATACAGACTGCCCAGATTCTGGACATAAACTATTTCAACTCCTCCTCTTGGATTGCCACTATAGGGCATCACATAACAAAGGAAGTAGATACAAAGATTATTATTTTCTTCATGCCATCACTCTGCTGAAAATCTAATTTTCACAGTACTGTCTAATATCTATATATATTTACACATGAGGTACAGCTGTAGTATTATTATCTCTTATTATCTTCTTACTACTTTCTTCTTCTTCTTCTTCTTCTTCTTCTTCTTCTTCTTCTTCTTCTTCTTCTTCTTCTTCTTCTTCTCCTTCTCCTTCTCCTTCTCCTTCTCCTTCTCCTTCTTCTTCTCCTTCTCCTTCTTCTGATGCTTTGCATGTATACTAAGAACTTCTGTATTGGAGACAAATTCCTTGTGAGTCTAATCATACCTGGCTAAATAAAACCTATTCTGTTCTGTTCTGTATTTCATTGCACAGCATTACACAAATCTCTCAGCTCACATGACTACATTGTTCCAATGAAACACAACAGAACTAAAATAAAGTACAATACCTTTCCTCTAAAATTATCTAAGTCATCTCAATCACCATTAGCACTAGAAGGCCAGCAATTCTTAAGAATCTGTTTAGAAGTTAGCCACAGTTTGGAAGGAAAAATGGTGCTTGAAGTACTGGGAGATGAACTTTGATCAAATAAATCAACATTATATTCCTTCATTTTACTTCTAACAATCTTAATTTTGATTCATTTTAATTTTTTTATCCCTTTTCACAAGATTATGTACAATTCTGGCCAGCACATCTGAAAAAGTGTATTGCTAGAAAAAAAAGGTGGAGAAAGAAAGACAATGTAAATTGTCAAGAGGCAGTCTGATAGAGATTTCTCTATGGCCAGGGAAACCATAATCCTTTCTTTAAATAATTTGTATTAACAAAGACTTACTCTCTAAACCCCCAAAAATAAGTTTTAAGAATGTCTCCATAGAAGAATCATAGCACTGAAAGGAGCAAAAGACCAATTTATTCTGGCTAATTCTTCATCTTTAGCAGAGCCTGCCAAATATGTAATATGCATAAATCTTGTAAGCTTTAAATCATCATAGCTGCTGAATTCTCACAAACTGAACAGAAAACCACTTCTTTATATCTTTCTTTTTTTTCTATATTTCTGCTACACCTTTTTTAGTTTTTTTCAGGGGGGGGGGGTGTTGCCACTATTTTAATTTATATTAACTTTATTAATATATATTTATATACCGTATCACATATGATCTCTATCTATCTATCTATCTATCTATCCATCTATCCATCCATCCATCCATCCATCCATCCATCTATCATCTTTCTATCTATCTATCTATCTATCTATCTATCTATCTATCTATCTATCTTCTATCTATCTATCTATCTATCTATCTATCTATCTTCTATCTATCTATCTATCTTCTATCTATCATCTATCTATTTATCTATCTATCTATCTATCTATCTATCTATCTATCCATCTATCTTCTATCTGTCTGTCTGTCTGTCTATCTATCTATCTTCTATCTATCTATCTATCATCTATCTATCTATCTATCTATCTATCTATCTATCATCTATCTATCTATCTATCTATCTATCTATCTATCATCTATCTATCTATTGTGTTTCTCCAAATATACGACCTACTCAAAAAGTAAGTCATAGCTTGATTTTTACATGTGTGCCCAATATAAGCCCTACCCACAAAATAAGCTGAAATTAAGACCCCACCCACTCCAGAGTGCAGGGTAAAAATTAATCTAGGGTGGGGATGGGGTGTATGGAGGTGTCTTACTACTTACCTTTGGATAGTTGCAGCCAGTCCTCACACACCTCAGCCCATTTCTTCTGCAGCCAGCAAGGCTTTCCTGAAGGCCTGTGTAGCCGATAATAGAGCTGCAGATCGATCATTTAGGAAAGCTTTGCTGGCTTCAGAAGAAATGGGCTCAGGTGTGTGTGGACTGGCTGCAACTATCCAAACCCAGACTAGGCCTCTGACAGCAAAAAGGAGGCCGAGGCTACAAGTAAGGTGAGTCAGTGGATGACACCCCCCTGAAAATAAGGCCAGTTTTGGTTGCAAAAAAATAAATAAAAATAAGACAGAGTCTTATTTTCAGAAAGAGAGAGAGAGAGAGAGAGAGAGAGAGAGAGAGAGAGAGAGAGAGAGAGAGAGAGAGAGAGAGAATTTTGTTTAAGACAAGGTTAAAGTACAAAAGACAAAAAAAGGAAAAGGACAAAAGTATAAAACAATCAAAACATTAAAATATTAAGCCTCTTGTGTCCGTAACAATAAAGATAGTAGCAGAACTATTTTTTCTCAAACCATTAAGGACTGGAAAACTGGGAAATCTTCCCCTTTCAAGCAGGGCTTGATGCTCCTATTAGTTTATTCTTGGCCTTATATTTTCAATCATCCTACATCACCCATCCTTCAGTAGGTCTTGTTGCAGGCTGAAGTAGCCTTCTAATCGCTCCCTTTTCCTGAATTGTTTCTAAATTCTTATCGGTTTGTAAGAAGAAGGGAAATCAATTACTAGCTGCTGAATGAAGCTGTCTCTACCTTTGGAAGGCTCTTAATTCTGTACCTTCTTACTTGAGTTATGCTTACTTCAGAGCACCTTATTGCTCACGCCACCAAATGTTTAGTTTCTCCTCTTCAATGCACAAATTGATACTTTTTAGCTTTCCAACTCAACTTTCTTTTTATACTCCATCAACACTGATGTCCTGTGCCCTCAGGATTTCTGTATTTCTTTCTCTGAGGTATATATGTGGTCCTTTATTCTCTTAAAGTCCTAGAGGAACTGAACATGAACATTATAAGAAAGGAAAACTCAGCAGTCTCTAGTCTGTCTTTCCACCTGAATAAAATGTGGCCAACTCTAGTTCAGGGATACAGTTAATAGGTTGGGTTTGACATGTTTCAAACTGCAAGTAAAAAGTCTCTAAAGAGGCAGGAAAAAATATACCACTTAGGAAAGAGATAGGAAGATAGTGTAATTTGGATGAATACACAATGAAAGGTATTTATTATAGGACCTTGAGAACGCATGTTTTATTTTGAAAAGGAAAATATCATAGCAGTAAATTGTAGCTGAACATTTCAACCAGCGTTTCCTTTTTTTTATATGTCACAACTTTCTTGGGTTCTTATGAATATATTTGAGAAAGTCAAATTTTTGAGAAAACAGTGTTGTTGTTGATGATGATGATAACGACAACAGTGAGGATGAGGTTACTACAATGCAAATCCAGGGTGGCTTTTTTTTTTTCAATTTAAGAAATTAGTATAATTGTTCTGCATCTAAAAAATTCTGTACAGTTAGTTATAGGTATAGGAGGTCTGCCCACACAATTCCAGTTGAATGATTCCCATACCACTGGCCTATTCAGTGAAGGGTGTTAATGAAGGACTTTATTTATTGGGATACCTGGGGTACTTCTGTGAAACAGTTCTGTCCCCCCCCCCTCTTTCTCCAAATTCCTGACATGCAAACATAGCTTCGTAGTTTCTTCTGCAAGGATTTCCATACAGATTTGTAAAAATGTGTAAGAACTTGAAAGATGGCTGCCTGTACATTCTCCAAATGCAGCAAGCGTGGGAAGAAGAAAACAGCTACATTTGCAAGTATTGGAACCGTAAAATTAAGCAGAGAGGGCATTTCGCTATCCGATGCAGAATGCTGATATATATTTTCCAGATTAAGGAAAACTAGAAACACACATTCCAAAACGAATATACCTAATATTACTGTAAAATGCATTTGTTTTGCTGATGCCTCACAATTTGCTCAGCAAAGCTGGGAGCATGTGTCCAAATTAAGCAAACACTGTTTTGTGGAGTCCCTAAAATCAATCAGGACTGCAATTTTATTGTAGGATGGCTCAGTCACACATTCCATCTTGTCTCTCCTTGTTCCTCAATTTAACGCTGAAAAATGTTCAGTGTTAATCTTGGTTTTAAAATTAATATATGTGTCTCCTGTTCACAGTGAAATAATTCAGATTTTTCACCACAGCGAGAAAATGTGATGCAATTACTTGAAGCTTTGCATCTCACAAAGCAACATAAATGCTGATGAAGTTCAACGTTCAAACATTAAGGGGAATGCTTATGGTACAAAGTTAAACACAAGATCTTTCTGAAATTTGAATGCATATTTATTATTTATGTGCAGATGTTCAGAGATCCCCAAAAAGAAAACAGTATGGCAGTTGCTGAAGTTTGGATGTTGTGGTCCAATGCTTCTCAACCTTGACAACTATGACAAATATGTGGACTTCAACTCCCAGAATTCCCCAGCCAGAATTGTAATACCTGCATTAATAAATAATAATAATAATAATAATAATAATAATAATAATAATAATAATAATAATAATAATAATAATACTTTAATTTATAGACCGCGCCCTCTCCTAGAAAGGGCTCGGGGCGGTGTACAGTCATATTAAAACAACCATTTGGATACAAAAATATAGATATACATCTACATTGACAAAAAATATGCATTTTGTCAATATGCATTGACAAAAAATAATAATAATAACAGCTTCAAAACATAATACTTCCAAAACATTTCCAGTATCCAGCTAAAAATCTTTCTAGACTTGCTTTTGGATTTTATCCCACTGTTCTTTGCAGAATTTTTGATTGAGAGATACCTTGTGAGTCCTTGCATGCACTGCATGTTTGCAATCCCTCCACAAATTTTCAATAATTTTCATGTCAATACTCCATTTTTTGTTTCTGTGTATTCCATGGCTCATTTGTCAAACAACAATTTGTCTGAAGTAGTATAGGGTTTCCTGCTTGAGCTTGGGTTGGACTAGAAGGTCACTACCACCTCTGTTATTCTGTTACTCATTTGAAAGTTTTTTTCAAACAATAGTCCTGTTGACATACCCAAATTCTTTTTAGGTTCAGTTTGTTGCCTTCAACTATATGTTAATAATCTTCCTACTACCGTGTTTCTTCAAAAATAAGACAGGCTCTAATATTCTTTTGACCCCCAAACTAAGTGCTTGGCCTTATTTTCTGGGAGGTCTTATTATTTTTGATGTGCAGGAGGCCACTTAACCTCAGCTGATCCAGAGAAGGCTGGAACTTCTGTCTCTGTTTCTGGCACATTCTTGCCAGCCCTATCTTTTTGCAGCTACTACTAAGAGAAGGGGCGTGGTAGCTAGGGTTGCAGGAGTGGCCTTCACATGGCTGTTTCGCATGGAGGGCAGGTGCATGTGGGGTGCATAGGGCATGTTTCCCCTCTTCCCCCCAGGAAATGGCAGGGACCGGCTACACATTCATATAAATATTTTAGGGAAGGGTTTATTTTGGGGGGGAGGACTTATTTTTAGCACATACGTTCAAAAGCCCAATTGGGCTTATTATCTGGGGAGGTCTTATTTTCTGGAAAACAGGGTACCAACATAATAGTTTTGGTGCCACTGGCTGCAACACAACTCCAGAAGATAACAGAGCTGGCCACACTTTAATTGTTAGCAATTGTAATTTTCTTCAAATGCTTCTCTTTTCTCCAAGTGTCACTCGTGCATTTATAGCTTAACAGTTCAGTTTTTGCTTCATCAATCCAAAGCACTTTGTTCCAAAACACTTCAGGCTCTTTGAATCTGTAAATAGCTGCACATAAATTGTAAGTACAGATTCATACTTTCAGAAAGTTCTTGCACTTAACTTTATATCACATATGAGTTGAGCCATCTTCATTTCAAGATTCATTAAAAGATGCAAGTTGATCAGAATAATTAAAAATTTTGCATAAATGTGTACATTAAATTCAACAGAGTGGGGGAAGGCATGGCAGAGGACTTGCCCATTTTAATTTTAACATGATTGCAGTTTGTAACACAATATTTGGTCTACTGATAAATGAGTCACTGTGACATCTAATAAAGTAGGAATGGAAATCTCCCTCTCTTTCTTAAAGGGTAGTGAAGATGGGAAATAGGAGGTTCTGCTTTGAAAATTGTTCAGGTAACACCGTTTTGCAGCATGTCAGCTTCCCTTTAAAAAAATAATAATAATAATGCAGGATTTGTTGTATTCCGAAATGTCAAATGAGTTAATAAGCCAAGGGAAGTAGTGCAAGAGAGCACACTGGTATCACGGCTGTCACATTAGGATCCCAAGGAAAATAATGTTCAGTGCATGATTTCCAAAGAGATCTCTAAACAATCCACCGAGGTATCCCTTGCAAAGATAATAGTAGTTGTCAAGATGTCTTGAAGCAAATGCCAAACTTAAGAGAAGCCATTATCTTCTCAATACTTTTTGAACCTTTGACCCAGAAGAAGAAAAAACCCACAACAAAAATACTTTGATAATAGCAATATATATCCAGATTAAGAGCCTCGGGGGACTAATGTCATACTATGTCTTTTGTGCTGTGCAGTTATGCTACTTTAATAGTGCTCTGCAATGTCATCTTTTCAGGAAAATATTGTTATTACAATTGCCTGCTATCAGATTATATTTAGATCCATGGCAATGAGATTGGAGAATAAAAAGGTCTAAGAATATAGACTCCTGCTGAAAGAATCACAGTTAGCATTGGAAGGAAAAATGAGTCAATTTCCAAACTGGTATTAAAAGAATGAAGAACTTACACAACCACTTGAAGCAGAGGAGTTTATTTCCCAGAGACAAGTGAGACACACATTCAGCTGCTTGGAGGGAGCCGCATATCAATTTCCTGGGGTAGTGTTTTTTTAAACAGGAAAACCTTTCTATTCTCCCTGTAGGAATTATTGGAAAGCCTAATTAGCCACCCAAAAGTGATGCTCTACGGTCAGGCATCCTGCTGAGCCTGTGATTAATTGCATTATGAATTGAGATGATGACCTCGTGGACAAAGGACTTTCTCATAAAGAAAGGGGAATCTTAGATAGAGAGGGGAAGTCTCTGATATCCTAAACATATTTTTTTCATTTGAGTAGGCCAGTGTCTTTTTGCAATCTTGCAATTTTCAACCTTGATGATAAAATTCATTTAAGTGCAATTTCTAATCTTTTGCCCCTAAATTGGCTAAAAGGTTGGATGATGAGTGGGGGAAGTTGAATGGTGGAAGGTTTACAAGTAGAGTGGAGTGGAGTGGAGTAGAGTAACAATAGAGTAGAGTAGAGTAGAGTAGAGTAGGGTAGAATAGAGTAGAGTAGGATAGGATAGGATAGGATAGAATAGGATAGGATAGAATTCTTTATTGGTCATTTTTTAAAATTTCCTTTCCATTTCCTTTCCACAGCTGTGCCTTTTGTCTTTCAACTTGGAAAGTCTACTGAGAGGTGCAAAATGCTTATTTCTAATAACTATATAAGTTTAGTGTAGTTTGTTTATTGATTAGCCAAACAGTCATATCAAATCAGAATACAGCATCAGGATAGGAAAACAGAGTAAAATTGATACAACATATGAATGTATATAAAAAGTGTTCAGTAACTGCCTATATATTTGTATTTTGAAGGAAGCAAGCTAATTTGTTGATGGAATCCCAGTTGGCTATCGATCAATTAGTAGGTCTGCACCTGAGCTGTAATGGGCTGCACCTGGGCTGTAATGTGTCACTAGCAATCAAAGAGAATGTATACAATGTCTTCTATATGTGGCCACCCTATTTCATCTCTAGACAAGAGTACTTGATGGAATTAACTGGTTTTTTTTTAATATTTCTATTAAAAAGTCAACACTGTATAACAAAGCATGAGTTAAGAATTCCAGTACATTTGTTCCATAAGGGCATACTTGAATTTCATAGGGGATTCTTTTAAATTGCAATCAGCCAGAGTAAAGAATCTTCTGAATTTAGATATTGATATGTATCTCCAATAACTTGCTAATATCCTCATAGGAAAACAGCTGATTTATTTTTTAAAAAGATGTTCTATGTTCAGTATATATAAACACATGGATTGTTTTTATGGGGCTTTGTATATACTGTCTTGGGTTTAGTGATTATGGACATTTTAAAAATACTGGGAATGAATGAATGAACAAATAAATAATGTCTTCACCTTGAGCAGCAGTATAAACAATTCCAAACAGTGGTCTTCTGGCTTGGGGAGAAGAGTTGTTATAAAATATTTCTCTCTCTCTCTCCCTCTCTCCCTTCCTCCTTCCCCCTCTCCCTCCCTCTTCCTCTATCTTTCATCCATCTATCATCCATAAAGGCAACATTGGCCTTTTTACCAATTCATCAATAGTTCGTCAAGGCTAGTGTCAGGGTTCCAAATAGCATCCAAAATTAAATCAGACTCCAAGGTAATGTATTGCTCAAAGTTCCACTTTATTAAGAGAGCCATGCTGGCACATCTGGGAAAATCCGAATCTGAAAGCTTCCTGGGTTTCCCCATCCAGTTGAAAGTTCAAGAACTTGCCCCCACTCCCACAAGTCCATCACATGGTCCAATCATCCACTGCCATGCTGGCAGCTTCCACCCATCTAGTTCCGGTGAGGTGCAGAGGTGCAAAGACAAAGGATAACCTTGGCTTTCTAGAAAGAATTTTGTTATGGCTACATAGCATCTAACTCGGTACAATCCCTCCTCCCATTTTCCCACAGTAGAAAATGCATAATAGAAAGTGTGGCAGGCCAAATATTCCAAAGAAAAGATGGCTGCAGGACTGACAGCTAGCACTGTTAAGGCTGGGTAGCAAATGTTCTTCTACCATGCCTTGTATCCTACTTAGACACCTGATCTCTTTGAAACAGAGATACCAGCAGAGGCTGAATCCAGAACCTTACAGAGTCAAAGCATATTTATGGCCACCAGGGAGCTTCCCTAGGTTTGTGGGACTTGTGAAAACCATCCTTCAGTCTCAAATGGTGCAAAAACTGTAACATCATCCACTGGTGATACTCTACGGCTGCATCAAAGATATTTTTTTTAGAGCAGGGAGAGCCTGAAATGCCCTTCCTCCCTGAATAACATGTTTGGCAGACTTCCAAGTGATCCCTTGAGCCCCATCTTAATTCAGGCATAGTTTTGTATCACCAGAAGCAAAGGAATTTGCCTGTATTAGTCAAGGGGCACAGAGCTCTTCAGATCTCAACACATTGTTTGCTTGCATTTCCTGATTTACTGTGCTGTGCATTTTACAACATTTATCTCTGAGAAAAAGTGATGCCAGTTAATTAAAGCACTTCATTTATTGTGTTTTCATACAGGAGGATTGTGCCGCATGATGCCAGGATGTTTACCAGCAGTTTCATGCTGGCATAAAACCAAAATCCTGTTTCTCTAGGCTTGAATTTTCCTCCCTGCTTTTCCACTGTTGTTCCAAGGCATCTCAGCAATACAGAATCTTTTCTCCACCACTGAAGAGATTAAACTTCTCGATGGAGCCCAACTAAGACTGACCTTTGCCTAATTGCAAAGCATGTTTGTTGTTTAAAATTCCTCCTGTTTCTAGCTCCTCAAGTCTTACGTTAAGTGCTTAGATCTCACTAAGCACCGTGACTCACTGCACATCTCGGGCGCTTAATCACTCTTAATAGGTCAATCCCTCCACTGCTAAATCTCCACAGAATCTTCCTTTTACCATTCTTTTGAGGATTTCCTCCCCTTTGTATTGCTTTAAAGTGTATCTACTTAGAAGAAATATGTAAAAGCTATATTGTTATGAGGAAAGAGGAGGGATGTAACAAAATAAAGAGAGAGAATGTCTGTGTTGTTTTTCCCAATCCTGAAGGTCAAGTTATTTTGCCTTTCTACACATTTCCTTAACAAAAGAATCCCAACAGTAGCCACTGAATCACTTAAGAACCATGTTTGTTGTTTATTTTATAGCACAACTGAACATCTGCCACTTGTCCCAAAGGTACTTTTTCAGGAGGCAAGTGGAATTTCTGGTTTTTCTTGGAAGATGTTTTGCTTCTCATCCAAGAAGCTTCTTCAACTCTGAAGAATGGATGAGAAGCAAAACATATTCCACGAAAAACCAGAAAGTCCAGTTGCCTCCTGAAAAAGCATCTTTTGGGACAACCAAGACCTGGATGACTGAGAATCTCCATAGACATTTGCCAGTTTCTTTAATCCAGTGGGGCTTTGCCTGTCTTTGGACACAAAGTCACATGGCAATTATTCACACCCAGTGCTTATTGTGCATCATTTTGAGCTTGATTTATTGGGCTAATAGCAATAGCACTTAGACTTATATACCACTTCACGGTGCTTTACAGCCCTCTCTAAGCAGTTTACAAAGTCAGCCTATTTCCCCCAACGATTTGGGTCCTCATTTTACCCACCTCGGAAGGATGGAAGGCTAAGTCAACCTTGAGCCTGGTGAGATTTGAACTGCCAAATTGCAGGCAGCCAGCAGTCAGCAGAAGTAGCCTGCAGTACTGCATTCTAACCACTGCACCACTGAAGGTTTATATTTTGCTCACCTCCAATTGTGTGAAAGCAACCAGTGATCTCTCATCCTATACAGTCAGTTCAGCTGGCTCCTCCCTTCCATCTTTATTCTTTTAAGAATGTGAAATATGTCTGGGGAAAATACCAAAGAAAATTGTTAGCAACAAAACTAAAGAAGAAGGTGCCTAATTGCCCAAACCCTATAACCACTGTATAGCATTATAAAGTTAATAACTACCCAATATTGTTCCATTCTTTCAGATGGAAAATAATTATTTATATTTGTACTGTAACATTGTGAAATTTTATTTAAAGGTAAAGGTTCCCCTCACACATATGTGCTAGTCATTCCCGACTCTAGGGGGCGGTGCTGATCTCCATTGCAAAACCGAAGAGCCAGCGCTGTCCAAAGACGTCTCCGTGACTAAATGCCGAAAGCACACAGAATGCTGTTACCTTCCCACCAAAGGTGATTCCTATTTTTCTACTTGCATTTTTTACATGCTTTCAAACTGCTAGGTTGGCAGAGGCTGGGACAAGTAACAGGAGCTCACTCTGTTACGTGGAGCTAGGGATTCGAACCACCGAACTGCCAACCTTTCTGATCAACAAGCTCAGTGTCTTAGCCACTGAGCCACTGCATTCATGAAATTTTATTTAGGCATATATTATCTTGGGTTTTAATCACATTATTACAGTGAAGTTCATAGATGTCACAACTAAAAAATTTGACAAATCTTATGACAACAAAAGATTTCCATTGCACAGAATTTATAGAATCAATATGTAATGCTTGGCAAGTTTCAGGCAACTGATGTATGAAAATATGTGGGGTTTATTTTAGGTGTTTCTTCACTGCTGTTTTTATTTTTTGTTGTTAACTGTCTAACTCAATGGAAAGAAATTATATAAAGAAGTTTGAGATTATGTCTGTCCAACACCAGAATAATAGAATACTGTACAGAAGAGGAACAAATTTAGAGGTGAGATATATAAGGGAAAAAAAGACTGGATCCAGCTGAGTTTGCCTCTCCACCCAAAAACACCCTTCCACAACATTTATAGGAATGGATCTTTATAGGGAAAGTAGTTTGGTAGCAAATCAGAAATACGTTTTATTCTAGGTCCCTCTGCATATTCCTTTCCAGTCACATGATGCTGAATGGACCTATTAGCAAGAATTAGAAAGAATTCCAGAAACTGGAATCTGCAGAGTTTTCCTACTTTATTTCTGAAATACACAGATGGCAGATAGACATACATTCAATACACACACACACACACACACACACACACACACAAATACACACACACACCAAGAAAAGAACTTTTCCCAGCCAAGTTTCTCTCTTCTATAATAAAAAGTAATAAAAAGATTCCTGTTATGTTTATGCACTTATATTAGAAATATATTATCATGTTACATTACATTAGAGCAGAAGAGAACCCTGTTTCTTATAAAATTAAAAAAAGACTGTGTTAATTATGAGAAAAGATAGCAAATTAACTATATAAATTAGCATATATAATTGAAGTTCTGAATCATCCTCTACCTGGCATTCTCAGTAACAAAATGTTTATTCAAATATACAAAGAGGGATACATTCCTCGGGGTATGAAAAGACTATGATGCCTGAGGAAGAGTGGATATTCTTCCATATTTACCATTTAGTTATTCATCTTTGCAATCTTAAAAGCATACAAAACCTATTTCCACTGTCCTCAAGTAATCTTCCAAGCTATTAGTACATATATATATATAAAAATCTCCACCACAAATACAAACCAACTAATCTCCCAGGGCAAAATTAGTGTATGAAATGGCATCTATCCAAAAGAGCATCTCTCTCATTTGACCATAGGAACAAAAGTGTTGTTTCAAGCATATTGCCACAAATCATTACTCTGTAGCATAAACTGCCCTATGAACGCACATGTGGGCATTCAAGAAAACCCTGTAAAGTATACTTTTTAAATAAGACTTTACCACCTAGCCAGGAATATTGGGTGACCTTTGCTTATGTTTGACATTGTTTTATGTTGATTTTAATGAGGATAGGATTTTCCAATTTTAATTGTTTTATTTTTTGTACAAATGTCCTAAGTCTTACCTGAAGGCAATATAAAGATGGTTTGAATGACATTTCTTTCTGAAAAGATGCATAAGTGATCTAAAGATATGAAATTATTAGTTAGTAGTTGTTATTCCAACTCTATAGAAATATGACAACTGATCTTCACCTCAATTTCTTTTCCACTCTCTATACTCTTGAACATCTAATTCAATATATTCCAGCAATTGTTTAAAGATTCTTATCAGAGGCTTATTGTTTTGCAAAGAAAGTGTTGAATCATTTGCAAGCAGAAGAGGTTTGAAACTTTTAGGACTTCTGGTCAACATTTAACTCTCGAAAAGAGTTAGGAACTTCAGGTGGGGAAATGGCAGATTGAGGAAGTCCATTGCAATGTCAGCTTGCACCACAACTGTTTTGAGGTTCGGGCAGGACCCTTCCAGGCCAAATAATTCTCCAGATTAAAAGACAATTCAAGAAATGAATCTATTTGCTTCTGGACAGGCATTCCTTGCAAGAAGATTGTGAAACAGAGGTTTGATAAACAGCTTTTTAAACAGCCATGGTGGTGCAGTGGTTAGAGTGCAGTACTGCAGACTACTTCTGCTGATCACCGGCTGCAGTTTGGCAGATCGAATCTCACTAGGCTCAAGGTTGACTCAGCCTTCCATCCTTCTGAGATGGGTAAAATGAGGACCCAGATTGTTGGGGAAAATATGCTGACTCTTTAAACTGCTTAGAGACGGCTGTAAAGTACTATGAAGTGGTATATAAGTCTAAGTGCTATTGCTATTATAGATTAATTGCATATATTTTCATATGAGAATTGGTGAATTGGAATGAGTTCTAACTGTATGGAAGAAAGTTGGAAATTACCCTTGTTAGATACTTGTTCTAACTACAGTGGTTTCCACAAAGGTCCTCTGTTCCGGTGGGAACAGAGGTTTAATCCTATTGGTTGAAGGGTCTGACAGCTCCCTATAAAAGGGCTGCTTTCAGACTCAACGTTTGCTGGATTGTTCTCACTTGTTGTACTTAATAAAGAGCTGTTGTTACCGTTAAGCCTGTGTATGCCTATCCACTACCCAATCTAACACTGGCAACGGAGGTGGGATTGGAAGGCAACTAGATGAACCAAAAATAGTGTAGCAATCCAGCAAGTACATCCAGCCCGGAGCCCAGGGTGGCTTCGAACAGCCAGTTTTGAGCGACAAATTCAAAATGACCTCTGAACACAAAATGGCCATGCACACCCCACCGACTCCATATGACCCAGTCACTGAGCACTGGGACTCATACATGCTACAATTTGACTGCTTCCTTGAGGCAAATGACCTCATGGGCCTTTCTGAAGGCCGCAAGAAGAACATGTTCCTCGGATACTGTGGCCGGGAAGTGTTCGAGATAGCGAAAGATCTCTCTGAGCCAACACTGCTGCAATCACTTGCCTGGTCCATGCTCCAGCAAATGTTGAGGACCCATTATGCCCCAAAGCCATCCAAGCATGTTCGCCGGCATGAGTTTAACATCAGGAACCAGAAACAGGGTGGGTCGATTAATGAGTACGTTACAGCGCTTCGCAAGGCCGCAGAGTACTGCGAATTCCAAGACTTGGACGAACTGATTATGGACCACATAATTTGCAGCATGCGGGACATTAACCTACAGAGGAGGTTACTCGCTAAATCTAACCTCACTCTGCACATCGCATTGGACGAGGCCAGGGCACCTGAATCAGCCATCAAATCTACTGAGACTCTGCAGCTCCAAAGCGCTCCACAAGACGCACAAAAGAGTACACACATACATCGCAAGGCTGCAGAGCACGAGAGCTCAGAGGGCAAGGAAGATGACAGCTGCTGCATGCGCAGTAGCCACGCCCAGCCGGTGCACAAATTAAAACCGCGTCTCCCGCCTTGTGCTAGCTGCAGAGGAGACCATGCCAGATCGGCTTGCCCTTTCCGTGATGCGACCTGGCAGCGCTGCGAGCAAAAGGGGCACATCGCCAAGGTGTGCCACAGCAAATTCCCTGTCACTACCTGGCAGCCTAGAAGCGCAACAAACCCCCAACAGAGGCCCAACCAAGGGACCTGGCAGAAGCCACCATGGTGCTCAGAGGGTGACAATAGAGTCACCCACACGTCAATCAGCCAAGTCCGCACCAGGCGGCCAAAAAAGCTGAAGGTCATAGTCCTCATTGAGGACTCTCCATGTGAGATGGACATCGACACCATGTCATCACTGACCATCATGCTGTGGTCTACCTTAAAGCAGGCTATCCCTAGCCTAAAGAAGCAGCATCTTCACACCCCTGACATCCGCCTACGCAATTACCAGAGGAACTGGGTCCACATTGTGGGCCAAGGCACCTTCCAGATGAAGTTCAAGCAGTTCAGCAGGAAACTCCCAGTGGCAGTGGTCAGCAGCAGCAACCTGCAGAGCCTCCTAGGGCTAGATTGGTTCCAAGCCCTGGACCTAGAGGTGACCTGTATCAACACTTTGAAAGATGACGGCGTTGAAGCCATCTTTAAGAAGTTTGAGGACATCTTCGGCACCGGTCTGGGTAGGTATGTGGGCACTCCAATTTCGTTCAGTTTGGACCCCAACATAGCCGCAATAAGGCTAAAACCCAGAAGAGTACATTTTGCTCTCTGCCCCAAAATTGACAGGGAAATTGAAAAGCTCATAGGCCAGGGAATCCTAGAGCCGGTTGATCAGGCGCCCTGGGAGACCCCTAAAGTCACACCTGTCAAATCTGACGGGTCTGTCCGCATCTATGTGGACTACAAATGCACAATAAATAAAGTGCTACAACAAAGTGCCTACCCTGTACCCAGTGTACAGCACCTCCTTTATTCATTAGGCCCCGATTTTTTTTTGCAAAATTGGTCATGGCACAGGCATTACAACAATTGCCTGTAGATGGCGCTACAGCAGAGGCCCAAACAATTGTGACCCACAGGGGTGCGTTCAAATGTCACCGCCTACAATTTGAAGTTAGTATCGCCCCTGGAGTGTTCCAAAGCATCATGGAACAGCTTTTGCAAGGGATTTGAGGAGTCATCCCCTATTTCGACGACATCTTGGTATCGGCTGCAAATGAGGTGCAACTTCTCAAACATGTACAAACAGTTTTGGCTCGAATTAGAGATAAAGGCCTCCATCTCAAAAAAGAGAAATACCAAATTAATGTGCCAAGGGTTTAATTCTTAGGGTACCTAATTGATGGCTCTGGGATTCACCCAACCAGACAAAAAATCAAAGCAATTCAGGATGCCCCCACACCTCACAATCAAACCGAGTCGCAGGCATTCCTCGGGCTCCTTAATTTCTACAGCATCTTTATTAAACAAAAGTCACCATTGCTGAGCTCTTACACCGTCTCCTGGCAAAGAAAACGTAGTGGTCCTGGGGCAGCGCGGAGGCTGCTGCATTTGCCGCGGTAAAACGACTCCTGTCAGCAGACTCCTTTCTGGTACAATACAGCCAGACTCTGCCATTGGTGCTGACCTGCGACACTTCCCCGTTCAGCATCGGCACCATCCTCAGCCACCGCATGCCCAATGGAACTGAAGCCCCTATTGCATTTGCTGGACCATGGGGCTTTGGCTGCAGTGGCCAGAATAAAGAGGTTCCATGAGTATCTATATGGCTGGGACTTTGAACTGGTTACGGACCACAAGCTGTTGTTGGGGTTACTGGCTGGGGATCGACCTACCCCAGTGTCATTATCACCCCGCATGACCAGATGGATCATCTTCCTAGCTGCCTACTCCTACTGTCTCATCCACCGACCAGGCTCCACTTTGGGGCAGACTGATGCTCTAAGCGGCTGCCCACTGCCTGAACTTCTTGTTGACCCTACCTCTGAGGCGCCAGTCCTCCTCATTGACTGCCTTGAGACTGGGCCTGTCTCATAAAGTGACATTGCCCATCACTCTGCAAAGGACTCCACCATCAAACAAATTTTGAACTGGGTGCGGAGGGGGTGGCCCAAGGGGCCTGTTGGGGCTGATTTCAAAATGTATTTTACCAAATGCAATGCATTATCTGTTGTAAATGGCTGTTTATTGTGGGGGGACCAGGTTGTTGTTCCATCCAAACTGTGCATTGCAGTATTAGAGGCTATACACGTAGGGCATCATGGAATTGTCAGGATGAAGTCTCTGGCTAGGAGTTATGTGTAGTGGCCTAACATGGACAGGGAGATCGAAGAATGGGTGGCTACCTGCACACCGTGCCAGGAGTCCAGACCAGCTCCCCCAGAGGTGCCCGCTAAGGAGTGGGAGCGACCTCAAGCACCGTGGTCTAGGGTGCACATTGATTTTGCTAGCCCAGTTCATTGCCAGACATTCCTCGTAGTTGTGGATGCCTACTCGAAATGGTAGAGGTAGTCCTGATGACCTCCACTATGGCAGAAGTGGTCATCAAGGTACTACGGAGACTTTTCTCCACGTACGGCCTGCCCGACGTCTTGGTCTCTGACAACGGGCCCCAATTCACGGCCATGCAATTTGACACCTTCCTAGCAGCTCAAGGAATCAGGCATGCCCTGGTCGCGCCATTCCATCTGGCCTCCAATGGTCAGGCGGAGAGAATGGTGAGATCTGCAAAAGAGGCCCT